>NC_141351.1:22793513-23473513 GCF_057382095.1 Aulonocara sp. 'chitande type north' Nkhata Bay | reverse complement strand
GACCAATCAGAACGCAGTAACATGAATGGTTTATGTAGAAAGTAAGATTTTCTTACTATGAAGCGAGGAGTTTTAATTCTGACTTACTTTGTCAGAGGTGTGAAAGGTTCACAGCTGGGGTTGAACGTACGCCCGGGCTCACGGGCACCCAGGCAGTGATTAAATGGGGAGTTGAGGCATCTGCTGGAAAAATCAGCAGCGCTTTGAGCAGGTTAACAGGAAATGGAGCGACTCTTCTTTCAGGGTGTGAAACTCTAGATTAAACAGCTGAAAGGAGTTTCAATGCCACAACTTCTTTCAGTGGAGAGGTGACTGGTTTAAACAGTTTACTGGTTAATGTGTCTGCCTCACCAGAGAAAGCTCCAGTTGACTCCCAGAAGACCCAGTTATCCTCTGGGATTATGTCAGGAAGAGAATAAAACATGAGGACTGACCTGCTGTCAGCAGCCTGAGGAGAAAGCTGCTGCTTTAAAAGTACAACTAGAAGTCTTGTTTGTACACACACCTACAATCTGCAGTTAGACCTGGATTGTGGGACGAAACTGAAACGCCACCTGGCGGCTCTGAGACGAGAGCGACCTTCCTGTTGTGACCGCTGCACCAATCCTCAGACTGCCGGCTCAGAAAGCTTCATTTCAGCTGAATGATGTCCATAAGTGTGCTAACCTGGCACTAAGTAACATTGTTTTGACATGGGTGACCTTTGACCTGTTACTACAGTTTAAAACTGAGTGTGAAAACTTTTTGGTTGGCTAAAACATTTATAAAAGTATTTTGGGCTTTAAAAACAAAACCTTACTTGATGAAATTGTTAACAGAACTTGTGGCTGTTTATTCAAACTTGGCTGTTTTTATGATGCCTGCTGTGAACTTTGAACTGAAAGAAATTAAAAATAAAGCGAACACTAAAGAAAAAAGCATAAACCTATAGCTATAGCACTGCTATTTTCTTATCGCTGACAACTTAAAGGTGCTTTTTTGTTTCAACGTGTGAATGAAAACATTCACCACCAGTGGGCAGCATTTCACCAGTAGGTGCATTTTAATGTTTCCAGATGTTTGCTGCTGCTCGCGTCCTCTAAAGTCTAATCGTTCACCAGGCTGACATTTTAAAGTAGATCACTTACCTTATTTAAAAAACGTAAGCCTGCAATTTTAAAAACAATTAATCATAATTTAAAAAAAACCTCCACCTTCTAGAGCCTGAGAAAGTTCACACACAGTGCTCCATCTTGTGGTGCAAAGTGGTATTACATCAAAGTATACAGCTGCTTCAGAAATAAAATCAAAGCAGGTTTTACCTTTATTCACTGTTTAAGTGCCAGTGTTGGCCTCCAGTGACTGCTGAGGGCTCCCTGCTGCTTTGCTGATAATATTAAAGAACAGAATAATTTGGACAGATTGTGACTTTTACGTTTATTAGTGAATATCGATATAATTGTCTGCAGGTCCCAGGGTTGATTGTTGTGCAGCTGCACTAAGAGGACGACCTCATACTGAACTCTGGATAAAATAAGACTGAAACAGGCCTTTTAAAAGTAATTTCTAAATTATTAGCTTAATCATTTTTATTCTTTAAATTAAAAGTGATTTTTTTTTTTATTACAGTGACCGTTTCAGCTTTTACACACTAATAAATTTTCCCCCTCTTTTTCACAGCTGTTGCATTTTGCTCGTATAAATAAAAAGGAAAAAGTTTCTCTTATGTTTTATATTTCATAAATGCAGTAAAACACATCGTTACTGTAAAGAAAATGTAAAGCACCAAATAACATAAATATTTGAATTCCGCTGGAAACAGATGAATGAGTCCCGTCTGATCTGGGAGTGATTTTTTTGCACTCCTTCACCACCACGGTGACTTCATAGCATTTATTTTCAAATACACATATACAGCAACAAGAATCATCATAAACCAGTTATTGAGAAAATGCACAATAACGAGAACAATCACATTTCCACAACTGTACAGCGTCAGAAGTAACCCCGAAGAGAGGAAAACAAAAACGAAAGAAGGTGACGAGTTTTGTTACTGTGGAAACCTCTCGGAGATCGGCTCCCGTCCCTGGGTGCTCGCGTCCGTCCTGCACGCAGAGACGAGCGTGGAACTGGAACTAAAGAGGGTTTAGCATGCAGATAATGTTGCAAGCTTTTCGTGTGCTTGCTCGTTTAGGAAACCTTACAGCAAAGTCGGTGACCTTTTGACCCTTAATTGCACATTTTTTTATACAAAAAAAAAAAGAATTGGTACATCCGTCCAGTTCCAGAGCAAATATAAACAGGATATACAGAGAGATCGCTTTGTGAAAGGGGGGCAACAAGCAGACGGCTGTCTCTTACATGAGCTGCATGCAAGAAGCTGTTTCACTCATTTTAATGCGAGTAATGAATCAGCGGGGGGGCCACATCGGGACGTCTCTGAGCACATGAACTGGGTTTGTTTGCAGGGGAACGTCTTAACCTGGCTCCAGCTGGAGAACACAACAAAAACGTGACCACATATGCACCGCGTGGACAAAAGTAAGTGGACGCACCTGTCTGGCTCAACCATTTAAAAGGGATCATATTTTAATCTGATACTCGGGCACTTTTGCTGCTTAAAGGAAGGTCTATCTATCCTTTAACTTTGACGGGTTTTTTCCCAGTGCCAAAAACTGCAGTTCCTCTGATGGCCACTTGAGGCTGCCTCCATGTTCAAACAACAACCTCACAGTGGAAATAAGTGTTGGTTGTTAGGGCCAAATGATGCACCTGTGGCTAAAGCACCATGAAGGCAGTGAAATAATCACCTCCTCTAAATATTCCTGTTCTGGCCTTTGGTCAGAATTTACTGAGAATTTAGACACATTTTCTAAAAGTTAATTAAACACTGAGTCATAGTTAAATGTAACGGCTCATCAAATGAATCCGAGAAAGTACCAAAACCCAAATGGCAAGTAATATCCGGCCCAAGTGTGAGGTTTCTTTTTGTTATCTGGGACCACTGTGTGCTGTGGCGTTCAGGTCTCCTCTGGCCCACCAAACACTTCCTGTGACGCTCATCAAGCCTCACTCGTGACTTTTGGACTACTGCTAAAAATCTGCAGCAGATAAGCTCTCATGCGTCCACAAACTTTTGCCACGAAGTGCACTTTTACTACTTTGCAGGGAGCGAGAAACACGGCCATCTGATCAGTCCTGTGTTTCAGGTGCATGTGTGTTGGATACAGACTGCCTAAGGAGGTCTTCACCGTCCGCCTGCCGTGCAACACTCACAATCTTCTCCGTACAAACGATCCATTAACAGTAAAACAGCCGTTTTCAGTGTTTGTGTCACCGCTGTGAAAACTTTAGTCTACCTACCTGTAAGTGCATAAATACTGTTCTCAGCCTCCTCCTCGCAGTTTAGCTATGAAAATGTCACTTTAAGGTTAATTTTCCCTCCTCAAGCTGTAGCGCATTTACACAAAGCAGTAAAAAAAAAGAACACTGACAGTAGCAGGCACGATACAAATGTTTCTTCATATCAAATACATGTCATATATCCACAGAGTACGATTATAAAACTGTGCCCAACACAAAGTCTCTACTCTAGCTCTTCACTTCGTCTTTTTTCTGTATTTTTTAAATCCAGGTAACGCTCCCCTGCCCCTCCCTCACCTACGACGCAGGGAGAGCGTCAGAAATGAGACCGCGGAGAGGCAGCAGCCCCTCGCTTCGTCACCGAGCTCAGATAATTGATCATTCTGAGCCGAACGACTCACACAGAGAACATGAAACAGCGGGGAACAAAAACCAGCTTAAATAAGTCAAATAAAAACCGAAGAAGAAATGTTGACATTTTGTTTTTTAAATTTTTCCTCATTTAGCTTTAGTGTTCTTACAACACGTGACCGGGCCCTTTAACTTCCATATTTAAGGTGAAATATTCCCCAGCGTGCTGCTCACGTCTGCAGTGGAAGTTTGAACCCGTGAAAGTGCCACCAGGCTGTAACGAGGTCTCAGCAGCTGCGGGTCGCAGCAGACAGCACAGCTTTACCGTATCGTCGCCACAACAACGAGCCAGCTACTTTATAAGAAACTACAAAATCCTGATGCTTCAGTGTATTTATCGGTTAACAAATGTTTCAATGGCCGTTAGAACAAGATCACCCTCACTCGGCCATGTTTCTCCTATTAAGCAGGGAAGAGTTAAACAGCACAGCTGCCGTTGGTAAAGGCCTCTCTCAACCCTCCGTTAAGTGTAATTTCTCTCTTTCTTCTCGATCTCGCGGCTCTGAACGAACATCTGAGCTCGGCGCGTCCCGTAAAAAGTCGCGTGAAGGCGACGCGATCAGTCGCTGTTGTCTCTGCGGTCTCACTTCTGCCCCCTCCCACCCCGCAGTCTCCTGCAGTAGCTCGAGGTGCAGCACATGTCAGGACTACACAAAGCAAAGACAGCAGTGAGGTCTGAAAGCTTTTTCTTTTCTGCCTTGACGAGAAATATTTGCTACTTTTTCCTTCTAACTGTTCCTCCGCCCACTTCACCGGACCCTGTATCTGATCCCTCTGCTTTAGCGCAAACGGACCCCCACCCCCGTCCCACAAACAGTCTGCATTAACCTCCATCTTCAAGGTTCTGTTTTTTTTATCAAAAAATAAATAAATAAAAAAAAGAATCAGGGGACACCCGTCAAAGGTGACGCTGATAAGATACACTTCTAAAAGGGTTCACAGTCAATGTGACGGGAAACCGAGTCTTAGACGATTTAGCGGGATATGTACGGAGATCCTCAGAGGGAGGATTTCGCTCTGCTGGGGTGCTTTAACTCTTAAAGGGACACTTACAAAAGGTTCAAATTAAGTGTAGAGATCAAAGACCACAGAGAGATATTCAATACATGTTGGCCTACTGGTTAATCTGTTTTCTTTTTTAAGACCTCTAATAGCAACGCCTCGACGAGATTCAAAGGTTAGTGGAGGATAAACAGTGACGGGCAGCTAAAAAAATCAAATAAAAGTCCTGTGAAAGTAACGAGGAAGGCATCACAACTCCTCTACGTGGTCGTGCGGTCGAGGCGGGGAGTGCGGCGAGCGCGTTCACAAGCCTTGTTTGGCCAGGGAGGCGGACACCTGGTCAGCCAGCGTGGAGAGCTGTGGAGAGTCGGTCATGTTGATGCTGCCAGAGGAGGACACGGTGCTGAGCTGGTGAGGGGAGTCTTCCAAGGAGACGATCTCGGCGCCGTGGTCAGTGCGGGCCTTGGCTGTCTCGCGGAAGTTCAGTTTGTGGCTCTCAATCTGTGGCGAGATCAGAGGTGAAGGTCAGACATCAGATCAGCCATGGCCTGGATTTTTCTGATTTTTAAGGACTAATGATAGTCCTGCACTACGTAATCTTTTAATTTCCTGCGTTATGATTCGCCCTCAGCTGTTTACTCAAAAGTGTGTGCACATGAGGTACTGTTTGCATGCATGCAACAGAAATAAAGACGTTTACAGCTTCCATGTTCATAACATTTCTTTAAATGTTAAAGGAAACCGGTCAGCAACCAGCGAGCCACCTCCGGTTGATGGTTGCAGAGCGGTTGCAGGAGGTTTCTGGCTGTGTGAATGACCTCTTGGCCTGACTGATATGTTAGGTTAGCTTCACAGCACAGGCCTCAGATCCTGAAAACTCATAATCAGCACTATCCACGTCATGTCTCATGTCTGAGAGTCTGAGATGAAGCAGCTTGTAGGTACTTACAAGAGTCCTCAATCTTTATGAGAGGGTTCGTCAGGATGGGTGTGATGGGTGCTGAAGGGACAGTCGGAGGTGACTGAGGGGGGGTGACAGCGGGGGAGAGGACCGAGGGGCTGTCTGAGGTGCTCCCCTCTCCGTCTTTCCCCTTCTCCCTCTACAGAGGAGCCCCAGCAAGGAAATAAAAAGGCATGCAACAAAAATACACGTGATGGTTTCAACAGAAATGAAAAATAAATAAAATAAAGCAAAACAATTGATGAGAAAATGCAGCACAGCGTCTCAGGGCCGCTGAAGGTAAAAAAAAAAAATACAAATAAAAAAATGTGAGGAGCTTGGGGGAGGAGTCAAATTCAGAGAATATAATCAGAATTTTAAAGTTTGAAGAATTTAAAATTATTTTACAAGAAAAAGACAAAATTTCTGAGATTAAAAAAGACATTTTAAAGGAGAAAATTGGTAAAATTAGAAAAACTGAAATTTATTAGAAAAATCTGATGAATATATGAGAAAATTGTGATAAAATTACAAGAAAGAAACAAACCAATTTATTATTATTAAATTATTCACTGTTTTTCTCATACATTGCCAGTTTTTTCACATAAATTTTGCTAACTTTATCTCTTTAAATTGCCTTTTTTCCCCTGTAAACTTTTAGTTCCAGTGACCCCGAAACGCTGTCACAACAGTGAAATTCGACAAGAACGACAGTGAAAACTTTAAAATGAAGGGAAAATCAGCAGGATGAAGAAAATGGAAGCTTGAACAAAGGAGGGAAAAAGCAGAAAAACCAAGAAAAAAAAAGCTCTAAAAGCTGCTGTGTGTGTGACACCCTCACGAACGTCAGCGTGGCTGTTAGAGATCAGCTGAAATGTTCTCGCTGGTTTTAGTTTTGCTGTTTCTGTGTTGCTGAGTGTGTTTCACCCACAGAGACGCAGAAGAGCTGAAAGCTGGTTTTCCGAAGAAGAGAGCCGAGCACTGAAACATGCTTGAGGCCAAATGGTGCCAAACTTTAGTTAATTTAAATTGAATTTTAATTATATGTGTATATTGTCTATGTACTTTCAGTTCTAGAATTTTTATTTATTTATTTTTTCATTAGTAAATATGATGCTTTTGAAGTTTTTAGCTGCAAATTTTGTCTCGTTTTTTTTTTTATCTTACTCTTAAACTGCATTAGCAGTAAACAAATAAATACAAAAAATCTGATGTTTAACTTTTAAGAGGAATAAGAGGAAAAGCTTGTAGAAATTTGAATGTAGTGAAGATCAAAATGTTTGTTTTCCGATTTTTTTCTTGGCACGGATTGGTCTCCATACAGAACTGTGACGAAGCGCCACGGTGCCCTGAGCGTTTTGCTTTTAGCCTGCAGAGAGCGCGTCGGTGGATTTTTACTTCACCTTCTTCTGCCCGCCTCCAGGAATGTGGCTGATGTTGCCCAGAGAGCCCACTTTGGACTGAACTTTAAACTCCAGCTTCTCGTTTTTGATCTCAATGTTTCCACCACCTAAAAAAAAAATTATAATCTGAGTGCAGCACCATTATTACAGAAGTGGAAGAACTTGTACTGGTACTTAGTGTAAGAACCAGCATCAGTACATTTCCTGCTTTTAAAATCAAACAATCAGAGCTACACAAGTTTAACCAGTTTTTGTTAATATTAAGAAAACCATCATTAAAAAATGTTTTACTGAAATAATCACAGCTGCCTGAGACCTTCAAGCAGGGACCAGCTGACTGTTCCCACCCATCCGAAAATAAAAAAGGCAGACTGAGTGTTTGCCGTTCGGCTCTCCAAGCCGCTTTGCAACCCACCTCCACCCCAGCTTCTTAGGTTAATGCTTTTCATGGTATTCAGAGCAGAGGCATGAACATAAATTACTACGTGTGGTATTGCATTTACACTGAAGGTGGAGGAGACTTCTGCTACTAATTATATTGTCGTTATGTACTCTGTTCACAAAAGCTCGTCACCTAAAATTAAGCAGAAAGTTGGAATAATGTTTTACCCGGCTTGTGACGAATGTTGTCCTTCGAGCCACACTTAGATGTAACGTTGCTCAGATCGATCTTTTTGTGCATGATTTGAATCTGAGAGGAAAAAAAACAGCACAAACAGAGTTTGAATGCAGACCAGCAGAGTCAGCAGCTCTGAAGTCGCCCTGCATGCAGCCACAGAGGAACTGATCCTATAAAACCGGCCTGTTAGTGAAACTGTTCCTGAAAGCAGGTTTAACGGTCTCTGAGTCGTACTTTAAAGTCGCGTTGGAGCTGTCTCTAAACGTGGGAGCTTTTAGTGAATCAACACCTTTGTTTTTAGATAAGAGCGACTCAGTCAGTCAATGAAATCAGATGATGATTTATGGGGGATTGTGTGGAGTCTTTAAATTTAAGGTTTCACTTGTTGCACGATGACCAATCATTTTTTAAATATGTATTAATAATAAATCTGTGATTTCCATCTTTCTCCTTACATTTACGACAGACTTGACTATAAAAACCTGCTTTCTGGAACCGGGTTATGGAAGGAAACACAGATTAACAGCACCGACTAACACACTGGATTAAAACTTAAAGTTTTAATCTGAGCGGTGCGACCTTACCCCAGTGCAGAAAAACGAGTGACCATCTTCTGCACTAACTGATAAAAGCCAGATTTCAGCAGCCATGCATCACCATGCATGGATAGATGATGTCACTCTTGGCTGTTTGTCTGCAAACACAGAGCGCTCAGTCTCTCTGCGAGCTGAGGTCACCTCAGCGTGGACGACAACAGGCACTGTTTGGTGGAGAAGCCGAGGACAGCGGGGCTCTTTGTTACCCGATCGGGACACTTTGAGGGGACAATTAGTTCACTTCACATCAAGGTTTTAGGAAATAAAAATGTCCACAAACAGGATTCATGCGTGTGGCTTCAGGGACAGATTTGAGGGCAAAAACTCAACAGAGTTATCGGGCTTACGTGAGACGCAGAGCATTGCATAACACGGTAGATCCACTAAACTAAGAAGACTCTGATTTAGAAACTACAGAGCATCTAAACCAGTGAAAGAAAAGCACTGGGAGGGCGGTTTAGTGCTGTTCTAGTATGAAACGCTCAGATCTGTTCACGAGTTCAGTAAAACTGTTAATGGGAGAAGTTGACAGGTCAGCGTTTGGGAGGTCAGAAGGGCTGGACACAGACGGGAGGATCTGTGCTCCTTTCTGAGGATGCGTTCAGTGGAAGCACACCTCTACTCACATTGCCACCACCAGGTACATGTTTTATATTATCTTTGGAGCCACACCGGGACTGCACACTGCTCAAGTCCAACTTCTTATCGAGAATTTGCACCTGGAAAGTTGATACATGGGGGTGAAAAAACACAGTTATGGCGGCGAAAGCAAAGAGCTGCGAATGAAGACGATTACTGGAGAGGAAGATTAGATGTTGGAGGGACGAGTTTGAGGCTCGGGGGAGTGAGAGCTGACCGAAACACTCGTGAGGAGATGTCCCCACATCGCCGCACTGGTGCTTTGAAGCCATTACAATCAGGTGAAGCATTTCAGAGGTTTTCAAACTGTACAGGGGCAACCATCAAGTTAGACCTCTGAGGGCCAAGTCATCATCGGAGATGACTCCAACTCTAACCTGCAGTAAAACTGGTTTTAATTTTATTTTCACTTAACTGTTTTCCACATTTTTGACAATCGGGGAAAAAATGAAACAATCAGAAAAAAGTTGAAGGTAATCCTGTGATGACTTTGACCGTACAGGGTTGAGACTTTTCATTAGAGATCGATAAATACACAGAGAGATGACAGCACCAGTTATAAATGCAAGAATATGACATTAAACACTCATCAGATACTTTTTTAGGGCTTAAATACACAAGGGAGTAACAAGGGAATGGGAAACAGGAGGGAAACACAGCTGGGACTAATCCGACATAACGAGACAGGGAGGAAGTAAAACCAATCACATGACAGCAACCTGATGCATTGAGGCATGTAGACATGGTGAAAGACCCGCTAAAGGCCATCAGACTGGGGGGAATAAAGGTGATTTAAGGGACTTTGAACATGGTGTGGTTGTTGGTGCTAGCGGAGTATTTGAGAATCTGTTCATCTTTTCCCCACACATCCATCTGTGGGTTCACAGAGAACTCTAAATGCACAACACGTCGAACCTTGAGGCAGATGCACAGTAATTAGACAAGAGAAGACCGAAGTCTCTGCTGCGACATTCAGATGGTGGGGTCAGAATGTGGCATAAACCCCACGAAAGCACGGATCCATCCTGCCTCTCATGAACGGTTGAGGATGGACGAGGTGGTGTAACGCTGTGGAGGATGTTGCTCACCATCTCTGGCATCATAATCACAGGTACTTTGGAAAAGATCGAGATTATTTACCACGACAGCTCTTTTTACAGAATTTGTAAAAATGGATTCAACATTTCCTCTTTTTATTGAGAGGATGTGCTTGAATTTGAACTTGAACTGATAAAGTTGTAGATTTAGTCACGTCAGACTCTGAAAACCTCTGAAATCCTTCAGTCTGGATGGAGAAGTGCACAGGTGAGGGGGAGACTGTTAACCCTTTGAGTCACAGAGCAGCGAGGCTGCAGGGGGAGCCTGGCGTATTTGGGTCCATGTGACATTTTCAGTGCATAATCAGTTGATTCTGATGAGGTCAGGTGTGAGGTACCTGCTGATTTTCATAGAATGGCGCTACTGTAATGACAGGAAGTTGCTTTTTTTTGTAAAACAAGCTGAACTGCACTTGTAAATGATGCAACAGGCTTTGTGAATAATCCCTTTGCTTGTGCCTTTGTGGAATTAGTGGGACTTCTTTTAAAGCTACAGTCTCTCTCACCTTGCCTCCACCAGGCGTGTGCTTTAGGTTGTCTTTAGAACCGCAGCGAGATTGGACGTTACTTAAGTCCAGCTTCTTCTCGAGGATTTTGACCTGCAACAAGACAGAAAACAAGTAAATTCTTCAGGAAATAAAAGGAGAACAGCTGGGGGGAGAGAATCAGCCCGAAAGGAGGAAGTGAGATGGTGAAAGAGATCTCGGCGTTAAAGCTGCCATCTGTAACTCTGCATAATTGTCACGTTTCGAGGAAGTCGTCAGTTTTCTGACGACTTTAGTGGAGCAGATTGCAAAAATAGCGATGTTTTAATGCAGCTGCAGAGTTTCAAACAGATGTTTTAGCAAGGATATTAAAGTTAATTAAAACTTAATTAAGTGTAAAAAAAAATCTCTTTAGAAACAGAAACATGAATAAAAAACAAAAAGCAACTAAGGAAATACGCTGCACTCACAAAATTACTTAAATGAAAAAGAAATACTAAAAATTGTATTAATTTTTTTTAAAAAATTGCTCAAATTTGTCAACATAACCAACTCGAGGAGGCTGTGTTAATGTTAACTGGGACAGACAGAGCTATTTGTTAAATATCAGAACTATATAACAGTGTTTTTTTTTCTGTGTTAAAAGCAAATCAATAATCAGTTTAATGTTAAAGATGCCAGCTTTAGCTCAGTACATCACCAGTTTTCAGTGAAAGAATTAAAATCATATAAAAACTTCAGTCTTATGTGCATAGACTGCATATAAATGATGGACGTAGCTTCTGGGTCTGAACAGTGAGCTGAATTAAACCTGCATTCTTTCTGTGTCCAGCAGAGGGCGACTCCTGTAGTAGCCAAAAGCAGTTTTTGTTAGGTACACCTGTCCTTCTGCTCATAATGCAATAACTAATTAGCCAATCACGTGGTAGCAACTCAATTCTTACCACTGAATGGACTCAACAGCTATTTTTCGTTTTTTTTTTTTTTTTTATTTGTTTTCTTAGATTTGAGCTTATTTTGCCATAAAGCATCGTCAGTCTGCTAATACAGTCTGATTGGTCTGTTAGGTCTGTCTTACAGGTGTAGAGACTAGTTGGCAACCACCCGGCAACCACCTGGTTGTTACAGAAAACTGTGTATTCACCAACTGGTTCCTGGCTGATGCAAAAAAGGTTCTGCACCCACAACCTCCTTGTTATTGCTTTAGTTGCTAGCAGACCGCCGTAGTCACCCACAGTTTGCACAGTAGAAGCCGACTTGTCTGTTTGTGGAGCCGTCGCTAAACTTGAAAAATTGCATCACAAACCGTTTCAAAATAAAAGTTGTGCCTTTTGAAACACGCTGGTTGCAGCAGCAGGACAACTTTTACTCTGAAGGTAAAACATTTCTGGTTGGTGCAGACAAGTTGCCGTCTTTCGTGCTAACTATGGGTGACAATCTGTTAATGGCCAAAGCAATAAAAAGGTGGTTTCCAGTGCAGCACCATATACCTCTGGGACTGTCAACCAAGTCCAGTAGCGGTTACTGGAAGAGAAAGCTCGTGATTATACTGGTGGCTACGTCTAGGGCTGTCCTTCCCTGTGATCTGGAAGACGCTGCTGCGTTGCATACCTCAGTTTCTCAGCCAAAACTAAGGCGTCAAAGACCAAAACAAACAGCTGGAAGCTGTTAAACGGGACTCAGCCTACCAGGGTGAGTGATGCCACAGTGGCTACATCCATCTTTTATATGCAGTCCATGCCAATTACGGATTATTGAGCAGATTGTGTTTCCACATCCAGTCCACCTTCTGATCGGATCATTAGAGGAGAGCACTTTGCTTTTACCAGGAGTTAGTTTCTGATGGTCATAACTGCAGAGATACTCAAGAGTCTGGAGTTGAGTTCATCCCCCAGTTACTCACATTGCCGCCACCGGGTACATGTTTGATATTGTCTTTGGAGCCACACTTAGACAGCACATTACTAAAGTCCAACTTCTGATCAAGGATTTGTACCTGGAAAAGTGAAAATGTCAGCTTTTAGATTTAGAGTTTAGACGATGGCTTGATTTGATTAAAGAAGTGGGAAGAAACTCGTGCGGGAGTGTGACCGCATGCGGGGTTGGTGAGAGTCGATAATTCAAAGTGTGCATTGGTCTTCACTTCTTCTCATTTCTTTACTTGTCCAACACTGGCAGGAACCAAAGACTGATTTTTCAGCTCTTCTATCATCTACCAGAATAAAAACTTTCTAGTTTGAACTCTGAATGGAGCTGAATTATTTATTTTGGTCCATAAATATCACAACACGTGATACTTTTGAGTTTCATCAGTAAAACATCGGACACGTGACTGCACCCTGAATAAAATTAGACCAACGACCTGCATGGCTTTAGCTAAAATAAACCTCTAGCGTCTCACACACACACACACACACACACACACCGACATCACACTGCAGACTACACTCGACACACTGAGCTGCAGACTGGAGTTTTACTTCCACAAACATTTCTTAGAGACACGGCTGCCCCGGGAAGATTAGAGCTAAATAATATTGAAATAAAAAAATAACAATAATAATAAAATATCTTTTTTTTAAAAAGTTACATTGTGTCCTTATCAAAACTAACTTGATTAAAATAATCTTTAGTGTATTTGTCTGTTGAGACCTGAGGTGTGCGGATTATTGTGAGTCAGCTGCCTGACTTGTGTTTGTATAGTAACACCTGAACTTCTGAAATCTCACCCTGACAAATCGTCATCATCTAGTCTTCTTCTTTCGGTTCCTCTTTTTAGGGTCACCACACATCCCAGCATCCTCTTTTCCCACTTACCTTCACTACATCCTCCTTACATCTTCACTGTTACACCTGTCTCCCTCACCTGTCTGTGCTCTTCTCTTCAAGTTAAACTAACTAGTTAATCTGTGTGCTCTTCATTCTCTTCATAGCTGCTGGCCCCTGAAATAATGCCCTATATGTAATAATAAAAGTAACAATGGAGCAAGTAAAAAACTAAATGAGCAAATCCACTCTGGAAACAGACATGACAGGGAAATGGTAGGTGGAAGGAACAACAAAGGGTTCAGGGCCTTCTGTGTTGGTATTAAAACTCAAGCATGTAAAATGACCGAGTGGGGTCATCAGATGTTACACAAAACTGATTTGCAGTTTTTAAGAGGTGCTTCTCAGACCTGAAACCTGGACAAAACCTGAACTTCCTGCCTGGTCTCATCACGTTATTGTGCAGAAATATCAGCTGATTCTGAGGAACTTTGTCTCAGATTTGATCGTTTTTATAACTGGAACGACTCTCGAGGCTCTCGGTCTGTTAGCCACGGTTCACTGCAAAACATCACGTTTAATCACAATGCAGCGATTAAAAGAGGAAGAAATGATGTTAAAAACAGCTTTGAGGCTATCCATGATACACCAATAGGCCAAAATGAAACGCTGCAGAAACAGAGGGACACATTTGTGGCAGGAAAAGGTTTTATGATTAAAAACCCACAATGGCACATAGAAATATACGCCTGGATCATAGACGACTCCACTCGGTCACGTGAATGTTAAAACTCTGATCTGCAAACTCAGTGGGCAGTGTTCTGTGAGGGGGTGTATTCAGAGTATTTCCTGGGTTACCTTTCCCCCTCCGGGCTGATGCTTGATGTTTTCTGTGGAGCCGATCTTGGACCTCACGTTCTTCAGGTCTGGCAGCGGCGCCGCGGCAGCCAGAGGAGCCGGTGGACGGCTCTTCAGCGAGCCCGGGGATTTGGGGGTGGAGCGAACCACAGCCACCTTCTTCACTTTGTTGGCATCGGCCCCTGACTTTGCAGAATTTGATTGGCTACCGGGGGATTTGGGAGTGCCGGGGCTGCTCTGTCCACTCCTGGCATCTAGAGGATCCAGAGAAATTATAAGTTAGGAGGAGTGTGATGAGTCATGCATGTAGAAGAAATCATTAAAAAATAATAAAAAATAAAGCATACTAGGAGCTCTACTGGCTAAAAGCTGACCGAGTTTGATCCAGAAACAGCAGATCAGACCGTGTTATTGTGGCCATGCAAGGCTGGAAGCGATTTCTAATCATTTCCTTTATTTGATTTGATTTTTTTACCTTTTTCATTTTTTGGAGTGAGGGATTTGTTGGCACGAGCTAGATCACAGAAAATATAACACATCATTACCGCGTACTCCAAAAATACGGAAGCCTATATTAAAAATAATAATAGATTGGATTTATATAGCGCTTTTCAAGGCACCCAAAGCGCTTTACAATGCCACTATTCATTCACTCTCACATTCACACACTGGTGGAGGCAGCTACGGTTGTAGCCACAGCTGCCCTGGGGCAGACTGACAGAAGCGAGGCTGCCATATTGCGCCACCGGCCCCTCTGGCCAACACCAGCAGGCGGTATGGAAAAGTGTCTTGCCCAAGGACACAACGACAAGGACAGAGAGCACGGGAATCGAACCGGCGACCTTCCAGTTACAGATACGCTTCCCAACCCCCTGAGCCACATCGAGCTTTAAGAGCAGACTAAATAATTATTTTACCCGTTAGGTGCCATATTTTCTTTGAAGAGTTTCTCTGCACAGCTGTTTAGCCACCGACACAATTTCTGTTTTTCATTCACTTTGTTGCTTTTGGATTTTGGGGGGAGATTATTTCATGCCTGTTTCTGTGATTTAGTAAAGAATAATAACATTTCTACTGGTACATAAATCACATTTATGCAAAGAGTCCACTGATTCTTGGTTAGATGTGGGCAGTTTCCTAACCACAGATCCAGTCACACAGAGACTGGTCAGCGACCTCTACCAGCTGGTTTGCATGTGGTTGCTGGAGGTTGCAGGGAGTTGTGAGGTACTTACAACCTGCTTGTACCTTCTTTTTTTTTTTTTTTTCTCCGCCTGTCCCATTTGGTTCTTTAGCCATCAGAATTGTTGTCTGAAGACCAACAAGGATACCCAATGGATTTACTTTGCCAAATGGATCATCGTGGCATTGCCGTATTGGTCCATTTGGTCGATCTTTGTTTTTATTATTTATTATATTTTATTTTCAGATGTTACAGACGGGACAGACATGAGTGAGAGATAGGAAAGGGAGAAAGAAAGAGGAAGGAAAGGAAAAACAGAAGGGGAGAGGGACAGTGAGAAAGGGGGGGAGAAAAAAAAATTGCTTGTACCTTCTGAGATGGTGAGGCACAAGCACTACAGCACGGCCTGCGTTGCAGACAGCTCGGTGTCTATCAGGGACTACAAGTGACTGCAGCAACCTGCAAGCAACCAAAGCAACTACCACTAGGAACCTCTAACAACCACTCCCAGCCGGCGAACACATATTTTCCAGATGGATGGATCTCGATCAATCAGGATTTGGCCCAGAAGCTGATATCCAGCAGAGAATTACAGAAGGTGTGAATAAGAAGGGTCAACACTGTGAATATTGACTCTCTGCATAAAGAAATTACCGAAATATTTAACTGAAAAGGGCAATCACAGTCTGCAAACTAAAAGTAAATTTACAGCCAAACCCATTTGCTGTAAAAATGAGCGTGTTTCAGGTTTAAATGATATGGCTAATACAGTCCGCTTTAGGCTTCCATACTAAAATCAGTAAAATAAAAGTTGAGTTTAGCACAAAGTCCTCGGCTCGTACCTGGTTGAGCTGCAGTTCTGGCAGAAGTTTTGGCCCCTGGAGTCTGAGACTTTGCACCGCTCTGAAAGTCACCACAACACTATTTTAGTTTCCAGCAAAGAGACGTCTTGGAGATGGTTGAATGCAGTAACATTGCACACTAATCAGTGGGGAATTGATGAGTTGTTTCTTCATATAATGTTTGGTGATAATAGAGGGAGGAATCAGGTTCCAGTCCATGTTTTTCTTTGACCGTTTCAAACAAGATTCAGTCAGCGAGTGTGAAGAAAACTGAGCGAGTCAGTCGGCTCACGTCTGAGCTCTAAGCTGCATTCAGACCTGTACTTACTCCAGGCTGCCTGGGCCCTGTGCTGCTGACTTTAATGGGGATCGAGCTGTGGCCATTTCGGGAGGATGCAGGTGATTTGGCGCCCTTGGCGGTTATGGACGGTCTTTGAGGGGAAGAGGTCGGTGTGGTGGCAGTTTGAGTCTTTTTCATGAAGAGGAAGAAATGAATGAAAAACAAAAGGTCCAATGACAATGACCACAAAACAAAAGAATGATTAAAAATAACTGAAAGATGATAAAAATAAAGGATTTTTTTATGACATGAATGAAATGTTCTGGTTTATTATAACTTGGATCTTGTTTTTACACAAACAAATGTAGTGCCAAGAGAGGGGATAGTCCTAATATGGTCATCTCAGGCACAGAAGCCCCACCTCCCTGCTGTTTAGATAGGGCGTCCAATCCAATTTATTCTTATTATTATACTTGGAAGTTCAAGGGGGTGTGCTATTGGGCAAATCAGGCAGGTGCATGAACCAGCTTTTATAGAGTCGTTGGTTCAAGTCGAGAGGCATCATCCTGGGAAATGAGGCCAGTGCCTAAAAACTGCAATTCCTCCTGTGGCCACTTGAGACTTGCTCCAAATGTGAGTGAATCTCCGTAGACTTGCATGTTAAAATGTCCAACACAGGCAGGTGTAGCTGCTAGCTGCTTATTATGAATCACCTCCACTAATTGGAGTCCAGCAGGTTTTTGATATTGGTGCTTTTGCAGCATTTTGATGGGATTATATAATATATAAATATTATAGTTTGCAGTGTTTGTGCTCCAGTTTGAGCTAAACTGCAGTATTTTCTTAGTCTGATAATAAAACAGTAATTACTGAGAGCTCAACACTGTCGCTGGAAGGAGTTCAGTTAAATGTTGAATATATGTGATAGACATGGGTAATAATACGTCGTGTTTGTTAACTAAAGAAAATAAAACCAAAGGTTTTAATAAACCAGAATATTTCACAACAACTAAAAGGCATAAAGAAATGAGCGACTGAACCTAAAAAATGCCGTTGGTGACGTACCTTATCTCCGTTATCCATCACTCCTTGAGCTATAGAAAAGAAATAGAAGCAAACTTTAGCTTTTGGCACCTTTTTTTAAAAGCTTAATATCTATATTATATTTTCATATCCACCCAAGTGCAATAAGTTAAGACTTTTGCTTCCATGAGCGTGCCAGAATGCATTCTCATGGAAAGTGAAATGAGTGATGTTGGGTATGCAGCATGCAAGAAAACACATAAAACAAAAAGGTGGCTTTTTTTAGGGCTGCATAACCAGCAAAGTGAGCAGAGATGGAGAGATGAAAGAAAAAAGCTAAAGTGGGGGGAGGGAGGACGACAAGCTTCTCCTCGGGTCAAAGTTAACGTCCATAGAAACACTTCGGAGGGAGAGTGCTGCATAACACAGAGCAGAAGCTGCGTTGGAAATCAAAGGAGTGGAAGGAGTGAACTGAAGAGGACTGGTTCTGAACTGGTGAACATGACAGCACACAGACCTTTGAAAACAGCGACCGGCACCAAAGACTTTCTGGCTCGGGTGCTTTGGGGGGGCGTTTTCTGGAGCTCGGCGGTGCCGGTGGTCTGAGCCACACCGCTCCTCATCTCTGAGTCATTAGAAATGTCAGGCTTTGAATAGCTGGCTGTATGTAACGATGAGTCACCGCTGTTTTCAGCTGCCGTGTCAGATGGCAATTTGTTAAAAAGGCGCTGCTTCTTGGAAAGGTCTTCACAATGAGAATCGGAGCTAGACTGGAGCGCACTTTGCGTATGAGGAGCCCGGGGTGTTTCTGACGTGATATTTTTGCTTCCGGAGTCACCGAGGGGCTTCGGAGCTGCTCCTTCAGCAGTCAGTCCATCGTTTGTTTCTTCAGAAATGAGCTCCTCGCCCTGAGGAACACACAAGTTTCTGTCCCCAATGGATGTCAAGTCCTCCAAAGCCGTGCTGCGGACTAAAGACATTCCAGAGAGGTTGCTCATTTCACTGAGGCACTCGGAGGCGTCGAGACTGATGGCCCTCTGAGGATCTGCAGCTCCTGCCCACTCAGGGCTCCCCCTGCTGGCCTGCATGTCCCGTTTAATCTCTGCCCCGCAGCTGAGGTCTTCAGAGACCCACGAAGACTCACTTAGCCTCTTCCCACACTCTCCCACTGCTTTGCTTCCTGGGTCCAGAGAGCAGGAAGCTCCCATGAAGTCAACGCCCTTCCCAGCGTCTCCGTGCAGATCGGACTCTGCAAATCCAAACTCACCACGGACTCCAGAACCAGGCCTCGCTAATTTGTTTGGAAAGCAGATTAATGGTGACATTCACAGCAGCACTTGTTATCCATCTCCCCAATGAAACAAAAAAAAAAAAGAAAGTGGAGAAGTGATGAAGGAAAACAAAAGACTGTTTGATTACCCAGAACAAACACCAGACACTCAGAGAGCTGTGAGCGGTGATGATGCAACACAACAAACCCAGAAGTGATTAAAGGTGGAAAAGTGTGAGTTCACATGAAAACAAAATAAAAAATAATGCATCACAGTTGGGTGTCAGACGGAGAGATGATGCATTCCAGTGAACACAACACACAGACCAGTGATTTATGCTGTTACAGAATACGTGATTAAAATGTGATGTAAAGCCTTTCTGAGCCGACTCTAGCAGTGCAAAAATAACGTATCCCACCCCACAACGGACCTCTAAGTACACACACGAGTCTGGAGTGTTTCACAAGAATGAATTTGGACATTAATATCGTACAGTTATGCAAAAACGAATAATTAAATGATCACACAAAGAAGCAAATTTCCACATTCTGACATTAAATGATAAAAACCTTAAACAGTTATGTAGTTAAATACATGTATTATTAATCAATAAATTTATTTTTACTTAAACATATAGAATTATCCATTAACTTATTTGATTTGTATTTAATTGTTATTTTAAGTAGTAGTATGAGCCACTGGATTCAGGGATGCCAGGTCATGATGCAGAGCGGACCACAGAGTCTTTATTATCAGGGACTGTTGTTAAAGCAGGTTTAGCCCAGTGCAGAGCTGTTTCTATTCAGTTTCATTTACAGGATCATGTTTAAGTTGAAGATTTGTCATTTTTCTTTTTCCAGTTTGATTTTTCTTTAGTTGGCTGCACTGCATCCAACACACTGAGCCACGGTTGTGAAGAAAGGAATAAATATTTATTTCTGCCTCCACCAGTCGGTCAACCTTCACAGTGACCTTGAGCCCGAGGACAGTTTGAGGGAAGACGCACTAGGCGATCACTGTGTGCAAGTTTCGTGATGAATACTCTGAGCCTAGAAGAAACATTTGCAAATTTGGACACCTTGCCGTGGCACGAGGTCATCAGTTCTTCAGCTGAATTAGCCAAAAACGTCATAAATTCCTTCGACTTTGATACAATACGGAGGCTATCCATGTACACCGACGTGTCAGGACTACGTTTACAGTATCTGGTCAAACGGTCAATATCAGAAAAACTATTCATTATAACACATTTTCCCTTTAAACTGAAAATAATGTTCAATTCCAGGAATCTCGAATTGAAAACTGCAGATGCTCAAATCTAAAAAAAAAAACAAAATAGAAAATATAAAAAAATGTAAAGACTGAATAATAATTATAAAAAAGTGCTTTATTGTTTCTTATTGTTACCGTAATGGGTGAGGGTTAGTGCCGTTTTAAAACTATAGAAATACTCTAAAAATAAAATAATGAAAAAATAATAACTTGTGCTAAATTATTATATTTACATATTGCGCAAGTTTGTTGTTTTGAACTTTTAAATGATGCTTGGTGTAATGTTTAGATGGAGGCGGATGATCTGCCGACCCTTACAGGAATCAGCCGAGAGGAGAAGGTGGTGTTTTTAACCTTTAATCCATAAACGCATCATTAAAGGAAACTGATGCAGAAATTTTAAAGATGTGTGTGTTTTACCATTTAAATAAACTGAAGTGACTGATTACATCTGAATTCAGGTGGAACACTCCAGACTCTTTAATATAGTAGCAGGAAAATCAGAAACTGTGGTCAGAGGTTTACATATGCAGACATGGATGCTGTGGTGATTTCAGCCTTATAATTATTTCCTTGAACTGTTTTTTTTTCCAGAGGTGGAATGATTGTACAACATACATGTTTAAGGACTTGGGTAACACGAGTTTGAATATATTAAAAATATGAAATTGTAGACACAGGCTCAGATATATACATACATCCACTTAAATCTTTGAATTAATGGTGTTGAAGGTTCTAACTTGACAAAGCAGAGGTCTATTAACTTCTCATTAGTGACTGTGATTGATTAGAGCTGGTAGTTCTTCTTTGCAGCATTTGGAAGTTAGAAAGGTTCTTGGAGCCATTTCTAAAAAAACTGCAGTTTTAAGATCAGCAGTTTGAACAGCTGCATGAAAGTAAAAGTTATTCTGTCACTGCTTTGCTGAGGAAGACCCAAACTGTCATCGTCAGATGAGAGTAAACTGGTTAGGATGTTCAGGAACAACCACCAAGGCTCAAGCCTACCATGAAACTGCCTGAACACCAGCATGGCTGATCACAGTGAAGCAAGGTTTACATCTTCAGGGATTGAGAAGATGCCAAAACAAGAAAGCCCTCCAAAAATCCAAAATCCAATGCTCCAACACCAACACCTTCAAGCTTGACTGAAATTTGAGACTTCCCCTTTACGGACAAGCCAAATGCCTTCTGGAGAAAAGCCTGATTGTTTGGTCACCATGATGTTTGGAGCACAGGTGAGTGATGTGGGTCAGGTCTGTCATGGTGGTGGTGCCATCAAACAAAGTGGATGGAATAATGAAGAAGAAGGACTATTCAATTCAATTGTATTTATATAGCACCAAATCACAAACAAGGCTGTCTCAAGGTGATTTATATTGTAAGGTAAAAACCCTACAATAAAGACTATACATGTATAAACTAATGGCCTCCCCAAAGCACCGACCTCTACGCTTTGATTTGAAAATTTGTGGATTACGATTAAAAGTCGAGTATGTGCCAGGAAACCAACCACTTTAAATTAATTCCACTGATTCTGCCATGAACAGTGGGCAAATGTCCAGACAGAATTATGCCAACAGGCTTGTTGATGGATACAAAAAACATCCGGCCGAGTTGCAACTTGCTAAGGGACATTTAAACTGATATTAGTGGGAGTGAACCTATCATTTTGACCATGTGTGGCTTAGAGAAAATCAAAAAAACTTTATTTGTTTTTGTTTTTTAAAGTCAACAAAGATGTATGTTGCACAATCATTGAACCCTGGAGAAAAAACAGTTTGAAGAAATCATTAAAAGCCCAAAATTACCACAATATTCATGCGTGTCTGTAAACTTCTGACAACAACTGTAGAGAATAGAGGATCCATTTAATTTAACACTATATGGAACATACTAAAACACAACAGAGTGATCAGCTGCTTCCTCTCTGAGGTTGCTTTCATTGCACCTAGGCTCATTCATATCTATCTCCTGCAGTAAATAAATACTGTCTACGTGCAATCAATAAAACATACAACAGCCTACCTGTTGAAGACGCTCCTGCTGCTGATGGAACATAATGAGACAGATGGAAAAGATAGAGAGCTCAGTCAGTAATGGCTCTCTGTCACTCGTGTGTGATTAATACACCCACCCGGTGCAAACGAATCAATAAAAGCTTGCATACAGCATGTCTTCAGTCAAAGCAGAAAGCCCACAGCAAATACAGGTTAGATAAAGACATCATTCAAAATCATAAAGATGGATAAGCAGGCTTTTATTTTCTTGCCTCGTGCAGCAGTACCACACTGAACGCTGCTCTGTGTGGTACTTGAGCTGTTTTAAACATTACCCTGGCTTTCCCCGCAACCGTGCATCTGTTTAACAGATCACAGGACTCTTAAATCTGCCTGTGGTCTGGACGTTCCTTTCATTCTGAAATAGCCAGGATGTAACCATCTTTTTGTTTAAAAAAAGGGGGACATGTTTGCCTCTCGAGCCTTCTTACGATCATGTTGCAGTTCTGGAAGGGGCCGCATATATAACCGTCTGAAAGTAAGCATTGGAAGAAAAAAGCAAAGCCAAAACAGAAACCCAGAAACTCTGTTTTCCAGTGAAGATACTGAAAGAAACGCACAAACATACAGAGCAGCAGCAGGAAGCTTTGGTCACTTTGAAAAATACACTTATCAACTTTCTTCTGTGAGAGTTATCTAAGAATAAGAAGTCATAAAGGTTCCTCTGGCATCAGTGACGACTCACCATCAGCTTTTATGTCATTTTACAGCGTGCAAGGTTGAGCAGGGCGACTTTTAACCAAAATCATTACCCTTCTCTAAACCTCACCAAGTAGTTTTTGTGCCTAAAACTAACCAACTAACCAAACAATGTGTGAAAGCGAAAGAAAATGGATATGAACAACAAAATCCACAGAAAAAAGTGAAGCTTGCAACAATCTTAACAACATTGGAGGAATTTCTGAGAATAACCAGAGTGTTTAATGGTCTGGGAAGAACGTGCTGAAACACTAACACTGTTCTCACGTCTGTACACGCAAAATAAAGACAATATTAGCTACAGTCAACCAGCTTAGCATATAATGAGCTATGTTATAATGGTAACAGAGACAACTAGCTGACATGATAGTTATAGGTGCAAAATCATATAATTTTAACTTTGCTTTACTGCCGTGTCTCTTAATGCATATCTGTGGAGACAGAAGGTCAGTCCACTAATAAATTCATTAGAACTCCCCGAATTTTCAATTTGGTATCTATTTCCGATGGAATTTTCCTTTTTCTTCCTCTTCCCAAAATGGGATACCAACTTTGGTCTCCTGCATGCACTCAACCTCAAATTTTGTGAGCATTTCAAATGTGAATGAAGTCGACCTCTTCTGTAGTCTCAACCGGCAGATGGCCCCGCCCCTCCCTGAGCCTGGTTCAGCCGGAGGTTTCTTCCTGTTAAAAGGGAGTTTTTCCTTCCCACTGTCACCAAAGTGCTTGTCATAGGGGGTCTCTGTATGTATTATTTTAGGGTCTACCTTACAATATAAAGCACCTTGAGGCAACTGTTGTTGTGATTTGGTGCTATATAAATAAAACTGAATTGAATTGTAGTTCACATGAGAAAACCTTCTTTTAATAAATAACTGAGTGTTACAGGACTTGTCAGGGGGCCTCCTGCTTCCACTACATACATAACCCACGTAAACAAGTGGAGTCTCATGCTAAGCTAAGCTAAACTAACAGCTGTAGCTGCACATCTCATCGAGTAAGTGTATTTCTCAAAATGTCCTGCTATTCTTTTAACGATGCTGGGGAAACAAAAGGAAGCACGAGCAGCAGAAAAGAGGCAGCAGCTCAGCGTCTGGAGGCGTACCGAGTTGCCCCTCGTCTTTGCTCACGGTGCTCTCTGTATCTTCAGCTCCTGCTTTCTCTGCAGGCGCCTCTGCTGTTGGATAAATGGATCTCAGTCAAACATCAACAGGAATTGTTAAAGTCTAATCTGACACTTCATCAGGTTCACACAGCTCAGGCTAATGTTGTGTTTACTACCACACGTCAGCAGCTTCAGAAGCTGTTAAAGAGATCAAGGAGGTTTTTCAGCCCGATGACTTCCCACCTCGCTTCGCTTTGAAAAAGCTGTCAGTCTCAGTATTTATGATCAAAGCCTGCTCGACCCGGGCTGGAGTGACGCTACTGTGGCCACATCGTACAGGCACAGAGGGGCATTGTTTTCCATGTTAGTCACTGATCTGTTCATGTTCGCTGGCTCTTATTGCACTCTGTGTGGTAACAACACAACTCGCTGTAGAATCAGGCAAATCAAAAGGTTTTAGCAAGAAAACTCAAACTTGAATCATAAAAGTTTAGAGTTAGGGAGCAAAAGAAAACCAGCAAACCAAGACGAGCGTTTCTCTCAATAGAGCTCTAAATGAAGAAGATAAATCAAGTGATGATTTGCACACAAACTGAACCATGCTAAATAAGAGCTAAAACACGGGTTAAGCTGCAGCTCAGGCTTCATGTCAGAAGTGCAGGCGGGCGTACCGGGCTGCGCCTCGTCATCACAGTGGCTGCTGTCTGGCTGAGAGAGCTCAGACACAGAATTCACCCCATTCTCACTGAGTGCTGCTTCATCCTCTGCAAATCAAAGGTAAACTGGAGGTCAAAGCCGAGGTAATCGTGACAGAAACTTGGAAAAAACCAACCACACACGCTGCTTAGAGGTCAACTGTGAAGCAGAATTCAAAATGGTTAAAAGGCATCAGCGGCAGTCTGACATTTAAACCCAGAACCATGAAAAGTCTTCAGTCGGCTCTGTTTAAGGAGGTAACACATTTATTCACAGTCTACTCACCTTAAAACAATAAATACTGAACTACAGCAGAGCTACTGCCTCGATTTTCCAAAAAGGAAGACTATTTCTGGAACGATGCATTCAGACAGCATCGCCAGCCTCAGCTTGACTGAGGGCTACATGGCAGATTTGGATTATGTTAAGGTCCGGTTTAGAAAACTAGACATATATTTCCTGGATTATACTGTTGTGTGTTCATCAGGTCATCCTCACATACAATCTGCTTCATGTAAAGACTTCAGCAAATCACCAAAAATCCAGACAGCCTAGACGTTTACCCCATTTTGTTAGTCACAAGTATCAGCAGTGTTGGGAGAGTAGATAAAAACAATAGCCTAAAATGTTTGTGTTTTATTAATGAATTATTTATAATAAATAAAAGTCTGGCAGTCAGTTTAGGTCGTATTTGGTGCCCTTGTTTTGCTGTACACCACTTACAGGATATCAGACTATCTTAAATTAATTAGATAATTTAATTAGATAATTATGTTTTTCAGATTTTGACACTAACAAATTTTAACGGGAAGGTTGTTTCATGTCTGCAGCATCCAGACACAGTGGGGATGTGTCACCAAGGCAACCAAAAAACGCCTGGAGGCGTACCACGTCTTTGATGACACCGCCAAAATGTTAAAATCTGTCCCGTTATGGACTCGGACGGTGTAATTCTGTAATTCTGTAATAAATCAACATTATGGGATTAATTATGAAACTCTGTTTATAATCTCTTAATTATCTAATTTTAGAATTGTTATTACAATAATATTTATGAGGCATTAGATCAGGAAAGTCTCTAACTCTCTTAATTATGACATTTTAAACCCATAACTATGAGATTACAGTTGAAAACAAAATTAAAACACTAAATTATCTCTTGTTTGTATCGCACTTCCTTGCAGATCAATAGATACAGTTTTGAAAGCTCCAATTTTGTATGCATCACTCCAAAGAACTAAGCAAAGCACCTCTAAAGCATCAGATGGCTAAAAGCTCTAAATATCCTAAACGAACTAATCTCACTTTACAAATACGTCACTTTCCACACACCACATCTGCTGCTTAAAGGGATACTCACTTTGTGTTTCACTGCTGATACATGTGTTGTTTACCCCTGCAGATGGACCTGACTCTGTGCGCTGCTTCCTGTTAGCACATAAGATGATGGGAAATGGAAACGGGGAGAACGAATGCACTAGTGAGGGCTGTAAACTGGGGAAAGCTAGGCTACGTACTAATTAGCCATGTGGTTGATTTGGGTAGATTAGAAAAAAAGGGGAGAACACATTGCTGAGAGGTCTGACACTGCTTATTCGCTCTGTGACGAATAAATCTGTCCAAACACAGTGAAGCAAACACGATGCATCTTTAGCCATTTATCTGCTCTTCGTTTACGTTTCAGGCATCAAATGGAGCTTTCTGAAAATGCTTTCTGTGCTGCGTTAAAGGCCCGATTGTTTATGGACTGAATTGCGAGCGAACAGTGGAGCTGGATGGAGACGGGGCTCTTTCTCAGGGGTCTGACCCAGATGCCCGGATTACAGAGCACAGTGCAGCTGCAGTCGAGCATGTCTTCTATCCATTATGTAAGAGATTAAAACAAAGCTCTGTAGAAACTCAGGAGCTCGGCCTCCACCCAGACGACAGTGAAATTTGGTTTAACTCTACTTTTAAATTCTTCTCTTTGACATTCTTTGATGTCTATTCTAGGATTAAAGCTTTAATTAGAAACCCTTTACCTGTGAGCCCCACACACAGCTAATACATGCATTTCATACGTTGTTAAAACACATTAAATTGTAGTTTAATGTAATAATTAATATAAAGCATTTAAATCCTCTAATGAAGACAAACTGGATTTTACAATTTGGCAACTGTGTTTAATTAAGATGTCATAATCTGTTTACATAACAGCCTCTTTCCATCAGTGCTACAAAGGAAAACGACAAATCATTTACTCCAGGCTTTTATATGCTTATAAATGCTAAATAGGTAAGAAACTTAATAATAAAAGTGTTTATTGCACAAAAGAGCAAAGCTGTTTATTCTTTAGCACAAAGTTTCATTTATATTTAAATATTAAAACATTTTACATAACTTCCACTCAAACATGCTGTAATTTCAGAGACATTTTTACAGTTCGCTATAATTAGCAGCTAGCTCAGTCTATGTGATGTGATCATAGAGTTTGATTACAGCCTGCTAACGGCTCTCCTCCTATTTATCCACATGTAACATTTAGCCTCAGTGTTAGCAGTGACGCAGTGATCAATCAGTCAGTTTTATTACAGGGTGGGATCATGGTGGCTACGTCCATCGTTGATCCCTTTTCAGGAAGCTGTTATTAACACAAGGAAGATAATACCTCAGAGGTTTTATTGTTGTGGGCACCTCACAAACCTTTAGAGCTTAACTGCAGATGAAGAGCGGTTGACAACAAGTACGAATTTAGCATTTTTCACATTTCATAATCAGACGGATTTTTGTTGCTGGTGTACAAAATGAGTTTGTACTTCTGTAGGTCAGTTTTCATCAGACTAATAATATATAAGTCTTCGGGTATATTCAGAGACAACACGTTCTCACTCCAAAAGCGTAACATTTTACGCTAGGTGACAAATCGTCAACATATTACGTTTTCGGCTTCCTAAATATGAGAACCGTATGGACTCAATCTACACATGTTCGCTCTTTTTCTTCAAATCGCTTAGAAACACGCTATTTAACATCATTAAAGTCCTGGTTAAGGTCAGGAAAAAGGTTAGGTTTAGGGCTGGAATACAGGGCTGGAACGTCTATTACTGTGGGAGCGTCATTGCACTGGATTTCGGCCATAACCTGCCGCGTACCATAAGAACGCCGAAGGTCAAAACGTCGTGACAAAACGTCGGCATGTTACGCCTCGGGAGTGAGAACGGGCTGTCAGAGAACGTGTGGTACACACCAGCACTGGACACTCGACTGTGAGCCTCAGTGTAGGTGGACAACGGAGGGAAAATATGGAATGATATTAAAATGATTCATATTACACTGATTTTTACTTAAAGTTCAACTTAGCTAAGTTTTTACAGTTAATTATTTGTGGTAATAAAAGTAAGTGATAAAAAGGAGGTGATAGATCATCGATAGGCCTCTCCTGTTCCTACAGTCTGAGCTGAACATATAAAGCCCTCACACGAGCTGATCCCGGATATTAAACCAAAACCAACGCGATGGCTCACTTGCACAGTTTTTCCTCATACTACAAAAACCACATTTATACAAAAAAGTTGCCGTTGTCTCAATTTTTTCCTTAAAAATAATACTTTTCCAAGAGTTTCCAGAGGTGTTGTATCACGTTGGATCCCCCTGATTGCATAAACCCGCTCTATGCTTTTATACTGATGAAGAGTGGGGTCATGTAATTTCCTGTCTTCCCTCTACTAGAGGGGCGGCTAGCTACGATCAATGAGAAGCGTGGAATTGACAGATTCTTTGGACGTGCACCATCAGATAATCTTTTGTATCCTTGGAAACTGAACATGCGTAGGTCTAACAGCACAAAAATAGCATCATCTCTACTCGTGCTGTGAGAAATAATGGTTTGCAGACAGAAGAAAAGAAAGCTGCTCATTGTTTAATCCAAATCATCTGCCAACCAAAGTGCAGCAACATCTCACAGCTCTCTGTCATCAGACTGATTTCAGACCCACCAGTGGAGCTCAGAGGATTCACAAGTTGAGCTGAAGCTGGAAAAAGATCTCATTAAAGACACTTTCTTGTCATTTTTAGTGAGTTTGCAGTTGTGTGTTGGGTCCTATTTTGCTTCCAGACTGTATTTCTAATGTCTGACCTTTCATTTTGACTCCGTTCTCCTGGTGGTGCTGATCCTTGATGGTCATGTTGGCTAAGGAGCTGCTCATGGTGTCTCCAGAACTGTAGCTGTTCGCGTTGTTCACGTACTCCATTGCCAGTCGCGGGTCGGGCTGCAGGAAGAAAAAAGCAAATTAATGAAGTACTGAAGGTCCAGGGTGTGTCACGTTACACATGTCAGCTGAAAGTAGCTGACAAGCAAGAAAATGGCTGTAATGATGGCGCACTTAACAGACACTTTGTCTTCCGGCCTGCAGAACAAGCCCGTCACCACAGAATGTAAACAGACACTGTGCCTGTGAAAACCTTGTTATTTATACATCCTGACGTGGGGTCAGCGCTTCAGGTTACAGCCTCACAGACAAAAATAGTGCCCTCTGCCCATGTGCACGCTGTCCTCGCTGTGACAGGGCTGCACTTCCTAAACACCCACTGACTAACTGCAACAACAAGTGCAGCCACGTCTCAGCCGTGGCAGGCAGGTCATCAGGATGCAAACGCTCCCCACTATACAACACAACACTGACGCTCCTTCAACCGCCGAGATGTGAATTGCGTCCAATCTCATAAAAAGAGGATTACATGTCAGATTAAACCCGAGCCTCTGGTTACATCAGCGCTTTTCAGCTTGAATCATATTTTTTCCCTCTCCTCTGACACAAACACACACACGCGGACAGTGTGGACAGCTTATGCCGTAATCAGTCTGTGCATCCAAACTGCATGCCCCGAGTTTGTTTGGTGATGCAGATTTGGCAGCTTCTGGCCTTCGGTTTCGCCCTCATGTCTACTTTGGCACATAAACATGACACTTTAATCTCTGAGATGTACAATACAGCTTAAAGCGGCTATTATAGTAGCACATAAAATTGTCAAAGTAGTCACGGAAATAAAACAGCAAGTGCAAAAACTGCTGCTTCTAACTCAGCGAGGGAAAGTGGATTTCCTCAAGAATGAAAGTGAAAGTTTGGCCCATTTAATGCTTTATCCTTCTGGGCTTTTCTCTGTTACTGCATTTATTCAGCCGATACAGTTACTCGTTACTTTACAGATTAAGATTTATACATGAAAATACTATGAGCAGCTTATAAAATCGTAATAACCTCATGAACGCTTATTAAAAAAGAAAAACCTGCTCCATCTTCTGCTGCCCTTACTTTAGCTCGATGCTACCGAAATGTCCAGACCTCGCTCACACTAACCACCTCCCCCACTTCTTTCTGGGAGGTTCTGCCCACAGATGTAAGTTAGCTGAGAGACAGAGTGTCTCTATGTCCTGGATCTGCTGCTGGGCCTCCTCCTCATCTAAACACATCACCCAAGAGTTGTTCAGGAGCATGCCAGCCGCATACGGAAACACCTGAACTCTCTGCTTTTACTGAAAACAAATCTCACGAATTCCTGTGACGCCACCTGATGCAAACGTCGTCTTAAGAGCAGCAGCGCCTGAACTGTTGCTATAGTTACCCACCCTATAAAACCCACCCTAAAGGCACGCTCAGCCCAGCTATGCGACCTTCCCTCTGTGTACCTTCATGTCTCCTGACCTTGGGTGTTTAAACAGCGCTCCACATTCAGCACAGATGACAGAAAAGGGACAAGGTGGAAACAAGATCAGGCTTAAGCACCACAGAGAGGCTCGTTTTCACAAAGAAGCTCAATTCTCCTCATAGTTCAATTACACAGAGAATTCATCCAATCACCTGCTGTGAGTTCGTCAAAGCCTGATAGATATTGTCTGTAAAGGTTCTCAGTCATCCAGGTCATCGTAGTTACTTGTGAATAGTGAGTATTTCCAGCAGAAGAAGTGAGGCAAAATAAAGTGTGGCACTCACTTCTATAGAGGAATAAGATCTATCAGGTCTAAGGAGCTTGGAAAGAAAAGCATCTGAACTTCTTTAAGTTTCTTGTAGACGTTTCACCTCTCAACCGGGAAGCTTCTTCAATTCTAAGAGTCCCCAATTTTAAGCCCAAGGTGTGAAAACAGGCACGGGTCACAATTTACTGAGGTCAATCCTGGGCCATTTGACCTTAGTAAATCACATGATAGAGTGGGGCTAGGTTTCACACAGGTTCACCCACACCAGTTTTCACTCCTTGGCTCATGTGATTAGACAGAGGATCAATACGGGGTCCATGACCCTCTTGGGGACACTCCCATAGGGCTTAAAATCTGGGACTCTCCACATTTGCTCTTAGAACTGAAGAAGCTTGGGCTTTCTTTAAGTTATTAAAAACTCGGCCATGTGGAGCTGAGATACCCAGATAAGTCATTTATACACCCACGACGTAGCTGTTATGTTCATTACCGAATGACTAGGATAAACCTTGTTATAGGACAAAAACAGGAGAGATGGTTCAACAAAAAGAGTCACTAATGTGTGTGATGTACACACAGTATGCTTGGTGTTTACAGTTTAACAGTGAAGGGCTACTTAAACTGTTGTAGCTCACTGCCAGGAGCGAGAAAAGGTGGATGTCAGCTGGAGCCATCCAAAGGCCCAATCCAAAGAGGGCAAACTCTAATGGGCCAATCACAGGACTCCACCTGTCTCAGCATTAAACACAGACTCGCACACTGTCTGGAGAAGCACACCTTAATTTTTCATGTCAACATTAGCCAAGTTGTTGCCATTTCACTCAGCTGTACAGTGGATAAGCTGGTTTCTCAGCTACAGCTACTTTGAGTAGTCAAATTGAATAGAAAAGCGCCAGCCTGTTTATTTGTACTTTAATGATAACAACAACTACATGGATTAAACAACAACTACATGGATTAAACAACAACTACATGGATTAAAAGCAGTTTTATTCTGACAAAAAAACTCATTAACATAGGAGGAGGTCCTAATACATTATATAAGTGTGTATCCCATAGGAGCTCTAATGAATAGTGCACTCTCCCGGTCCTCACACACAGTTCCCCAACAAAACCCTTCATTGTAGCGTTACACATGACAGAATCCAAACAACAAGGAGAAGGCAGCACTCGTGCCAGCAAAGACAATCCCTCCGAGAGGTCGTTCACTCTGCATCCGGGAACTCAGACGGTTGGAGAGCAAACAAACTCGAGTCTGATAAGGAGCAGATCCTTCAGATAATCATGTGTACACGAGCACTGTACGTTAGTGTGAATCATATCCTCTGCCTGAGACAGTAAGGCCAAAATAAAGAATCTATAGCTCAAATACATAACAGATTCACCACATCTAATTTTAAAAATAGAGGCGATCTTAAACCCGTTATCAGAAATGCTCGGGCGGAAGCAGTCCTGTAAACTCTCCTTCCCAAGAGCATTTCACTAATTTCGGTCCTCTGCAAACTTTACAACAGAAACACTTTAGACGGGACCAGCACCTCCTTAATGATTTGAACTGGGACAAAAACACACACACACATTTCACCTGCTGCAGAAAGGGAACGTGACAGCAGTCTTTGTCGCAGCTTCATGAGGGGGAAAAGCCTCAGAGGGCTGCTGATGCAGCTTGTTCCTCTCAGGGGCGTGTGAAAATGTGATCTTGGCACAGACCGTGCCTCTGCAAGGAGCTCGGTCAACAGGGATGTTGACACAGCTCCAAGAGCTCTGAGCACTCAGTGAGACAAGCAGTCTGAAATTAGGTGCGTGTGTGTGTGTGTGTGTGTGTGTGTGTGTGTGTGTGTGTGTGTGTGTGTGTGTGTGTGTGTGCATTTAGCTCAAATTTAGAGCAAGATGCACTTTATTTCCTGTGTTTCTGCTGTTTCCCCTAGTGCGACAATTAAGATAAGTTTGAATCCCTGCAGAATTCCTGATATGTTGCTCATAAAGATTAACCATAAATTGTATATAAAGCTGCAGCCGCACTTTGGCCACTGTCATGTTGGCTTTTAGGGCCAAGAAGGGACCATATTTAAATGTTAATGGGTTGCTAAGTCAGCAGCTAGCAGTAGACACAGGTATCTGTTAAGTGCTTCCAACTAACCAAACAGTAAAACTGAAGAATTTCATTAATCAAAAGTGAAACACAAACTACTTAGATGTGCTGTGCCATGTATTATTTCCCATTAAACACTTTAGCAGCACCAACAGCTTAAACACAATCGAGTGGTGAGGACACCTGCCAATCAAAGAAACCACGCCCATAACTGCAGAATCCAGAGAGACGAGTTATAAAAAGGTTACCCTGTCAGCTGTTATATCTGTAACAGGCTGCAAATGTTTATTTCTGATATAAAGTTGGCTACTAGAAGAACTCCAAACCTGCAAGTCATAATGATCCAGAGTTAAGTGGACTCAGATTTGACTTTACAAACAGTTTGTGCAGCTTCCTTTATAATCTGAACATGTAGAATTACAAATATGCAGCAATCTGGGGACACTTGAATAATGAAAATTATGAAATTGCATTATTCTTAAAGCCGGCCCAAAAAACAGAAAAATATAAAAGGTTTTAGTTGCTAATTATCCTTTATTGACAAATAATAATGAGGGTTACTGTCTGTATAAGTGGATGAGTGCCAGCACGGGTCCTTAGCTGCCCGTTACGGATCATCTCTGCTAATTTGAGTAACTGAGCTGTGCCTCTTAACTGTGTTTGTGCTTTCTGGAGCATTTTAGTGCAGCGGTCCCCAACCTTTTTTGCGCCACGGACCGGTTTATGCCCGACAATATTTTCACAGACCGGCCTTTAAGGTGTCGCGGATAAATACAACAAAATAAAACTAGTACCGGTACCGAAAAAAAGAAGATTTATTCATAACACACGTGAAAAGACCCAGGAAAACCGAGTAAACGATAAAAACGATGACAAAATAACGCTGAAAACCGATAAAAACCCTGAAATCCATACATTTCACACCTGAGCCTCAACTCTCGCGGCCCGGTACCAAACGACTCACGGACCGGTACCGGTCCGAGGCCCGGGGGTTGGGGACCACTGTTTTAGTGGACTTATCAGAAGTCTTTGCTCCAGTTTTAATGACTTTCTTCTCTTTTTGTATGTTACTTTGCACTAATTAACACTATCTCTTTCAGTATGATGCACAGATACAGCTTTTGAGCAGCGTTTGCCAGCGTTAGCTTTTATATTAGCACTCCATCTTCTTGTCCAAATATGGTCTTCATAACAGACCAGGCTATGTCCATCTTTTATATACAGTCTAAGGCTTATTTTGAAACCATAATAAGACAAATCCAGTTCAGTCCTTAGCATTTTTACAGATTAATTAAGTTTTATCTACGGATTGATCGAGTCATGGTCTCAGCTGCTATGTATTACAGAAGAAACCTGGGCAGATTTTCTGTTTTTAGTGTGCAAAAACAAAGATATTTCATTTACACTGACATAAAAGTAAAAACAAGCAGCAACTTCACATCTGAGAAGCTGAAACCAGATTATATTTAGCATTTATACTCGACAAATCCCAACAACTCTCAACCAATCTAATGTTATTGACCAATTCATTGAGTGTGTGACAGTTTTAGAGGTAAAATGGCTCACACTGAGAAACAAAGGCATTCGTCTGATGCCGTGTACGGGCCTGCCGCCTCACCAGCCCTGCGTGTAGCTCAGCTGAGAGACGAGGATGCTGCTCTCATGCTTGATTGCCTCTGTATCTCTGACCTACTTTGCTCACCACTCGCTCTCTCCCTCTCTCTGTGCTCTGGCCCAGCCTCCGGCAGCCAGCACACTCTGACTCTACCTTCCTAATGTGGGCCCGGCCCTGCAGCGGAGGAGCTGAAGGTGGAGCCCGTTTCCATTTTCCCCTCCATCTAAGCGCTGGAGGGGAAACATCTTGCAGGGCCGGTCTGCACACGGCACCACCCCGACGTCCCGCATCTACAAGCAGCTAATGTTTGCAATATTTCACCTTCAGGATTTCAGCCACGCCCTGCTCTGCTATCTTCACACGCATCCTCCTTTCAGTTCACATTCAAATAACTGGCACATAATCAATGCCAGACTTGTACTTCTAGGTTCCAAAGAAGTAAAAGACAAACCGCGACATTTCTGAGGCCACAATGTTGCATTATGGAATTCAAGATATGAGGAATTCTTCTCATGTTTGCACGGCGCAGACTGTTAAATAATCAGGGACTCCAGCTGCTGCTGTATGTTCACAATGAACACACACACACAGGTTTCCCAATGCAATGAGCCAGTCCTCAGTCAGCATGGTGCCAATTAAGTGTGTACAAGAATGCAGCTGAAATCCCGCTGTGGCATTTCTTCTTCTATTTAATGAGGCAACGCATCCAGAAAAAGGCTTGTTTTGTGAAACTGTGAGGTTTATCTTGTCCTTTATGTGTTCAGTAAACTAGAATCAATGCATAAAGTGATATCAAAAAGATATCTTTTAAATCAAGAGTGGTATATAAATGTGGGTTACAACTTTCAAACTCTCTTGATGACATGCTCAAACTTCTTGCAATGTTCAAATAATTTAAAACAGGGAAAGAGCAGCACACGGACATTTTTGAGGAGTTTGAGCCTTTTTAAAAATAATAAAGTAACTTAAAAGAATATTTCCTTAAATCAGTAGCTCAGCTGCCTGTTTGAGCTCTGAAGCCAAATAAATCTGAGTAACTTTTAGAAAAGCTCCACTCTGGAGACTTAATTGCTGTGGTGCTGTTTATTCTGCCAGCCTAAGCTCTGCAGGCGGGTCCGTCCAAACTGAAGCCGGCCGGCTGGATGCGGTCGCCTTTGGACTCGAGCCGACAGGGGCCAACAGGCTGTCAGTCTTTGCTAAATGGAGCACTTCAGTGCGGACTCATTTCATAATGCCCGACGCTTGAGGCCATGATGGAGTCAGCAGTCACATTAAGGAGAGTGATTGATTTATTTCAAAAGAGCTGCACTGCTCACATCAGCCTGCATCTTTAACTACATTACACACGTCTGCGTTTTCAGTTCTTTAGGTTTTCTTTCAGCTTCGTCGCCAGTTCTTTTGGATTTGCTCCGTTTGTACAGCATACACACCCGCATACCAGAACAAGTGTCGTGTGTAGAAGGAAAAGGCTTTAAAAGTAAAAGTGCCATCATAAAGTTCTGGACTCAAACCGCATTTAGCCAATCTCCCCTTCGGGATCTTCTCCTTATGCACTGCTGCTACTGTTTTAGGTGGACATCCAATTCTGACTTGACAGTTCAGGCTTGACGTTTTCTAGCCAAGTGATGACGTGTCTAATGCTTGGGACTGTAATAATCCTGTACGACCTCATTCTTTGTTAAATGATAGGACTGCTCCTAGCTACACTCCTGACCTGATGCATCGCTTTCAGGCTTAGACGCTGTTTGGTCTCATCGCCGCTGATGATTCCCAAAAAGGAGGTTGGGTCAGTTTGAGACCTTTGGCTTTTTAACCACACCTTTTTTCACTTATAAACTGCTAATAGAGCAATGTAAAAATACATCATAACAGGTAAAAATACAGTCAAAATCAGAATGTAAAGGATCACAGAATAAGTCTCAGGGGTGGTCGGATGATTGATGAGTGAGTGCTTCTGAACAAATCTGCATATAGTTCCCTGTCTTACGAAGCCTCGGATGATTTTACTTCTTTGTTCCTCAAACAGCTACTTAAATGAAAACATCTGAGTGGTCTGGAGCAGAAATGTCTCTTTGGTGAAAACAAGAAACCACAACTATGGTGAGACACAGGCTGGGCAAGCTGGTCTTTTTTGTGGAAAAATGTCAGAGTAATACATGTTCCAGAGTAAAAAGCTTGACATGTTAAGCGACTAAAAGTAGGGATGTCTCGACTTCTTCTATGTTGATTTTGATGCTCACAAACTTTGTGTGCTGTGCTCCAGAAACCCAAAATACAGCCAGTGTACATGCGTCAGTATGTAAAAATAACCTTCCCAAAAATATATCATGTAGAATTATCAAGCTTATAATCACATATCTCAAAGCTAAAATCTGGACCCAACATATTTCTGGTCCCTGACAAACCAGGTGGCAACTTAACTGATATCAAACATTATTTCATCTACATGCATAAAAGCAATCGTACCAAATATGCTGCACAGTGATTTTTCAAATATAACAACACACTGACAATGTCTTTTAAGTTCTGCTATAATGGAAATATGAAACTTTCCTATTTTTATTGACAGTTTTCAACAACTCTGCACCGTCGTCTGGCTTGTCTGCAGTTGAAATTGTGCTTCATATTGCCAGCATTCAATTAATTATGCATACAGTAAGAAGTGGACCTGGGACCCCTGGCTGGAGATGTGTGCACTCAGTTGCCAGCTTTGTTGTGCTGCTAATCCAACTAGACAGGTTTGGATGCCCAAATCGAAAGCAGAGAATCAGCTACAGTCTAAAGGTTTTAGAGGATAGATGCCTCAAGGCTGATCTGAACATGTCCAGCAGTGTTTTTTGGGGGGAGGAGCCCCTCTCAGACCTCCCTGTGCACATACCAGCGTGTCTCTCCAGTCGTGCCCAAGTGCTGCAGAAACTTGCAGAAGGATGTCTGAGTTTATCAAAAAAACAAAAAGATGGCACTGAGATGTGTTTCACTGCTTTCTGCGCATCAGTTGGAATGGCTCCCAGCTGCGGTTACTGACTACAACATGCCCGCTCCTCTTCACTGTAATTGTTACAGAAATCGATGCAATGAGTGAGAACCAGTGAGGGTGGGAGAGAGGTGTGTCCGTGGAATGAGACGAGAGATTCTCACTCCAACATCCCTCCACCAAACCAAAGAGGAAAAAATGACATATTGTTCATGTGGCGGGCATAAAGGGTTCGCGTTAAAAGGCTTTCATGCACCTACTGTGGGTCAGATCGCGTCCGCTGACCCTGGGAGGATTACCCAAGAGCCCATATGTGTCAGATAAGCAGCCTGGTTCACTGCACTGGCCGTGTGACAGCACACGGAGACATGGGCGCTCTCCTCTGTTTATAATATGAAAAAAAGGCGAAAAAAAATGGGCTTGGCATTTGCGCACAAGCACTGCTTCATCCCGATTTCCAACACTATCCGCTCTCGAAACAATACAGAGACGCAGGGAAATCAATTAAATACACCAGGGGCTTCTCGTTTTTGCGTCTATTTACATGTCAGAATCTCACATATTAAAATCAAAGGAGCTGGTTTGTGAGGCAGCTGGTCTGGAAAGCATTTAGGCCTCAGATGCAAGAAAGAAGCGAAAGATCCAGAATAACGGGAGGGGAGGGGGGTGCATACAGCCATAAATTCACACTCAAAGCCGACGACACAAAGAACACAAGTGTTATTAAATTACAGTAAATCTTAGAGAAATAACACCGCTTTGTTGCCCCCATGGGATTCTTTATTAATGAGATTATAAATACTCTGGAGGATTAGTCTCGTTACTGCGCGCCAGCAGCAGAGTGGCAGTAACGAAAACAGGACCTGCTCCGGAGGATGATGGAGACATTTTTTTTCCTCTTGAGGAGGAAGAAAAACGCTGAATGTATCGTGTTTGTAGGGAGGTGACTGCACCTCCAGGGCTGGTGCGATGATGGCTGCAACAAAAACACGTTTTTCTGTTTATTGTAGGTCGATGGAGGAGCAGATCGCGCACAATGAAAAGCGTGAGCCCCGAAAACACGCAAAATGAAGCTGCTGCAGGAGAATCTGTGCTGTCATGAGATATAAGAGAAAAAAATACGCCTCGTGTTCAAGTGCACGAAATTTCTATACGTAAAACGCGCACAGGCCCAACCTCTCCCACCTCATGCAAATAAAATATCAAGTGACAGGCCGAATGCCGACGCAGAATTACGACGCGGGGTTTGAGTCGCACGTCGCCCGCTCTCCTGATGTTTCGGTGTGATTGCAGCCACACCGGATCGGTTAAATAAAACAAATATGTCTGGGTTTTCTTACCTGAGTGCAGACAGCGGTCTTGTCTCTTCAGCGGCAGTCGCTCACCGGGCGCGCACGGCTTCTCGTCGCAGTGCAGGCGCAGGCCGGAGCGGGGCGCTGTGGAGCGGCGATGACTGCATGTCATGAAATGCAACCTGTCTGCGCGCAGCAGCCTCCAGCCCATTTGCGTTCATCTAGGGTGTAAACAAAGAGGTGCAAAGACGGATGTTTTGCTCTCAGTTCTTCTGTTTATGCAGAAACAGCCCTGCACAGTTATATAGACAGCTATCTACACACACAAATAAGGACATTTTAAAAGGAATTTGAAGGTTTTAAAATGTCTCAGTCAAACTAACTGACTGGTAAATAGTAACTGTAACTGCAAAAAAAATCATAGGATCCTTTTTTTTAATCTTTGGCAATTCAACTGTCAAACAGTTGCCTCAAGGTGCTTTATATTTTAACCTCCATGACCCGAACTCTTCCACGGCATGCATTTTTAATTCCTCTTTGATATTTGGACATATTGGGGCCCGATGAATGTAAAAACAAAGAATTACCAGATTTTATTTTATTTTTTTACCTTATTTTTGTTTTTAAGAAACATGAGAGCCACATATGAGCATATTTGTTTAAAATTTTGAACAGTAGCAGTAGCCTATAATGTCCTCGTAAGTGGATATCAGGCCCTTGTAGAGCAAAATTGAGTATTTTGGTGTAAATAACCCAAAATGTGATGTCCACATATGTGGACACCAGGTCCTAGGAGGTTAAGGTAATGATCCTACAATAATACAGAAAAACTCCAACAATCAAAAAACTCCCTTTCATCAAGCATGGAGGACCAGGCTCGTGGAAGGGCAGTTGCCAGTTGTGCGTCCACGTGTGACCACTTCCAGGCCAGTAACATCTGCACAGTATCCAATCACTACTGAGGACATCATTTGATCTTTTGCAGCCTCATAGAAAGAAGGTCCTGAGTTTGAATCTACCAGCTGGGGTCTTTCTGTCTTTCTTCCCCCCACAGTCCAAAGACAAGAATTGGTGATTCTAAACTCACCCTGTTAATGCGAGCCTAGATAAACCACCTCCTGTGTGTTAGCCATGACAGATGGATAGACCCCATGGATATGACCCCAAACTGGATAAGCAGTTTAAAAAATTATAGATATTTTCAAGACAATTTCAGAAAAAAGAAGAATTTTAAACACCATCTGACATACCCCTGGACCTTACTGTTGTTAAATCAGAGCAAATAGTCGCAGGAGGTTCAACACCTGTTAAAAAGGCTGAAACCAGAAAAACAGAAGCTGTTACACAAATATCTCTTTAAATCCTCAACTAAGAAATTTTAAAAAGCCATTTTTAAAATGAAGATTTTACTGAACCATCTGACAAATGTGCTTAAAAAATAATTGCATTACATTTCATATTTGCTACATCTGGGATAAAAAAAAATGCTTAAAAATGTATTGTGTAATATATTTCGATTTTTTCAGGAGTCAAAAAAACACACAGATGATGTTGAAGGCTCAAAAACTCCAAAAAACCTCATGTATCACATATGGTACACTAGGCGTTGAAGGGATATGGGCAAAATGCTTAGCTGTCCACATACTTGTGGACATATGTTATGACATATGATACATGTTATGTTAGTACAATACTATATTATTAGTATATTTGCCGAAATATCAAATATATCGAGTCAGTCTGTAACATTAAACATTATTATTTTCCATATTATCAACAGCAGCATACTTTTGTTCATATAAGTTCAAATGTGCGTGGATCATTGTTTTCTTTGTAAGCCTTTGTACAGTTTTCAGTATAACCTCCCTAAATACTTTGTTATTCTGTGAATATGTTATTTTTACAATATATAGTTGTTTAAATTAGGATTTATGCATTTGTGTATTTTACGTGTATAAAAAGGTCTTTGATCATTTTATTAACATAGATCAGTTTTGTGTGAATTGATTAGGTCCTTTAAGAAGCAGCAGGCTGATATACGGACTGTGGGTCATGGGGACAGGTCAAATTAGAACTTGAAGTTGTTTTAAATGGCTTAAAGTTAATTAAATTACCCTCTGCCAATCAGGCTCAGACAGTCAATAGTCTTTACAGTCACTATATCTAGCTTTGTTGTAGATGTTTTGCCAATATTATATAAAGGAGTGAGCACATATACGTTAGTTAAGTCAAATATTTCTAAAAATCCTCCCCTTTCACTGCTTTTTATTTTGCTTACATATTTCAAACTCAATTAAATTCTGAAGAATCAATAATTTTCTATGAGTTGTAAAAATAAAAAATATATTTCAATCCAAATATAGTTACAATAAATTCTCATCTGATGCTCTTTAAATAACCTTTCTCCATTCATTTTTAGCACTTTTTATATCAGCCTCCTAATAAAAGTGAGATGCAGGAGTGGCAAGATCTTCAGTAACACATCAGTAACTGTGAACTTGTATTCAAGCTACACCACTCAGTCCAGAACAACGTGCTACTGGTATCTTACACAAAGCAAACAGGCTCCTGATAGCACTGCTGCACTTAACTCCATTATCATTCTCTGGATTTTCATTTTCATTGGAAGTTGCAGTAGAGCTTAAGCATGCATTTCGTAACTGGATATATCTGGATAACAACTGTGGTCAGAGTAAATTAAGTAAAAAAAACTTGACAGAATAGCGCAGCAATAAGGACACATTTTCAGGTTTGAATATGTTACTGACTGTAACTATAATAAAGTTTTAATGAAGGTAGAAAGGTGGAATTTTACGAGTCTACAAAAGGAAAGTTATAAATTGATTTTTTTTTTTTTATCCATTTGTGAGAGGGGCTTCCAGACTGGACAGTAGCTACAGTAACAGATGGATGCGGTGGGCTCACAAAGGTCGAGTGTTGGCTCATAAAGCAGCTGAGACCTGCCAGACTAAACAGTGCACCCTTGTGTCACTCCTCTTTCACTGCCCTCCCTGTGGCCCCTCGGTATCACACACTGAGTGCCAACTTTTACACTGAGTCGAAAAACCAGCAGTGGAATTATTGACGTTCGAATTCATGCTGGGGCCATGATGTGTTGGCAAGACAAGTGCTTTCTTTCTTTTTCCTCTCCGCCTCTCTGTTTTGCCTTTCTGGAATTGTGCCCAGTGCAACAGCTGGCACTAGCTGTGTGGGTTAAGATGATTTGGTTATTATCCTGTGGTAGGAGTTCTCTGTGAGCCAGGTGCTGCCACAAGACCCTTCCCTACCATGTGGGCACCGGCCTGAAGGAGCTGCTTCACAGGCTCAGGGACTTTCCCTTTTCTTTCCAAGCATTCCAAATAAATACAGTTCAAATAAAGAAATGGTGTAAGACAAATATTTGAAGTTACAGGTTTTTATCTCAGATAAAAGATGATTTTAATATTAAGCTGGGGGATAACTTTTACTGATTGGCCGTATAATCATTCTTTCCATACTTTAAAAAACATGATGCTAACTTCAGGCATCCAGATTAATCAGGTATTCCGACTAAAGCTTATAACTTTCTCCGGTACTCTGGGAAAAAAAGTAAGATTTCTCCTTTTGCATCAACTTACTAGCAACAATCGTCAGTAAGCTAGCAGCTCTTAATAACTAGCATCCCTGGAGTATTTACAAGCGTTCCTATGAAAGGATTCATTATCCTCAGCTGGGAACTAGCATTAATTAGTTAATATGTTAACAAGTTAATATAATAGTTTCTAGCATTAGCATTAACTAGCATACCCAGCCTACAAACTTGCCTTCCTAGGCTAGCAACTAGCATTCCTAAGATAGCTACTATTAACAACCAACCTACACTACTGACTAGAATTTCTAGGCCAGCAACTAGCATGTTTAAGCTAGTAATTATTATTACCTCACATCCTTATAATACTGACTAACATTCCTAGAATGATAAATAGGATCCCTAAGTTGGTGACTATTATTAACTAGCATCCCTGCACTAGTAACTAGCATTGCTAGGTTACTACCTAGCATCACTAAGTTATCATCCCTTAAGCTCCCAATTAACACTCCTAGGCAAATGAGTGACAATATTAAACTAAAAGCGAGCATTAATTAATAGAACCAGGCCTATATTTCTAAGCGAGTATGTCTAAGCTAGAAACTAGCAGAACTAAGATAAGCTGCCCATAGGGTTTTCAACTTTTTAACTATAAAATAAGGGGCACTCTGGTGTACCAGAAGCGCAGTGCACAGCCAGCTGGGCATAGTGTAATAAGAAAAAAAATATTCAAATAAAATACTGTAAATAGGGACTTCAATCACCCAGTTTATTATGCTACACAGACAAAAATCACCTTATTTTTACAAATCACGTATTACTCTTCACATCTAATGTGCATAATGGGCCGTCACTGAATGTTGTGACTGGGCAGAAACAATCATCTGATACAACTGCAGTCAAATCAGATTTAAGTGGCATTACAGGTAATGGTCAATATATACAGGACATCTGAGGTAGAATAAGAGACGAACCATTTTTGCTGATTATACAGGATGTCCCAGCTAAAACGGGCAGTTGGCAACCCTACCTACACAACAATGGTCAAAGAGAAGTACAAGTTCTCTTTAATTAAGAAATATTTCCATAATAAATTAAGATAATTCCAAGAAACCTTGGAATTATATTTTCTGTATTTTCTATACAGAAAATACACAATTTCCAATTTTTTTCTTCCAAAACACTTTGATTTACATCAGTTTCACAAGTTGCTTATCCGCCAATAATAAGGTATAGATTTTTGTCAGCATGCAAAGCTTAAAAAGGAAGTAAAAGCACATTTTTACACATATATTCTGTAGATAAAAGTAATGTGGAAAGACACTATGAATTTGATTCTGTAAAAATAGTAGAGGTATACAGTTTCTTGCATATTACACTAATTTCTTTATGTTTCAGTTCTGGGACTCCACAGTAGCTTTGCATGACCTTTTGTATATTTATCTTATACGATCCATTTTTGTAGTCTTTTAGCTCATCATCCTTCTTAAACAAGACCTTTCAGCTCTTGTCTCTTTAAGACCCCCCTCCTTAAAAGTCCTCTGTTTTATGATTAGCAGACTTCTGGAAGTTTACTGAGGGGCAGCACTGAGCGTTTTTGAACTGTACTGATCATTCAGAAAAGTAAATATTAGACCATTGTGAAGCCTGAACATTTGGTCCACATATGTTCATTTTAATATATGTAACAAAAAATAAGAAAAAAGGTAACATCCATATGACGAGTAGAACTGAAAACAGAAAGAATGTTTGTTTGTTTTTTCTAGATAGAAATTAAATTTTAAAATAAAATAAAGACAATGATTAAGAAAAATAACACTGCGCTCAATGCTTTGCCTAAATATGAAAAATGACGTATGTGGTCCTTAAATCAACTATAGCTGCAGCCACTATTTTCCAGCCACTGTCCTCACTTTCTATACGTGAAGTGAACACATGTTATTCACCACATTATTTGTAACTGACTGGCGTATTTACTGGCCTGTTTTGGCATCACAATTGAATTTTGTCAGAGTTCCTCCATATTTGTTTATGTTTAGACTCTTGCAGGAAAACATTTTGTACCTTATGTAATCACGTCTTTGACCATGGCAGTCACAGCAGACGCCAACAGAGGCTGTGGTCTGCTTTTCAAAGCAGAGGAAAAATAATGGAACAACATTAGATTGCTGAAATATTTCAGCGCTGACTGTGTCAGTGCATTTAGACCAGAGTTTACCCTTCAAAGAGTGTTTGGGTTGTCCTCAGGACTGTCTGGAAAAATCTTAAATCCATGAAGACCATCTGCCTCCATCACTCTGAGGGAAAAAGGTTGTGTAACGGGTTTACCCAAATCAGACCCGCAAGCTGTGATAATTCCTTTAGATTACTTTCCAGTAACTTACATTACCCATTCAGTCAGCCATGTAATTCACTACAACTAACTAGAAGGTGTTATAGCTGCATGAAGAGAAATGTGTCTCAATACTCAAAAGTGTTTCAAACGCATACAATATGATCCAAAAGCGTAAACTAAGATTTAGAAACGTGTACATTTACTTGTGCGTCATTTTTGAGGACTCACAAAAGCATGGTCCAATCCACACAAACACAAAGCAGTCTGACCACATGTAAAACTATTTAACAAATAGGTATATCCAAACCCAAAAAACTATAGACCCCCTATGCTAAGCAAGCCTACCGCAGACATGAGCGAGACAGATAAATATGAAGGCATGCCGGTGTTGTGCCAAAAAGTGATTGTCTGCCAAAAACTGATTGCTCGTATTTAAACTGCTATAAGTAACTTGTTGGGCTATAATATGTGAAACATATGTCAAATGCATCCCTCATGGATGACATAAAGTCATCTTGAGCCACAAACAACATTCGTGTAACAAGGTAGAAGCCGCAATCAGTTTTTGGCAGTGACTTTTATATAACCTTTATTTATGCAGTTAAAAAAATCTCATTAACATTAAAAATGTCTTTTGTAAGAGGTAAGTTGGCCAAGAGGACAGCAGACATGGCAGCAAATATTACAATATTTCTGTAAAAATATTTTAAGTGGGGATAAAGGACCGGATTGGTTATACTGTAAGTACAATAGCAGAGAGTTGTAAAGATACTTGAAAAACAGATATTGTTTTAATTCTCTATATAACCCCTTTGTAAACCCTGTTCACCGAAGTCTATTTACAAACATACGTAAAGATATTACACATAAAAAATACACAGAAACATTGGAAATCAGTTTTTGGCAGACAATCACTTTTTGGCACAACACCGGCTCGGTCAACAAGGTCCGCATCAGGTGTTGAGGAACCAGGGCACCCTGACGAGAAGTGGGCTACTGGAACAAGAAGGCATCGGTGGGCAAGAGACGAAAACAGGGCGTTGTTGGAATGCTACTACGCAAGTAACCCTGGCAGAAGGGGCTACATGAATAGGATGAGAGACCTATGGATTCTTCGATATCCAACATCCACAATGACGGCGAAACAACTAGTAGCTCAGTGTTCCAACATTTTTCATCTGCAGTCTGGAGGTATTATAAAGTTGATGATAACAACATTGCCATAGCAAACTGTGAGATATGTAAACTTGGGAAAGCGACCCACTTCAGTACTGGAAAGAACATGCTAACCAGTTTCCCTCTATGGCTGCAACCCAATATCTCAGTGCCCCCTGTAGCTCTGTGGACAGTGAGAGACTTTAGTGCCGTTGCAAACGTCCTTGATGAGAACAGAAACAGGCTCAAACCTGACAAGGTAGAGATGTTAGTTTTCATTAAGAGAAAACACACATTTCCTTCTGTGAAACTTACTGCTATGATGACAGTAAGAGTTAGGAGTGCAGTTTCTAAAACCACATTACTAGCTTTGCAAACACTGTGGCACTTTTATTTTTTTATTTGTTTACATGCCTGCCGGATATTTAAGTTGAGGTGCTATTTGTTGTTATATTAGTCTTTTTTTATATTTACTGTTGCACTAAAGTCCATAAGTGAAGAATTTATGTTATTTATTACTTGATTGTTCAAGCTACCTCACAAAAGTGCTTTGTTTGTTAACAGAGTTGTTGAACGTTAAAATAAAGTGAATTAAATAAAAAAATGAGGAACATCCAGGATCTGTTTCTTCGTTCTGCTTCATTCTTTTTTTATGTATTATTGAAGTATTGGATCGGGACTCGGTATCGGTAGATACTCAAAATCAAATGACTCAGACTCGAGGGCAAAAAAACATGATCAGCACATCCCTAATTGACACCTTGCTCGGACACTGAGTGGCAAATAGCAAAGATTGCAGATGAGTGCATTTAATGTTTTTGTCTTGTGTAGCCATTCTAAAGCTAAACAAAGGACAGGCTTTGTGTATAACCTGTGGTATGTAGCATACACATGTAATATAATAGAATTTTACACATCAGCTGAAACAAAACCTTCTTGGATGGTCTCGTCGATTAAACATAAATCCATTTCATTTGTTAGATAATTGCACTAAAATGCTGTAAAGAGCAAAAAACGCACAAACATTGTCAAGTGAACCAGTTCGCAGACTTCAGAAGGCACTCACAGCAGTTGTTGCTGTCACGATTGAACTTGAGCTAATGCAGTAAAATGAGACACTCCAAGACCTGATGGTAGAGAGATGAACCAGAGCATGACCTTCAATGCAGACTGCAGAGTTCACAAGTTGCTTAGCGGTCACATTAGGGTCAACTTTTGAGATAAGGACGGTGAGGTACGTTGTCCTCCCATCATGGTGAATTGTATGTGTGGATTACATAGATTTATGTTTTATAAGACATTAAACCTGCAGTGTTCCGGTCAGAAACAGCACTGGACCATTTTTGTGTTTGGGCGTTTCGTCCAAGTGAAGCAATGAAAACTCACAACTGCATTTCTTAGCATGACAGGACAGGATGATCACACTGACGTGTTTAAGACGGGAAATTCACACACTTTAACTTTCAAAGAAATTGTGATGCATTAGTACAAACAAATAATTATTATAATTATAACAAATTAAATCAATTTCAGTGAAAGGTTTATGTGATATAAGCAGACAGGCGATGCAGGATGAATTATTCAGATTTATTTATTAATTAACTGATAAATTTAGATTGTCCAATTACTGTTGCTGCTAATTCCCTGATTAATACATTTCTTTAGATTTGTCAAATTTTTTGGTTAAATTGATTCATGAATAATTAATTGATCACTGATCAATTAATTATTGATCAGTGCAGCAATACAGGTTGCTACTATGCACCTGTATTTATAACTCAGGTTCATAGTAGCAACTCTTTTTAACCCAGCACAAGCTCTCTAAGAAGACGAGGAAAAACTCCTCAAAAACTTGAGAAGAAACCTCGGGAAAGGCAATTCAAAGAGAGATCCCCTTTCCACGGATTGCTGGGGGTGGGTGGGGTATTTTCCATTTATGGACAGAAACCATGTATGGAAAAGACAATACATGGAAGTTCCACTTCGATCTCGTGGTTTTTGTGGGGTGCCTCTACAGGGGCAGGACTGTAAAAATGACATAATTGTTAAAAACATACACAGATATGTGACATGGCTTCAGAATTTGACCAAATACTTCTCTGTTAGAGCTTATGCTCTGTAACCCTGTTGTGCTTGGAGTCGATAAGTCATTTGAACCAGGGATGATTTCGAAGTTCCTCTAGGGTGAGGCGGTCTTCATTTTTGGCTGCCAGGCAACCTAACAGAAAACTCTCGCAGTCTGTTTGGAAATATAATAGAGGGTGGGGTTCACGTTTGTCATACAAAAATCGATATGTGCGTTACCGATACAGATAACACATTAAACAGAATTTTCTGTTTTGTAACGCAAATCACGACAGGTTAACGAATTAACATCTGGCTTACTTTCTGAAATATCAGTACGCTTCGAATACATGTTCTTGGAAGAGGTGATGTTGTGTAACAGCCTATCCATCACTCTGCCCAGCTGCAAAACTGTGATGCAATCGGCTTTGGTGGCGTTAAACAGCAAGTTTAGAGCCGGTGATTTTCTCCCTAAAATCCAAAGAGAAATTATTAATGGTAAGAAATGAATGTGGACACAAGGCGTGTGGGCAGGCAAGAACATGTAAACAATGAGGCTGATGACCTACCATTTCTTCGAGTGACTGCTTCTGGTGTAAAAAAGACTCCACAGCCAAAATCAATGTATTTGACACGCGGACGTGCTAAACGTTCAGCTGAGTTTTCAATTATAATATTGTCTGTCTTAATGTCTTGATGGAAAACACCCTTGGAGTGCATTTCAGTGGCTGCATCTACCAACTGTCTCATTATGACCTGACAGACAAACGAAAGATACATTAAAACCATAAGATCTAAATTATTCATAAAAGACAAATATTTTATTCTTGCTACTCACTGACCTTAATGTCGCTCTCACAAATCCTTTCTCTTCTGTTTGACAGGTAAACGTCCAAGTCTATGCCGTTTTTGCCCCCTTCAAAGACCATAATAAGTTCTTTTTCTAAGTCATACCAGTCGAGTAAAACTGGGGTCACATTGCTGCTTGTAGCCTCTGGTCCTGCCCCCACTTTTATCAGCAATGCCACCTCCAGAGGAATCTTGGTCATTCTACCATTAAGAAGCTTTAGAAACAGAACATCCGGGTCAGTTGTCAAACATTAGGCTGTTTGAGGTACATGCTGCCCGAAAAACAACCGAAAAAGACAAACATCTCATACCATTGGCTGGCGGTAGAGCGACTTCTGAGGAACATGTTTTATTACCACCTGCATTAAAGAGAAAATGTGTTTGAGAAAAAGCACGTAGAGAACAGGATGAACTACAAGAAAACATGCGTAAAGTGCACACATAAGAAGCCATACTGGGAAGTTGTCTTCTCTACGTTTTCCAAAGAACACTTCCCCATACTGTCCTTCACCCAGCATATCCTGCTCGTCATATTTTTCTTCAAAGTCCTCTACAGAGAGACAAAACAAACACGGGGTTGTGATTAGTTGCATGTAGGAAAGCTGACATCGTCTCATTTTACACATTCGTACAGGCTCTGTTGGAAGCTTCCTAGTGATTACCAGATGGATGCCAGCTAAATTCTGAGAGCTTGGGAAGGGGCTCTCGTTTAAGGTGTGATTTGAACTTTTTCTTACCTGTAGTGTGACCGTTGTATGTGCTAGGTAAAGGATCATCTGTCTCATAGATGGAGTTGTTAGACTCCTCCTGTGAGCTTGATGTCCTCCTCTTTTTACTGCGTGGTTCTTTTGTTCCATCGCTGCTCTTTTGTTTGCTGCTCTTCTTTCTGGAAGCAGCTGCATAAACAAAAATCAATTAGACCTCTGAACTCCACACAGGCCTACAGATGATCAGAAACTATAAAACAAAAAATAATCTCTGTGAATGTCTCACTTACACTTCTCAAAGAAAACATGGCTGGGGCCTGGGGTTGGACTTTCGCTGTCCTTTCGTGTTTTGGAAGCTTTTTCCAATCTCTCTGTGGAACCATCTTTTCTTTTGGAGCTCTTGATTCGCCCATCTGACGTCCTGTCCTCTATCCTGAAGGACCAGGGCTCAGTGTGGCGTTCTGCAGTTTGTAAAAAAATCTGTTTGTTACTGCTGAATCAAAGCACCTGAAGTAAAAGCCTGTAATTTAAGATGAATTGACAGGTAAAGGAGACTTCACTCACCTAGATATTTACTTACACCCACAGCACGTGGCGTAGCAAAGGTCGGCCAAGATTTTGACGACATATCGGAAACTGGTTCAAAATTGTTCTCCCTGGACTAAACTCACTTTTAACTATTTGATTTTGTATGTAGTTGGAACTTTGAAAGGTCCCTTTTTAAAACTGTTTTGATGACATCACGGAACTTAACATTCTAATATATGCAAACTGTCTCTGCATGGCTACACAACATCAAATTAAATCACAACAAAGGAGTAACAAGCAGGAGTATACAGGAGCAGTCTTACAGTATAGGTCACATGTTTGTCAGCATACAGAAGTGAAGTGAGCTATTCTGTTCATTTAGAAAAATTAACGCCTGCTTTATTAAAAGAAAACCAATAAATATAAAAATAAAAGAATGCAGGAATAGAGACAAAGCCCAGATGTCCAAGTTTTGCAATGGGACATGAAAGCAGCTCAGGGAAGTTGACAGTGAGAAATTTGTCTCAAAAGCTCACCATGCTATCTGTGTGTATGAGGTGAAGCACATACATGTAAGGTTCTGTAAACCAGCGAGAGAGATGTTACATGAAGTTTTAGACATTTCTACGCACAGAAAGGTTTTTGAACGAGAAGCTTATCCAATTCGTGGAGCTGAGCTTAATAAATAGTGATTATTTATGCACAATTTATTTAGGTTTGGATATATGCATTTGTAAAATTGTTATACATGTGGTTAAATTGCTTCGTATTTGTGCGTGGACTGAAGCACGCGTTTTTGAGTCCTCCAAGATTACACACAAATCACTGCACACATTTTTAAATTTGGTCATTCAGTGTCCCACTTGTCATTCTGGATAGCCCTGACCAACACCCAACGCACAATAATGTCACGAAAGCATATTTTTGGTGATTAGTATCCCATAGCTACTAACTGTTATCCTTAAGCTAGTAATTAGCATTAACTAACGTCCCGATGCTAGTAACAATCATCCTTTTTGTGCCAATCACCAATAATTAGCATTTCTAGGGTAAACCTTTTCCCAAACTATTAAAACTACCCATATGGCAAAGAAATAGAAAAAACTTATAAAAGACTTGCGTCAGCTTTAGCTTGCTAGTGAATCATATAAGGCTTAATATGATTTACTCATGGGGCAGCACGGTGGCATGGTGGTTAGCACTGTTGCCGCACAGCAAGAAGGTCCTGAGTTCAATTCCAACATCAGGCCGGGGTCTTTCTGTGTGGAGTTTGCATGTTCTCCCCGTGTTTGCGTGGGTTCTCTCCGGGTACTCCGGCTTCCTCCCACCGTCCAAAGACATGCAGCTTGTGGGGATAGGTTAATTGGATAACCCAAATTGTCACTAGGTATGAATGTGAGTGCGAATGGTTGTTTGTCCCTGTGTGTTAGCCTTGCGACAGACTGGCGACCTGTCCAGGGTGTACCCCGCCTCTTGCCCCATGACAGCTGGGATAGGCTCCAGCGCCCCCCGCGACCCTGAAAAGGATAAGCGGAAGTGAATGGATGGATGATTTACTCATGAAAGTGGCCACTTTCTCATTACTTTCATATATTGTTTTAGTAAGTATCCAAAACATACAAGTTTCATTTATATAAATGTTCAAGGGATCTTACATCTGTTTTCACTCTTGTATGCTTTTCATACAAGTTTCACACAAGACAGATACAAACCTTAGAAGATTTATATATATCTTTTCCATACTGACTGCATTTTTTTTTAATCCTGCCACCAGGGGAATGTTGGTCATTTTTCCCATTAAGAACATTCTGGTCTGTGTTCAAACATTACATGTACATGTTACAGGAAAAACAACAGGAAAAGACAAATCTCATCATTGGTAGGCAGTCGACTGCTGAGTAACATGTTTAACAACCTCCTGCATTATAGAGAAAATGTATTTTAGAAAAATCATGTACAAAATCGATGAACTAGAAGAACTGTAAAGTGAACAAATAAGAAGCCATACTTGCGTTTTCTAAAGATAGGCCAAAACCTTGCTGCATCCACCCCTTCATATTTTTATTCAAAGTCTTCTGCAGAGAGACAAAACAAACACGGGGTCGTGATTAGTAAAGCTGACATTGTCTTAGCTTAGAAGGGGCTCTCTCGTTGCAGATTTTAACAATCTCTTACCAATCCTGTGATAAAATGGAAAAATCCACACCGGGCATCGGTCTCATAGATGGAGTTGTTGGAGTCCTCCTGTGAGCTTGATGCCCTGCTCTTTTTATTGTGTAGTTCTTGTGTTCCATCACTGCTTGATTTTTATTTACTGGTCTTCTTTCTGAAAGCAGCTGCAAAAAAATATATACATGTCTACAGATGATCATTTACTATAAATCAAAAAATAGTCACTTCAGTGTTGTCTGTCTGCCTTACCACTACATATTTCAAATACAACGAGGGTTTCTAGACAAAAACATGGCTGTGCCATGGGCTCCCCGGTGTCACCTATTGTAGCCAACCTTTACATGGAAGAAGTGGAAAGAAAGGCTCTTGGCTAAAGGGAGAGTACCCAGCCACTGGTACAGATATGTAGACGACATCTGGGTCAAAATCAAAACACAAGAAGTGGAATCCTTCACTGCGCACATTAACGCTGTGGATAAAAACATCAAGTTCACCAGGGAAGACACAAAGGACGACTGCTTGCCTTTCCTGGACTGCGCTGTGCACATTGAAGAGAACGGCAACCTCAACATTGAAGTTTACCGGAAGCCCACACACACGGACTAGTACCTCCTCTTTGACTCCCATCATCCTCTGGAACACAAACTTGGAGTCATTAGGACCCTACACCACCGGGCAGAACATGTTTCCTCTAAGCCTGAAGGGAAAAAGAAGGAACACACACGTGTAAAGGAAGCACTAAAAACATGTGGTTATCCTAACTGGGCGTTTATAAAGTCAGCAAAGATGCACAGAAAAGAAGACCAGACACCAGCGAGGGAGGATAAGAAGGACAGACGCAACAACATTGTCATCCCCTATGTAGCCGGTGTATCAGAAAAACTCAGGAGAGTTTTCTCCAAGCATGACATCCCGGTGCATTTCAGACCCAGCAACACGCTCAGACAGAAACTGGTTCACCCGAAAGACAAAACTCCTAAACACAAACTTAACAATGTGGTGTATGCTGTACAGTGCAGCGAGGAATGCTCAGACCTCTACATTGGAGAGACCAAACAGCCACTTCACAAGCGCATGGCACAACACAGAAGAGCCACCTCCACAGGACAAGACTCAGCAGTCCATCTGCATCTAAAGGACAAAGGACACTCTTTCGAGGATGCCAATGTTCACATTTTGGACAGAGAGGACAGATGGTTTGAAAGAGGAGTGAAAGAAGCATCTATGTCCACTGTGAGCGACCATCTTTGAACAGAGGCGGTGGTTTACGACACCAACTCTCTGCCATCTATAATCCAGTTCTGAGATCCTGTCACTACCCGATCTGTACCGGAAACCCGATCGGTACCCCGCATGCGCTAAAAGGTGTCTACTTCTGGTCGAAGCGTTTTATGATAGAACAGAGTATCTGTTAAGATGTTAAGAATAATAAGTATCTCTTAAAATGTTTCCAATAATGAAACATTTCAATATAATGTAGACAAAAACTAAAACTAAAAAGATAGTTATGGATCAGGACTCCCTGATCCTTACTGCGCATGTGAAAATTCTGACCATACAAATCGGGTCTACCCGATCCTTGCCACCTCCAGAGGAATCTTGGTCATTTCACCATTAACCCTAGAATACTATCGCTAAAAGTAGTAACACCATCACTAACGCCAGGTGATTTTATACCCAACAAAAAGTACTTCTCATCAAAATATGACAACACATGACAAATTAGAGTGGTCTTCTTTTTTTCTTCAACTGTGCCATGTCTAACAAAATGATGAGAATAAAAGAAAGAAAAATCTGTGTTGCTCTGGACTCCTCTGCAGAGCTGCAGTTTAAAAACTTTAAGCTGTGTTTAAAGTGTTTAAAAAACACTTTCTCCATAGCTTTCATCACTGGTAGATCTACAGTCTGAGGCTGGAGCCAAACAAACCTGCAATATTACAAAACCTGTTTTGATCAAGCTCACGAGCAGGATGAAGATTTGGGGAAGGAGGTACGGCTGCATGCAGGTTTACTGTAGCGGCTCAGTTCCATCAAAGGGTTTCCACTAATTTAAATATATTTAGCCAGCAGGGAGAAGCAGACTTACTTCTTTGTGCCTGCGTGTGATAAATCTTTCATGCCTTGCTCCAGAAAAACTACTTTGATACTCTGAGGTTGATGTGGAGTGTTGGATATGGAGCATCTCTTACTGCTCTCCTCATTGCTGTTGTGGTTTTCTGCTGTTTCAGGTTGGTTTTGACACCAGAAACCTTTTCATTAAAGGCTGAAAACGACCACATTGAAATGTCAGAATAAAACATTAAATATGCTTGTGAGAGTTTCCATGTTAGTGTAATTGTAATATATATATATTTACTTTATTTCTGCTGTAAATTTGGAGTTTTAAACAGAGCTGTATGAGAATTGACTCACTTTTGGAGGCAGCTTCAAGTGGCAACTAGAGGAACTGCAGTTTTTTGGCATTTGCGTTAGCTATTAAAAAACAAACAAACAAAAACACTTAAGCTAATGCTTGTTGATAATTGACTTTGGTTAATTGACTCATGTTGTTTGGATGAGCAGAGGTTCATAGCAAAGGCTGCAACCCACATCCTGCTCATTATGGGCAAAAATAGTCTGAGCATGCTCAAAATGTGCCCTCTTCTCAAAACAATAACGTTATAGCTGTCTATAAAATCCTTCCTGGGTTACACTGTCTCCCAGGTGTTTCAGCTGCAGTACAAAGCAGCAGTGACCTGCTTCACTTCTTCACTTCTGTTGTCTAACTTTTCCTGGTTGCTGGTGAGGGGCCTGTATCTGCACACTGTGCTGCTCTTCAACTTCATTCAAACCAGGAAGCTGCTGTGGATGTTGGCTGGGGTCATTTTGGTCATTTTAAATAATTTCTTTGTCAGACACAAGATTAAAGAGTAAACAACCACAAATATTATTAATCATACTATGATCAGCATTAAAGCATTAAAGTGCTGATTATGTTCAAGCTTAAAATGAAGTTCCTGAATCTCGTGACCAAAATCACGAGTGTTCAGATTATCTTTCTTTTGTTTTATGGACCACAGAGAAACTTTGTGATCTTCCTGAACATCAGCAGCATCAGTTTTCAGAAGATGAAGAGCACCCACGTGAACCAAAGTGAGATATGTGTGTACATGTTACATGGGGTTATTGATTATCTTAACATCTGTTTTGTAGCCCCCCCCCCCCCAACATGAGTGTTTTATATCTGTCTCCTGCTGATCTGCTGCCCTCTGTAGGAGACTCGTCCACTCTACTCGCCTCCTTATCCCTGTTTGGCTTCACCATGTTGTGTTCAGCACGTCGCCATGGGTCCTTGACTCTACCTGGAGTTAGTTTTAAGCTCCTTCCAGGTAACGACCCAAAAAGTCCTAAAATATGTTGTCAGCTATTTACATTTTTCATGTTGTCTCAGGGTTTTACTGGAGTGTTGTACTGATTTCTAAATCGAGAGGTAACTTTGTTTTTTGCAAAAATGCATCTTCACAACATCAAGATTTGTCAAATGATCAGCAATAAAAAACATGACACTCTATTGATTGCATAAACGCAAAGAAAGACTAATGAGTATCGTGTGTTTTATAGCAACTTTGTATATTTTTATTCTTGGGGGGGCTAGCAGTCTAGTTCATTCATATTTTCATTCTTTTCATCATCTCTGTTTGTCTGAACTCGGAGTCGGCGAAGTGAAAAGGTCTCATTAGCAACTGCTTCATGTGTACACAGGCACGGACGCCCCATCAGAGACCTCAGGGGCCCCCAGGTACAAAGAAACAAAGGGCAGGCATGAATGGATAGGTGGAGGAGCCACACAGTAACCCTCTGATGAAATGAATTCCTCCTCTGCTCTCTGAGCCCGAGTTTGATGAGTGTGATAAAGTGAGACCATTCAGCACAGGGAGGGTTTAAAAAAGGTCTCCATGTTGAAAAAAGCATTCCCACCCTCCCCGTCTTCCTGTCTGAATGGCCTAACCCACATGGTTCACAGAGTGCCCTCCCCCCATGTGTATGTTGTCTTTTCCTATTATAGCGCAGAGTTATCCGGCTGCACGGCCATAGGACTCTGGTGTTGGATGGCACCCGGCCTGTGCGTGTTTCTGGAACAGCTTTCATCAGAAAGACTTCACTCCTTCAGTCTGCACAGCCCTCAGAATGAATTCCACAGTGAATGTGAGCGATGAGCATACTGCTCATGACTTCATGTTTACGTCCGAATCTGTGGGAGAGGGACATCCTGGTGAGTAGAGGAGTGCTGCTCATCATGTGAGAAACTGCTTTGAGCGCTTCAGTGATCATTGATGGTTTTGAGGAATGCGCAGAAGCCTGATCGGTGCTGCATAAAGTCTACTTTCGTGGAGCCACACGGTGCTGATTTGCAGAGGAGGAATCCTGGACTGAGAAAACTTCCACTTTAGTTCCAATATAAGCAGAACTTGTGTTTTAAGCTGAACATCTGATGAGTCACTTTTTTGTCATGAATAATTTTTACATCTGCAGCTGCTGCTGGAGCCATTTTTGTGGTGCAGACATGTGACGTATGTTCTGTTAGGAAAAATGTGTCTTCGGCATAATATAAATTATGTCATTTATAAAGTAAATAGTGCAGCTTTGCATCTTTTCTTTAATTTTCTAACAAGTGCATGTTTAATGCACTGCAGATGTTTAGCTTAATCCCACCAGGAAGTGGTTGAAGAGCAGATTTAACCTCATCACACTTTGCATTTTTACAATTCTGCAGAACGCAACATGTGAGCATCATGTAAAATAATCAGGATAACAGCTAGATTTTATAACATCTTTGCTGATGTGTAAAAATGGTGCTGGTTCACAGATAATCCCTTATATCAGGTGAGTTTTGAAGACGTGTGCAGTGAAAGTGTCAGCAAATATAATTCATTTAAAATTACACATAAACATGTGCTTTAAATGTAAATGTGTAGTTAAAACAGCAGCAAACCAAACTTTACAGATGGGGAAAATCCATGTTTGTAATTTAAAAAAAACAAACAAACATGAAAGTTTCACCAACAATAAGCCGATAATATAATATTTCTACATTTTTAAGGGTGGTGTAAAAAATGTTCATCATAAAGCAGGAGAGTAAATTGAAGTTACAGAAGCTTCAGTGCCGTAGTGCTGATACAGTTTGGGAGTGCTTTGATGATGGAGTTAGAGTGTACCGTGTCACGCTGGCGTGTATTCACCAAATCAAGGCTATTCATAGTCCTGTAACTGCCAGAGGGAACGGGGTGATATTTTCAGGCTCTGCCCAGATCAGGAATCTGGCATGTGCAGTAAAACGATCGCACGACAGACCGAACCAGCACACATGCAGATATTTATGCCTTTTAGACTTCTCCTTATTCTATTTTTTCCAGATAAGATATGTGACCAGATCAGTGATGCTGTGCTGGACGCTCACCTGAGGCAAGACCCTGATGCTAAGGTGGCTTGTGGTGAGTTTGAGTTTTTGTCCACCAGAGGGAAGCAACACACAGGGAAGAGGGACATTTAAGATGGATGCAAATGGTAATAGTGTCCATGACATTGGTTAAGTGAGACATTAAAAAAGGAGGGTGGGTTGCAAACAGGCTTGCATTTTCTTTTGACTGTAGTGGGAAAAAAATCGCCCATCAGAATATGTCATGTAATAAATGCAGGTGTGATAAGATAAAGCTTCCCACACCTCAGCATCTTTTGTTTGTATTTCTTTAAATTATATGTCTATTTTTAGTTTATGGAATGAAAAAGACGATATCACTGGTTCTGCTGCAGGAAAACTCCGTGAAATATTCATTAACAGCAGTGATCCTGACAAAAGAACATCACTTCCCAAGCAATTCAATTCACTTTAATCCAGGACACCAGCAGTATTACATCAATAGTCAGGAAGGACATTCACATCTGATGGCATGAATACACATATGCAGTGTGATGTCCTGTGTGTGGATGAAACAGAGACGGTGTGTAAGACGGGCATGGTGCTGCTCTGTGGGGAGATCACGTCTCGAGCCAATGTGGACTACCAGAGAGTGGTGAGAGAAGTCATCCAGCATATTGGTTACGATGACTCGCAGAAAGGTGAGTGAAGTTTTTAACGTTTTGGCTGTAACTTCATCTACACTGGGATTCCAGGGAGGAGAAATGCTTTCAAACGAAAACATCCCTTTACTTCTTTTTCCTCTGTTTTTCCAAGGATTTGACTATAAGACCTGTAACGTGCTGGTAGCCCTGGAGCAGCAGTCACCTGACATCGCTCAGGGAGTTCATATCGATCGCACGGAGAGCGAAATCGGAGCTGGAGACCAGGTCATCTGAGCGCTTACATTTCAATTCTGGACTGAAACACCAGTTTTTTCTTCTTCAGAATATAAAGTGCTGCTCTTTGACTGTACTCGTGCTGCGTGGACAGGGTCTGATGTTTGGATACGCCACAGATGAGACAGAGGAGTGCATGCCCCTCACCATAGTCCTCGCCCACAAACTCAACGCTAAGATGGCCGAGCTGAGACGAAATGGGACGGTCCCCTGGCTCCGCCCAGACTCAAAGACACAGGTGAGGTCAGAGTAGAAAACTGTGTAGACATGCCTGAACCTGCAGTGTGAGGCAGCCAGGGTGGCATACTTAATGGCATGTTTGTTGTGGAGAAGAAAGCTGAAGATGCTTCCATGAATCCCCACGAATGAGGTCCAGCAGCCTTCATTCAACTCTTCATGTCAGCTTTGTTGGGCTCTGCTTTAACAGTGTTATTTGTGAAGTAGATTCAGTAGAAGTAGCTCCCTCGTGTGACACACCCGAGTCTCGTTAAATCAAAGTAAAAGGACTAAAAGTGGCAATGCATATTGTTTTGCTACAATAACATTAACATAATGTTCACCTTTCCGTAGGTAACAGTTCATTACGCCCAGGAAAATGGCGCTGTGATCCCCAAAAGAGTGCACACTGTGGTGATCTCCGTGCAGCACGATGATAACGTGTGTGTGGAGGAGCAGAAGAAGGTGCTGAAGGAAAAGGTCATCAAAGCCGTGGTGCCTTCACGCTACCTGGACGAGGACACCATCTATCACCTGCAGCCCAGCGGACGCTTTGTGATTGGAGGGCCGCAGGTAAAGAGCCGAGAACATTCGAAGTCCCCGAATACTGTTTACGTTGATGTCACGCAGCATGAGGATGCTGGCAGTGGCTTTTAGTGCACAGCTCAAATATGATGGGGTTCAAATCTAATTTCATAGTTTCAAAGTTTAAAAACAAATAATGTAGTGAAGATCTTGCTTGCTTGTGTGCTGTGTGGATATAAATCTTTGTGATTTCTCTCAGGGTGATGCAGGAGTGACGGGCAGGAAAGTCATTGTGGACACGTACGGTGGTTGGGGGGCCCACGGGGGCGGAGCTTTCTCTGGAAAGGACTACACCAAGGTGGACCGCTCGGCCGCCTACGCTGCACGCTGGGTGGCAAAATCTCTGGTGAAGGCCCAGCTGTGCAGGCGGGTACTGGTGCAGGTGAGACCTCGTTCCAGTTTAATCTTCTCCAAAAGGTTTCTGAGATGTGTGCAGGATGAAAAGGCTCAGAAGTCTGTTTTCTGAGTCCTTTTATGTAAATCATTCTTTTGGATTTTTGTGGGACTCATTTTTCTACATATTTAAGGTGGAAGCTGTTATGCTTGTCATTACTTTGCGGTTCCAACCTTCTGCTTGTGAGGGGAAACAATCAAAAGGCTTAAATAGAGCGGGATGGTGGTGCACCAAGGTCCAATTAAAAGTAAATTAGAATGGTTTTAAACTGTGAATCAAGGAGTTAGTTTCTCCTTTTTTTGGACTTTATAAATAAATAATAATAAAATAATTGTGGAAAACCCAGCAGTACGTGGCACTATCACCAGTGGTATCACCATCATCACGGTGGTGATAAAACAACATGTTCATTAATCACATGCTGTGTTTTTCCAGGTGGCGTATGCGATTGGAGTGGCCCACCCGCTCTCCATCTCCCTGTTCACCTACGGCTCCTCTCCAAAGAGCGAGAAGGAGCTTCTGCAGATCGTCAATAAAAACTTTGACCTCAGACCTGGAGTCATAGTCAGGTCAGGGTTGCACCCACACCACCGCCTCAGTGTTTTATAATCTCTGTCCAAATCTGTTAGACTGTACTGAATCTATCTCGACTGCTTGCTGCTGCAGAGACCTGGACCTAAAGAGACCAATCTACCAGAAGACTGCATGCTACGGACACTTTGGCAGGAAGGAGTTTCCCTGGGAGGTCCCGAAGAACCTCAACTTCTAGTGTGTGTGTGTGTGTGTGTGTGTGTGTGTGTGTGTGTGTGTGTGTGTGTGTGGTGGAGTCCATATGGCCTTTGTTCATTGGTCTGAGTCTGAGGTGTGGGTGGGTCAGAGGTGTTCCAGCTGTAGGTGACAAAGTGCCTAAATGACAACTCTGAAGCATGAGAGATATTTACACTTTAAATCTAAACTGTTAAAGAAAAAAATAAACTGAGTGGATGACCAAATTTTAAAGGAGAAAAACCGTGCATGGGTCATGTCTTAAGCGTTTCAGTGAGTTTTTGAAGAGCCTGTGGGGATTCTGCACATGTTTGAGGTTTTCTCGCGCTCGTTTATGACTATTTCAGTGACAAACTCTGACAGTCAGCTAAACCTCTTTGAATAATTTTTATCACAAGCGTCTCAGTTTTGCCTGGATAAAAATGAACTTCCATCCACCCAATTAAGGGTCACTGGGGGGCTGGAGCCTTTTCCAGCTACTATAGGGCGAGAAGCACGGACAACACATTGAACTCACATTCACATCTATAGACAATTTAGAGTCACCACGTAACCCAACTCTACTACCTGCATGTCTTTGGACTGTGGGAGAACGCCGCAGTATGCAGAGAGAACCCACGCAGACACAGGGAGAACGTGAAACAGCCAGATGGTGGATTTAACTCAAGACATTCGGGCTGTGAGGCCACCGTGCTCCCCTGTAAAGGAATTTATTTAACATGAACAACAACACACGTCTACCAAAGACGGATGACGTCAGAGGACATGGAAGTAGACAGTCTGAACTGCATCAGCTGATGACACCCTCACATCAGCTGATTTTTGTTTTTAAAAGACAACTTTAGAAGTCAAAATGACTCCGAAGCGTCTTTAAACCATACATAAAAACAATTTTTTTAATCAACTTGCTATCAGGGGTGGGAAGGTGTACTAGTATCTGCTGCTCTTGGCACTTCCCAAGGTTTAGCCAACTTTCCCCTACATGGCTTGGATGTGGCATCCTGCTCCTGTTACATTGCATGGAAAACACCAAAATGATTTTGATGAGAGTTTGAGGTTAAAAGAACAAAAGCTGAATAATCTTAAAACTTTTCTGCAGGTGTATAAACTTTTCCTCAGGCTTCATGCAGTTTAGTACGATAACGTGAGGTTTTTAATGAGATGCAGACGACCAAAGATGAAATCCAAATGTCCCAGAGAGGCTTCATAGGTTAGCATTTATTAAAGTTTAAAGTTAAGATTTTTCTTCCTGCATGCTTACCAGAATATATATTTTTTACTATCAGTGTAGAATTTTTTTGTTCGTTTGTTTTTCTGTTAGATACAGATGGGTACAAATTAGGGAAAAGAAACAAAACACTAAGTTACTTTGGCCACCGTGTGGCGCCAAAGGAGCTCCGATGCGCGTTGGTTTTGCTTCAGAACTCTGCAGGAGGGATGGAACAGTTCTTCTAAATGCCAGTCATCATTTTGGTCTTTTAATATGCGTTGATACAAAATTTCACAATTTCTGGTATTCATCTCATCAAACCAATATGTCTTCTGCATGGGAGCCTTTTCAGTTTCATCAGGATGGAAATGTTTATTCAATCAGAACAACTTTGTACTGATTTGCAGTGAAGCTTTCCTCTAAACAGACCTCGAGGATCTTTACAGTTTAAAGCTCAATAAACCTGAGTCAGTGGATTCCTGTATATCTAAAGCTAACCACAACCCGTTATGTGTGCACACACTGCATCATTTCATATTAACTGTTTTATTGTTTTACTTTCAGTGTACATTCTAAGAAATACAATTTGAATAAAGTATTTCCGCGTATGATGAAATTAAAGATGTTAAACATATCAATGTTTCACCTTCATAGTTTGGTCCCATTAAAGAGAAATTATACAGCATTTTTTTGGGCAATGAGCTGAAATGAGAAACAACAAAAGACAAAACAAAACTGAGCTTATCTGGGAAATATGAGAGAGCTACATGGGCAATGTTGCCTTAAACAGTTGCACCAAGTGTTGAAATTCAGCTTAGAATAACATTTACATCTTTAAGCTACTTTGATAGGAGAGGCTAGTTGTCGCACATGAAGCCCACCTGCTGTCTGATGTTTGTGGAAACCCTCATCTTGCGGCGGAGGTATGGAGAGAAACCTGATTGTGTAACAAAACTTCCTGAGTAGAAACAATGCAAGGCTCCAGGACTGACGGCGCGCAGCGAGGAGCGACATCTGAGGCACTTTCAGAGACCGATTGTTACTCTGAGACAATTAAACCAAACATTAAGGACTGTGGGTGTGCTCGTGTGTGTTTCTTTGTTGGTGTTTGTGTTCACACAGGCATTGTTGGTTTTGTGCAACGCTTTGCAGGACAGAAGTCTGTCAGTCTTTGGTCACTGCTGAGGAGAGCAGCTTTGGCACTTTGTAGTAGTGAGTGTGGTGATATGCAGGGTGCAGCATCCAGGCTCTAGACTCTGTTACTCTTTCACCTCCAGTTTTTCTCAAACACACCGTAGTTAAGTCACAGGATCGATAAGCTCTCTGGCTGGTGGTGGCCGGCTCCGCCAACCTCTGTCTTGTGGTCAGAGGTGGAAAAGCTCTGCATCGCCCCGCCTTTGGAGAGCACCATCAGGGTGTCCCCCGACATGCCCCCAAACTCAAAGGCAAAAGTCCCGTAGAAGAACATGATGATCGAGCAGTAGATCCACTCAAAGATGGCGGAGGCGTGCTGCAGGGCATAGCTCTCCTGGCAGAAAAAAACCCCACCTGGTGATCAGAGGGTTAAGGCGAGCAACGGCTGCACAGTGGTTCAGTTTGACATTGTTTTTATTGCTCACGTACTGAGATGTACTGGTCGCTACTTTGAATTCGGTCCTGTGCTATTAATATTAAGATGGCTTCACCATCACATTGACCTGTGGTCAAACCTGACCCTCTAACACAAAGGCCCACCTTAAAAAAAGTGATGGTTTACCTTTACCATTAACAGCCAGTAAAAGGTTTCCTGTGTCTGAATGCAAGCCTCACATAGACTCCAATCAATACCATCCATACATTGATGACCTGCCTTTTAAAGGTGCATTGCAGATGTTTTATCCCTAAATGTTTCCTTACAGACTTGACAGCAATAAACTCATCAGACACATAATCTTCATGACCAAAAACTCCAAGTGAGCATTTGGTTTCAGTCATGTTTGTAAGGCTGTGTGCTCTCCAGCAGGGGGCAATGCAACATACCATACATTATAAATGTGCTGGATTTTAAACACTATAAAGAGCGACAGTCACGTGTGCAGACAGACAAGAAATTAGTTTTATACTAATGTGCTGATTTATTGCAAAAAGCTGAGTTTCTCAGGATTTATGCACAAACAAAGCCAGTTATTGTGAAGCAAAATGACCCTTTTCTCCCTAATATATCCCTGCAACCCATTCATGCTGTTTTAAAGGTTTGATTAGCTACAAATGCATCTTTTAGTAAATTTAGGGGAACAAACTGTGTTATGTATAATGGATCATAAAGTAACTACTAAAGTGCTACCACACTTACAATTATGTCATTAAATATGTTAAAAAAAGGTCTTAAATTCTCTTCTTAATGCAAAAGTCATGTAATCAGTACTGTAACAAGTCACTTTCATTACTTTTAAGAAAAGTAACAAATAATGTGCAGTAATACATAACCTTTTTTTGGCTCATTTAACCATCATGAAAGAGAAAGAAAAACTATAGTTATTAAATCTTATATTGACCCATCCATTCACCCTGAGCTCCTTGTTCCTGTCTCTGTGGCTCCATAAATCTACAACTTACGCTGCCATAGGTCCTACAGCCACTAGAGGGTGCCATGTCTCGAAATAAATCTTTCTCATCCAGCTCTGACACAACCCTGCAGGGTATCTATGCCACTGAATGTGGTTTTAAACAAGCAAATAAATAAATGCAAGCAACCTATGTGTTAGGGAACTGTTTCACTAAAAATGTACTGTAGTGCTGGAAGAAACACAGATAAGCTTCAAGGATACTGAGCACCAGGGCGATGAGGGCCAGCAGGGCCATCCCCACTCGTATGTGACCTATCCAGTATTCCTCCTGGGTCTTGGCCAGTCTGTAGGTCAGAGCCGACTGAAGGCACACAAACAGCATGCTGGAGGGGAAGGCGACCCCAGCTCCCACGTAGTGAAGGACTTTAGCAAAATCCACCTGAAAAAAAAGAAAACAAAACAGGCGGATAAACAAAAACTGTTACACTGAGGATCTGGAAGTAGAAACACGGCACGGAAGAGAAAGACATAGTCGGTCTTTCTCATCCACTATGAGAACTATGAGAGCACGGCGCTAACACGTTAACAAGCAACCCACGCTAACGCGCTGACGCCGTCCAGCCCCACGCACGGGGCGATCCACGCTAACTCGCTAACTGTGATTTGCAGCATTAATGCGGTTATGGCGTTAACGTCATTTTAACGAGATTAACGCTGACAGCACTATTTTAAATGCAACTAAAATCCTCCTCTTTTGTGTTTAGGACAAAATAAATTCATGTGATATCACCAACTGTCTTTCATAATGCTCAACATCATCATATAGCAGCCACTGTTTGACTGATGTGAGCTCAGCACCAGGCTTTATTAGATTTTCTGCACTGAAAATCACGTTAACCGGAGGATGAACACTGCCACCCTGTTGACTGGGTGAGGTTTAAATTTGTTGTGTAAACCAAAATATCTTAACAACTCTGGGAAATTTGTGTTATATTAACAAATGTAACATAAATCAATTACTGGATGTATTTCTCTCAAATACGCCTTCAGGCTTTAGTACAAATCTGGAGATGGAAGTTTAAACAAGTCCTTTACTCAGCAGAATATCATTTACACCTCACAGTCTTCTTGTGGGAACATCAGGACAAAACAAAGCTGATAGAAATGCAAACAGAGGTCATTGTGACCCAGCACTGTTACCAAATCATCTGTCACAGGAAGCTGTAATGATACTAATTTACAAAGGAAGCTGGATCATCACCATTATCATCTCTGGCACTGGAGGAGGCGACACGGTGTCAGCTCGAACTCCACACATAACAAGCCGGAAGATTACCCGTCACTGCCATGAGCTCATCTCGTCTCAGCATCACAGACGGAGGAAGTTCATTTTTAATATTTTCTCCTGCAGTCTGTGAGAGCACGTTTTCAAATACAGCAGCTGATTTTATGACGACACATCTCCTGAGCCTGGACTTGTGGTTTATTATGGAGAAAAAGCAGCGGTTTAAGCCGTCTGACCACAGGGAAGAGACCCAGAGAACAAACAAATACTCATTCAGCTTGAGTTATAATTGTGCTTACACCAAGCATCTGAAAGTTTTTTGTTCATGAGCTACTTTTATGTGGGTCGTATCCTCTCATATTCATCTCAGCATTAATTATAAAACTGATTCAAAGAGAAGGGCGAGCAGGAAGATAGATAAATCTTCACATACGAACAGAGGAAGAGGAGTCAAATGCAGGACAGTTGACAGGTAAGCTGAGGCTGTGTAAAATCCTAAAAACAAGCCATGTTCATATACCAAAGGGCAGTCAGGGAGGCCAAACAATCCAGGCAACAGGTCACACAGAAGGAAATAACTACAAACACAAGGAAAAATACTGAGAACACGAGGAATTGTGCGGCAGGAGGTTTATGTCCTGAGGACACTTATTAGAAACAAACAATTACCAAGAAGGGGTCACGAAGAAAGACAAGAAGTAAAACTGACAACAGTGTAAAGAGAACAGTCCAAAAAAGGACCGCCTACCTGCTTTTCCTAACCACTTTTCCTCGACCTCGACGGAAAACATCACGAGGCGAAGGAAAGGAGCGAAGGAGAAATGATGAGTACTGTGCACAGGGATTATTGTCTGCCGTACAGAAACTACAACACCCAGAACATGGACTACAAAATGTGTTTAACACAGCTTTATCTTTATTTTGTGAATTATGGTGCGTTATTATTCCCACGTGTTTTTGCACTACTGTATCGGCCTGCAGGGTTCTCGGGTTTCTCAGTCAGATCCACACTTTGCTCAGGTCATCTGCTCAGCTTCATGCTGCAGAAGCAAGTATCAGCAAACATTTCGATGGTGTTTCCTACGTCCATCTTTATTCAGTGTCTATGTGTGATTTAAACCTTATTGTTGGTGCTAACTTTTTGGGTTTTTCTGGTGATTGTGACGACTGAAATAAAGGTCATAAAACTCTTCTGACTAATAATAAAGAGCCTTCAAAGCTAAAATAACTCCCTGGAGGTCTTGAAATGATCTTGAAAATGTATATATGAATTACTGTGTCAGGCACTGTGGAATAAGACCTGGGACATGGGATGATAAAGGTTTAAAAATGCAGACATACCACCGATGAATGAGACCACAATAAGCTCTTTGTGGAACGATGCATGATGCAGAACAATGCTGCAGAAATTTTCCTTTTCCACGCAGACTCTTGGCCGCATCATTCGTGATTTCCTGAAACTCCAGTTCAGCATTCACCCTTCTTTCTCTGAGACATAAACAGACTGGATGAAGCTGTTTATCATTGTGTCAGAGCCATGCGTGCTTCTACAGTATATGAGCCCATATCACTCAAGACGTCTGCCATGTTTACACTGTGGGAAACACTGCGATTCATTATATAAGACCGAGCATAGAGGGGGAGGGAGGAGGGCGCCACGGCCAATCGGCGAGCAGGGGAGGGTCGCCCTTAATCGATGGTGGGCGAATGGATGAAAAGAACTGAGGCTGCACTGTGCAGTGACGCTGAGATGTATTTGAGGGGGCCCACATGTGCAGAGACAGGGCAGCAGTAACCTGAGACCCCAGCCTCCCTGCATTACTGTGACCTCTGGCAGCGTGCACACGTGCCTGAATATTATCACTTCTATGTCAAAACAGCTCAGACGGCCGCCACATGCACACGCACAGTAGAAGCTGAAGTACTCCGATCTTTTTAATCAGCCCACAGTTTGTCTACTTTATTCTATTGGGACTTTATTTGCACAAATGTTGCTGGATCTGTACTTTATTTAGTCTCAAAATCAGTGCAGACGTTGTGTTTACGTACAACCAGTACAAGATGACACACACTCACATTGCCCTGTGAGTTCATTATGCTATCACTAGTTGTGCAGCTATAGTCCCAGATCAGCTGATCATCAAACCACAGCTCATCCAACTGGTGAATCTTTGGCCTGCTATATTAGCCGGCCCACAGCTGCTGTGTCTCTGCAAGCCACTTTGCAACCCTCCTCCACCTGATCTGTTCATGATGTGTCCGACTGCTTCACCTCCTACCTGAACTAACGATATGCTCAATTTTGTGCATCATGTTAGCGCGTTTCAACAAAGATGATGCAGTTTTGTTTCCACTGCAAAGTGGCCACTTAAATATGTAAAACTGTTATATGGTGGTTGTAAAAACCGTCAGTTAAATCCCTGTTTGTTATTTTAAAAACAAATATTTTAAAAACAAAGGGGTGAATATGATGTTAAAATCAGGCTACATCAGTGCAGTTTACATGTAGTGCAGTGGAGCATTTAGCAGCTAATGGGCCTGATATATATATATATATATATTTAAATCAGCAATCACACAGCAAGAATCAGCTGGTTCTGAGCTCAAGGACAACAAACCTTCAAAGAACAAAATGGACCAGAGCACACTGATCACATTAGAGCCTTTACATTTGCAAACATTACTTTTGTCTCCCCTAAAGTATCTGAATCAGTGATTACAGGTTTAAATTAAAGTTAATGTAATGCACCTGTGTTTGCCTGCAGTGACAAGTCATAATATGTGATAAGAAGATTAGGAAAGGCAAAGAATGCAGAAATTATAAGGAAAATCTTTCATGTAATTTGTGTCTTTGAAGTGCTGTGAAGTAATATTAAACAATCCTCACATGTATTGCATATTAAATTGAGTGTAGGATACATCTAGAGCTGTAAAATAAATGTATTGGATTAAAAAGTCCAACATGTCTCAGTGACATGTTCTGCAGTAAAAATCAAGAAATCAAGTGACACAGTTGACTGCACGTAGTTTTCTTTTGCTTCCTATGCGTTTCTTTCCTCTGATCTGCAAACTAAAAACATTCATTATTATCGCGGTGACATTCAGACGCTGCACCGGTGCTGCATTCCTGGCAAAACCAAATCAGCACAGGTTTAACAGAAGATTTCGTGCAAGTCAGAACTTGAAGCACCAAGAAATAAAGGAGCTTGCGCTGTGACCCTAATGTACGCATGTGTGTCCTGAGCATCTGCTGTAAAAACCTACACGCTGGTGCATGTGTCGCAGCTCTTCTCTCTAATGAAGCCATCTTCTATGAATCAGAAGAAAAGGTGAGCCAAAGATTGAGCTTTTTTCTGAAAAATGAACGGGCGCTTTGTCATGAGAGCGCGCCCTTACATTACACCACGCTCGAGTGTACCGAGGGAAGAAACACAGACGCACAACACGCAGCCAAAATTTTGTTTTTATGATCACAATACCACAGCGAGACAATTTCCAGACAAAACAAACAGAACATCAAAAGGAAATGTGCTTGGAAGCTCTACAAAGAGCTGCAGGAGAGAGGATCATCAGAGGCTCTGCAACCGCAACTCAGCAGAAACCCCGTATACGCCAATCCAACATTCACAGCGGTGCGAAAGGACATAATCCAGCTCGTAAGGTCGTAACTCGATTTTTCGAAGACTCGATTGAAATGGGAACGAGAGACAGAGTTGCAGTGCGTGCACGTAGCCACGTTTGCTGAACAATGGGCTGCACCGCAGGCTGAGGTGCACACTGGGTCATTGTGTAACTTCATGTCTTTGATGCTTGACGAGGCTGTGTGAAGCTGGAGAAGGGCTTGGTAACAGGTTTGTGAAAATAGTTATGAAAGTTAATGTTGCTGTAGGAAAGAGGTGTCAAACATAAGGCCCAGGGGCCAAAATCGGACCAGCAGACTCTCCAATCCACTGCACAGCATTCAAAAATGTGAAGGAACAGTAAAAGGACCGCAGCACGCCTCATTCACCGACTTATTCGCCTACAAGAACTTTTTCTACACCCAAGTCCTTTCAATCTAACACACAATTATTCTCTGCTCAAACAGCAGCTTCAGTCTCTTGTCCAAGATACTTGGATACCAGGGATCGAACCATCGGATGACCTGCTCTATGTCCTCAGCCACAACCAGCCCAAAGGTGTCAATTTTGGACTTTTAACTGTATTTTTATAAAGTTTTATAGCTTTACGTTTACTGATAAAGGCTGCACACATGAGTATCCATGTTACAAAAAGGTAGGTAATGGATGTAAGATTATAGATTAATAGATTAAAGAAAAAATGAAATAATGGAAAAGTTCCTGGTTTCTTAACATCTACTAAGGATTTTCTGTTTTTTATAGACAGATACACAGCGATGTACACATGGATACATTTTTACTAATCTTGACTATGAAAACCAACCTTTTTAAGGACTTTTAAGGACCCAAAATGATTTATTTGAAGCCAGGAAATCTGCCCTGAGCTTTATATAGAAGCTGACACGGCTGTTAAATATAAATTACATCACAACGATGTGATCGTGTCAGCTGCACTGATGTTCTTGGAACATTAACTGTATAAACAACGCGTGAAAATTACACACAGCTCTGAGTTTTTAACACTCGCTCCTGTTTGCTCCCCTCGCTGCCTCCTCTCCCCACTCTGGCCTTTCACAGCTGCCTTCAATCCACATTGGAGCCCATGGATGTATAAACACACCATAATCCCACCACCCAGGTATTAATTGGAACCTCTACTGTAGGTTTTCTCTATTTACATGAGAGCCTTTAGTTGATACATGGCAGATCTTGCAGAGGAGAAACTGTTTAATAAAGGTTACTGCTAACTCAGTGTTTGCACAGACACAATTAATGAGATATGAGCTTTAACATCAACTTTATGAATGAAAAAATGAAAGAAGAGTCTCAGTCAACTTCAGGTGCAACATAAGGGGAGGAGTTAGAGAAAAAATGCATACAGGTTAGGTCTTTTATCCTGGTAACTCTGTTTTTCTCACGTCAGGATAAAAAATCTGTCCTGAAAAGAGCGTTTGATTCCAAACAAATACGGTCCCTCATATCATAGTTTGGTTTACAGTGGACTTAAATGAACAAAGTGGTGATCCTGAATGGTATCTCAAAGTCTGGATGCAGGTGAAAGTTGTTTCATTCAACAGACTGGTATGTGCTTCCCTCTTCCCTCAGAGATTAGCTGCCCATTAGCTGAGTTTCTGTTCTGGCTGAGGGGAGGCAGGTCAGTCTGACCTTCTTCATGGTCATCACTTAAATTACCTCCATGCTGTTTGTTACATTCAGGCCTTCTGCTTTCAACTGACCCATAAATCATGAAGTCTTATCTCTGCTGTGTGGCCTGAACACGGCATCAAGCCCGTTCTACCTCCTACTTCACTGCAGTAAATGTGGAAAAGCACAAAGTTACCCAGGTGTTAATACATTTTCTAAAACCAGCAAATGTTGTGTTGCAGGAAAAAAAAAAAACAGTGCACCCAGATTAGTTTGTTTTTAGGCTACACATGGATTACAAGCTTCCACCTCAGTTTCAAAGAAAGCAGCTGCACAATAGCCGGAGGTGCCGTGAATCACACACAGTGAGATTTCCATCTCTGATTATGTAACTTACTTTTTGCAGCTTTTTTTGCAGGATTTTTGCTTTTGTATCTTTCACGTATAAATATCACCCCTCAATTGATGTTGTTGAACGATTGCATAAGAATGATTTGGGGCCTGTCAGGCCCACTATCCCAGTTTCTCTCCCCTGTAATGTCTGTAAAGTCGATCAGATGGAAAATTGGCAGGATTCTGAATGAAACTGGGACAGAGTTCATAAAATTTGAGTTAATTTAACTGCGAGGATAAACATTAAGTCGTTTAGGAATAATTGCAGGATCCTATCCTCTGAACAGAGTCTGCCTAAAACCACGTGCGACTCTTTTTTACAGGGATCTCTCCTAAAAGAGAGGAGTTAAAGTTTGCAGAAGAATAAAAAACTTCCACTATTATCACCCTTGATTTACATGAAGTGAATGATTACACAGGCAGGGATGAGAGCTGTGGGCGAAGGTCAGCGTGAACAGATATTTACTGTCACTGCTGCTCGTGTGCTGTGAGTCTATGAAAAACTGGGCTGACAAACATTATCCAGACTTTTTTGATCTCATTGACTCTGACTGGATTAATTACCTGGAAGTTTCCCACCATGATGAGCCCCGCGGCGCAGAGCCACCCGGCGGAGAGGCCGGCGGTGTTGAGGATGCAGTTCTGGTGCTTCTCGATCACGTGAGCGTAGCGCAGCAGGCCGATCAGCATCACTGGAGGAAGTGAGGAAAAAAGGAAATGACAAATCGGGAAGAAAGGACCGTTTTTGTTGGTCAAAAAGTTATGTAACCACATTTTTTTCTCTTCCAGGAAGAGAAGCTCACACTACAAACTCTACCTGAGGTGTTTATGATTACTCCAGCGGGATGAGCTCCATCTCTACAGAGCAGAAAAATAACCTCAGGGCAACAAGCATGAAGCTTAGTCCTCTCTGAAACTGATTTGCTTAGGCTGCTTGGAGGCAGCAGACAGAAGGCTTGCATCATTTGTACTAAAAGGGTGACGCTGCTGGTCCATTCAATTCACTACAGAGTCAGATTAACAGCACAGATAGTCTTACAAAATTCTAGCATCACTGGATTACAGTTTATAACAAAGTACATGTCCTCAAGTTCTTCACTGAAGTACTAGTTCAGTATACTTGCAGCTTATTTAAGTATTTCCATGTTATGCTACTTTTTGCCTCGATTCTACTACGTTAAAGATGCAAATGTTGCGTTTTGTACTCCACACTGTTTATTTTAAAACATTAATTCCTTCTTATTTTACTGACAGGCAGTGTACGGACAAAGGTTTTAGCCCACACCTCTTAATCTTTTAATTCAGGTGTTTTCAGTGCCATTGTCACCAGTGTATAAACTGAAGAACTTAGCCATTCGGTCTGCCTTGACAAACATTTGTGATGTAAAGGGTTAATCTGAGGGTTAAAGGGTTATCCTCCATGTAAAGTTACAGAGCGGGGACACAGAGTGCTGAAGCATCTAGAAAAATCCCCAGTGCTCTGCTGAATCAGTAAATGCAGAGCTCCAAACCTCCTCTGGCAGTAACATCAGCACAACAGCTGTGCACCAGGAGCTTCATGGCATGGCTTTCCAGGGCCAAGTAGCTGCTGAAGGTGTGATGTGCAGGGGAATCAGTACTAGTATCCTTACAGTATGATTATAGATAAAGCTACTATCTCCACCTGCAACATTGAAATGATCACCAGTTAATTTAACATGCATATCTTTGGGACTGTGGGAGGAAACTGGAGTACCAAGAGAAACGCCATGCAAGCACAGGAAGAACATTCAAAGGCAAATCAAATTTCAAGGTGTGTACCAACTCAGGTCCCTGCTTTAGCCACACCATCATTTTTGCAACTATAAGACTTCCAATGCCCAAACTGCACAGAATAAACCTTTAGTCGTGCTCAAAGCTAAAGCTTGATGATTCTGCACATCCCTGTGTGAGCAGATTCCTGATGTCTGTTTATGAAACGTCGCCTTCAAAGCTTCGCAGCAGTTTCACACGGCTCTCCCACCCTCCTGTCTGATGATCATGCCGTTCACATCTGGCACTCATCTCCCTGCAAACTGCAGAGAGCGACTGTTTTGATGTTCCCGTGGGTTGTCCAGCAGCGAGCACAGTGGTCCGTTTGTGGCGATCGAGTGCACGCCACGATAAGACTCCGTGTTTTGGGTTCTGGGTTAGGCGTGCGTTTCTTGGGCTGCTGCACAGCAAGAGTTTGACATTTACCATTCTTCTAACCTCACACTACACCTTTGAATTAAACAAACTCCCCCACCAATATAAACTGAGCATTGTTTATGAAAGGGGAATAAAAAAAGAAGGAAAGCTTTTGATGTGGGAGAAATGAGCTCGCTCACAAACCCTAATTTTTGCAGACTTCACCGAAATCATCCATAAAAATGGTAATTACAGGAACGAACTTGTTGTTCCTGTATTCCTGCAAAGAGAACAAGAGGTCCTTCCTTTAAGTATTTATCTATTATCCTTCAAGTCAAATTAAGATGTTGTCATTCCTTGACTTGGAAAGAGCACTGCTCAGCCCGGGGTCGGGACACCACGGACCAGGACCGCAAAGTTACACACCAGGGCACAAATGTTTGATGCGCTTTTGCCAATTTAAGACAGATTTTGAGAGCTACGTATCAGGCATCTGTGGTCTAATGAAATAGAAAGTGACAAAAGCAAGAGAGCGAAAAACAAGAGAAGTAAAGTTTTCTATTAAGCTCTAAAGCTTATTTTTCTCAAGTCTTTGTCGCTGTTTCAGACTATTTTCTCTGATTTTCGTGTCTTTTGCCACAATGAAAAAACACCAAGATGAAGCCCTGAAAAACTTTTGTGCCCCATGGATGGAAAAACAGTGACTGTGTGTTAACAGCCAAGTTCTGAGATAAATCTGGTTCAGGGAAAAAGCCTGAGCTGGAACGGGTTAACAGGTTTTTAAACTTGCCCAAATTCCAGCATTTTCTCAGAAAAGCAGCATGAACCTGGTGTTCATAGGGGAGAGGTCACCTTAAATAAATGGCTCTGTATAGAGAGCAAATAGGCAGCTTCAGTCCAGGACACTCGGGTCAAAGGGTTGACAATATACTGCAAAATGTGTGTGAGTTCACGTTGGATCACAGGAAGCTCCCAACACCAGGAAATTGTGTCTGACTGAGGCTCCTACAGTCGCTTTCAAATCTGGAAAGAACTGCATTCCTTTGAGGCAAACTTCCATTTATGCATTTCCAAAAAGTTGATCAGGGTGAATTCCCTGAGTGTACATTATCAGAATCCTGGCAAACATTTTTAAAGCAAATATAGAAAAAGAGCCAATATACCCTCTGCACACCGGGCAACGAACCCTGAGCAAACCACAGAAAATCAATGCTTTTGGCACACAGAGTAGCTGTCCGTATGGTCAGAGGGTGAATGCTTGTGGGTCATTTTATTCAGAAAAAAGCAGTATCGATGGCCTAGATTGAAGTTTTCTCTCAGATTGAGGGCTGAGGCCAGAGCTGGCCGTGGATTCTGGGGAACAGAAAGTTGGCCGGAGCCTCTCCAGCTGAAAAAACAAGTCCTGTTCGACCAAGATGTTGGGTAAATATGTACGAGAGTAAAAAAAGAAAAAATACTATAAAAGCTGAATATTTGTAGACCAAAACCATCCTGGTTCTTACCCATAAAGGATCCGGTGCTGCATATGAGGCTGAAAAAGCAGCTTTCAGGTGGCAGAGTTCCACATTTACTACAATGGAAACACAGACGAGAGGAGGGTGGTTAGTAAGGGCTGTACTCAAACTACGACCCCCTGTGCTTGCTGTCATATACCCCCTTCTCCATATTTTACTTTTTTTTTTACTGTGCACAACTGGAAAACCCATATTTGTGTGCTTAGCTGCTCTGTGATACTAAAAACCTGCCAGCATTTTTTCTATAAATATAGAGTCTTTGTGGGAGGTCAGAAAGAAGGACACACATCTGTATCTCCAGCTCAAAAGCATCCAAAACATTTTCCCATCTAGACACAATAAGCCGATTAGATTTTAATCTTGTCAGCAACACTTATTCAGCACCCTGGATGTTTTTGTGGGGGGAACATAAGACTTGTGAAGCACTTAACAAAAGCCTTTCTTTCTGCAGAGGTGAGGAGGAGCCTCGCTCGGGCAAGTGCGGACTTATCTAAGATCACGATCTTCACTGCAGCTGCTCGCCAAATATCACTGCAGTTTATCTGAAACCGGATTAGTTAAAGAAGCGGGCGACATCACTTTCTGGAGCTACATGTAAGACTTGCAAACCCTAAAGCAACAGTTTCAGCTGATGTTTGTAACGCTGCATGGAAACAAAAACTGATTTTCAGCCCCATGAACAGCTGCAGATCTCGTGGATTCCTGACAGTTCACAAGGATTTACAGGTTGAAGCAGGCAGGTTTTTAAACTCTGAACTTTCGTAGCTTGTTAGTCCCTATTTCATGGATGTCAGATGCTTAAATTGGGTCAATGAGCTTACACTGAGGGCTAGATGTGAGTTTGCTTTAATTTAATCCCCAAAATAAAAAACTACCTTGGATTTATTGGTTCATGTCCTATAAAAGCCTCTTTACCTGCACTTTAAAACAGTCATGCAGTAGCATTTCCTCTGCCTTATCTATCATGATGAAACTTTGTTTTTCCAGCTCTGACACTTTGATATTTGGCTTGCATAAATATATTCTGTGAGTTCAACGACTTTCTGAAGACTTTGTTTGATGTCCGTGGCTCCACATTTCTGCTGGTGTGTTTTAAAAATGACAACACAAAGAGTCTCAGACTGTCTTCTTCCTTTTGCAGCTTTTCTTGTGTTATTTCAATTAGTAGTTTTAGTAAAACAGGAAAATTTTGTTTCTTTTTTTAGAAAAGGACCAAAAATCAAGCACGTGCTTGCTCCAACTGAACAAAAGCAGCCAACCTCGAAAATAAACCACTGACCACAGCAGGGCGGTTTGCTGTGTCACATCATCTGACATCTGTGGTCAGATCATGTGTACAGCATAACTTTTTTTGTGTTTCAGTGAAATTGTTATTACTGCAAAAGCAGAACTAGGACCGTCAGTCTGCTTCCTCTTTGTGGTTTAATGAAGGATAGGGCAGGAATGACTGCAACGTGCAGCCGTTCTGTTCTTTGAAGTTCCCAAATGCTACAAGAAACCAGGAGTTTAGCAGGTAAGCACACAGCAGCAGCAGCCAGCTCTGTTCTAGGATGCCCTCTGGACCCAGTGGAGGTGGTGAGTGACAGGAGAACGGCGGCTAAGCTGTCATCCCTGTTGGACAACGTCTCCCACCCCATGCAGCAGACTGTGACAGCACTGAGCAGCTCCTTCAGTGGGAGACTGCGGCACCCACGGTGTGGGACGGAGAGATTTCGCAGGTCTTTCCTCCCCACTGCTGTCAGACTCCATAATAAAGACTTTAACTGATCAAGCACACACATCCATACATATGCAATAATACTAAGTGCAATAATCCTTTCTGTCATCGTTGTATTTTTACTCAGTTGTATATAGTATTTGTATTTGTATTCTATTTTTATCTTATTGTATATTTATTTTATTTTATTCTACTGTATATAGTATTTTATTTTATTCTATTCTGTACAGTTGTGTACTGTATTTATTCTTATTGTATTCTAATTTTTGCCTCATAACTTTTGCACTGTCCACTTCCTGCTGTGACAAAACAAATTTCCCACGTGTGGGACTAATAAAGGTTATCTTATCTTATCTTATCTTAGCATGGAAATTAAAGTCCACCTGTAACACCCGCAGAGGTGGGCTCACTGACCTGATGAGTGGTATGTTGTCCAGGGTGCAACACAGTACAGGTCCCCTCTGTAATGGAAGCGGCTCCACACAGGACTCATTGTAAACCCTAGAAAAACACACATGTGCATCCATTTATTTCAGTTATTCAACATGATTCAGTGTTCGGAACAATCGTTATCTCTCAGAGCGCCGAATTTCTTGCGGTTGCTCGAATTTCTTAAAGTAGGATGGGAGGCCTTCAACTATCAGCCCCATCTCCTTTTTTAGGATTATGCTTCAGACTTGGGACAGCATGGTCACTGGTGTTGGGGTTCGAATGCACCACCTAGCCGGGACCTTTCTGCATGGATGCGTGAGTTCGCTACAGGTTCCAGCTTCCACCCACAGTCCAGAGACATGCAGTTAGTGCGGTTAGCTGAATGTGATTGGTCATCTGTCTCTGTGTGTTGGTTCAGCAATACAATGGCAACCTGTACACTGTGTCCCCCACCTATCCGAGATGGGCTTGATCAGGTGACTCCGGAGTATTGCTGTTATGGGCCCACACTGCTGGGGGATTTCCCATGATGCCACGCACTTCTTCTCCACTCTCATCTTTTTAGTCTCCATGTGTTTCCATTCCACTACTTTATGTCATTATGTTTATTGACTGACGTTTGCTGTTTGTGGCCTGAATCTGCAGGAGGTTTGTTCCTGTTAAAAGTGAGTTCTTCTTCTCCACTGTCGCCAAGTACTGCTTACATGGGATCATCGAAATGTAGGTTGTCTAACTCCCAGTAAAAAAGGTTGAGTAAAAATGTGATCTTAGTGTTTCACACGAGATCAATGTCAATTCAGGGAAACTGAAGTGACCAAACGTGTTGAAAACTCTGTTAATGGTTGAGCATCAGCTGCGACACGTTTGGCATGATAGCGCTCTTACTGTACGCAAATGACGGTAGAAAATTAACCCAAAATGTTTTCAGGTGAAAGGTCTTTTATGTAACACAGTTAATGTTCAGCTGCATACTTTGTTTTTATTTTGATTTCTATTCTCCATTTGTATGCAAGTGACTCAAACCGATGTCTCATTTAACTCAAATGCAAAATAGCAAACTACATTCCTGCATTACAAATGTTAAAAACTGGGTTTGTAACATTTTATCTATAAATATATACCTGTATTTACTAAAATACCTGTATATGCATGTAGACAGGGCCTAAATCGACATATATGTGCAGATACAGCACTATGGAGATATGTGGTCCCAATATCCCAGTGGCCATATGTTGAGAAGCAGGGTACACCCTAGACTGGTCAGAGTGTAACACTTAGAGACAGACGACCATTCACACCTATGTGCAATTTAAAATCACCAGTTAACCTAACCCCACTCTATGTCTTTGGACTGTGGGAGGAAGCCAGAGTACTCGTGGAGAGCAAGCAAACCCCGAACACAGCTTGAGAGAAAGTCTGTTTTATGTGTTTTTATTTGTTAAGGACACGCTCCTGTTTACAGGTAAACACACAGAGTGACTCTTTAACCCTCATTATTTGATTTGGCTGATTTTGTTTTTTACAAACACTCAGAGAACTTATCAACTTCTAATCTGATATGATGAAAATGTTATCCAACACTCGCTGCTTCACTCATTCAGCAAATAAGGAAAATCACTGTTATCATCCCTGGAGTTTTAGTTTGTAAATATAACTCCAAGATTCACTCTATTTATCTCTGAAGCTGCATTTTCACTCAAGGAGCCCTGATATTTCCCACTGTGATCTATATTAAAGGCCACTGAAGAAGAGAAATCTCAACTTCTGGTTTAAGTGGTGATGCTTTGCAAGTGGACTCATTAGTTAACATGTTTTTGTACATACGTCACAATGTTTTTAGCATCTTTAAGCTTTCTTCCTGTTGAAAGGACTTTTTTCTTTCCCACTGTGCCCAAGTGCTTGTTATTGTAGGGTCTTTACCTTGCAAAATAAAGCACCTTGAAATGACTGTTATGATTTGTGATTTGATTTGGCGCTTTTTAAATGAAAGTGAACTGAATTGTCTGGTTTAACCAAGCAGAGCTGAACAGTTGAATGCAGTCTTGAGAAATTGTGCAACAATCCTGCTTAAGGTCTGAAGCACTTTGTGTAGTGTAGACATCTCTGACTCTTTTTTTTTTTAAATCTAATCCACAGTCAAAAATCTATCTCTGTGAAAGTGACCTCTGGTCACTGCACTGGAAACAATTTGGAAAAAGTTTCCTCGTCTCTTTGGGAACATTCCTGATGCGGAGATGCAGCTTGTGTCTCTTTGGTGCTTTGAAGCAACATTAAACTGCTGACCAATACTATGGTCTTTAAAATGAACCCGATATGTGTGTTTGTGTGTGTGTGAGTGCTGTACCAGTTGTTCACAGGGCAGACGTGCTGGTTGTAGAGGGCCATCGCGTATCTGTGAAGACAAAGAAGAAGAAAATCTTTGGTCAAAGATCTGAACAGACGGTTAAAGAGGCAGACAGAAAATGATGAAGATTCAATCATGCTGTCAGGATACGGTCTGGAGATAACACTGGCTCTGCTCTCAAAACATGTCCAAAGCTCTGCCTCACTCGCTGTACTGCAGCATTTGAAAGTATTGTCACATCCAACCACACGAACGTCTCCAGGCTCTAATAATGTTTTCCACTAACAAAACACACATGAATCACCACACGGTTGTTTTCAGAGACGGAGACAGCTCCTCTTCATCACACATGTGCGTCGAGCCGGACGGCTGCATATTAACATGTACTGTTACACCACAGGGATGTTTAAAAAAATGTCAGTTACACAAAACAACCTCCACACACACACACGCAGAGCCTAACAGCCAAACAGAGATCATTCATCACACACATAAATGCACAGTAGTACATTTTAGAAGCACATGTTCTCTTACTCCACCAATTTGGTGCAGACTCCTATCTCTCAAACTCAATGCTGGATTTCCATAAAATTCTGAACAGACAGTAATTTCCTCCAGAGGATAAATGCTTCTGGTTTCGGTGATCCTCCGACTTTCTGTCTGGCTGTACCAGGAGATCTTACACACAAAGGTTTGGCAACTATCAAATAGAGATTTTGCACAAACTATCCAGATAGTTTTTGGGTTTTTTTAATGCAAAACCCTCTGAGAAGTCCTTGAAAACAATTTGAAAGTGCTGTTTCTTTCCAAATATAACTGGCAGTTGACCAAAACTCTAAAAGATGACGCCAACACAGAAGTACCAAAAACTGCAGTTCCTCTAATGGCCACTTGAGGCTGACTCCCCTGTTAAAATGCTCAACTTTACAGCATTAAAAAGTATTAAAATCTTTGATTCCTTCTTCTATTTTTGGCCTCTTCTTTTTTCAGTCACCTTCATAAAACAGCTGTACAGAGTTGACCCTTTGAAGCCATCATTTCTACTTTTAGTCCTCTAATCTGAGTCGCTGAAGTGGAGTCCTCTATCAGATTTGTGCTGTTGGTGCATTTTTCTAGGAATTAACTTCTAAATAATATATTCTGCTTTGTGCTGCAGACCTCCCAGGAAGTCTGTCTGTGTCAATTATTTTACCACAATCTCTCAAACCTGATGACAATCCAGCTCCTTGTGAAGTAGACTGCAACAGAAATCCCTTCAGTCTTACTCTTCAACTCTTTTCTACTTAGGTTTAAGATCAAAAGCCTGCAAAATGCTTGACATTTCTACCATGATACTTAAGCACAAACTCATGAATCTGCTAATGAAGTTGCATTACAACTGCCAGTTACAACAAGTCTACGCATGTGTTACTGTAACCTGGCTAACCTGATTCAGAAGGTGTCCACTCTCCTCTGTAAAGACATACATGGATTAAGTCACATGTGCTTCTTGTTCAAAGTGTGTGGCATAAAAACTCTACAAATACTCATTTTTACCACATTCAGACAAATTAAAACAGGTTGTTACCAAAATAAATAACCAGTGGACATAAAATCTCCCATATTCCACACCATAATGTTGTTGGTGCACTATCACTCAGGTTGAAATATGTCACAAATGGCCCATTAGCCTCTTTCAAAACAACCGTGAGGACATATTGCACCATAGATCAGATACACAGGACTCAAAAAAGCAAGATGCCAACAGACATGTGACCGCTGGAGCGTCTTTATTGATCGCTGATAACGAGGGAATTCTCGGGTCAGAAGAATTGATTTGCCCTTTACAAAGTTGATGTGGAGTGAGTGGCCTGACAGTGGCCGTCCACTCTCATCCACTTCCCTCCCTCCCACGACTCATCTTTTTTAGTCCTGCTGCATGTACTTGAAAACTGCATGCCGTGTAAACTAAAGTGAAGATCACGGTGTGAATGAGCCGTTAAACTAGAGACTCAGATACACCGCCTCTCTCATCCCATCAAATACTTCAGTGTTCTCAAAGCTGTCAGCGCCGCCAAATCACACAGAAGGTGACCTTTGGATTCAGTGCTGTGATGCATCGAGTTCAGGCAACAATGTGATGGATTCTTACTGCCAACACGTGAAATACGAACACTTGTAAAGCACTCTTTGTTTGACCGATGTGTTTCAGTCTTTGGCAGGGACCCTGGTGAATGGCTATCACCCGAAACATGCAAGTCTACCAGTAAAGTTTCTCTACATACAAGTGTTGCTGGAGCGTCAATCTTTTTGGTCTTCCCCATGCACCCTGGAAATAGGTAAAGTTTTACCAGCAATCAAACCAAATTGAAAACTGTGTAAACCTAATCAAAGATTCTTTTCAGTGCAGCATCGGTCACTGCATGAAGTGTAACGTCATCAAACCTCCTATAAGCACTGATCCTCGTGCTCTGGCACGCTTGACTCGCTGCAGTCTTCTCCTGAATGGGAAAAGAAAATCACAGCTGTGGCACTGAAATAGAAGTTGAAACAGGAAATGGCATACTTCCAGTAACTTTCTGTTGGCACTGCCAAAGCACCTTTCACAGGATTCATACTGCTGTGTTAAATCTACCCCGAAGATCCCTGCAAATCCCTTTGAAACCTGAAAGCATAATCTACCCCATAACCTGATGTGCTCCTCCCTGTAACCACATGTCACATCAACACAGTCTGCAGCCACGTCCACACTAATACGTTTTCATTTGAAAACGCATCTTTTTCTCTCCGTTTTGGCCTCCCGTCCACACTGAGACGGCATTTTTGTTCAAGGAAAACAGAGCTTTTTGAAAACGCTCTCCAAAGCAGATACATTTGAAAACGCCGTTTTCGTGTCACAGTGTGGACCGTGTAAACGGAGCCTTTTGGAGCTGTGACCAATTAAACTAAGATAGCAGAGGGCATTATATAGCAGCTGTTTTGTTTTCTCTCTATTTTGGCAGCCCTATTAAAGATTAATATCAGTCTGCACATGCTCCAGAGAGCTCCAGAGAGCTTTTCTTCAAATCCCTCGCTTTTGCAACTTTGTACTTTTGTGTTACTCGCAGCAACAACTCCGCCTCATTGTTAGTCCATTTAAAAAACTTGGTGCTTTTCCTCGACCTTTTGCCGCGACGTTTCAAAGAGCGGGTGTTGTGCCAAAAAGTGATCGTCTGCCAAAATCTGATTTCCGGTATTTGCCAAAAACTGATTGCTGGTATTTAAACTGCTAGTAACTTGTTGGGCTATAATATGTGAAACATATGTCAAATGCATCCCTCATGGATGACATAAAGTCATATTGAGCCACAAACAGATATAAGCCTAGTGGGAGTGACCCCCCACAGAGGGACAAAAGGACACTCTTTCGAGGATGCCAATGTTCACATTTTGGACAGAGAGGACAGATGGTTTGAAAGAGGAGTGAAAGAAGCCCTCTATGTCCACTGTGAGCGACCATCTTTGAACAGAGGCGGGGGTTTACGACACCAACTCTCTGCCATCTATAATCCAGTTTTGAGTTTCCTCCCCAGACGCCTTAACGCCCACTCACATCCTGGGCCAGCTGACCTCAGGAATTCGCATGATAAGGTGGGGCCAGGTTTCACAATGAACACACCCGAAACTCTGGCTGATTGGGACCCACGCCCAGTTTCCCACCTTGGCTCAGGCGATTAGAGGATCATCAGGGGGTCCTTTTGTCCCTCTGTGGGGGGAAACTCCCACTAGGTTTAAATCTGGGACTCTCCACCATTTGACCTTAGAACTGAAGAAGCTTCTCGGATGAGAGGTGAAACGTCTTCAAGCAACTTAAAGAAGTCCAGACGCTTTTCTTTGCAAGCTCCTTTGACTACGATGACCTGGATGACTGAGAACCTTCACAGACATAAACGGCAGACAGAAATGAGGCAGGTTGAATCTTCTTGCGTTTCACGGATGAGCGTTTTCGGCCGTTTCAATGTGGACGCACAACTCTGTGAAAATGACTGAAAATGATATTGTGGAGCGGAGCGTTTTTAGACAAAAATGCCGTTTTCAAATTTATCCGGATGAGTGTAGACGTAGCCTGCGACTATTGTGATTGGCCAGTTCAACAATCATCGCCTCTACATCAGGACTCACACGTGTCAGTAAATTCATGGAGGGAGATTACCAAAACTAGATATGAGGAAAAGTACAAAGAAGTGAAAAAACTTGATGGACATTTTTGCCAAAAAAACAAAAAGTGAAACTGACCACAAACTGACCCATGAGGGAAAAAACTCACAAGATACTTAACACACAATGCATCAGCCCAAGCGTGAATGCTGGCAACGGCCACGTGCATGGATTCACTGCAGAGGTCAAAATATGAGCATAAACCACCACCCTGCCCACCTCCTAATAAACGTGCAGCATGCGACAGTCCAGCTCTAGCTGATGTTTTGGGAGAGCAAGTTGCTCAGTTGTGACCTATTACTGATTTTAATACAAAGAACGAGTTAAAGAAAAAAACAAAAATATTTCATTTTGGAAAAAGCAAAAAAAGAAAAGTCATTTCTCCCTTCAGATGTGACACATTTCAGCTTGATATAAATAATTTACTTCGCTTTGGTTAAAGTGTAAAACTCAAACTCCTCATGTTTTCCCGCAAAAAGCCTCACACGGCTGCCCAGAGCTGTGGAGTTTTTAGGTCATGACAAAAGCTGACAAAGCATTCAAAGGCAGAAACAGACAGGTGTCGACGTGCCTGAAAAAACAGCAGGAGGAGGGGGATTACAGATTCAAGCTTTAGAGGCCCGGCGTGAAGAACTCTCGCACTCATTTAACAAAGGACACTCTGAATCCTCTCACACTTTGAGAGGAAAAGAAATCAGCTGTTTCCCAGCATCCTAGTCTATAGAAAGTGCAAGAAGGCGTTATCCAGAGGTCATCCAGCCTGGGAGCACAGATGTTGGATAGCTTTTTTCCTCAAGAGATCATTATCAGGAGCAATAACTCATCTGTGCCACTCTTGATAGACTTACACAATCCTACACTGACTTTTATACATTAATTATTATTGACTGACCTTTTCATGCACAGAAATGAGCCTCCAACTAACCATTACATTTCATTAAAAGGTTACACCAAGAATCCAGTATTAGAAAAGTATTCTGGTCTCTTCAGGGACTCGTGTGTGGTGATCAAAGGAAACAGTTCCTTTTTTTATGCTTTTATTTTGCTTTTTTGCTGGGAGCTCTGTTACTTGATGAGGTTTTATCAGTTTTATCCTGGTTTAAGTATCAAAACAGGACATTGCAAATCAAAATCCTGACTTTAAGTAATTTGATTACATGTACGTTTTCCCTAAACAATTCTCCATAAAGTACAGTGAAAAAATGTTAAATTCAATGGACTCTGGTCAGTGATGATTTAAGATAAATGCAAAATTTGTTTTTAGTGGGGGACTTTTCGCAGTTTTGTTTAAAGAGAAATGAAATCTTAGATTTGATTTTTTTAAAAACGATTAACTTTCATCACCTTCGAGAAAGTTAAAATGTATATTTAGTGCTAAAAATATGGATAAAATTCTAGAGTTTGACTGACACAACTGAAGCACAGACTTATTGGATGGTTTGTGACAATTAACCGCACAAAAAACACAAAATTTAGTGGCTGCATGTCGACATCCACCTATCGCCCAGCAGCCGTACCCTTAACAATGTCAAACTTTAAGCCTTAAAGCATTTAAATGGGTGAGCTATGAAGAAATATCCAAGCATGTTACAAGTGTCATTAGCAGGACAGAACAAACAGTTTTTCAGAGCAGTCTGCAAACATGCTGGTCATTTTAACATGAGAGCCTATTGGGATAGGCTCATCTTTGATGGCTGCCTCTAGTGGCTATCAGAGGAACTGCAGTTAACCACAAACAGAGGTTAACGGGTCTCTTTTCAGGAGTTCTTACATGCCTGCAGGAACAAGCATTAACTCCAGCCGGGGAGGATTTTTAAAACATCTTCGATCTTCGCCTGCAAAGTCCTGAAATAAAGACTAAGCGTTTTTCTGGCTTCCAAAAAAGGAAAACATTTCACATGCATGAACTTTGCACCGTCAGTCGACATCATGGTGACCGCAGCAGGGATAACAGATAACATGTGTGACCACACTCGTGTGCAGACAGCTTGACTCGTGAGTTGTCTTTTAGAGGAAGAAAGATCACCTTCATCACTACACACTTATTGATTCCAAGGCTCGTATTTAAAGAGGAAGCAGCTGAATGTATTTACCCTAACGAGTCCTAATCTTATCCAAAAGAAGTAAATGTTTACGTGAGTGTTTCAAGAGCTGAACTTTAAATACATATTTAAACTTTGAGTGTACAAACAGACACGGGAACCTCCTGCAGATGCTGCTGCGCGGCTTGTTTACTCGGAGGTACTCACACCACCCATATTCCTGTGATGATGAAGACAGGCAGGCTGACGGGAAGGATCATCCAAGGCGACATGACGGACGCCAGGCGATCTCCGCCGCAAACGACACCAACGGACACGGGCTTCGTTACAGACCTGAAGGAGCGCAGACATAATCAGTCAGGGAAAACAAACGTACAAATATTACAATCACAAATCCTGAAATCAGGATTCCTGATTGGTAATTAGCTCTTTAATCCATCTATAAAACTCCCGCCTGTTCCAGCTCCTATACTGAACTTTCCTCTATACTTCCCTATACCACACCACTTTTTTGTCTTCCAATATTTTTGGTCCTTTTTTTCCACATTTACCGAAACCTGCACTGCTTTATATTCAGTTTCAATCAAATAAAACCTTTAGAGCTCTTTGCCATATTACGTGCATTTTTTTACATGATGATTTATTGTCTTTCATTTAGATTTTTACTCACTGGGTTCGTTTCTTTCTTGGTATGTGTGTAGTAGATTGCATTTTGTGTTGCCATACTGCACTTTAATTTCTCAAGCGATTCTTGTTTTACTAAAGCTGCTGCGTTTATTGTTTGCTGTAAGATTGGAGTTTCGCAGTTTTTAGAGTATATCTTATGTTAAAAGTGAGGGTTTGTAGCTTTTCCCTACTTTATGTTTCATATGCTGAACGTCTTTTGCATTTTGGAGTGTCGGTTGAACAAAACAAGACATCTGTGAGAGATGTGCAGTGATGTAAGGGGGAGAATATTACATCTTGAACAACGTGTTTTGTGTCTGTCGTGCAGGTCCGATGTAGCGGCCTGCAGCAGAGATGACGAGCTGTCAAACTTGTACCTTCATCACTTTCTCCACAAATACATCAGTGCTTTCCCACACAGAGCGAAACAAACAGTAACCTGTGAAAACGACGGGCCAATGCTCAGACCTGCAGTCCTGCTTCTGTCTGTATGGCTATTTTCCTAAATAAACATATAAAACTATAGAGCAGCTCTCAGTCCACACACCAAACTGAAACCTTTTTATACAGGACACTGATTTATGTTTTGGCCGAGGTATCACAGTTTCTGTCCTTGGACATGTTATCGTCCTGTCACAGATTAAGCACAGTAAGTTTGAACTTTACAGAGTTCAGTGAATTACTGCCAGTCATTCATAAAAAATATGCACATTTAGGGCTCAGCACATAACTTGAGTATTACTATTTTTGTGACTTGTTACACAAACAATTCCTATAAAGTTGGGACACTGTTAAAAGAAAATCCCATAGAGCCATATTTTATTCACAACAGAACAAAGAAAACACATAAAATGTTGAAAAATGTTAGCTTAATTTGAGTTTGATGGCAGCAACATTTGGGACATCTAACAGAGCATAATGTCACCGACTGATTCCAAGAATCTGGAGGAATCTCTGTGCGCAGGGGACAAGGCTAAAAATCAATAGTGGCTGGCCGTGATCTTCAGCTCTCAGGCGGCACTGCGTCATAACCAGACCTGATTCTGTCATGGAAATCACTGGATGGGTTCAGGAACACTTCCAGAAATCTCTGTCTGTGAACTCAGCTCACTGTGCCGTACACAAACGCAGGTTAAAGCTCGATCGTGCGTAGAAGAGCAAACATGTTCGAGCAACATCACCAAAGCTAATTTAAAACAACCTGAGGAAAAGTGTGAAGATGTTCTGTGATCACACAAATCAAAATCCTCCAGACCAAAGAGGAGAAGGACCCTCAGCTCTGAGTATATTCAGGTTTCAAACCAGAACGGGACAACATTCCTCTCCCACGAGCCCAGCAGCTGCTCCAGATGTTTATGAGCTGTTGTTAAAGGAAGAGAGGATGCTGCACAGTGATAAACATGTTGCTGGCATCACTTTCAGGTTCACCTTATTGTTTTATGAGATTTACAAATCATCGCTTCTTTTAATTTCACACTTAACAGAGTCCAAAAAGTAACTTTTACACTTCATCCTCAGTTATAACAGGTGTCGGCTTATTTCCACCTGTTTTAAGGGGGAAAATACAGATTTTCACATGCAAAGTATGCAATTATCTTATTAAATCCTACATTAAACATGAAATATTCTATATTCAATCTGCCTGTAAACGTTCAGCTTTACCGTTTTTGAACTCGTTTATCTGACGTGATAAATGTAAAATTTAATGTATGATAACTAGACTTGAAAACACAAGCTGAGTCAGATTTTGACATTTTGAAATTCATTTTTGGGTTTTTTCTTCTTTTTTATTTTAGGCGTGTTTTGTTAAAAATCACACAGAAACTGCAACACGTGCGTTATTTTTTAACACAGCCTTTCTAAGACTGTAATAAGGAATGCTTCAAATAAGTAGCCTGCATGTTGTGTTATATTAAAGTAAAATGTCTGGGAAACATCATAAAATTATAAAATAGTTGAGGTTACAGGTAATCACGTGCAATAAAAACTGACTAACATTAAGTCTTAAGTTATTATAAAATCTTTAATTATTGCCACAGTTTAGTCTGTAATTTCAGATTATTCGTGTTCCTGCTGTGCGTCTATTTGACCTCATTAACCCCTCTGAGCTTGATCAGCTGGCCTTCATGCTTTAGATGCATGACAACCTGAGATGCACAGCTTCAGTCCTCGGATCCTACCTCTGCCGCTCAGCGGGGGCTCCTCAGTCTCCGCGTCTCCTCCCAGCTCCTCCAAACTCGGGGAAAAGTTGCTGAAAAGTGAGGCCGAGCTGGTGTTTCTGATGTTTCATCGTCCAAACGTGGCTGCAGGTGTATCACTTCATCGGGATCGGGAGAGGAGACAGATGAGGTGGCGTCGGTACGATCCTGCTCCCGAGGCAGCCCGCTGAGCTGTGGTGGGAGGTGAAGAAAGCAGCTGGAGTCGGTGACTGGTAGCTCCTCCCACCCACGCGGGTGGAGGCGAAGGTTATTCTAACCCGACAGTCATCGCTGCTTTAAAGCTCGCACTGCTTCTGGGAAATCTCTGCCACATTTTTCATGTTTTCTGAGTCTAAAACACGGGTGTGGGTGGGCAAACGGGACTTCTGCGTGTTCCAGGAAACTAATTTCACTAATTGATTGCAGTCAGACAAGTTGCACATCCGGGCTGCTGAGCCCGGAGTTTAGTCAGGATTCTGCCAAGTTTGTTCCAGATGTTTCACTGGGAAAACCTGAATGTATGAGAAAAAGTTACTGTCAGGTTGAATGAGCTTTAAGAAGTTCCACCTCTCTAAACCTCTTATTGAAATGAGCATTTGAGAACTAAAGACTTGAAAAATTATCCATAGAAATCCGAAAAAGTCAAATAAAATGACGTCTCACAACTTTCTTCTGCCATTACAACCACTATAATATATTTCATAACAAGAAAACAGGGGAAAAATCATAGTTTAATTCCACGTTTTACTAAATTGAGTTCAAAACTAATACTTGTATCTGCAGAAATTTAGACCTTGTGTTACAACTTTGATCTAACCATGGATGTCAAACTCATTTTACACGGTAGACCACAAACAGCCCACTTTGATTCTGAGTGGGGCGCCACTGAAACTCCCCTTTCTGTCAGTGTAAAGAAATAAATTAGTGTATCTATAACAGCAATCCCTGAGATTAAAAGTGTAATTTCAACAGCATGTCGTGATTTTTCTATAAATAAAATTAGTCAAAATACAGAAAAAGCGCTGGTGAGCTCACTGGCCCGACTGTCCTGTACGAATATAAAACATAAAGTTCTGGTTAATTCACAGAGATTTATTTTTCTATAAAAATAGACATTTTTATAGGAGAAAGTAAAAAAAAATAGGAACTTTTCTACCAGTCAGTTGTTTATATGTTACTTAACTATTTTGGTGTATGAACGGCAGTGGGGGAGGTCTGAGAGCAGGAAAGGAGGAGGTCGAGTGGAGGTGGGTTGCAAAGTGGCTCGCTGACGCACAGCAACTGTGAGAAGGTTAAAGCAGCTTAAGAAATGCACCATATATGAGATCTGAGCTGAGCTGGCAGTGAGATCAGCTGATCAGAGTTCAACTTTGTTTACATTCATCTGCTGCGTGTCTTTAACTTTTGTCCACTTTCGCTATGTTTTTTGTTTTTTCTCTTCTCTTCTCTTCGCTGTCCCTTCCAGTTCTGGTTCTGTTAGAGGTCTCTTCCTGTGAAAAGACAGTGTCGCCAAATGCTACTCGTAAATAATTGTTGGGGTTCTCTATCTAATATATAATATAAGCCAGTTTGAGGCGACTCTTATTGACACTGTAGGAATTAAAGTTGAATCGTTTGATGTAATACTTTTATCACTTTAGTCTGGCAGAGGTTTAATAGGTCCATAATTATTGGTTATATTTGTGCAAATGCTTTAACAAATTCATTCAGTCAGATGAAAGGCTCTCTGTATATACTTATTTCTTCTTTTATAATACCAGATTAAGTACATTGTAGGGACAAACTAAGACATGTCCACAAATTAATCAGAACAAAGTAACTCTTAGTTAAACCCCCAAATCACAGGGTTTTAGAAGCTTTGACTTTCTGTCCTTGAAAATGTCTTCAAAGTTGTTGTTTTTTAATTCTACATGCAAAATAGTAGACACAGCTAAGTAATGGATGTATGGATGGATGGATGGATGGATAATAAAGAAATAAAAGCGATACCAACTGTTAAACGTCCATTGCTTTGTTTAGAAATTCATTTATAGGGATAATTTAAGTAAATACAGTTAAGCATACTTCCTATTTCTGCTGGTTTTTACCTTAAAAGGGGAAATTTTACACCTGTTACTCGGTTAGCCAACAGCTTCGGATTTTCACAGCAGATTAGGAACATCAGTGGGGGGTCGGGGAGAACAGATTGGTTGGGTCGTGGTCCAGATTTCATTCATTAGTAATGTTAGCTTTAATAGAAAGAAACAATGAAAGGAGAGAGGATGGCAAAAGTGTAAATGAAGCCTCTGTGCCTGAAAAGTTCGATAAAAATACAAGTCTGTCTTGTCTTGTCTTGTCATCCAACAGAGGCTAAGTAAATAAAAAGACAAAATAACATCTGCAGCTGGTTGCTGTAGGAAAACACAGTTTATCAGTGTGTCCCTTTTAAAAACACCCTGCAGGTCCCCTGCAGATGAATCAATAGTGAAAAGGGAATCTCTTCTCAATAAAAGCTTTTCATTTTACTAAAAAGCCATGAAATTGAAGGGGCTCTGGGGTTTTCTCAGAAAGGTTATTCCGCAGATTGTTCCAAGAAAAATCTGTGGTCTACGGTTGGGCCAAAGAGGCGCCTCGTGGGGTGAAACTTTATTGTGAAATAATCGGCCGCAAAGTAAGGCCAATCAGAGAAGATGCGTATTTTCATCTTTTACATGGTAAAAACAATCAGCCACAGGCTTCCTGAAACAAAGAACAAAGAGCTGTGACCCTATTTTGAATTAATACTGTACCCATATAACGAAAACTGAAAATACTCAACCACATGCCTGCATTTTCCCAACAAAACAAGCAACCAATGCTGCAAACCCTCACAAGGAAACACATGAAGTTCAGATTAACCAGGTTTGTGGCGGCACCTGGAGGCTGCCTCACGTGCTTCTTCGCGTGCCCGCCTGTGCAGAGGTTCGCACAGCTGTTCTTCGTTACATTGTGTGTTGTAGTAAGAAACAAACGCACCGCTGACGTATAGTTTGGAGCACATGTGGAGAAAGCGGTAATGACAGCCTCCTGCCACACGAGGGCGCCAAAGACTGCAATAACAGCCACAGAGCGTCAGGATGAAGAAAGTCCTCGAAAATAAAGAAATGATGGTTTTATATTGTTACAGCAATTTAAATAAACGTGGACAGACAGACGGAGTTTATTATTTAACATGCAGAAGTACTCGATTACAAATAGGAGTTTATTTATTGTTCTTAAAAAAGGGTTAAACATGTAAGTATGCCCCATTTAACCATTCAGGGTAATTTTTATCAGTCTAATCTCATGTTACAGGTTATAGTTGTTAATAAATATGAACACGATTAAAACATATGTAATTATACAGTTAGTCCGTCGTGTGTAATTACAGTAACATGTGCTGGATGTGTTAATGTGAAGGATATCTTTAATTACTTTAAACACTACATGTTTCATGAGCTCCTGCACAAACACAAACTGCTGTAACAGCTTGTGTTTGTACTGAGATGATTGCCCTCTTCTGCGCACTGCTCACATTCAGCTCCTAACAATGTGACTCGTTTCTGTAAGTTTCATAAAAAGTTTGCTTTCCATCACAGAGCCGAGCTGAACACGAGCTGGTGGTGTTCACGCAGAAAAATCTCACTGTTGTCGTGACCCTAACCCTCTGTGACGAGCTTGTTTAAAGCTTTTCCCTCTCGGCTCCTCCACTGCGTGTCTTTCCTCCCGGTCCTCTGGTGTCACCACCCACAGCTACAAGACTATAATGTGCTGAGCAGGCAGAGCTTTGTCTTCCATCAACCCACGACCTCCCAGAGAGCGCTCGGCTCAGCTTGGACGTTTGTAGGGCAGTGTGCTGCGAGCTGCAGAGCTGCAGGGGGCCGGTGTGGTTTAACTGTGTCAGCAAGACAAATTCCTCTAGTTTAAAAGCTTCACGGGGATTTAACAGCTTCTGATCATCAGAGACTGTAGAGCCACTGTGTGCTCTTCAGTCAATTTATCCTTTAGACTCAGTTTATACAGAAAATACACATATGTGTCCAATGTGAGTATAATGAGAGCCTTGTTTACATACTTCTGTACATTTTGTATCATATTTATTTTTCTTACAGAGCTCGTGTTAATGACTAGAACTGAAAAATCTATTAAGACCTAATATTTAGATTTGACATGTTATATATTATCTTTCTCTCTTTAAACATTTCCTTTCCTCTGTAATGCATGGTTACAATTTAACACAATCCTATTATACATTTTTTCCCATCCCTTAAACATGCACTATGACCGCAATAATAAATGAAACTGAACTATCACCTTCTTAGCAATGCCAATAAAACCAACACGAATACACAGGAACAGCGTGAGCATCATAAAAGTTTCATTGAAAAGCAGTTTCAGAAGTTTTCCAATAACGTCGTCGGTCAAGGAATTCACCTTATATATGATAAAATTAGAAATGTGTTTTAGCCTTAAATATTTTCTATTTCACATCTTCTGTATATATCTCTTTAAATCTTTGTTTAGTTGTTTTCCCACAGCTGTTGCAGACACCTCAACTGTTTATGGCACTTTCTGGGATTTTATTTGCGACCAATAAAGTGATGGGAGGCATTGTCGCATGTACACAAACCTTTTTTAAAAATTCTCTCACGGTCGCTGAGTTGCCACATTCAGGCCTGAATAACAGAGTAATGGGAGACTGCCATCTATACGGCACTTTTTCAGACCCGTGACCTTCAAAGGGCTTCACGCTACAACCTTTCACACACATAATTGTCACACCCTGAGGTCAAGGTCACTGAGAACTCATCACCATCTCAGAAATGCATTTTACATTAAGCTGTGTATGCTTGAGTTTGGCTCTCGTCTACGATTAAGACTCAACAATCTTGCAAAAGATTGCTTTTAAATTTCAAGAGCTGCTGTTTAGTTAAATAAAAGCAATTAAATATGTTTATAATGTATGTGCCAATAAAAAGAAAATAAAAGACAATCAGACTGAAGTCCTGGCTTTATCACACATGCCTGTCAGAGGCTTGAATATGTGCTTTATATTTTTTAAGATAATCTTAATAAAGGAAACTAAATCAAACAGCTGATGTTTGTGGCGAGTTTGTCCGTCTTCTATTTAAACAGATATTCTTCTCCACAGTGAAAATATTTCACCCCTGAAACAACAAACAGAGAAACTTTTATTATAACGTTTCGACACGAAGCCCTTTTTCCAGTAGAAACCACAGGGAGTAAAAATCAGTAGGAAACATAAAGCACAGACAACAAAACAAAGTAAAGCACGACAGAAAACAAACAGAAGCATGTTTGGCACACCAAGTTCAAGTTTTAACAGCGTTACAATGTGTCAGATTTTAAAAAGCAGGCAGTTTCAAACAGTGTTCAGTGCTCTTTATATTGAATCACATAAAAACAACTACGACTGGTTGATGCTGAAACAATAAGTGCATCTGAAAACGGTGCTTTTATCAGAACTACGTCGTTTCTCACAGAAGGTGCGTCAGCGTGACAAACTGTAATCCACAAAGTCCTGAACAATCGGAATTCAACTACAGACACAAACACAAAATCAGCTCCGTCACGCCAAGTCAAAAGTCTCCACACAGGTTTTAAACCACAGCGCTCAGCACACACGTTTCCAACCAGGGCGAGCAGCTTCTGTGGCGAGCACAGGCCCGTTAAACAGGACGTGGTTTGAGAATGTGCTGCACAGCTTTAAACACGAACACCGTCGCAGTTCACCCTCCGAAGCGGTGTAAGCGCGAGCGTGGATGGAGCAAACTGAACTCAACCCGCTTCCTAATGTGACACCTGCCAAGTAAACCTCACACCTGCTGGAAAACGTATAGAAAACACATCCCTCTCATCTAAAAACAGACACCAGCGCCCTGTGGCCTCCTCTTCAGCAGGTCATAAAGAGCAGCAGCACCACAGTCAGCAGCAATCGCCACATAAATTTGGTCCTCGTCATCTGCCGTATGTTTGGTATCAGTTTGTTCAAATAATTTAAAGCACAAAAGGAAAATAAATAACCAAAACCAACATGAGCACAGGGCAAAGTCACAAAGGATGGATCAAAATAAAGCTTTTTCTTCTAACTAAACAGGAATCAAGTGTCGGCAACAAGGCAAACGTAGTGGTCGGACCTCGTAGGAGTTGCAAGATACAAAAACCTCTCCTGTTACGTCACATTATGTTCAGTTTATCCTTTTTGTTTGTCTGCTAAACACTTCACACGAGACACTCTGGTTTAGCTCCTGCTGCTCAATCAGAGAATCAGTTCAAACAGTTTTCAGATGCTTTTTATCGCTTTTAATAAATGTGCACCATAGAAGTGGAATGTTTTTGTTAAACCTCTGAGTTAAAGCTACAGGTCTGCATCTCCATCACATCTACACGTCTCCTTTTTAAATCCATCGCACAGCTGCACAGAAGAAAAGGTTCGGGAAACTGCGTCCCAACAGTGAATCGTTCCCGTCATCTCTTATTAAAAACGTTAAAAAACATATACTGTACAGCGCGTAAACATGTGAAAACAACCCAAACGACAGGGACAGGAGGACGTCTGGTTTAACGCACTTCCTGTCAGTTGTTTGAGCTGGAACGGCTTTCATCTGAGGAACGCGTTCCTCACTCAGGCCTTGTCTTACAGAGTGTACGCGTGGTGAAAGCGGCTATAAATATTGGCTATGTTAGAGGAAAGCTGGGTTGCATGAGGTACTTATTAGTGGTCAGTGCATAACCTGCAGTAAAGGGTGAAGCAAAGCAACGCAGCGCTGTGGACGGCATTAGCAGCAACACTAAATTTAACCTCTGTGTTCGTTTTATAAGAATATGGTCACTTTACTGTTGTGCTCTCAGACTCAGAAACTTCACCTGGATTCAAACCAACACCTTAAAAAAAAAAAACAGAAAAAACAACCTAAGCTAACAAGTTGAGGCAGGTATAAGCCAGCGAGGTAAACAGAGGAGCAGACAGAGAAGGCTTTCTTTTTAGATGAAGGTAAAGAGGTGACAGCATTTTAAAAAAATTACACCGAACTGAACTTGCATTGCTTTTCTTCCTGCACGTTTACGTGCATGAAAACATTCCTCTGCCATTTAGTGCATTAGTCTTCACTCCCTGTTACCTGCTAACCTGCACAGGTGGACACAGGTGTTACAGTTTCTGCACCTGCAGGCGCCACGTGATGCTCATTTTTACGGCATCAGATTAGTACCTGCCCCCGGTGTCACTTTTAAAGGGCTAGTTCAACATTTGGTGCAGATTGTTTATCCTAGTCGAGCATAAAGACAGTGAGCAGGCGGTGTGTAAACGCTTTAACAGGATCCCGTCTGTAAAAGATGTTTGTTAGAGCTGGAGTCAAGAATCTGTTGCTTTTATGTTTTTGTTAATTTGCAGGTTAAACAGAAAGATGCAGAGTTTAAATAAGTCAGTTTTCCAGGGAAAGGAAAGTCTGCTTCCAGCCTTTATGCTAAGCTAACTAGAGCTAAACAAACCATTTCCTCACTCAATTAAAGTAAAATTAATTACATATAAATCAATGACTTCTTTAAAAACACAGGAACAAGTGTCAGTTGCCTCTGACAGTATTTGGCCCTCATATGGCTGTTTTTAGATAAAGGAGTTTAAGTAAACAAGGCAATCGTTTAAATGATGACAGCGCTATTTTTAGTCAAACACAGTTACGGAAATGCCCCTCAATCTCCTCGCTTTCATCGTGAGATCACATTAAAATGCTCCAAATCATCCTCCTCTCTGAGCTGCAGTCAGAAGAGGAGGATGTTCAGAGCCTTTAATACGACCCCGAGCACAGGGAGGCGCGCTACTCTTTCTTGGACCCTTTGTCCCTGGGGGAGCCTTTGAGGTAGGTGTTGTAGAAGAAGTAGGCAAAAAGGATCAAGTAGCTGAGGTACAAGAGAGAGCCCCAAACGATGTTGTCCTGGTGAGACGGACAGCGCAACTCGTGCATCCAGTGGTACACGAGGCCCTGCACGGCCAGGCCCATCACCATCTGCAGGATCTGCAAGGCCGTGATGACCATGGCGAAGGGACGCGGCACCTGCAGGCCGGCCGCTCGGGCGGCGTAGTACGTGTACATGACAGAGTGAACCATGTAGTTCATAGTCATGAACCAGCCGCCGCCCGCCAGCTGATCCTTGTAGGTGTACCAGGAGTAAAGCAGCACGGTGATGTGGTGGTACCAGTGCAGAAAGATGAGGCGCTGTTTCCGCAGGACGATGAACACGGTGTCTCCTGAGAGAGGCGGCAAGAGAGGAAATCGTTTAAATAAAACCGCACCCGAGCACCAAACCTCAACCCCTCAGCAACTGAGTCATGATTAATAACACCAGATGTACTTTAGTTATCACAAAAGATGGAAAATTGCTGTGTGAGAGCAGGAAAAATATTTTTTAAAAACCTACAGAAAAAGTGAAATACCTGACAGGACCTGACTGTGTATCAAGTTTAACGCAGCTCCAATAAAGCCTGACTTCACTTACAGTGTTTGAAGGGGGGGGGTGTACTAAATTTTATGATGGCCTTACAGGTACAGGAGGAGCACAGAAACTTTCAACAAGGCAGCACAAGCAGTTAGCTTACAGCTTCGTGAACATCCATCACAGATTTGTGGGTTTATGTTTGATCTTTCAGGTGGATTTAACAAATAAAAGGGTTTAGCTTACACAGACAAACCTCCTCACAAAGCTTACTTTGATAAGTACAAATACAGATTCTGGTGAATCCCATGAAGTTGTTATAAAACAGAACAACCTGTATTTCTAATTTAAAGCTCATTTGAGTCTCTATAAAGAGTCCTTATCCTGCAGTAGGAAGAAGACGTATCCTTCCTGTCTGCAGCAGAGGAAACATTGCTTGTACATTATCAGCTGTGCGCTAATGGACTTTTCTTGCCAGCTCAGCATCTGCCTCCATTTCAGCTCTTAAGGGAATCACCTCCTGATGGATTTACTGCACAGTGGCGCACACTTTAATCTACACTGAGCAAATCATTTCATTCTTAAAGTAGCTGAGCAAGAAAAAACATCCAGTTTGAATTTAGATCCTTTTGGAACAAAGACTGAAAAACATCCAACACATTTACACTTTTACATGTTTTCAGTGCGTACAAGTCTTGCACCAACCCTCATTTCTTAACATTCTGCGAGGAAGGCAGGTGAAACGTGCAAACATACATGGAAATAGAAAGGTTTGCACAACTATAACAATAACTTATCTGGTACGATCCATGACCGATGACTGCCACTGTATGTGTGTTGTTGTTGTTTTTTTAAATTCAGGTAAACTTTTACTTTAGTGGCAGCGTGTTTGGGATCATCTTTTATTGAAAGAAGCAGCTGCTGCCGATCAGATGTGTTGCAGGCAGTACTGCATGGTGGGTGAAGCTCTGACTTAATATTCTTGTGTTCACAGTTACATTAATTTTGAAAAAAAATCCACACCACTCACTGAAATGCAGCTCTAAACCATGACAGAGCCTCCACCGTGCTTTACAGATGGCTGTAGACACTCATGTCATCGCTCCATCAGACCTGTTCTCACTGATCTTTTTTACTGCACATCATGCTGAAAAAATTGCCAAGTTTTCAGCTAACAGCTCTTTGGGAATCAAATTGTTGTTGCAAATAAACTGTTACCTTTGCATTTTGCACAGATTCACCTAATTAAATGGGAACAAACTACGTGGTTTTGCACGGTTAGTAGTAACAACGTGTCAAGAAACAAAATAAGGTTCATCCCTTGAGTTATATGCATTTATATTTAAATGATTCATAGGTCAGTGTTAAGGACAGAACCAAAGAAAAGCTTTGAGAGACCTTCAGAAAGTACTGATTAAGACCTTTTTTAAAAAAAACATTACAAGAAAGTCTGGCTCCTTAGAAGCAAAATACAAAGAGATGAGGGGTGGATCAAGACTTTTGCACAGCACTTTATGCCTCATCATGGTTTTAGCTAATGCTAACACCCCCACCCTTAATATGATTAAAACAGTTTTTTCTGAGTTGCGTGGAGCTCCTATAGTGTAAACAGGTCCTGCTTCACCTTAATCCAATAACAAAGAAATAAGGAATCTACAGCTGGTGGTCTTTGAATAGGTTAGATTTCAGTATGTGCTTCATTCATGTGAGTAATATTCTGACATTTATGAGATCAGATGAAGTCTCACCCAGCTCGGGGGCCTTGCTGAGGGCAAAGGCGTAGGCCCAGAACTTGGTGAGGGGAGAGCTGTAGAAGCTGTTGTCACACACCGACTGTTTGAAGCCGTCGTTTGTGAGGACGTGCAGCATGTAAGCTCCGGTCCTGACCGCTCCTACGATGCTGCAGAGGAAACACAACAAGGACATATTAGCCAACAGCTAGGATCACAGAGGCTCAGCCACTTCTTTTAGTAAATTATGTTGCTCTACTGGTTTCATATTTGTCACCACTTTCCTAGAACAGAGTCTGTTTTCTCATCCTTATAGTAAAAACAGGGATGGTCTCAACTGGCAGCCCTGATGTGTTAAAGTGTAATCATTCTGCCATGCCTCCTGTGGACAAATGAAGCATTGAAAGCAGCATTTTTATAATCCATCTTACTGTTTGTCATAAAATAATAATAATAAAAAAAAAGAAACCATAACTGAGCCGCAGAGATCACTGCTACAGTGCAGCCATAAAGGCTTGATGTCAAAAGGTTTATTGACATTACACTGATGGCAAAGAGCAACTTGCACAATGGTGCAACACTGATGTGGAGATTTCATAGGTAATCTCAGTCAGACCATCTTAAACACACCTTAGAGACTCCCTGTGCTTTTATCTGATGTTCCAACAATTGCAAACCGGATCGCAGTCAACAGGGAGCCAGCCTGTGTCATTTTCTCTGATGACTGATCGTCGTATCGGCCTTCGATCTGACACAAATCAAATGCAGGTCAAACAGGACCAAACTGTGAGTTTGATGGGGATTATGCTCAATCCTTTTCAGAGTATCAGACATAAAACGATGGTGTATGTAGCGTATGGATGCCTGTTTATAACTATAGCACTCTGCTACTCTTACAGTCCTTTTAAACTAAGCCACAGTCGCTCATTCAAAAAGCACTTTTAAACTCTTTTTGCCCAAAGACTCTTCAATATATCAGTTGGAGAAGCCTTCAACTAGTAAATGAACTGCCCTGTTTCCATGCAACTGTAATAGTAACTATATGATGAATGAATAAATAGCAGTGAAAAAAAACCTGATTCTAAATCTGAAAACCTTGTGCGGCCCACTGCACATTAGCCTAAGAGGAAGTACTTTCTTTTTTTGTTCCATCATGAATATATTTTGAGCGCTTGGCAACTGGCTTGTTGAGGTTAAGTCTCCATAAACAGCTTTACCTCCACCTAATTGCATCGGAAATATTTCATCAGTAGTTAAATTAGTCAGAAAATAAGGGTTAAGGTCTAAGTTTTAAGCTCTTGTGCTTCTGCTGGCAGCCCAGCTATAGTAGCCTCATAGCTCATTAGCGATAGTTTAGTGCTAAACTGTCAGCTAAAGCTGGGGGTTTACATGTGGATTGCACTGATATCTGTTAATTAGCACCAAGACAGCAAAGCAACAAAGCGTGCACGATGTTGTGTCATCATTCTGGCACACGTCTCCGAGGTTAAAAAAATATATACCAGTAATAAAAAACAAACTTATCCTTTAAAGGACAACAGAGTTAACAGGGTGGATGTAGTAAAAAGCAAAAACTACCTACACTAACACCGTCGCGTCCTGTGTGCGGACAGCTAAGGCTGAAAGGAGCAGGATATACCCACAGCACTGGGATTAAGATTAAAGTCCTGCACACCTGCCACGTGGATCCTTGCAGGCTCTGGTGGGTTTGACAAACTCAGCTTAAGGCCTTTAAGTGACAGCAGCAGGATTTTAGTTTTTATAAAAACAGCACGCTTCTCTGGGGGAATACCACAGTCTAGATCTTCATAAACAAATCAGTAAATTAGATTGATAGTTGGTAACTGAAGGAGTAGATAAACAGAAACCTGTTTGGAGTTTGGCTGATGTCCTGCTCTAGATAATCTTCTCAGGTATTCTACTGCAGATGCTTTTTTTAAAGATTGCTTTGTAGAAGCCCCGATCTCCTTCAGCGTGTCAAAATGGAGATCTTTCAACTTGATTCAAGAAGATAAAGCAGCAGGGACATAAACTCCCACTACCTATAGGTGAAAAATGCCAAAAATCTGGCTCTTATCAACAGCAAGGATCCTGAGGTTGCTCTCTGCTCAGATTTGAGGTTTGTGGTGAAACTGCAACTCGAGTGGAATGTCCTATTTTGAAAATGCAGCTGCTCTGGAATCTGCCTGGAAATCTCAGAGAAGATGATCTCAAACAGGAGATTGGCAAAAATGTAAACCAGTTTTTTAGGTCAGCCCCAAGAAGTTTTAGATTCCACCCCCCAGATACCATGTGCAGATGGACATCAGGACTCTTAGTGAGTGAAATGTCTATAGTGTTCTTGAAGTACTGCTTTAAATCTTGCGTTGAACCTTGAGGTGACAGCTGTTATCAGACTGGTTGTGGCTTCTCAAACAAACACTCAGAACACGTTCCTTCTTTGACTATCCCTCTTTTAGTTCACGTTCCTGTTTACCCAGAAAGGAAAAGGACCTTCAGAGAAAAAATACCAAACAACTTTTCTCTGAAACACTCGACTCTAAATGTTTGCTTGACTGAGCGTTAAGGTCACGTCAGCCGTCTCAGCTGCATCGACCTTGAGAGTCACTCACCTGAAAATGGCCAGACTGAGTGACCACAACACCAGCGGGCGACGCAGGTTCAGTCTTTGCCTTTCCCTCATGAAGTGCTGCCCTCCAAATACGATCGCAGCGTACAGGCCAGAGAATATAAAAGACTTGGTCCTGCAGAGAAGCACACACACAGTGATGCTTATTATTACTCATCCTCACTGTAACACCAATACTGATAATACTGTTACATGCACTAATTACAGCAGAGAGACAGTAACGGGGAAAAAAAAGCTCCCCTCAGACACAAAACACTAGATTGAGAATGTACTGGATCAAATTATGTAGTTGTTGCAATTAATATTTAATACTTAATTTCAGGGAAACGAATGTATGAAAATTTGGTTGTCGTCACTGTAAAAAGAAAATACGTAGTCTTGTAATTCTAGTCAGAGCATAATAGGAAAACCATTTTGGTCCTCAGCAGGTTCTATAATTATTAAATACAAGCGCAGGTCTGCAGGCATTCGTCCATGCACAGCTCTCTGCATATCAGTCAGGAGGAGGTCTGGACTTTGACGGGACCATTGCAGCACCTTGTTTCTCTTCTTTTCGGCCATTCAGTTGCAGATTTGCTTCTGTGCTTGGGATCATTGTCCTGTCAGGTGATCCGATTTAGCTTTAGCTGTCAAACAGATGGCCTCACATTTGAATCTAGAATACTTTGGTATACGAAGGAGTTCACGGTCGACTCAGTGACTGACAGTAAGTATGAGGTGTTTGCGCTGATATGCTAAGTTTGGTTTTGTGCATCGCAGCCAGACGTCTCCACTCCGGTCTCATCTGTCCAAAGGAGATTTTTAAAGAAGTCTTTTGGTTTTCCCAGATGCAGCTTTGCAAACCTAAGCTGTGCTGCCATGTTCTTTTTAGAGACAAGAAATCTTCACCTGGCCTGTTTGGAACGGTTGTTCCAAACAGGGACTGGCTCAGTCTTATTCTAATTGTCATTATCGTTAACATGCTGAGGCATGTACAGCTCTTGGGTTTTTTGCAGTTTCTCTGAGCATTGCATGGTCTGACCTTGGGATGAATTTGCTGAATGTTAACTCGAGAAACAGCTTTATAACCGTTCCTAGTCTGACGTGCAGCAGCAGTTGCTTCGCGGTGCATTAACACAGTGCATTTAAATAACAGCACCTGGCTGCTACTACACTTACCCTCTTAATCCCTGTAGGAAAAATATACATAAAATCTTCTCAAAATAGGGTGTACTTGTCTTTAGCCACAACCTCACGTCCCTGAGCCCAAATCTGTGGGAAACACTGATGTTACTTAACACAAAACGCCGGCCTAAAAGCTCCAGCATCACACAGATCTTTGACCTCTATCAGCTTTACAATAAAGAGGAAGTACCTCACTTCCCCTGACAAACAGCTCTATTAAACACTAAATCACCTCCTGAGACTTTGAAACAGGAGACAACTACACAGACACAGCACTCTTACATAAAGACATTACACAATTAGTGTGACTGAACCAGACAACTGCAATTAAAGACAAATACGAGCTGATATCAACTCTGTGGTCACTCCAGAGTCGTGTGACAAGTCGAAACATCAGGCTATGAATTACTACATGTCAGCCCTCCTGACACCAGCCAACTCAATTATTATACTCATAGTAGAGGATTAAGAGATTAGCTCCTGACACACAGACCACTCAGACTGCCAGCTATGGGCAATAAGGCCGTTTCCACTGGGCACCACTGCGCCTGATGTTTCAACAACAGCACACAGCAGGAAAGAAAAAGTCGATTTTTGGCTGAGCAGAAACAGCCGAGGAGAATACTAAACCCTGGAAACAGAGACTGCATGTGCACTGACACCGTATATTTTTAATTTCACATTAACCTGCTTCTCATATGTTATTAAAAGCTGTTTTTATTTAAGTAGGGAGGGTATGCGTGAGGCTGAGGGTATTTGGGAATAAAGCAGATGACTAATCCAGATTGGCAACATACATAATACACAGGATGAGTAGATACTACTGCTGCTGCTGCTTGACCCAGTTAGTGGTTATAGTGGATTCTGATAGCTGGTCCCAGTTTGCCCCTGTGGGAGAGGAAAAACCAGCAAAAAGCTAAAGCTGTTCCCGCTGCACAGATCTGAACCTCCGAGCATACCAAGAGTTCTTCACCAAGCTAATAACACATAATCTTAGACAAGATGCATATCTGTTTGTTCCCTGTATACCGAGATGAAATTCAGTAACTGAATAATCATCTAATCAATCAATTTGTCTTCCAGACTCAGTGGCCCAAACTTAAAACAACCAAGAAATCTCAGATTAATAACAGAAAGAAAGCGTATTATCCTACAGAGAGACTTGTGCACCCAGCGAGGAGCACGTGGTAAGCTTACAATAATTTTGATTTCAGAGGCATTAATCCTGAGATTACCTGAGTCAGCTTTAAAAGCACAGAGTCCTTCAGCTACAAACATTTCACTCAAACATCCAAATCTCAGTAATAATCTCAGGTCTATAACTTTTTGGACAATGACACACTTTTAATGTAGCTGTCCCTCTGGACACCAACACAATCAATTAAACAAAATGTGACTAAATTGTAAACCTTGAGCTTTACTTCAATGGGTTTTAAGGACCTCAAAAGCTGCAGGTTGAAGGGATCTCCCCTTTTTTTAATGTGTTTATAAACCTCTCTGCATTTAATCATTAGTTATTATTAATCTCTGGCTCACCACAGCCTGGTTTTGCTGTTTTTCAGTTTTCTTCCTGTTAAAAAGGATTTTCCCTTCCCTCTGTCACCAAGTGCTTACTCAAAGGAGGACAGTTGGGGGTTTTCTCTGTTTTCTCTGACTTTAACTGACAATAAAAAAGTACCTTGAGGCAACTGGTGTTGAAACAGACTCGTCATTATTGGGGTCTGATTGGAATTAGAAAAGGTCAGCTATGACAAAATGAATCAGAATTGTTCATCCAAACTCTTATCAATACTTCAGTGCTCGTACTCGGGAGCTGTGCCAAACTCACACCAGTGAGCATATAAACGCTCCAGGTTTTATCTCCCTGCACAGGGTGAGACACACGCGAGCTATCAGAGCCACAATCACCTGGCCAAGTGTTTTGTCTCCAGGAGTCAGTAAGCTAGTGGGTTTTTTCAGCAGCATTCCTTCCCGGTCTCCTTTAATAATTTGTGTCTCTGTGCAAGCGTCCCTCAGGAATTGTCTAAATGATCTGAGTCACATGTCTCTATCTTTATCATTTCTTTTTATCAGTTACTGACATGCTTTTCTGACAGTTCGACAGAGCACATACAAATCTGTTTTAATACAAAGTCCACTCCTAATAGATAGCTAATCGTAGGTGGCCTGATTTACAGTCAGCTACTGCTACAAGGTTAATGAATAAAGAACAATACACAGATTACGGATCATCTAGATAAGGAGCTACAACTTTAATTTAAACGTCTTTGTGACTGAAAAGAAGACATGGTATCGACACTGAGTTATCAGCACACGCAAACTCCTTTTAGCATTAATTAGCAGGCATCTGTGTCTGTGCCTGACAACCATATGGTTCAAGGAAAATGTGCACTTTGTCACAGACTGTGTTCCTAATTTTTTATGCACAGCATTTCTAGACACAGCTCACAGGCTTCAGGTTCAGAAGTCTCGTCTCTGCTTTTTGCAGACATTGTGGTTCTGTTAGTTTCATCGAGTTACAACCTCCAGCGCGCTCTGAGGGAGGTTTGCTGCCAAGCTGGAGGGAACTGGGATGAGAATTAGAACCTTCAAATCTAAGGCCACAGTTCTGAGCTGGAAAAGGGTGGACTTCCCACTTCTGGTTGGGAAGTTTAGATATTCCAGGGTCTTTTTACAAGTGAGGTAGGGTGCGACAGGAGATTAAACAGGTCTGTAGTGGGAAAGAGAGAGCTCTGCATCTCAGCAGTGGCTGAAAGAATGAGACTACAGAAACCAAAAGCAGAAATAAGCTTTGTGCTGGGCTCTTTGACGGATAGAGTGAGATAAAGTAAGAAGCTCAGTTCTTTGAAACGAAATAGAGCTGCTACTCCTCAACATTGGCAGGGGCCAGCTAAAGTGGCTCAACATCTCACTAAGATGCCTCCTTGGTGTTTCAGGCATGCCAGACTGTGAGGAGATATCGGTGTAGACGTAGGACACACAAGATTATGTCTCTCAGCTGGCTTGGTAGTTTGGGAATGCCTGAGTGTCCCACCAAAAGAGCTGGAGTAGGTGAGCGGGGAGAGATAGGTCTGGGTATCTCCCCGTCTACTGTGCAAACAGGCAGCACAAAATAGATGTCTGGTAAGAAGATGCAATTATCTTACTCTTAATTATTACATACAGGCAAGCTGAAATACTCTTTATTAAAAAAAATAAAATCTCCCTCCTCACCCCTGCAGGGGGGTGTCTTCAATCTAAAGCAATGAGTGTTGCACTTTGGTGTGCTCCACACAGCCCCTTTGACTTTGACACGCTGGATACGCAGAGCTGCAGCTGGGTAATGGCCTAAAAAATTAGATACCTCAAGTCAAATTTTGTCAAATACAAAAGAAAAATCACCAGAACCATAATTAAATATATTTTATTTTATTTTTTTTACCATTTTTTCCTAATGTTTTAAGTGACTTCTCTTCATAACATGGAGAGAAAATAACAGGAAAAAGTACATAAATCTGTGCCGCTGCCCAGCAAGGCATTACACACCTTCACCTTTAACTCATGCTTACTTAAACCCCAAAATAGTTCTTAAACTTGAATCACTTCAATTAACTCAAATAGGAGAGGAAACGTCGCAGGAACTCTTACATATTTTCAACTTGATACAACGTAACGTCTGTCATTAATCTGAGCAAGGCTGGTGTTTGTAACGTACAGATGTCACTGTTTGAGTCTTACAAACTAGCCCAAAAGTGAAAACGTAAAAGTGAGGAAGGCATAATTTTTGACCTGTTACTCAATATTTGTGCCTGAAGGTGAAGACGGGCAGCCGCAGATCCAGCATGAAGTCTTTAGGCAAGGCAAGGCAAGGCAAGTTTATTTGTATAGCACAATTCAACAACAAAGTGATTCAAAGTGCTTTACAGAGACATTAGAAACAAGAACAAATAAAAAGCATGATTTAAAATTGATTAAAACAAGCAAATAAACTAACTAACTAATTAACAAACAAACAAACAAACAACAGTATATAAAATCAAAACAGATAAAATCAGTAGTTAAATGTAAGTTTTGAAATTTAAGCTTAAAGTGTGGATTTGCTGCTTTATTCAAATGCAGCTGAGAACAGGTGAGTCTTCAACCTGGATTTAAATAAACTGAGTGTTTCAGCTGATCTGAGGCTTTCTGGGAGTTTGTTCCAGATATAAGGAGCATAAAAGCTGAATGCAGCTTCTCCGTGTCTGGTTCTGACTCTGGGAACTGATAAAAGACCGGATCCAGATGACCTGAGGGATCTGGAAGGTTCATACTGGGTCAGGAGGTCATTGATGTATTTTGGTCCTAAACCATTCAGAGCTTTATAGGCCAGCATCAGAACTTTAAAGTCTATCCTCTGACGGACAGGCAGCCAGTGTAAGGACCTCAGAGCTGGACTGATGTGGTCCACTTTTTTGGTCTTAGTGAGGACTCGAGCAGCAGAGTTCTGAATGAGCTGTAGTTGTCTGACTGATTTTTTAGGTAGACCTGTAAAGATGCTGTTACAGTAATCAAGCCTACTAAAGATGAATGCATGGACTAGTTTTTCCAGGTCCTGTTGAGACATCAGATCTTTTATCCTTGATATATTCTTGAGGTGATAGTAAGCTGACTTTGTTATTGTCTTAATGTGTTTTTCTAAGTTTAGGTCTGCATCCATCACTACACCCAAATTTCTCGCCTGGTTTGTGGTTTTTAGATGTATAGATTGAAGTTCTCTGGTGACCTGTAATCGTTTTTCTTTGGCGCCAAAGACTATTACCTCAGTTTTGTTTTTGTTTAGCTGGAGAAAATTGTGGCACAACCAGTCATTGATTTCCTCAATGCATTTACCAAGAGCCTGTACAGGGCCTCGGTCTCCTGGTGACATTGTGATATATATTTGTGTGTCATCTGCATAGCTGTGATAGTTTATTTTGTTGTTGTTTATAATCTGTGCCAGTGGGAGCATGTAGATGTTAAACAGAAGGGGTCCCAAGATGGAACCTTGGGGAACTCCACATGTGATACTTGTCTGCTCAGATGTGAAGTTACCTATTGATACAAAGTATTTCCTGTTTTCTAAGTATGTTTTGAACCAGTTTAGTACAGTTCCTGAAAGACCTGTCCAGTTCTCCAGTCGTTTGAGTAATATGTTGTGGTCAACTGTATCAAATGCTGCACTGAGATCCAGTAAAACTAGGACTGACATTTTTCCACTGTCTGTATTCAGACATATGTCATTAAACACTTTGGTCAGAGCGGTTTCAGTGCTGTGGTTCTGTCTAAAACCTGACTGGAAGGCATCGTAGCAATTATTCTGTTTTAAGAAGTAACTGAGCTGTTGAGAAACTGCTTTTTCAATGATCTTACTTAAAAACGGGAGATTTGAGATCGGCCTGTAGTTGTTCATTTGTGTCTTGTCAAGATTGTCCTTTTTCAGTATAGGTTTGATTACAGCAGTTTTTAGTGATTCTGAAAACACACCTGATAATAAAGAAAAGTTGACGATCTGTAACAGGTCTGACTCTAAAGTCTTTGAGACCTTTTTGAAAAAACTTGTTGGCAGGACATCTAAACAGCAGGAGGAGGAGTTCAGTTGACCTAAGATGTCCTCCAGGTCTTTGCTGTTAATAGGTTGAAACTGTTTCATGGTGTTTAAACAGTTTTTTGGTGGACACAGTACATATCCTGGATCTGCTGTTGATGTACCAATTGCTTGTCTAATTTTTTGGATTTTTTCAGTGAAGAATTTGGCAAAGTCATTGCAGGCCATGGTCGAATGAAGTTCAGCTGCCACTGACACAGGAGGGTTTGTTAGCCTGTCAACTGTAGAAAATAAGACCCGAGCATTATGGCTGTTTTTAGTGATGATGTCAGAGAAGTAGGACCTCCTTGCATTCCTCAGTTGTAAATTATAATTGTGAAGTTTCTCTTTATAAATGTCATAATGAACCTGGAGGTTTGTTTTTCTCCATCTGCGCTCAGCTTTCCTACACTCTCTTTTTTCATTTTTCACCAGTGTGGAGTTTCTCCATGGAGACTTTTTCCTTCCAGAGATAACCTTCACCTTAATGGGAGCAATAGTGTCCATTACATTTAACATGTTAGCATTGAAGCTATTGACGAGCTCATTGACTGACCCTCTGGGCAGGTCAGGTGTTAATGGGAAGACCTGGTTAAAAATTGCACTACTGTGTTCAGTTATACACCGTTTTGTGATCACTGTTGTTGATATATTTGTGTGGGCTGAGATTTTACTTTCAAAGAAAACACAGTAATGATCAGACAGGCCCACATCAGACACAGTAACCTTTGAAATGCTCAGGCCTTTGGAGATCAGTAGGTCAAGAGTGTGTCCTCTATTATGTGTGGCCTCTGTTACATGCTGAGTCAGCCCAAAGTTGCCCAGAGTGTTACTCAGGTCTTTAGTCCCTTTGTCCTGAGGGTTGTCCACATGAATGTTAAAATCCCCAGCAATAATTACACAGTCAAACTCAACACAGATCACAGACAGCAGTTCACTGAGGTCATTAAAAAAGTCTGTGCAGTATTTGGGAGGCCTGTAAACATTAAGAAACACAACTTTGGATGGGGCCTTCAGCTGTAAAGCCACATATTCAAAAGACTGAAAACTTCCAGGAGATAGCTGCTTACATTGAAATGATTCATTAAATAAGACAGCAACCCCTCCTCCTCTCCTGCTCGCCCTGACCTCACTGATAAAACTGTAGTTAGGAGGGGTCGTCTCGATGAGAACAGCTCCACTGTTACTTTGGTCCAACCAAGTTTCAGTTAAAAACATAAAATCAAGGCTGTGCTCAGTGATTAAATCATTAATTAAAAATGTTTTCCCAGCTAGAGATCTAATGTTTAATAAAGCCAACTTAAGTGTTTTAGAGGTATTACTTGTCCCCTCGTGTTTGGGAGCAGTCTGTGGCACACAAGGTATGTTTACTATGTTTAAAGATCTTTTAGAGTGCAGCTCTCTGTGTTTTGACCAGGCCACATGTCTCCTGTCACCTAAAAGTACAGAAATTTTAAAACCTTCTAGTAAACAGGGTCCCAGCTTCTCCTGGGAAAAGTCATCACTGCCATAATCCTCACAGCCCGGACCCTTCACACATCACGCATCAGAGTGCGGAGACAGGGCATGAAGAGGAACTAAGGGGGGCGAGGCTGGGCAATGTGACTTCGATTGCTCTGTTGAGGGTGGGGCTCGATGGCGAACCTTTGGCCGCTCTGGTGGGGGGTTTATGGGGGACAAAAAGGGATTGGGACGGGGGGTAGATCTGAGCCCAGCATAGCTGTTAATTACATAATCAGGACTCCGTGCAGGGCTCGCCTCTTCTCCCTGAGGTGCATCCTTAACTCGAGTTTATTTGAACTAAAGCGAGGGAAAAACGATGTTCCTGAGGTTCTAAAGAGATTTCATGGGTTTTAGCCCGAACATGCAGAACATGTTACAAACGGCTTCAACAACAAACGATGGACAGAGCTGCAGTCCAGTGAATGACTTATTTACTGATATTTCACCAACTTCCTCGTTCTTACCAGTTTTCCTGCATCCATTCCATCGCTCTTCTCTCGTCGAAACGTCGCTCGAAGTCGTAAACTGTCAACGGGTAGCTGCTCGGCTCACTCTCGTTCATTTTGAAAAGTTTCTGGTTTAGTTTTGGAAGGAAGAAAAAAATGCAACAAAAGGCTGAAGAAGCAAACGAGAGGCGACAGTTTAACTGCTGCTCGGTTATCCTCCGCTTTGGGTCGTCTGAGGTGACAGCAGGATGACGGGCTGTCAAGACAATTTTTATTTAGCGCGAGAAAGCTAGCTGCAGGAACACGACGCTATTCCGGTTTAGGATTTCAAAATAAAACGCATTTTCCAAAAACTATTAACTGAAAACTCCTAATAACTTTTCTAACCTAGACAATGGAATATATATATTATCTGTACTTTTGAGTCAGAAGTAATCAGGAAATACAATAAACATGAGTGAAGATTGTCTTACTGATTTGTATTTTAATAATTTATTTCTATGCCTGCTTCATCTACCAAGGAAGCATAGTCAACAGTGATGGCGGTGCAGATGAAGACATTAGGAGCCTGATCAACAAAGCAAGGCTTGCATTCAACACCCTGCGACCCATCTGGAACTCCAAAGCCTTATCTCAGCGCAACAAGATCCGCATCTTCAACACCAATGTGATAGCTCAGTAGGTAGAGTGGTGGCCCCATGATCGGAAGGTCGGGGGTTCGATTCCCCTGAACAGCTACCCTGAGGTACCCCTGAGCAAGGTACCGTCCCTACACACTGCTTCACTGAGTGAATGGGTTAAATGCAGAGAGGGATTTTCCCCACGGGGACCAATAAAGTACACTTTCTTCTTCTGTATGGGTATGGGTCAGAGACGTGGCGGGTGACCAACACCATTACCAGCAAGACACCGGTTGTAGTCTCATCAACAAGTGCTTGCGACACATCTTCAACATCAGATGGCCTGAGAAGATCTCGAACACAGACCTGTGGAAGAGAACCAGCCAGAACCCGGTCGGTCAAGACATCAAGAAGAGAAAATGGGGCTGGATAGGCCACACTCTTCGAAAACCATTCGACAACGGCAAGCACTGGACTGGAACCCACAAGGAAAAGGGAAAGTGGGGAGGCCCAAACAGACGTGGAGAAGAATGACGTGGACCCAGCTGAAGAGAACGGCCCAGAACTGAGTCTGTTGGAGTGGTATTGTTGCGGACCTATGCTCCACCAGGAGTCTACAGGAAAATTGATTGATTTTTATGGCACTTATCACAACCAACATTACAAAACAACACAATAAAACACACACAAAAACTTAAAGTCTTGCTGCTTCATTTTGAACACTCTGAAGTCTGTGAATTGATCTGTGACAGTGAGAGGCATGAATAAAAGCATGAATAGGAGCCTAAGTGGCACCAAATCTCAGTGTGGATTGTAGCTATAGCATTAGAATTTGTTGAAATAGGTTTCCATGAAATAGCATGCACAGGCAGGGGTGCCTCCAGAATGTTTTCATATAGGGGCCCCTAAAAATATTGGGGGGTACACGAAAAACAGAATTTCCAGTTTTATTATGCTGTTGTCAAATACAGATTACTTGAAAAATATGGCAAAAAAGACAGAAACAAAAGAAGCGTCTGGGTAGTTAATTTCCTGCTATTAAAGTTAATATAATTGAAAATATATTTTCAATTTTATATGTACCTATAGGTACATATGAAAAACAAATAAGATTTCAATATTCATAAAAATCCGTTTTAAGCAGGAATAAATAACAAGTTTATGTTTTAACTCATTTAAATGATTTTTCTTCATAACATGGAGAGAAAATAACAGGAAAAAGTACAGAAATCTGTGCCGCTGAGCAGCAAGGCATTAAACGCCTTCACTCTCTCTTGTGCTCTGTCTTGTGCTCACGTTTAAGGGCCCACCAAGGGTGTCACCCAAAACGTATAAAGATGCTAATCACATACAAATATATGCAAATCCAGTGTAAGCAAAGAGCAACCAACTGCAACGAAACACAAAAGGGCAAAATCATAACAAGGATATAAAATGAAATCACTACAGTACTACATTAGCTATACTGTGAGAATAAGCAATGTTTATATCTTTATTTTATATTTATTTTGATATCTACTTTTAGATTGTTTGGGGAGAGATAGTTTTGATATCTCATTCAACACTAGAGTTAACAGTTCAAGTGCTCAATATCAAAATTTCCACCGGTTGTAGTCTCAACTTTTATTACGAAGTTATTTGCTGGCATTTCCGGTATTCCCTGCGCTGTCATTGGGCGATTCAATAAGAACACGTTTTTGTTTTTGTTTTTAGAAAGGCGGGGCTTGGGTGTGACGTTTTGTCATCAGGCGAGAGCGCTGCGAGTATCGACCCCATAAAAAGCACTGGGACCAGTCGGACCAGTCTGCTCCTGTCAGCAAGGCCAGGACCCCAGATATCCATACTTGGATTAATGCTGTCAGTCAAAACCAGCTGCTTTATTATGTAAGAGAAAAATATCATTTAGATTAACTGGGTCCTTTCAAATACATTATTACACTTACACAGCAGCAGTGTGCACTCACATGATTTAATGGTTTTAATGCACAAAATTTGTTTAACATGCAGCTATAATTTACTGCTTTCTTCCATTTCTTTTTATGGTGAATATATGTGCAAAGACTTAATCTCTATCAATCACAAAATGACTTGCAGAATAACTCATAACAACTATATGCAGTTTAAGCTTGGTAAAATAAGCATTACATTATTAAACAAAGTGAGGAACGAGCCTTTATTTGCATTTAAGTTTCCCTTTCACATGCCTGCTCAATGGATCCTTTTCTCCGCTGGCAGTCTGCAGTGCTCCTATCTGTAATAAGCTCACAAAAATTGACTTTCTGCATTGATCTGCTCTTTGATCCTGTACAAAGGACACAACGAGTCCCTTGAAGTACATCTGGAACAGCTTGGTGTACAGTTTCATAAGACATCATCTGTCAGCATCGGAAGCACTGCACATGAAACCTGATAAAGGAAGCTGGGAGAGTCTCAGCAATAATGTGGTGATGTGATAAGCTCTTATGTACTATTAATACACGCACAAAGACCAGGAAACTCTCTGCAGCAGATGCTTCACTTCCTGCACAAAGGTGTTTTTTCTATGCATCGTTTCAACCATTGAACACATTTCATAGGCAAAACAACTGACTGCAGAATAACTTTAGTATAAAGAAGAATGCAAAATATTACCTTCATACAGGCTTGTGAGGCGGGCTGGGTCCAAATGTTGTCACTTTTTCATTTAGCTTATTTTTCACAGCATTTTAAGCCTTTATGAGTACAGGAGATAGCCACTTGAGATTTTGTGGGATGAAAAACACATTTGAACAGCTGCAAACTGCATCGGATACCCTCGTCACCGTTTTCTTGCTTCATCACCCATTCAGCTTGAGGGAATTTTCTTTTGCCCTAAGATGGCGTGATCCTGTTACTCACTAGGAAAGATCCAGTCGCTGTGACGCTCTGTGTTCGTACTCACTGTCCAGACCCTTCAAGGGTTTCTGAAAAACTGCTTCAGGACTTAGATTGTTAGATCAGTGTGACTCTCCAAACCGTTTTCGCATACGAACACCAAAGTTGTTTCTCTATTTCACTGCAGTGCTAAAATATGACTATATTAGAAAAAAATAGAAAGAAGGAATCATGCAGTTTATTGAAACTATGGTTTCCAACCTCTCATGCAGTTCAGTAGTTATGGAGGGGCTCAAGCCTATTCCAGCAGTCAAGGAGAGAGACAGGGTACACCCAATCACCAGTCTGCTGCATGACTAACACATAAAGACAGACAACCATTTACATCCACACCTTTAGAACTGACATTTAACCTGACCACAAGCATGTCTTTGGACTGTAAGAGGAAACCTCAGTGACAAGGGTGAACATGAAAACTGCACATAAAAAGACCCAAACCCATGCTGTGCTTGTTGTAAGGCTAACTGTGCAAAACTATGGTATGTATCCCATCATACTGATACTCAAACTTGGTCACAAGAAAAAAAACTGTGCTGCACAAAACCTTTAAAGACTTTGGCTTTAGATTGTGATGCTTGGGAGTGTGTGTGAAATTGTTTTGGCTGTAGTTTTTAACAGAATTTAAATGTGTTTTTCAGCCCTCAAGATCTCGTATGGATATGTCCCACACATATGAAGTTAGAATGGGTGAAAAACACTGCAAGAATCCAAAAATTTTGGCACACCTTTATGTACTTCAACTCAGAAAATATCCACAGTGTTAAATTGATAAGTAAAAGGTTTTGCATAGTGTAAATACTTCTGTCCCTCATTACAATCCCTGCCCCCTGTGATGCTTAAAGACGGTGATGCCGTGTTATTTAATGTTTAAAAAGTACTAATGCAGTATAAAGGTGCTCATAAAGGTACAGAAGAGTTAAGGTGCCCAAGGACACAACTATGAATTATTCCAGCTGAGTCTATGGTACCCACCTTAGTAGATCAATGAAACACGTGTTCAAACTGTCAATTTTCATATTTTAAGTAACCTAGCATCATATCTGTGAGATCACCAAAGAAAACAACTTAAAACATGAATAAATTCAGGCTCTGAATACAACTCAGCAAAGTGTGAACAGGATGAGTGCAGGAGGCCATCTGCTGGACAAACCATGAAGTTTGAACCAGCCTGTAAATATTTCTTCTTTTATACAGTATTTCTGAAAAGAGTAAGCTCATTATGTTTCCAATAGATGTTTGTACGAAAAGGTTTAATTGCATTTTAGTGTCAGAGCAGCTGGTGGTGACAGGAGAGGACACAGAAAAGAGCGAACAGCACAAACACAGAGAGGCTTCCAGAAGTCGTCTGTGCACAGCTGCTGCTCTCAGCCTGCCCGCTGCCCTCTGATGCTGCTGCTTAAAATATTTTACAAAGAAGCCATTAAACTACTGCATTCATTTTATATGAATTATTGGGATGGAACCGTTTCCTTCCCTCTCATAGAAGATGCTCCAGTGAATCCTAATAAAGGAAGCACCTTTCATTGGTATTTGGAGAATGAGGAACCTACCAAATTCAATGTGACCGCTCACCTGCACTCACGGGTAAAACCTGTTAATCCATTTTCCTTTTCTGGATGAGCTGGAGTCTTTCCCAGCTGTCATTCTGTTCTATCCTATGAGGGTGAACTAGTTGTGAAATGATAACCAGAACGGATGACTAATCATTAATTAATGTTTCAAAGAGCATAGATTGTATTTTGGGGGGTTTATAACACCCATTTTCAGAGAGGGACATCTACTATCACACAGTATCATGTCCTGTTTTACAATATAAAATGGTAAATGGCCTGCATTTGTATAGCGCTTTACTCAGTCCCTAAGGACCCCAAAGCGCTTTACACTACATTCAGTCATTCACCCATTCACACCCACATTCACACACTGGCAATGGCAAGCTACATTGTAGCCACAGCTGCCCTGGGGCGCACTGACAGAGGCGCCGATATAGTACGATATACTTTGTTGTCCCCTTAGGGAAATGTGTTGTGGAGTCAGGTACTGTCACAGAACCTGACTTCACGGACTAAATAGACAGCATTGGCTACAGTATAGACACTGTTACACACACAGCTTATTTCAGTTCCATGTGAGGATTGGGTACAATGCTGCCCTCTGGTGGTAGAAGTACCTATAAGCCAGTATTAAGAAAGAAACTAGACAGTGCATTACATGCCAGCAAGCTAGCAGTGTTGCATTGTGTGATAGAGATGGTTTTCAGAATGGAGGGATTACATGGAGACCTGCAGTGAAGACAGACACACTAATGCCTTAGATCAAAGATGTCAGCAGGTACAATGCAGCTGATCTGCCTCCCACTGTAGATATCTCTAAATAATTCATTTTTCTGTCACAGCTCAGACTTCTTTTATGGCACAACAAGATCCAAAGGGATTAGAGCAGGAATTCAGGCAATCAAAATGCCTTTTAGATCAGTGTACAGTAAATTGGCATTAATGCCTCTGGCAGGAAATGATGTTGACTATTTAGACAGGCATGAACATCTCCTACAGTCTCAGTCGTCACTGTGGTCTGAAAGGAAGCAAATTTCAGAGGGAACAAATATGAGTACACTGTGCTCCCAGGCTTTAACGGCATTCAGATCACAGTGACCTGAAGATGAGTGCATTTCTAGTTCAGCCAAACAAAAGCAAAGCTACCAGAGGACAGTGTGATGATGCTCGTGATGTCCTAATGTGTCTAAGCGCTGCTTTATTTTTAGAAATCTTTTTGATGTCATTTTTGGTCGAGAGGCACCAGAACAGATTTGCCTGTGTTTGCTGTACAAGCCACGTACGAAGGATGATGAAGACAGAGCTGCCAGACAGGAAGAAAAGACGAAGCCCGCAGAGAAGATTCGTGGATGTGGTTAAGGAGGACGTGCAGGGGGTTGGTGTGTGTTAGCGATAGGGAGAGATGGAGGCAGATGATCTGCTGTAGCAACTCCTAAAGGGAGCAGCCGAAAGAAGAAGATGATGGTTGTACATGCCAGCGAATTTCACTGTACTGTCTATCAACTTGAGGCTAAATATGAATGCATAGCTGGCCCCTTAAAGATGTATTAACCGCTTTCTGCAGTGCTCTGTGATGTTTGCATGCAGACAGCTTGAGTGTTTACATAAATGCCATTATTTTTTTAATCAAAGACTCCCTGATATGCTTATTGCTCACTCTTTATTCTTGGACTCTGCTAGAATAGCTTTGGATGATTCACTGCTAAATACAGTAATTCTACATTACACTTTGCCTTGGAGCAGCCTCCCCTGGTCTGAAACTATAGCCGTATATAAAACATAGACATGACTTAAAAGTTTTTATCCTCTTCAGACTCTGATTTAGTCTGCATAATCCTCTTTAGGATCTTTTATTAATACTTGTAGAAAAGTAAAATTGTTTGCAGAAATAAGTGAAAAACTTTAGACCCTCCTATCTACACACAGAATGGTGGCGCTTTTTCCAAGATAAGTGATCGGCCAGTAGGTGGTGATTTTATACTTGTTGAACATAATCTGTTCCAGAGCAGGTTAGGTTTGCAGCATAAGCTACTGTGGCATCTTATCCAGGTAATCCTGAAGTTACATGGATAAGACAAAATCCTGCTTTTTTACTTTTATTGCAGACCTCTGTATTCAATACGTTGAAGACTTTGCACTTTTTTCAGTTCAAATAAATTTTATTTATATAGCCTCGAACATGAGGTGACTGTTTTGGACAAGATGGGTGAGTGGCAAATTATAAGTGAGCAAGAAAACGTTTGGTCAGCAAGCAACAGGTGAACGATTAACAACAACAACAACAACAACAACGGGACAGTTGCAATGAAGGACAAAACTATCCATAAATGCAAAATCTGTCTCTTTGCACCAGGGTTGAAACTTAAATTCTGCAAAGTTGGACATTTTAATTTAGGCATCTGTGGTTACTGATTCCCAGCCAGCCTGAAGTGATCATTAGGGGAACTGCAGCTTTTATCTGATGGGCTGAATTAAAAAAAAAAACACATTTTAGCTGCAGTTAAGCCAACCTTTAATGTGTGGTTATCTCAAAGAAAACAAAAGGTTTGACCAACAGGTTGATGAAATGTCTGTGCTTACAGTTGTGTGCCAGAGAAATATATTAGGGAAGCCAAGTATATTATCGTTACTGTTAAAACCATATTAACCAACAGCAGAAGAGGAAAACTGTATGAAGCCTTGGCCTTTGGTTCACAGAGATACAAACTCTGTCCTCTTTATTTGAAATTTTGACCATATTTAATAAGAATCCACCTCTGTAACAGTGCAGATATGACAGAAAATAAGCACTATTAAAGACTCTTAACAAAATTATAAAATAGTGTATGCAAAACTATTGCCTGTGAGCCAAAAGTGCACAAAAGGGTTTTTTTCTGTCTTTGGCTCTGTGTGACGTCATGAAGAGAGGATGTCCCTAATATGGTAATCTCAGAGGTCCCACCCACGAAATCCTTTTTCAAGGACCAACCAATCAGAGAGCAGGCTTAAAGGCAAGGTGGTCTCAATGGTGGAGGATGAACTGAGGAGCTGCTTCAAAACTGAGTATTTGATAAACAAGGATTATCATGAACTGTGAATCATGCAAAGCTTCTATAGCAGAACTCAAAAATACAAATATGGAGCTGGAGAATGTGCGTAACTCCCCCATTAATGATGTCATATACTTAAAATGTAACTTTACCAGTCACACCGTACTACTGTTAAAGCTGCATAAAAAGTTCAGATTTTGTATTCTACAAATACAAAAAAACAAAAACAACTGCATTTGCGCTGGGTTATTTATTTTTGAACTGGCCACTTTTAGGATGTAAGTGCTTCTTCTTCCACCACAGCTTGCAAGTCATAAGTTGGTGCTCACGAAGAGGCACAGACTGGGCATGCCCAGCCTGAAGGGGAGGGAGAGGAGAGGAGGCTGCCTCGCAAAGACGAAGAGAGAGGCAGAGAGTGGAAGAGTTGAGATGTCTGACAGAAAAATCCCGACGAGGAGGAGATGCTCATTTCACAGCAACGCGTCAGTTTCCACCTGACGTGAAACACACCGAGCCTCTCTTCTCTTCACGCGACACACACACGCACACGCGAGCGCGCGCACACAGAGCGGATAAATGTGGACCGCAGTGGCACTCTCAGCGTGCCGCCTGCCGCAGACAGCGATGCAACAGCGTCTCATCATCTCCTGGACCGGGTAGACAAGAAGCTGCTCCGGAGCACGTTTCCTGGTGAGTAGACGCTTTCCTGTCGGCTATGTCTCACCTTCGTGCAGGATACGGAGCAGCTCTCAGCCCTGCTGTGTGTGTGCGTGCACACATAAGTTGAGGCACTGCATCACTGGCACATCGACCTGTAGGATACGGAACCGCCGGAGAAAGGTCACAACAGCGCACTGATACCTGTGTCATTGACGCATCTGTGCGTGCCATTCACAGCTCCAGCCAAGTTTTGCCCTTGGCACGAAAAGTTGGCGCTGCACTGTTTTAGCTAAGGTGAGTGTGGACGTGAGAGGATTCCAGATAAGTTGGTCTGCACCTGGAGACACGCAGGCGAATGCACCTTGGTACCGATTTCAGGCAGATGAAAGGATGAGGTGATTTGTTTGGATATGCATCTTTCCGCCCAGCCATGAATATTCCCCCAGATCTAAGATTTAAAAAGCTAAAAACACTGAGATGTAACAGCAACAGCTTAACCCGTAATGATTACTCAACGTTTGTGTGGTGCAATCATTAATCATTGAAACAGATTTCAGATTGTTTTAAATTCTGATTTTCTTAATTTCACTTTTACAGTAAAAAAAACAAATGTAATTTTACAATAGAGTAAGAACTTGCACTTTACAGTACAATGCCTCAGTCCAGTAGGCTGTGTATACATTTTATGTACTGCACGGAGATCCTATAAAAGATGAATCTAGCTTCCTGGTCTGACATAAAGGAAAACGCACAAGTGCTTAAACCCGCATTTTATTAATGGCCAGCAGGGGGCGACTCCTCTAGGTGTAAGAAGACTCGTGGCACGATGTGATGTCGCCATGTTGGTGTTGTTCCTGGATCATCAAAACTAATGTAGGTCCAGGTTCAACATTGCAGGTGACCAATCAGGTTATTGTGTTGCCAATGATTTGGACGTGGAAACACCATCAGACCATGTCTGTGAAGGTTCTCAGTCATCCAGGTCATCGTAGTCAAAGGAGCTTGCAAAGAAAACCATCAGACCATGCACCAAGGCCTAACTCTAATCCTGTTCAATCTGTAAACGTGTTCCATTTTAAGAAAAATACTAGGTCATGTGTCAAAAAAGCTGGTACAGGGCCACGTTTGCCACCACTAGCATCTGCTTTTAACAACAGCCTGTAAACATCTGGGAACTGAGGAGAACAGCTGTTGGACGTTTGGGAGAGGAAGGTCGTCCCATCCTTGTCTGATGGAGGATTCTAGCTGCCCGCTGTACTTCAGTAGGAAGTATATTTCATGCCTGCAGCATGTATGTTATCCAGACACTGCGGGGAGGCGTTACTGTGGCAACCAAGTAAGCTTTAAAAAAAAGTGGCAAGTGTTTTTCAAATCAAAAAATTACAACTGAAGTGCAGAAGTCTTTGATGTGATGGATTCACGCCATCATCAACCAATCCAAATGTGGAATTTTGTCACCCTTCAAAATATTATGAGCATGAACACATATCAGTACACACAAGAACAAATAGATTAGAAAAGCTTTCAGCTGTGTCACATGCATGCTGCTGTGAGACTGCATTTTAATATCTGCAGAATTTGCAGAAATTTCTTCGCTCCTGATAAATTACGCTGCAGAAAAATAATGTCGTCTGCTCTGCTGTTCAGAAAGGACAAAGCTGTGTGGCCAGTCAGAGACCCTGTCAAACGTCCCTCTGTAAAGTCCCAAGAGCAGATCCAATCCTTCCACTAAGGGCAGCTGGAAGCATTTTGTCTTCATTTGTTGCAGTTTATAAATCCCCTGTGTGGGGCTCAGTCTAGACCCAGCTTCTGGGTTTTAGGGAGTGGATGGTGGGGGTAGAAAAAGACTATTCTTCCCATCTTTCCTGGTTTCCAGGAGGAGTAAAACGCACATAAACGCACAGCTACTCCATCATGTGTGCAGGACTGTTAGTCAGTGCGTCTCTCTGAGGAGGCTGGAGCTGCTGGTGTATGTTACCCTGCAGCCCCATAATTTTATATCACTTTATTTCAGGTATTAGAAGCTGCTGAATGCCCTTACAAGGGCAAAGGGCTAATTATAGTATAAAGACAAGAATTTCCAGGATTTCCAGAACTTTCTATGCAGTCTGCACCACGGTGTGCAAGCCCCAAGTTCAAAAATACTAAAAAAAAGGGCTCAGTAATTTCCTGCAACAGCACTTTTCTGCAGACTTTACTATAGGAAACATAAATAAAGTATTTGTTGGGGACTATTTTTTGCAGATCAATACAGACTTCAACTATATGCAGCACAGTATATGGAACAACCTGCCCTTTAAATTCAAACTAAAGGACAATTTTGTTTTACTGTTTGGATTTATTTTCTTTAACCAGCAGTATGAAAAAAGTTCTAAAGCTTTAAAAGACATACCTGCTGAAGAGAGACAGCAGAGGAGCATCCAGGACGTCCTAAACATAAGTAGCATTAATGACAATAAATAAATAAATAAATAACCTGCAGAGTGGTGTGTTATTGTGACTATTGGTTCCTTAATTCTAATTTTAGCTACTGTTGTCAGGTGAATTTGATGATAGTATTATATATTGATTATCCAAATCTGTAAAATAAAACAGTGGAATTAACACACTGGATATTTACTTCTAAAATGTGGAAAAATAGAAATGTAAGGTGATAAATAAGCCCAACTTTTTATTCTTCCTCTTATCACCAAGTAGTAGGAAACAATATCTTCTAAATGTTTTCAATACATGTACGTTTTATTGAAAATATTAATAAAATATTTCAAAAACCACAAACAATCATGATGTACCTGCTGCACATAAATAAATAAAGACATAGACGATATCCTGATAAATACCATCTGTCTGCTTTGTTGAATCTGTAACTGCATGTGAAGGTCGATCTTATCTCTTAACAAAAACTCTAAAGTAACTACACCTTCAGTTATGATGCATATTTTCATTTAAATGTCTTCCAGCTGCAAAATTAGTTCAAACGAAGCCTTTAAAGTCACCAAATTTTGGCCTTGCTGTTGTGTTTTTTAGCAACTGATAGAGACTGGTCTGGTATTTAGTGAGTCAAAAATGCACAGCAGTGGCAGTGGAGGTTAAAAGTTTAGTTTTTTTAGTGTTCATATTCATTGCTGCTATCTTGGATTGCTAACTCTGGCTATGTTGGACGGCTCCAACTTTCTGAGTAGGAAATCCAAGTTGAGGGGGTGTTCCATGAAAAATTTCCAACTGCGAACTGAGTTTTTGTGTAGGTGTCCTCAAGACCCTAATATCTCTGAAAAGCACAGAGTTGCTGCTTTCAGGAACCTTTGGAATTGTGCGATTGCGATATTGGTTCAAGAGTTGCTCAATCATCCGGGTAAGGAAATCCCAAAACGTTGATTCTGTTCATCTGAACGTAGTCTTGATCAAAGATGTCAAGACTGAGGTCACATTACGTCAGGCATCTGAGTGATGAAACGTTTCTCCCACTGAAAACGCTACATCCAGATAAACACAATCAATTGTTGGGGGTTCAAGAGTTACGGTAGTTTGACTTAAAACTTTGAGCTAAAACAGTGGTTCCCAACCCCCGGGCCATGGACCGGTACTGGTCCGTGAGTCTTTTGGTACCGGGCCGTGAGAGTCGAGGCTCAGGTGTGAAATTTATGGTTTTCAGGGGGTTTATCGTTAACTGGGTCTTTTCCCATGTTGTAGTTGTGTGTCTTATTTTGAAAGAAACATTACCATAGCGACCAGAGAGCATTAAGAGGCAGAGAGGAGGATGTTACTCTCAATGTTGTTGGTGCATTTCAGGAGGACGCTCTAATAAAGTTACACAATTACACAGTGAATTTGCGTTTATTATTATATTTACAAAATACCACAATTTTTGTCTTGGTCGTATCATTTTATTCTCTTGTATTTATCCGCCACACCTTAATGGCTGATCTGTGAAAATATTGTCAGACATTAAACTGGAAGTGCCAGAAACTGCAGTTCCTGTAATGGCCACTTGAGGCCAACTCCAAGACCAACGTGTGATGTCATGGTGGCCACGTCCATCTTTCATATACAGTCTCTGATTTCAGGCTGTATGAAGTAAAAATGTATTATTCTCAAATCCAGTAAAAGAAAAGAATCTTAATTACAAAGTAACTGTAGAATTCACATTTTTGACATTTTTCTAGCTGCTAGAGCTGCATTTACAATTTCCTACATTCCTTTCCTACGTTTTTGCTCACAAAACACTAAATCGATTTTAGAATTTCTTCTGAACAGAAAATTGTTGTAGTTTTGCAAAAGTCAAGCCAGAATAACTGTTCCGTAGTTATTACTCTCTCTAGTTGATCAGCAAAGTCAATCTCATCCTGTTTGTTTTTCATTTCAAGCACAGAACATCAGACACACTCTGTGAAAAAGAGATGCAGGCAGGGATTCAGGCTATATTTATGGAACATGTTGTTCAGTACGGCTCATATTTGCTGACAGTTAGCAAAAAATATAATTAATAACAGCTCGGTGCTTCGGTTAGTGGATAACAGGTTATATTGATGCCTCGGTGGCCTGTGTGTGAGCCACGATAACAAAGTAGTTAACGCTAACAATGTTTGTGTTCCCATCAGTTCTTATTGGAAGATTGAACTGGTCAGCCCTGTTGCTGTTCTCATGCTGTTAATGGTGCTGAGAAAATAGCATTAGGGACAAGAGCAGTCTTGAATTACAGTTTTTTCTCCTTCCCACGTCTGTTTTTATTTCTTCCTACACTCTCCCACTCCTTGCTCTCTCCAGCCCATGGTTACTAATGTGTCTTTTCTTTCTTTTCTTTCAACGAATGAGCAGTAAGTACGTCCACCCTTGAAGTAACTGTTATGAAGAGCCGTAAGGTGTATTTTCTACTCATAACAGGCCCAGGAATACGTTTTGGAGGTGTGGTACTAGTGGGAGTATTTCAGAGGCGACAGTGCTGGCAATGTAAGGGGCTTTTTAGCATTTGGATAGCAGCAGGCTTGTGTGATGATGGAGAGTATTAGCATTTTACATTCCTGCTGTGTTTCCCTGTAATGACTGGTCATGTGCTGCTCACCCCTCCAATCTCTATAGCTTTTTCTGGATGTTGGCTCCGGTGCAGATGGAGCGCTTTGCAGTGTCCTGGATCCTGTGTGATTAATGAAATGCAAATCTGCTTTCGGCTTGTTACATGCTGAAACGCCTCCTTGTTTGTGTCATGCTGGCCACTAAGTAACGGTGCAATATGAGTGTGGGGATCATTCTTGGCTGTTTGGTCACATTTCACTGCCAGTAATTGATTTTTCCTGATGCTTGATAGCCCACAGCACCCTGCTAAAGTGTCCGGTGGCAAGTGATATTGCTGTTTATCTGATTCTAAGGGGCTTAATTGAGCAGTACAGTTGCATATATCACAAGCTCCGTTACACACTGTTTTGATTGTCGGTATACTCAAGTTTTTATAGTGCACTTGATTGTAAGGAATCTGTTTTACAAGGCTGCTTTTATTTTCTAGAAGATTTTATTTCCTGTACAGTGTACATAATGATTTCAGTAAATATTTTGCATAAAATGTAGCGAACTCACAGGGAGTTTTGCATTACGTGCATCACTTAAAGGCAAACAAACTGTGACTTGAATTTCCTGCAAATATTTATTATAATTACAGTTTTTATTTTTCAAGCAGTGTGAGAAACCTCTTAATTTCCCCATTGCATTTGGAGGATCCAGCACACACTCTTCTGTATCACCTGACTGCCCCTGGAAGTTTTGGTGGAGTATTTAGAAACCTGGACATGTTGTATGTGTGTGCATTAATATTTGCATGAAAAACAACTTGTTGCACCTGTAGCAATGAGTCTTATCAGCATACACTCCAGTGAGATGTCTCCACACGCTTGAACATTTAGTTTCTTTGTTACTAAGACCAAGGTATCTGTGTTTGTGTTTGACTGCACGGTGCTGCAGCTGTGCAAAAGACAGATGCCTCACACAATCACTCAGAGACAGACCTGGCTACAAAGTGCACCTCCTACCTTCACAATGGTACACGATTGCCCCTCCCTGCAATTTTAGGGTGTTTTCACACCTACAGTTCGATTACTCTGGCACGAATCAGTTAATGAGTTTGTAAACTGTGGTTTAGTTTCTTTTCACACAGGGAAAAATCCAAGTGAACCAAAATATGTCACAACGGAGAATGTCACTTACCCCCAGATGTGTCCCAGGTGGGAGAAACAAAAACAAACAGAGAATTTCAGTTCATTTCACAGCTAGTTGCTAGCCCGTGCATACCTTTGTACATCTATAGTAGCTTGCCACATTCCTGAATACAAACCATACACAGTGTACATCTGGTAGTTGGTTAAGATCAAGGTCACATTCATGCCATGAACAAACTTCTCTGCAGTTAATAGACCTTTTGAAGGAGGTGGTTTCGGTGCGGTTGTTTTGGTCCACATCCGAGTGCGATTACTGCATTCACATCTACACAAATGAACCCCACTGGGGGAAAAACAAACCAGAGTTCAGTTTAAACAGACTAAACACCACAGGTGGAAAAACACCCTTAGACTGACTTACAGTTTACGTCTTGATGCATTCTCAATCATCCAGGAAGGTAAATATCATGACCATTTCCTGGTCATGAGAATTTGCATAATTATGATTAAGGAACTGACCTCCCAGCCCATTCTTCCTTCAGTGGGCTGGTTTCAGTCATTATGCAAATGTACTGTTTATAAGATTGGGGAAACCTGCAGTCAGCTGAGACTGAAGAAGTCACTTGGATGAGTGACGAAACGTTTCTCCCACAAAACGCTACGTCCAGATGAACAGAATCAACTTTTGGAGACTTACAGTTTAGTTCAGCTCGTGCCAGTATGAACGAAAGAGACAGCCTTTGGTCCAGAAGTTCTCTCTGGAGTTCTAGAGATCATTAGTGGTTTCTGCTGTCTTTATTTCTGGACTTGGAGTTTCTGACCCAGTCCTCTTTCAGCTGTTGTGTAACTGCTGACTTTCCCTCACTCCCTACATGGCTACTGTATGAATTTCCAAGTCCACTAACACTTGGGTCTGTCGTTGCTTGCTATCTCCCACAGGAACCGACGCTTGCCTTTGAAAGACAGATAAAGTGAAAAACACTGAAACACTGGGTCTAATTCCTATGAGACAAACCTATGTCTATTTATTTATTTGTTTTGTGCACACAGGTCTTTAGAATTCCAAAAATTGTACTTTTACAGTTGATTTCCTTGATCTTTACTCTAAGGAATCCACAGAGTAAAGGAGTCTGAGTATGAAGCCTACTCCAGGGTAGCTGGATGGGACGGAAGCTAAATCCATCTATTTATAAACAGTTTCATGGTCTAAAAAGAAATTCCACGCACACAATAACTTGAAAGCATCTTTAAAACAGGGTTTAGAATGCAGTCCATTAACATTTGTCTAGGAAAGTCATTTGATTATTTAAGTTACAAGCCAACTGGAAGTCAGGTGTGTTACAGAGGGGGAGCTTGGATCTCTGCATGGCCGACAGTGAAGGATGATAATGAGCATGCTCTAGTCTAAGTATGTTAAATTAGCTCTGAGACAGACTCAGAGATGAGCATTAAAAGTGATGTATTGTTTGGATTAAGCAGCTTGCCTTAGTGTATGTTGTCTTGGTGATTTTCATTTCCTTTCATCATTTAATAAGCAGAAGAAGTCACAGATGCAAACAGGTGCAAAGTATTTAAAATAGTCAGTCACGGTTTCCCAGAGCAGAAGAAGATGTCTTAAAACTGCATTACACTGCGAAAATAATAGGAAAGCAAATTCTGGAGTCAAGGACATCCAGTGTTGATCCTCTGCTTGTCACAACAAGGAGTTTATTTTTACAACCCCATCGATCAATGAGTGCCGTTGTTCCCAAGATCACCCTCAAAGATCGTCACTGGCCGGTGGAGACAGTCGACATAATCTTTTAATTTGATTGTCCTTAACATTATTTGTCTAAATTAGGACAGCGGTCAAACACGAGAGAGCTGTTGCTTTCCTGCAGGCTCGCCGCTTTTCAAAACTCTCATCCGCATCTGCCTCAGGAGTGCTGACGCTGCTGGAGGGCGAAAGCTGGCTTGGTGTTGGCTGGTGCAGTCTGCAGAGAGAGAAAGAGACATAGAGGGAAAGAGAGAGAGAGGATGAGGTGGGCTGGTGCTGATTTCTGCCTGTCATTTTCACCTGTCTCACCTCAGAGGAAACCAAGTGAAGTCTCTAGATTTTCCAGAAGGAATAACACCATGATGTCAGAGGTACGTCACTTGCAAACATCTCCAAACTTTTTGAGGTATTAATACATTTAAGCTGCTTTAGCTCCAAGTTTGTCTTCTTAGAGGACTGGATTAGCCGGTATTGTTACTCAGAACCAGACATGATCCTTGTGCTTGGTGGAGGAGGATGCATGTTGACTGTGCTGACGTTTCATAGAGCTGTGGAGCTTTATCTACATAAACGATGAGTCTGCTTCGAGGGCTAAACTAGATGTCAAAGCATAAAATACCTCTGTGTTTAATGAAATTACAACAGGAGTGCTAGTTTTACAAGTTTTCTTCCCTTTTCATCTTTCCTGGCTGCTTTTCACTAGTTTTGCATTTGGCTAGGGTCAGTGTCTCTACTGGTTGCGTGAAGTGATACCTGGACCCTGCTAAGGTTGCACAGGTAGTCCAACTTCTCCAGGATGCCATTGCCAGAAGGTTTGCTGTGTCTTCCTTTGTCCAAGGAGGAACAGGATGAGCACTGTCATAACTACAGAAGTGATGGGAATGTCTCTGTCCAAACAATCAGAAACATGACTTCATGAGGGTGGTTTGAGGACCCAACATCCTCTGTGCTCACTGCCTGACACTGTGGAGCCTAACTGGCATTTGCCATAAAATACCAGAATTGGCAGGCCCACTACTGGTTTGGTGCTTTTCACAGATGAGAGCAGGTTCACCCTGAGGACATGTGACAGACTTGAAAGGGTCTGGAGAAGCCGTGGAGAACATTATTCTGCCTGTAACATTGTTTGGCATGACTGGTTTGGTGGTGGGTGAGTGACACAGACACAGTCCTCTACAGACAAGGCAATGACACCCTGACTGCCATTAGGTATTGCGATTAAATCCTTGGACCCAGTGTTGGACCTTATGCTGGTGCAGTGGGCTCTGGGTTTGTCTTGGTGAACCACACTGCCCGTCTCATGTGGTGAGACTATGCAAGACGTTCCTGCAGGATGAAGAAATTGATGCCACTGAGTGATGTCCTGGTCCAGACCTGCGTTCCCCCAGAACACGATCTGTCGTCTCATTAGGAGCATGTCCCAATTCAGCCCTTTGTGGCTTGATACCCAGTCCAGTATAGACATCCAGCAGTGTTTATTTTTCTAAACAGTGTACTTTTGATATGTAGACACTAATAATATTTCACACTCCATCTCAGCTTAGAAACTTTTAAACTCACTTTGATGAGTTAAACTTTCATTTGAGCGTCTTTTGTGCTTACGAGCTGTCCAGAGGCCATCTGAGAAGACCGGAGAAGGACAAAGTCTTAGTTGAGAATGCCACAGTGTAAATCTGAAATGTTGTGGGTCAGTCGCACTGGCATTAAACATCACAGAGAGACAAACAGGTCAGACACAACTGCAAACATTATTCGCTTTTGAGTCTGAATCAAATATCATGCAGTGTATGTTACGACTTTGATGTATTGACTGTCTGATGACGACCCGGCAGGATCAATGCTGTCGCTGTTAGTCGGGATAAAATTGATTCTCATGACCCAGAGCTGACTTAAATGACGTCGGGGATTGTGCATGATCATTTATTGTTAATTTAGCCCACCAAAAGTGTTCTCGTATTATATTTCCTTATTGTTGTAAAGTTAATCAATTTATCTAAAATATTTGTAAGAAAATAAAGTGAATGTCACAATAAATGTCCACCCAGTGCAGCATGTTATTATATACTGTGTGTAAATTTAAGAACATCTGTTTGACCAGTTCCTGTTTTATTTTGTAATTCTTTGCATGTTGTTACACTGTTGTCATATATAATATTGTGCTGTGGACTCAACTCAGGAAGAGTTTTTGTACACATAACTAATTAACCATCATATGCAAATTTCTAAGTAAAGATTTAAAAGGTTTAAAGACCCACAAACATGATATCATCAAATGAGTCTCTGCAGATGGAAACGTGTTTTTTCTTGTACCTGTTACATGTGGAGGTGGCGAGTCTGGTTCCTGCTATACATGGAAAGCTCTCTGTGACATCTCACTTTGTGCTGATGGGAACGCTTTTTATGGCCCAGTGATATAATATTCAACAATAACTCGATCTGCTTGTTAAAAAGCAGATTTTGCTCGTGGATTAGGTGTCTGATATTATTAAAGGAATGCACTTAAATGTTTGTATAGAAAGAGTCATGTTTGTGTGGGGAGGAAAAAAAGTGAAAAATGCTTTTTCTCTTAAATATTTCAGGGGAATGAGAGCGTACTTTTACCTGCTTTTATATCTCTGATGTGTTCAGCTCACATGAGAGGACTGATTTAAGAGCTCACGTGTCATTCAACTTCCTTCATGTCACATAAATTATTGAACATCTGTTGTATAGTGTCAGCATCCAATAAGTCTTCTCCAGCAGCATCTGTTTTGTGGTCACTGAATTATTTAAAAGCTGCTGCAAAATAAAAGAAAATGCTGGTATTGCTGTATGTTCCAAATATACAAGCTGTTAGATAACACGACCCAGATTAGCTAAATATTAAGTATAAATGTGAATTTTTCAGCTTGTTATGAAGTAACTGTGGAGAAAATTAGATGAGTTGTACTGTCCTCATAGACTGTATATAAAAGTTGGAGGACAGTGCATTCTTTTTAATAGCCAGCAGGGGGCGTAACTCTTTTCTTGATGGGTTTATGGACTCAATTGCTATTTACACATCGTACTGAATAAAGCATGTTTATCTGTCCTTAATAGTCAGAAAGAAAGATAAACCAGTCAGTGTTCATATTTTAATCACCTATTGTTATCCAGTGAATGTGGAGTAACGGAGTATGCACAAAGGAAGAGATGTAGGGACCATAGATGTGGAAAATTAATGACATTTGGCAACTTTTAGCAACTAGAAGCAAAAGTGACCGTTTGTGCCACAAAATTAGGCCTGTCTCAAGGACTAACTTTTCTCAAATTTGAAGTAAAACATGAAGGATGCTGCTGGGTGGCATAATAGAACAAAACTAAACAACTAAAAGTAAAGGATCCAGCTAGTGAAGAGACAAATACTTAACTGAAAATTAGCTTTTATACACCCACCTTTACCTGACATATTTTATCTTAATAACCAAAGGCAGATGCACCAGATTTATATAACAAAACAAATGTCAGTTACTTACATAACTTTTCAGTATATTTATAACTTCCACTCTTCTTCATAGTTTTCCTTATAACTGCTTTGCTCCTTTGCTCATACCGAGGCTGCTGGTTTGTAGCTGGCTCTAAACCCTGCTATAGCCTTAGCAACTTAGCTTTTTTTAGCTTTTTATGAATCTCTCTGTTCAGCTGGGTGAGGGAGATGTCTAATTAGACTTATTGTTACAGTTGCCAGGAAAAGGTGTATTTCATTGAGGGGTTGTGCAAGTTGCTGGCAGTCACTGGTGTCATATTGGTTGCAAAGACGTAGACAATGCTGCACTTTGGAGCTTCACCACAGCTTGGAGGGTAAAGTGAGTGTTTGCAGACAGGTTGGCGTCTTCCATACAAACTATGGATGATGACAGCAATATGCTAGCAACCAAAGCAATTGCAGGGAGGATTTTGATGGAGCACCATGTGGTGTCAGCCAACAACTCCTAGCAACCGAGTCACTGAACGGTCTCTAGGCCTGTGTAACTGAAGCCTCACCTGTTCACCTGATACTTTTCCTTTCATAAAGGTGGGTTAAAATTTGGTGGATGTATTTAAAGGAGGTTAAATATAAGTCAGTGCTCTCCTGCTGGTTTTTAAATAGGATGCCTGAAGTGGGAATTAAAACTCCCTGTTGTCGCTCCTAATGTCTGCTCCTATGAGCAGAGCTGCACTTAGGCGCAGTCCTGTCTGTCTCACCTAAGGATAAGAAAAAAAGACTGTGCACAAGGACATACTGAAACGTGAATCCAACACCGACGTGTCTTAAACCTGCATTTGTCCCTCAGACGTGACCTCGGTAAACAGTTTACATATGTTAATGGGCTAAGTCACTAGTTTCAGCTCATACTGAGTAAAACATTACATTAATTTTAGTCTTAATATGCTATTCTTAATTATTTGCACCTGCTTGGTCATTTTTTTTTCTTATTTGTATTTAAGGTGTTTAGGGTAAGGAACTGTTATTGTGCTGCTAGAACCATCATTTCCCTAAGGGGACCTCCCCAAGGGCTTAATAAAGTTCTATTCTATTCTATTCCATTCTCTGCTATTCTTTATTAGAGTCACAAATGAGAATTATCCAAGATATGCTAATTCAGTGGTTCTTAACCTGGGTTCGATCGAACCCTAGGGGTTCGGTGAGTCGGTCTCAGGGGTTCGGCAGAGCCTTCGCCATGGCTCATTTTGTGCACCAGTAAAAGAATCACATTTTATTTTTCACTAAAGAGGGGTTCAGTGAATGCGCATATGAAGCTGGTGGGGTTCGGTACCTCCAACAAGGTTAAGAACCACTGTGCTAATTGGTTTAAAAGCTAGACAACCATCATGCCAAAATACGAAGATCTCAGCAGAAGACTTCATAACAGGATGTCTTTACCTGTGAGTGACATTCCAGCAGCTAGGTCCATCTTTTATATACAGTCTGTGGCGCCACTATATAATTACAGGTTAGCAGCAGAATAGTTTTATGTGAATAAAAGATGACAACGTTTGTTTTGAACAAAGGATTTTTAGAAATCTGGTCTCAAACTGAGGATTTTTAACATTTTAGGCAAATGCATTAACCACTACAGACACATCCAGAAAAATGTACCACAGAAGCTGCTTTATATGTATAAAATGTATCTTTTCTCATTAGAATATATAAAACGCTTGTAGTCTCAAAATCCAAGGTGTTATACATGAGCTATTTCCATCTTTTTGTGAATAATCTCACTTTGATTTATCTTTAAAATGTTTTATGTGTCTAATGTTGTGACGTCAGTGGATCTTTTCCATTTACCACCATATTGTTTCAGAGGAGAGGTTCACACCTGCTCGTGATGTCACTACCCTGCAGAGGATACCGCATGCCCTTGCATCTTTTCAACCTCTTACATCTGCCACTTTTATTTTGAACCGCTTCCTACGTGGAGGTGGGGGTGGTTGTAGCAGTGCCTTTAAACACTTCACGCCCCCGCCGTCTTGCACGTTCCTCCTCGCAGCACCTCCCAAGCTCCATAAAAACACTCCACACTGACTCAGCATGTGTGTGACAGGCAGAGGGGCGGGAAAGGGGCAGGACTGTGGGTGTTTATGAGTGTGCTAATTGGCTGAGTGTGAGCATGTAGCTGGTTGTGCTGGTTGGACAGGTCTGCACTAACTGCTCAGCTGGAGAGAAGGAAGGAAGGAAGGAGGTGAAGAGGAGAGAGGAGAAAGGATGAGACGAGATAAACCATGTGGGAGGTGTAAATCCTGTATGGATGAAATGGCTGTGAGAGGAGGAGAGGTGAGTGTGAGATTGAGATGGAGGGGGGAGGAGGACAGTGGAGAGGAGAGGCAAGATTTTGTGAGTCTCTGTAGTACAAATGTAGCTGTGAGTGTCTCAGGTTTCTGCTGACAGCGCAGGGTGATAAAGAGCCACTACTGAGGCAGCTGGCAGCCCTGCACAATGATGCCGATAATACAGATGTGCATGTCATGCTGTAAGACTTGCAGACAGATGACTAATGCACGGGAAAAAGTGGCGCTCTACACTATATTGTGTGTGTTTGTGTGGGTGGATGAGAGGGTAAGTGTGAAACCATGAATGACATTACATGTGTGAGAAGAGGGACTGCATATTTTTGTATAATCAGTTTGTGTGGGCATGTCAATGCGTGCAGCCCCTCCTGGACTCGTGTATACCATTACTGAGCTGCTGTACTCTAAAGCATGGCGACCGTTCAGGGTAAGTAGTTACTTATAAATCATATATTCACGATATAATCATTTTCTAGCTGTAAAATTTTGAATGTGGTCAAGTGCACTTATCATTACACTGTTGTCAGTTTTTTAAAAGTTAATTAATACAAAATAAATTTAAATGTTGTCGAACATGGATAGAAGACCTAAATACTTAAAGAAGTTGTGACATTTTTAGACTGTTAAAGAGCCCTTCTCTGCTGTGCTTTGCTTTAACTTGCATCATAATGGATAAATATTTTTTAGTGTTGCAAATTAATATTATTAATATTGGAGAAACCCAAAGGTATCGCCTCTCTCTGCTGCTCAAATCAGCATTATTAGCCATTTTTCACACACGCACCATATCTCTGCAACTTTCTTTCCACCGAGGGATGTGGATATCCAGTGCATTAGCTGCTTTTTAGTCTGGCAGCTCCCAAGTGCAAGAGCTGCATTACACGTGCAGCTGTAAAGTGTGAAGTTGTAATTTCCCAGTTCCCAGATGGAGATTTCAATGGGAACGCCCCCTCAAATCAGACTTTCCACACCAACCCAGACTTCATAATTCAAGATGGCAGCAGCACTTGTAAACATGAGCAAAACTGCAGAACTGTTGTGCATTTGTGACTCACAAAACAGGCCGGGCTCTATGAATGAAGGCGCTGCAGTGGTATTTTTAATGTAAAAAACCAAACAGGCGGGTTGTGTTGCAGCCAGTTGGGGCTGAGAAGAGAAATACTACTACTAGAACATAGCAGTCATCCATTATCTGACTTCAAACTTAAAAGGAATGCAGCGATGTCGAATTGCACCAAAGTGAGAATACGCTGCATTTACTGCCAGTGCGAGAAAAGCGAGATAGTCATGAAAAAGGGACTTTTCTCCATATTCATGTCAGAATGAAAACAGAGCTTTATAAAAAAATAAAAAAAAGGTAAAAATTATATTTTAAATAAGTTTAAAGTGAGTGACCTACAGGTCTCAAACTTCTGAGTTCTTCTGAGTGAGTGTTTTTTTTATTATTTTATGCACACTTAGATCGAACAGATAAAAACTCATGTTCAGGGACAAACGTCTCTTACCCAGTACGCTTTCACACCTCCTTGAAAGTTAAAAGTCTCTCACAGTTTCATTCAGTTTGAACTGTTTACTTTTGGAAACAAGCTCCATCTACCCCAGTGTGTCTCCATAGCCTAGTGGTTAACATGTTTGCTTGGTAAATGAAAGGTCACTGATTTGATTTCAGCCAGAGACAAAAGTCAAACATGCAGAGGGATCTGCTGTGGAGAGCTAAAAAAAGTGATCGTCGTCTGATGGCGAAAAGCCCGACTCCAAATAAATGCTAATGTTGCCCCAGATGTGTGCACATTGTCCACTGTTCCTTCCTGTAGACATGAGACCTTTTTATTGTCTGGAGGTTTGCAGTCAAAGTTTGCTTTCATCTTAACCTCTCACTATGGATGTGCAGTCCTCCCAAGTCCGTTGGTTGGCATGGGTAGTTTTGGTTTATCTAGAAAATGGTTTAAATCTCTTTGATATGAAAAAATGCTTTTGACCGAGCTGCTGCCCTCTCTAAAGTCTGGTACATTTAACCATTAGATGGAAAATGACTCCTCAGCGGGGCAGAGCGTGCAAGGTTGAACGCTGGCAAAATTGGCTTTGGATTAGCTTTGATGTGGGAGTTGTTTTGTGAGATTTCAAAGAAGTTGGTGGCTCGAAAATGCATCTGAAAACACATTTCATAAAAACCACAGTGAGCTCAGAGATGGGCACGACAGACATGACTGACTGAGGAGCAGCTTCAAACTGATGGGTCTGCGATCCCCACAGGCATGAAATTCTATTAATACCCATAATGCTGTTTGGATCAATACATGAGTACTACACTTTTAAACCACGCTGGCTTTGCAGATGCTAATACGGCTCTGATAGTCTCTAGGCAAAATATCTTGTCATAAATAGTCATGAATGTGGTAGATGGATCCATTTACTCTCTAATGTCTCTGGGAGGTTGTCTTGTAAAATTGCTCTAAAACATTTGCATGGATTAGTGTGAGCTTTGCAGGTGTTTTTTCTGTTTCAAGTTGATTTTTAATCACTTCTGCAAGCCCATAAAGTTTCATTTACCGTTATTACTTTTGATACCAATGAGCAAATCAAGGTGAGATAATCAAAAAGTTCAGAAACTGGTGACAGCACACAGTGGTTGTGTTAACCAAACATATGATGTTGCATGCGGTAACTGTTAGTGGAATAGTGATCTTGTTTAATCTATGCATGCAATCCATAGATTGCTTGCATAGATTGAATGCTGTTGTAGTGTAGCGTTGAGTTTGAATCCATGATCTGTCTGCTGGTTCTTTCTGAGTACTCCTGCTTCCTCCCACAGTCTAAAAGCTGAGGGTCGTTAGGTTAATTGGTGATTCTCTCTGTGTTAGCCATCCTCTTGCCCTATGACAAATGGGTTAGGCTCCAGCACCACTGCGATGTAAGAAGATGGATGGGTGTTGTCAGCTTACTCTAGCAAACTTAGTTAGAAAGCTGAGTCCACACACTGTGCTGGTGCTCATTAATTCTAAAGAACAGATTCATCAAAGTATCAGACTTTTACTCATTAAAGCGGCAATATTTTTTTGTCAGAGAATTCTTTGAAAATGCTTCAAAGCGCCACTAACACGTTAGCAAAGTCCAGTTCAATTACTGAAATTGGCAGAGATGAGGCCTAGCTGACATGTTGGTAATTTAAGCTAAACGGGTTCATAGAAATAAACATCCATAGAAAACAAAACCAGGCTATAAAAATGTTTATTTTGCAGTGCGCTTGGGCATTTTGACAGTCACTGGGGGAGTCTGTGGGCACTGACTCAGGTGGCCACAAGAACAACTGCAGTTTTTCTACACTTGTGCATTTTTCCTTCATTTCTCTTACCTGAGAGGTTGCAGCAAATATGCAGCTATATGAGACATGAGCAGGTGAAAGCGGCACTCCATTTCTGTCACTGTTGCATAACGCAACATCGTACTTTCCTGCGATTCGAGGAAAGAACAGTTTGTTGTCTCGTTACTTGTTTAGTGTTTTGGTGTGTGTGGTTCTTCATTCACTGAGTCAAGGTAGTGAGTGGAGGAGTTGTAGCAGCAGCAAGGTCACGGCCAACGTGGTGCTGATTGAATGTCTCCCCCTTCTTTTCTTTACCAATAAGCCTCTCTGCATCTCCTCATACGCACTGCTGCTGCCTCTGCATGAGTCAGAGGACCAATCAGCTTTTGTCTGAAAATGCCTTTGAAGGCACCGTGAGAAGGAAAGGAAGCAATCCGGCCTTGTATCGAGTGCAAACAACAAAGTCGTGCTTCGAAGAAAGCTCTGGCACAGCTTTCTTTCATTTTGGTTCATCCTCTTCAGTCGCTGCTTGGTTAATTATGATTCAGCAGAGTTCACAGGGTTTAAGCGACACGTTTGTGGTGTGACGGTGAGCTTTCAGCCATTTCTTGGGAATTTATAAGAGTAGGCAGTTCTGCCAGATACAGTACATGATGTAACATAATAGTACATGCGGATAAATCGATAGTCCATGAGTGAGAGAATGATAAGGGTGCTTCGCGTTGCAGTGTGAATGCCTCTGAATATCCCTCACCATCCATTAACTTAACACAAACCTCCAAATCTCCCCTCGGGTTTTTAATGTGCACAACCTGTCATGTTGCTGAAATCATAGCTGCTAGTGCACAGCGCCGGCAACAAGCAAGCTGAGAGCTAATATTAGCACCAGCTCCCCCATCATGTGCAGGGAGCTAATATTAGAGCTGCACTCTTTGGCTTGGGTTTAATTACCTGCGTGATTTGACTCATGAAAGCCTGGTCCAAGGACCCAGAGGAGTTTATCCGTGTGTGTGTGTGTCCCTTGTGTCAGCATTATAACCCACAGGAACAACAAGAAGATGAGTCATCTTGATTGAGCGGCTGTGGCTTTCTGTTTATTGAGGTTTGATCAAAGGTGCGCCATCCTTCAGGCTCCCCATCGAGTCTGTCGCTATTTTTAAAAGCAAAGAATATAAACAGCCTTCGCCAAACAAGTATTGAAAAAAAAAAAAGAGTATGACAGTGAATAAAAGCTGTTGACATCAAAAATACACTCAAAGATTTTCAGTAGAGATGGATAGATATGTCTGTGATTTGCTGAATTCTTTGCATTCTTTTTGCTGCCATTGTTGTTTTCAGTATTTACTGGTAGTTATTTTGTGACCTACCTGTTACTCTACCTGTGAAAAGCAATTCAAAGTATGCTAATATTTTTATTTATTTGTATTTTAAGCACAGTCCAATCAAGCAGCAACCACTAATGAAGGCTTAAGGTCAAGGTCAAGTTTATTTTTTATAGCACATTTCCAACAGCTCATCCTGCACATATAGTCACAGGTTTAATCAGGGGCCTTATCACACGTACAGCTTTTAAACTGTAAATATTGTTTATGAACTTAACCAGCTGTTTCTGAAAAGGTATAGCTGAAGCATCGACATCATAAACTTTAAATGTAATGTGCTGTCTTTGGCCACTTTGTTCCATACAACTGCTTTTTAACAAAAAGCAGCAACTCAGTGTGTTTGAGCAAGTAGACGTGACTGATATGATCTGACGTTCAAACTGAGCATCAGAATGGGGAATAAAGGTGATTTAAGTGACTTTGAACGTAGCATGGCTATTAGTGCCAGCTCGGCTGGTCTGAGTATTTCTCAGTATCAGTCTGAGGAGAATTTGAGCTGATAGGAAGGGAGGACTATCTCACTAAACGCTCGCTACAGTCAGGATATGCAGAAGAGCATCTATGAATGTACAACACATCCAGCCTTGAAGCAGATGGACGGCAGCAGAAGACCATGCTGGCACATTAACAGTGGCATGAAACAGCATCAAAACACGGCGCCATCCTGCCTCGTCTCAAAGGTTCAGGCTGCTGGTGGTGGTTGAGCCCATCGGTACAAATTCAGCATCACAACACCGCTGAGTATAGTTACTGACCATGCAAGATAATATGCTAGGTCACAAACTGTTTTGAGGTTGTTAGTAAAAAAAAAAAGTAATCTATTACACATTATTGTTACCTTTCTTAAAAGTAATTTTATCAACAAAAGTCCTTATTATGAACACAAAGCAAAAATGGAAAATCAGTCTATTAACCCTTTAAAGTCGGTCGGAGTGGGCACGCTCCGTTTTGCGTAACTATTTTTAAATGCAGGTAGCACTGCAACCACATAAGCTAGCGCAATAAATTGTTTTGCATATACAACCGGAGGAGTTGTACTTAAATCTTATGCCATCAGCTTGTCCTAGGTCACAGTTTCCTTCCACATATAGCTTTGCAAAAACTGCATGAAAAGCACTTGCAGCAACAAAAACATAATATTCCAGAAACACGCTTTGCCGATCCAATCAGCTGTTCGTAACACTTTCTATCGCATGTCCGCCATGTCCTGCCCGAAACCGGAAGTGACGTCATTTTGCGGAAATGTAGTTTTTTACCATCAGGGCCTTATGAGCCTATACTTGTGTTTTTAAAAGTTATGTTTGACTTTATGACTTTCTGTGTTGTTTCTGGGATGCTTAGGACTCATATTGCACTGCTGGAAATAGTTTATTTTGATGCAGTACAATATGAGTTCTTTTTGCAAATTTGCATTATAATATTTATTTTCGTTTTCCCTGCAGTGTATAGAAATTGGTGTATTTCAAAAATAAAACTATGAAGACACTCAAAATAAATTTTCTGTGGTGGGAAACTATTTTGTGCAACTTTTTTGTATTTACAGTTTTGAGGGATAAGCCTCTTAAATTTCACTAACTAGAAATATATGTTAAAAAAACAAAAATGATTTTACATTTTTTTGTAGTTTATTGCACTTTTTTGCAATTTATGTAATTACTATGCACTTAATGCAGACATATTATTAAAATTTGGGCTATAATGGTTGTATTGATGTATATCAACTTGAAATGCTCCCAAAAATGGCTCTACAGCATGTAAAAATATAATATAAGCTCTGGCGGACTTGGCTCTATGGTAGGTCTTAAAGGGTTAAGACTTTAAAGTGGTGATTGTACTTTGGAAACATGTACAGGAAGAAAGGAGGCGGTGCTGCAAGCCTGACTGTTCATCACTGTCTTTATCAGCTGCTGAAGTTCAGGCTCTGGCTGCCGGGCTGGGGTCAGCACACGCTCAGCTTTATCATCACTCTGGGGTCTTGGCTAGCTTAGCATTAGCATGCCCCCTGGGCAGGTGCTTACAAAGAGCCAAAGTTGTCTCACTCCACCATTTTCCTCCTCCTGACATACAAACTGAAATCAGCTGATTGTGGCGCAGGTGTGCTGGAAGAAAAAGGCTTGTTTGTCTGACATTGTTATTTATTTGTATCATAACTAAAGAACAAGTAACTACATAATAGTAGTCATGCACTGCATTACTTACACCCAACGTTACACTGTTACACCCAACACTGGTTACAAAGATTTAATCAACTAATTAATGTTCTCAGATGACCTCCACAGTCACCAGATCTCAATGCAGTAGAGCGCCTTTGGGAGGTGGAACAGGTGATTTGCTTGTTGTACAGCTGACAAATCTGCAGCAGCTGTTTAGCCGTATATTTACAAAGAATTAGGGCGAAAGGTGGCCACACCTGTAACCTGCAAGGTTTGCAAACTGTCCACTGTGTCCAGTCACTGTTTCATAGAACAGTGTACACCCTCGGTTTTTTAAAACCTTGCTATCTGCTTCACATGAATAGTGATACTACCATATTAAAACTGATATAGTTAGCTAAAAGTGAATCAGCCAAGTGACATATCTACTAAAGATAAACCGTAAAATGGGATGAATAATGCTTGGCTAAATTTTTTAGAAAATCAGAATGTAGCTAAAAATGACTTTTTCATTTGGATAAGTGGAAATAGCTTGATAGTCATAATAATAATAGCTTGAGATATTTAGCCAAAAAGTAGAAAATGGCAAACATCAGGGACATGTTTGGACAGACTCACTCCGATCGCACATTCAGGCGTCCTGCAAGAACTCTCATCGCTTGGTCTAATATTTTTGGCTTTATCATAGTGCAATGTGTGACACTGACATGACTACAGCTAATGCTAAAAATGTAACAATAAGAAACGTTTGTCAAAATGTTTTATTTCAGTCCACATTTTGAATCTCAAATATGTTTTAAGGTGTAAAAGTGATTCCCTATTCATGCAAATAATAAAAATTAATTATTTAAAACAGGCTTGCTGCACATTTGCATTCTTCTGAATTTCAAAATGTAGTAGTGGTAAATAGATTAAAAATCATTTTAAACAGTGTGTTCCTAGTACACAATCTAAAAGTAAAACATGTCTCTATTGACCAAAACCAAATCAGATTTCTCTGTTTTGCTTTTTAGCCAAACTGTCAGTAACGATGACTCAGTCAGTTAAAATTGCTGTGCATGCTGCATGTCCAGACACGCCTGCAAAATGCACACCTGAGCTTGTATTTGGGCTTAAAATGTTTTAACATTGTGGGTAGAAAAAAATTCGATTAATATCAATCTAAATTTAGCCAGTACTAAATGCAGTAGCTTGAGATTTTGCTGGGACACAGCTGATTCCCAACCTAAATGCATTCCAGTAACAGACAAAGCAATGGTTAAGTCTGAATTGCTGAAATAGCTACTGGATAAAAAAGTTTGGCTATAAAAGTAATTAATAAAACTAAATTGTGGAACAAATCTCATGTGACTGTTGAAGAGGTCAGAAACCTTTAGATGTAAAAGCTTAAAAATAAAAATGATGTAGTTTATCGAATAGTTTCTGATGCAAATAATCTGCAAATAAACAACACAGTACTTTGCCCCAAGCACTCGTCCTACAAACCTCTTAGCTATGAAGCAAAAACCCCACATAGTGCATCCACACGTACTCTCTGGGTGCAATCAGTTGGCCAGTGAAACTTACCCCTCAGTGATGCTGCCAGCTTTTCCATTTTTAGCTTGTGGTTGATGGATGGTTTCTTGTCAAGCTAGATGAGTTTTTATCAGAAGTTTAACCAATCGATGCATGAAATCTGTTTTTTTTACATGCTAATCTAGAAGTTGAAATGATAGGAAACATGCAAAGCAAATAAGACTGAGTGTGGCAGGAGCTGGTAAATGGATTGTTCCTCTTGTAACTTCTGGCACAGCAGTGGCGCTCCCACCAGACTTCATGCCAAATTGTCCAGAATTACTGGCAAGCTGGACAGCTGAAAGGAACCGGAGCACTCGAGAACAGCACTGCTGCATCCAGGATTTAACATTACAGTCTGGATACAGGAAGATCTGTAATAACTAAACCACTGTTTACTGTGTAGTATTTATTTCTTCTTATCTCAACATTAAAATTGGGAAGTCACATTTTTTTCACACATCTTTTTTATTGTTGTTTTTTATTACATTTGAGCTGATATGCGTAGCTTACAAGTTGTTAAAGATTTTGATGCTGGCATCCAGACACGGTTGGTTAAGCTTAGGTTAAAGCTGCTTTTTGGGACTCATGATGAATGATGCGGTGTTTGTAATTAGGTTCAGCTGTAATGTTCCTATATGATTGTGACACTGTGATTGTGGAAGGTTTTATTAAAGTAAATCTCCACTAGCTATCTGTATGACTAGATGCCAGCAGGAGTTGGTGGGTGGAAAGTAGCCAAGCAGTGTTTGTCTTTGTGTTTTCTGGCAGAAGAAAAGTGGGGTTGTGTTACATTAGCAGTTGTGTTACTGCTTTTAACTCTGGCCTTCCTGTAACTCTACACTCCCATCACTCTGGTTTGCTGCCAGCAGAGCTCTCTCCTTCACTTACACGACTCCCTCCTCCTTCTGTCTTTTATCTATTTATCTATCTCTTGTGGTCTTTCTCTCATCGCCCGACTTCATCTCACTCGCTTCCATCAGCTCCCGCCTCAGTCAGCTGACGAATAACTGGATGAAAGAGGTCCAAATTAAGTTCATGCTCATCTGCGCTCTCTCTGAATCAATACTGACTGGCATACTTCAACCTCTTCGTGATGACAAATCATAAGCACAGATGATCTCTGAGGATCTGTGCCTCAAACGGATATTTACATTAAAAAAGAGCTCAGCATTTTTATGTGTTAGTTACTGAAAATCTGTTTAATGAGGTTTATCATGTGTGATAGTTGTCCGCCACACTGATGTGATACAGCTACTGGTTTCTCGGGAGCAATAATTTCCAGCTGGTTGTCAGTGGTTCCTGCAGGTTGCTGACTCTCATTATGTGAACTGTCATAGGAATTGCTTTGTTTGCAATTGATTGCAATTTTTCGTGTTTAAGTGCTAGAGACCAAAGCAGGCGGGCTGAGGTTTTTGCCAACTGGTTGGAGAATACACATTTTGCCAGGGGCTCACTGAGCAATCTGTAGGTGTGAGTGACTGAGACTTTAGGAATTATTTTCCCAACAACTGCCATCAGCCTGTGGCAACCACTTGCAACCAATTGTCCAAAACAAATTTCCCCCATGACTGGTGGTTGCCAGATGGTTGCAGACCAGTCTCTAGGCTTTAGCCCTCAAGGATAAGGTTCTTCCACCTTAGGCTACGTCCACACTAGCCCGGATAGATTTGAAAATGGCGTTTTCGTCTGAAAACACTCCGCATCCACACTAACGTTTTCAGTTGTATTCACAGAGTTGTGTGTCCACATTGAAACGTTTTCCTTCGGGGAAAATGCCGTCTCAGTGTGGACGGGAGGCCAAAACGGAGAGAAAACGATGCGTTTTCAAATGAAACATTAGTGTGGACGTAGCCTTAGTCTCAGCCAGTTCTGTCATATTTAGAGCTAAGGAGCCACTTTGTCTTCCTCACACCTTTTTACAGAGGCCCCTGGGGAGCTACCAACAACTGGACAAAGGCCAGTTGTTGGCGGTGAGTAGTGTAGCTGTGGGAAGACTAGCTGCAAAGTGTGAAAATGACAGATAATGTGACTAATGCAGAGGCAGTGAAATGCACGAAGACAGAGACGTTTTATTGTGGATGAAGCTTCATGCTGCCATCCGCAACAAATAGTAAAGGATTTATCAAATATTGCACATAAGGGCTCAAACCTGCTGCAAACATCCAAACAAATGTTGCATGCAGAAATAATTAAACGTCACAGGGAGAATTTGTCAGCTCGGTGAGACTGATGTCTTTGAAGTGAGGGCAGAATGATGAGTTGGGGTTAAGGGAGGGAAAGTTTGGTCGCTCGGCGTGCCAACTTACAAGTTCTCTTTGTTCTGTCGGCTTCAGTTATGAGCGTGCACGTTCTCTCCCACTGCTACCATAAGGCAGCTCCAATCTGTCACTGCTGGCAGCTCACCGTCCTCATTTGAGTGACTTCTTTTTTTTTTTTTAAACAAGAGTTCTGTTGTCTGCGTCGTCACTGGCGTGGAAAGTCGTTCTGCATCAACGTTAAACAGAATGGAGACGACTGGAAAGAAGTCAGCTCGGCCAAGATGAGTAACCGCCAGGAGATTTAGCTCGAAAGACAAAACGTGGACTATAACAAAGAGAATAACAAAGAGATTTCTGTGCTTAGGGTTTAGCTTCATGTGCATGTTATGGCTGAGCAGCCAGCTGGATCTGATGGTGGACTTGTCAGTGAACAGACAGGAACTAAACATTACTTAATTCAATATCTTTGCACAGAGAAAGTCCTCTTCATCATCGCTGCATCAGTGTCATGGTGATTCCTGAATAAAATCTGATCACGCTAATCCGATTAGAGTTTCCATGAATCATTTGAACCTGCCTCATTTTCTCATTTTCCCCGTGAGTCCAGACCCTTTAATTGTTTTATTCAGAATGTAAATCGATCCCCGTCACCGGCTCTTTTCAGAGAGTGGGAGAGGACATGGTGGGATGATTTCCTGCTTCCTCTACAGGATGAGCTCATTTTCTCTCTGACATCATAAAAAAGCTGCATTATTTACTTTTTATTAGTATCTGTCATTGGAAATAACAGAGGCCTTTGATTTTGATTTTGATTTCTATCATTTGTCTCCAATTGAAAATTTGATTTATTTATTTGCCTTTTTCTTTGGCTGAGATTTTAGCAGTGCAGCTGCACCGTACAGTCATACAAGCTCTGCCTCCAAAACAACCCAGGAACCAAGGCATTGTTTTATGCATATTTACAATAAAAATCAATTGCATAAAAAAAGAAAATATTTGAAAAAGAAAAGAAAAACACAACTGCCTGAGGTGGAAAGCTTGATGTAACAATAAAAGCAGAGCGACAAAGTGTAACGGGAACAAAGTTAGCAAATAAATCCTGCAGCGTTAATATCATCAAAGTGTCCACTGAAGATAAAGTTCAACTAATTCATGTAACACCAAATCAAAACATCAGTCACCTCAAGGTGCTTTATATTGTAAGGTAAAGACCCCACAATAATATATAGAAACCTCAACAATCTTGGCAACAGCAGGAAGAAAAAACTCCCTCTTAACAGGAAGAAAGCTCCTGCAGAACCAGGCTCAGGGAGAGGCAGCCATCTGCCGTGAACGGTTGGAGTGGAGAAGGGAGATGATGAGGACCTGATCATGAGGAGACTCCATCGTTTCTTTCCACTTAACCATCAGAGAACTTTGGTTTATTGCAGGAGTGTGAGCTCATGGAGCCACATACAGTCTTCAGGTTGACTATCACACCTTGCTGTAGTTTTCCTTTCTTCCTTTTCACTGAGCTTTACATTTTATATTTCTGCATCCCCACATTGTGCTAAATTTGAGGTATTTCGGTGTTTTTAACACACACACCATACATTTCTTCTTCGACTGATCCTGTTCACAGCACAGCAGATTATCTGTGTCCGTCTCACCCTGTACCCAGGATCCTCCTCTCTCACACTAACCCTCCGCATGTCCTCCGTCACTACACCATGAATCTTCTCTGAGGTCTTCCTCTTTTCCTCCTGCCTTGCAGCTCCATATCCAGCATCCTTTGTCCACTGAATCCACTGTCTTTCCTTTGCACATGCCCAAAGCATCTCAGCCTTGCTGCTGTACATTTGTTTCTAAATAACAACCTGAGCTGTCCCTCTGATGTACTCATCATTACTAATCCCAGTCTGCTCACTCCCAATGAAAATCTTAACATCTTCAGCTCGGCCTCATGTGTTTTTGTCAGTGTCAGCATCTCCAAACCTTACATCATAGCAGGTCTCACTGCCATCTTGGAAACCTTCTGTCACAAATCACCTCTGACGCTGGTTTCCACCACCCACACCACCCCACATGCACTCTCTTCTTCAACTCTCTTGTTCATGAAGCACGTGTTTAGGAAACGAGTGTGCACACTTTAAACATCAGAATCAGAATCAGAATACTTTATTGATCCCTGGGGGAAATTATTTTTTGTTACAGTGCTCCATTTTAAACCAACATTAAGACAAGACAGACAATACGCTAACTAAGAATAGTACAATATATACATATATATACATACATACATACATACATAAGTCACTTATAAATAAATATTTGGAAAAGAAACATGTGTAGCTGTAGCAGCAAACAGTGTGTTAAGTATTAATACATATTATTTGTATTGACTTTATATGAACCGATGCAGTCACTAAAACTATCTGGGAGACTTAGTTGTGTGCACTTGTGCGTCATACAGTGGAAACTATTTTAAGGTGCCATTACCACAGCAACAGTAGTTTGTTGTACACAGAGTACATTTCTCCCCTTTTTGTTCACTGTATAACTTCAGTGAAACAAAATGCATACATGCATTTTCCATGTAGTTTTGTTTTGTAACATTTTAACTACAGTGTAAAATGTTACAATGAATTGAATCTGATCAAATTGTCTGTTTACAGGCACATTTTCCTTAATGGTTAATTATTAATTAATAAACATTTAATTTGTTATAGTTTTTCATATTTGTTTCATTTTACTCAGAGTTGTTGCTTCATATTGATTGATTGTGACAGTTATATGCCATGGGCATGTATGGCTGCCAGTGGAAGCAGGTCACTACTGTTTATTGATGACGTGACTGCTGATAGAAACAGCAGCAGGATGAATGCTGAAGGACAGAGCTTCACAGTGCAAATGGATAATGACCCAAACCAAACTGCATAAACAACCTAAGATGGCCAAGAAAGTATAGAGACCCACAAACAATCAGCAGCTGAAGGTGGCTTTAGTCTCAAAGGAAGATATGCAGCAGCTGGTGTTCTCCATTGGTTCTAGACTTATTTCCCCCAGTTACTTTAGAGCCTCTGTAAATTGGGTACTTTGTATAGCTACAATGTTTTTATTAAAACCCTTGAATCAAAGTTCAAAGTCTGTACTTCAGTCACATCTTAACTCTTTCAAACTCCACGAAAAAAAAAAGATGGAATTTGTTTCATTTTGTTGTCTTAAACTTCTGGACCTAACTCTGTAATTGCACCACATAACATCACTGACTTTGAAGAGTCTCTTTTAGGTCATTCAGTGTTTTAACATATAGTTTTTAAAATAATTGGGAATGGAAAAAAAAATGTTCAGAAAGAAGCAGCAAATTAAAACGTGGATGAAATCACACTGGAAGCAGGAGGGGAAAAAGCTGGCCACCATTAACACAGGAGAGGCACAATATCGTGGGAATTTGTAGAGAAAACAGGGCACTCATGGAAGATACTCATTATACTTGCTCCAGTGTTTACATGAATAATGACAGAAATAGCTGACACAGTTTAGGAGTGAACTGTGTCTAGATGGCGGTTACAGAAAGCATCGAACACAGCTGACAAATTGAGACTTCCGAAACGTGTGAGTAGGTTTCCAGAGAGTAAGCTGATGCTTGGTCCCTTTGGGCATCGTAAATACTGAATCATCCAGTGTGTATCGGGAGTCATCTGAGGATGCATAAAGATAACAACAGCTCCTCTCTTTCATTCACAGGTATGAAGAATAGGGAGCTGCTGGAGTCGTCGCGCGGGCATGTTTGTCCTCTGGCCGTTCAGCCTGTGTGTCTCTGCTGTGCACACAGGAGGGAGAAGAAAGACCGTCTAAAAATAAACTGACACCCACCACCAGCAGGAAAACAACATCCAAACTGACAAAAACAGAGAAAAAGAGCAAAGAAGAGCCCTCTTTCCACCCTGTCTGCCTCTTTCTCTGCTCCATTTCTGTTTCTGTGTCCTCATTACGTGCTGAGAGGAGGTCATGTCCCAGTCTGGAAAAGTCCTTCATCTGTATGTGGAAGTGAGGTCTGCCCCAGATCAGAATGGAGGAAAGAGGGAGAGTGAAGAAGGGATTGCTCAGGGGCATTCGGTTCAGGACAGTCCCGCGGAGCTCCTCTCTCAGCTAACGAGCCAGACGACACGCCAGATCGTCAGCAAAGCCTCCACGGCTCGCCACCTGGCTCAGGACTGCACGCACGGCCAGTCTCCCTCTCGAAACACCGTTAGCTTTCAGCTCCAGCAAACCAGCAGCTCACCTACGATCAGCAAGCGTTGGAGCTCACCCCTGCACTCTTCACCAGCGACCTCTTCGGGAAAAGTCAGTGTCCCTCACACCCCTCCTATTCGCAAGAGACTTAATGAAGAGGAAGTCAGCGACGGGAAGCGGAGTGTGGTCACCTTCAGTTACGTCGAGAAGTCAAATGTGAAGAAAGTGGAGAGTCCACGCAACTCTGTGTGCGAGAGACGAGCCAAAGAGGAATGGTCCACGTCTTCCAGCTTTCGAAAACGCCTCAGCGACCCAGTTTGGTTTGGGAGTCCCGATTCATCGTGCAGCTCCAGTCCCAAGCTGACTTTCCAGAGTCCAGGAAGTCACCAGCAGACGTTCTCCCCCGGCCTTTGCAAGCCACACTTTGACCCCATCGGCAGGGCAGCTACCAAGAGGGCTGTAGAGGAGTTTGGATCCCCCTTATTGAGGATTAAACTGGCCCACGCACTTGAGCACACCTCAGCTTCATGCTACTACCAACAACCGCGCTGTCAGTCCTGGGCTGGATCTCCCGTTCAGCGTCAGAACATCAGCGTAAACCCCAAAGATCTGGCTCCATGTGGGCTGCCTTGGAGCCCAGCCTCAGACCAGCTATCCTCGCAGTCCAAGCAGTCCTCGCTTGAGAGATCTGGGCCCCCTGAGCCCCAAAGCCCTCTTCTGACTGGAAGTCCAGCTGTCAACAGACACATTAAGAGGACCTGCAATATGAGCACTTCACCGCAGGGCGCAATCCTCCAACTTGGCAATAATGGAGTCGACGGTTTGAACCAGTTAAGCAACAGCAAATCTTCCTCTCCAGCTCACAGTCCTGAAGAGGCCACCAAAGCATCTTCAGTTCTCACAGAGGCGAGGAGGTCCTCGTTGCACAATCCTTTAGGAGAGCTCACAAGCAGCTCAAACTCTGGAGAACCCGCTCCAAATGCACAACAGTTTAAGCAAACGCTCAGAATGAACATCCCTTTAAACGACCAACAACACACGCCAGCAACCGACAACACAGACTCACACCAGCCTGAAAACTCACGATCACAAGAGACAAACTGTCACACTAATCATGACACAATGCAGCAGAGCTCCATCTTATCAGCCACTCAGAATTCCCCCGCCCTTCCTTCACGTGTCCTTCGTCCCTCTCATCCTCCCACAGAGCTCAGCTCACCCATTAGGGACCCGAGGCTATTCCAAGCTGAGCTCCGACCGCCAGATACCCCCACCCTGCATCGCCGTCAGCCGCCACAGTACACTGGAGACTCCTGGTCCCCAGGCCTGGACAGGAGAGGAGATCCAAGCTGTTTCGAGAAAGGGGACTGCACAGAGCTCGCTCGCAGACTCTTTATCAATCAAAGTGTTGAGGAGGCGCCGGTCAGCTGGACTTCCAGGCAGGAGTGGGGGAATGGCGTGGAAAACAGCCCCAAGCCAAGCCCCGACCCCGTATTACAGTCTAAAAGGGTCCAAACATCTGATCAACAATCCAGGCAGCGCCGCAGGCCTCTCAGCCCGACAGCACAGCAGAAGCGGGCTGAGCAGAGGAGGAGGGAGATCCTTCTTCTGGGTCCTGTGGTGCTGGACTCTGGAGAGGAGGATGAGGGCTGTGATGAGGAAGAGCAAGGTAACGAGAGGGAGGGATACGGTGCAGCACTGCAGCCTCGTTCTCGAAGGGCCGAAGAGCCTCCTGAGGGGGAGCAGAATGGCGTTATGGGAGGGTCGTCTTCACGGAGCTCCAGCGGGGTGACGGGGAGCTTGGGAGACAGGGACTGTGTGTCCCCAGAGTCCAGCCAGTCCAGTCACCAGAGCAATGAGACCGGGGCTGCCACCTCAGGAATACAGGTGGGTTCTGCTGATAACAAAAAAGAAGGAAGGAAGGCATACTTGGATTTTTGACTGTATGCTAACCACCTTTTCCCCTCCTGCCCATTAATGCTGCACTGCAGAGTTAGCCTCTAAGCTAGTGTGTGTCTCTTGCAGACGGACAGTGGATGTGCAGCGCCCGTGCCCTCGCTGCACTGTCAGAAGATCGCTCGTGCTAAGTGGGAGTTTTTATTCGGGACCCCTGCTGAGGAGGCTGCTGGCAGGGGGGAGAAACGTGAGAGCATTTCTGTCTTACTTATATTGAGTTTCTGCACGTTCTGCCTTCATGTTCTTCCTTCCTCTCATGGGAACATTTCACACAGAGATAGAGAAGCTAGTGAAGTAGCAGTACTGCTTTCAATGTCGCAGTTTGTCGCTCAGGGAAACATACTCAGGTGTGATGTGTCAGCTGATACAGGAACAGCAGCAGGGATTTCTTCACAAAAGCTTTTCTGTTTAACTAAGGAAAATAAAATCAGGGCGCTTCCTAATATAATTCTCCCATTTATTGTAAACATTTTAGTTTCAACAAGGATATCTGTGAATTTTATTTATTGTTATCATCATAGAAATATTTGAAAAAAGTAAAAAAAAAATAAAAATTTTTACCGAACTTGCAAAGTAAACCATAACATTCATAATTTGAGAAAACGGTGTTTGGCAGCACGATGCAAGAAGGCAGTGTTCTACTCCCTACCATTTACAAAGGGGAACCAATCAGAAGAAAGCTTGCTTAAACGAAGGATGGTCTTAAAGGGGGAGGAGCAAAAATAGCTTGCTTCAGACATATGATCAGCTGCAAAGCTATGCTAAGAGCTAGTAGCCCTATAGCCCTGCCAGACTGGCGACCTGTCCAGGGTGTACCCCGCCTCTCGCCCTATAACAGCTGGGATAGGCTCCAGTGCCCCCCGTGACCCTGAAAGGGATAAGTGGATGGATGGATCATCAATTTAACATGTAACTTGATCAATCAAAGGTATATAAATTGACAGTAATAGAATACAAATTTGATGCTGTAAATATTCTGATGTTATACACTGAACAAAAATATAAACGCAACACTTTTGTTTTTGCTCCCATTCCCCATGGGATGGACGTAGAGACCTAAAATTCATTCCAGATACACAATATAACCATCCCTCCCAAACAGTGGTCACAAATCAGTCCAAATGTGTGGTAGTGGGCACATCTGCCATATTGAGATAATCCATCCCACCTCACAGGTGTGCCACATCAGGATGCTGATCTGACAACATGAGTAGTGCACAGGTGTACCTCAGACTGCCCACAACAAAAGGCCACCCTGGAATGTGCAGTTTTGTCTCACAGCAAAATGCCACAGATGCCACAAGCAATGAGGGAGCGTGCAATTGGCATGCTGACAGCAGGAATGTCAACCAGATCTGTCGCCCGTGCATTGAATGTTCATTTCTCAACCATAAGCCGTCTCCACAGGCGTTTCAGAGAATATGGCAGCACATCCAACCGGCCTCACAACCGCAGACCTCGTGTAACCACACCAGCCCAGGACCTCCACATCCAGCAGGTTCACCTCCAAGATCGTCTGAGACCAGCCACCCAGACAGCTGCTGGAACAATTGGTTTGCACAACCAAACAATTTCTGCACAAACTGTCAGAAACCGTCTCAGGGACGCTCAACTGCATGCCCGTCGTCCTCATCGGGGTCTTGACCTGACTCCAGCTCGTCGCCGTAACAGACTTGTGTGGGCAAATGCTCACATTCGATGGCGTCTGGCACGTTGGAGAGGTGTGCGCTTCACGGATGAATCATGGTTCACATTGTTCAGGGCAGATGGCAGCTGAGAATGTCCCAGTTCTTGCATGGCCAGCATACTCACCGGACATGTCACCCATTGAGCATGTTCGGGATGTGCTTGACCTGCGTATACGACAGCGTGTACCAGTTCCCACGAATATCCAACAACCTCGCACAGCCATTGAAGTGGAGTGGACCAACATTCCACAGGCCACAATTGACAATCTGATAGACTCCATGCGACGATGTGTTGCACTGCATGAGGCAAATGGTGGTCACACCAGATACTGACCGGTTCTGGGTCCCCAGACCCCCAATAGTGCAAAAAACTGCACATTCCAGGGTGGCCTTTTGTTGTGGGCAGTCTGAGGTACACCTGTGCACTACTCATGATGTCAGATCAGCATCCTGATGTGGCACACCTGTGAGGTGGGATGGATTATCTCAGTATAGCAGATGTGCCCACTACCACACATTTGGACTGATTTGTGACCACTGTTTGGGAGGGATGGTTATATTGTGTATCTGGAATGAATTTTAGGTCTCTACGTCCATCCCATGGGGAATGGGAGCAAAAACAAAGGTGTTGCGTTTATATTTTTGTTCAGTGTATATTGAAAAGGGGAAGAACAGACTTTTGGTCATTGCAGTCATAAAAATTCATTCAGTCATAACGATTAAGGCTTTAAACTTATGAGGAAAGTGTTACTGAGGTCGCAAATAAAGGCGCTTCTGGGCTGTTTTTCCATAGACTTCTATATGACCCAGTCTTTGTAAGCAGGGGAGTGGCACACTGCTAATCACCTCTACATTGTCCTCAGAAACCACATATGCCTTTTAAGTGATCATAATTGATTTTCTTCCTCTGCAGATTCTCCAGAGGGAACCTCCACAGCTCCTCCTAGTGGTAACTCCAGTGAGTCTCCCACCCCTACTCCGCCATCCTCCCTGCCTCTGCTTTCAGCCAACCACGAGGTGCAGCACGTGGAGGTAGAGCTGGTGACCCCTCCCCCAGCCGTCATAGGAACATCGCCCAAAACGGGCATCATTCGCAGGACACTCAAGTATTCAGAAACTGACCTGGACGCTGTCCCGCTTCGATGCTACCGTGAGACGGACATAGACGAGGTGCTGCTGGCCGAGCAGGAAGATGCCGACTCTGCATTTGGGAGCAACCGCAGCGTGCAGGGAACCTCAGGGACGGGCAGCAGCCCTCTGGGAGGGCTGGCTTATGGGAGAACAGATGGGGAGGAGGAGGCGATGAGGGAAGGAAGAGCTGTGGAGGAAGAAGGAGAAGACGATGAGGAGGAAGAGGAAGAAGAGGAAGAAATGGTGAGCTGGGCAAGTGTGAGGATGCAGGGAGACAGCAGGAAGCAGCAGTGTGCAGCTGAGGAGGAGCCTGAGGTGTTTGGACACCTTCTGAAGAGGTGAGCAGACGCCTCGTGTGAAGCTGTAAACACAAACAGGAGAATTCTGGTGATGCGGTATGTTCCCCTGACCTAAATGTAGGGATCTCATCCCTAACCTACTTTTCAAGTTGGTCATAATCAGGAAGTAAAAGTCACACCTTTAAACAGTTCAGTAAATTACGTTCTGGCAAAAGAAAAAAAAAATCTTATCAAAAGTCTCTTTTTCTTTATTTTCTATCCTGTCTGTTCAGACCAGTGGAAACCTTTTTCGACAACCACCATCCAGCCTTGAAATCCCCCATCTTGGTATCCGGACCCCGCCTCGCCACAGAGGACACCTTCAGCTGCCACTTTGAGAGCATCATGGAGTCGCACCGAGCCAAAGGGACGTCGTACAACAGCCTGGACAGCGAGGAGCTGCTCACCTCCAGCACCCACACTGTCCTGACCTTTGACCTGCCCACACTAACACCCGCTATCCACGGCCCCGTGTGCCAGAGCGCCAGGCAGATCGTCCAGCTCAGCTTCGCCCCGCTGGCGCACGATGAGAGGCCCAGTCTGTCTGACTCTATCTTTACTGTGACGGGGGACTCGGACGCCACCCGAGCTCCCTCCAGCGAGAGGCTGAGCAGCGGATCAGATGATACCCCGCCCAGAGGGCAGGAGCGTTCACAGCTGGGGAGCAGCTGGTACAGCAACCCCTCCTTCTCCTTACCCAGGTGAGATCGCCTGTCAGGTGGAAAGTTCACTGATTAGTATTTTTGGTGAGTCTGAGATGTTATTTACGTATAAAAATCTGGGGGAGGATTCTGAAAAATTCTGCATCACTTTCAATGGGATCTTAAGAGGAGGAGAGGTGCAAAAAAAGCTATTGATTAAACCAAACTAGGGAGAAAATTACTCTAAACTACAGAAAACAGCTTCACAACAAGATGCCACCTCCTCACTGGGTCTAACGCTTAATCAGAGTATAAAAAGTACAGCTGGGGGCTGTGGCTCAGGAGGTAGAGCAGGTTTGGTGGTTCGATCGCTCCAGTCTTCATACCAAATGATCCTTGGGGAAGATACCAAACACAGTTGCTCCTGATGCATGAATGTTAGATATAAAACACTTAGATGCAGAAAAAGTGTTTGTATCAATGTGTGTGAGTAGGTAAATGAGGCATGAAGTATAAAGTGCTTTGGTGCTCAAGTAGAGGAGAAAAGTGCTGTTTAAGAACCGGTCATTCAAACAGTGCCAGTGGTTACAGAAAACCCCTTTCATTTTCTCCTGCACTGCTACTGTGCTCCAGGCCGTTACTACTCAGAAAATAATCATCCAAACTTGTCTTCACTGCCATTATTATCAGCTGATTTCCAGGAAACACATGTAAAACACATCAGAAGAGCGGGAAATACAATCCCCCAAAACATCAACCTTATTCTGACTAACAGAGCACGTCACAAACCCACAAACAGAGAACAGAAACTTGATAACGATTAGGCTTATCGCCGTTTCTCTTTGAGATCAGGGTCTGATGAAAAGGGGGAAGGATCTATTTCACATGTTAAGGTCAATGTGTCCTGAAGGAGCCGTAAGGGGAAAATACACCATCGTCACAGGGTGTGGGGGCCGATTTTCATCTGTTCGTGCTCCTTTTTGCTTCTCTGAAATGACCTCACCTTCCAATGTCAACATGAGCAAAAGCTTTAAATTTAGCTCTCGCTCTTGACTGGCGATAAATTCGCCGGTCGAAGGCCATTTTTTAATGAGAAGAAGTGACACATACCGTAATGAAATCTGAACACAAGGAGACTCCTTGGACACACAGCTGTAAACGTTGACGTGTCTCCAGTGTCCACTTACGATCCGCCCGCACAACATGTAACAAGTGCAAACAGAGTTAATATGTCAGCATAGTGATACTAAAAGTGCTCCATTGCATCTCTGTATCTTAATTCTTTCACTCTGCTGCATCAACTTTGTAGTTCAAAGCCTAATTTATCATATAGTGGGCTTAGTACAGCCCATCAGTTCATCTTCTACCTGAAATAAGCTGTTGTAGCGTTCTTTCCATCTTCTTATAAGCCAACTTACTGTATCAGGGAGGGATCCCTCTTTCTATGACATTATGCAGAGCATATATATATATATACTACACTTGAGAAATAATAATAATATAAACCTCTCTGGACAGGCAAAGCTACAGTATGTAAACAGGACCTTATCTTTTGTATTTCTGAATCCTTTTCCCTTTAAATACTAATTCTACAACACACAACAAACAAATCCAGGTCCGTCTAATATGCTTAAAGTTGACTTTTTCACTGAGTCGAACCCCGACCTGCCACCCAGCCTGGCATTATGAGCCAACATCAGTGCCGGACCTCACTAACGCTCCTGTGGCTGAACAGCGGAAAGTCCCTGAAGCCAGGATCTGGCAGAGAGCCTGAAACCAGAAGGCAGGGGAGGCTGCTCCAGCAGGAGATTAATCTGGGTTTTTGGAAGGAGATGTTCCAACGGTCATAAGCTGTTTTCCCACACGGACAGATTCAGATTATGCGTTTATATATATATATATATATATATATATATATATGTATATATATATATATATATATATATATATATATATATATATATATATATATATATATATATATTAGGGGTGCAACGATATTCGTATCGATATTGAACCGTTCGATACAGTGCTTTCGGTTCGGTACACATATGTATCGAACAATACAACATTTGTAATTTATTTTATCAACTTTCCTTCTGACGATGCTGTCTGTGTTGAGCGCTCAGTGAATCTGCGTTCGACTACTCCGCCTAGGCTGCACTGTCGAGCGCAGATCCACTGAGCGCTCAACACAGACAGCATCGTCAGAAGGAAGAGCGCAGGGCACCTCCCCCACCCTCATTCAGATGTGGCGTTTGGAATTATTTTGGTTTTCATGTGACGTATGACCCTGAAGGTAAGCGAGTCATGGACTAAAGTAAAACAGTATGTTGGATGTGCCGTGCAATGCTCAATTACATGGGTGGGAACTAGTGTGTTAGCACAGTTAGCTCGTTAACGTGTTGGCCGTCTAGCCCCATGCAGGGGGCAATCGGCGGTAGCTCGTTAACGGAGATTTGCCGTGTTGTGGCCTTAAGGTCATTTCAACGAGATTAACCTGAAAGCACTAGTGGGAACACAACGAATATGACTGCACATTTATGCCGACATCATCCTAGTGCAAAGACAAAAACAACAAGCATGCTACTAACTTTAGCCGAGTCATTTAGACAGCTGTTAGCACATGATTCTCCTTATGCTGCTGAGAATATAGCCCAGAAGAAGCGGATAGTATAGCTTTTATTTTGGAAAGAGACATTTCTCTGTAATAAACTCTCTTTTCCAAAGATGAGTGATTCCTCAATCAGATACAGGGCTTGCAATATCGCTAGCCCGATGTCCCGGAGCTAGCGATTTTTCCAGTCGGGCTACCAAAATCTATCTCTGCCCTGCCCGTCGGGCTATTGTAGGAAGAAAAATATATGTCAATGCTTTTGCATTCTTTCAGAAATGTAGCTGGGTAATTATGTCATTGGCATCGGTGAGCCACTGTCAATATGTGACATATTGAAGTCGCGTTTGAATTTGCGCTTGTTTTTTTGCTTTCACTTTGCAATCATGCGAACTGTGTATAGAGAGCGACAGCACTGATCTGTGAGTGATGATAATTTGCGCACCAATTCCTCTGACATCGTCTTATTAATCGTTAGCTTACTATGCAAACATGACAAGTGAAATCTCCCGCAGCTTAAACATGTGAGAGGTTGATCGTGCAGAGAATCGCTGAGCTTATGTGAGTGAGTGTGTAAAAGCATTTCAGTTCTGCTGAGCCAAATAAGACAGGTCAGGGTGAAGAAGTGACAGCCAAAGAAAAGCTTACCACAAAACGGAGAAGTTATGACAAATCAGACTATAAGGCAAAAAGAAAGTGCAGCTTTATGGTTTCATGGACAAAAGAATTTCTGTGGCTGCAATATGACGAGCTAAATAACCAGGGCTGCACATAAGTGGTCCGCAGGTGCGCATTCGCTGTCAAAATAAAAAACACGTACAAGGGTTAGGGTTAAATTTAAAAACTGTACTTTTGAGTTAAAATATATATTTATAATTTTAATAAATGACAAATTAAGAAGGCATGAACATTTTTTTTGTATCGAAAAAATATCGAACCGTGACACCAAAGTATCGAACCGAACCGAACCGTGAATTTTGTGTATCGTTGCACCCCTAATATATACATATATATATATATATATATATATATATATATATATATATATATATATATATATATCAGGTGTCCGACTTGGCCATGTAAGAATGTTCCACTTCTTTGCTTAAATAAACTCCTGGGTTGCTTTAGCTGTATGTTTTGGGTCATTGTCCATCTGTATTATGAAACGCCTCTCAATCCATTTGACTGCTTTTAGCTTTGAGTAGACAGTAAGTCTCTGAACACCTCAGAATTCATTCAGCTGTTTCTGTCCTGTGTCGAATCACCAGTAAACACTAGTGTCCCAGTGCCGCTGGCAGCCATGCACACCCAAGCCATCACACTGTGTGTCTGCCATGTTTTACAGATGATGTGGTATCCTTTGGATCACGAGCTGTTCCACACTTTCTTCATACTTTTTTCTTACCATCACTCTGGTAGAGGTTGATCTTGGTTTCATTTGTACAGAGAATGTTTCTCCAGAACTTTTTTTTAGATGTTTTTTTTTTTTTAAGCGAAGTCCCATCTAGCCTTTCTATTCTTGAGGTTTATGGGTGGCTTGCACCTTACAGTGAACCTTCTGTATTTACTTTCATGTAGTCTTCTCTTCATGGTAGACTTGGATATTGATATGCCTACCACCTGGAGAGTATTATTCACTTGGTTGGCTGCTGTGAAGGGGTTTCTCTTTACCATGGAAATGATTCTGCGATCATCCGCCACTGTTGTCTTATGTGGATGAAAAGTCAGAGTTGTTCTCTCTGAATGGAGTTTTAAATCACAGAGTTTCTGAAGTAGATTCAGTTCTAATGCAGCGTTGATTGTCTCCTATCTGAGGTCAGAGCCCTGTTAATGGACTGTTGTCAGGTTCCAGACTAACGAGCGTCTCTGCCTCTGTCTGTCTCCCTGCACAGAGCACTGCAGCAGTGCTATTCTGGAGAGTCGAGTAGGCTAAAGTGAAGGTCGTTAGAAGGCCGCCTGTGGTCCCTCTGCTGTCTGCCAGCCGTGTATGGGTGTATCCATCTGTCTGTGCGTGTGTTTGTGCATGCACATGCACCCTTTTCTTTGGGTTTGTGTGTGCGTGAAGTGCATGCACGGATGTGTGATGCACAGCAGATGGCGGCTGCAGCAGCGAGAGACTCACCTTGACTGTCCCAAAGACTTCATTTTGTCTCTCTGCAGAGTGTTTATCTGAATGCAGATAGCCCTGACACGCACATGCCGGTATATGTGACAGATTCCACCTGTTTCTGCTTTTCGGTGTCTCCAACTCTGCTTATGTGTGACTGCTTTGTGAATGTCACCCTAACTTAGTGTGACAGCACTGCAGAGGTGGAGTGAGCGCACTGCTGCTGCTTTCGCCACAAGATGGCGTAAGAGGACAGCAGTCTTCCTGCCGAGTGCTGTTTGGAAAGAGTGAGCGTAATATGTTGCAGGTGTGTGACTTGCAGCCCGATCACAGTGTGTGTTTTAGTGTGTTTGTGTGTCCAAGGAAGGAATCGGTCTCAAGTTTCAGCGGATTCATAGTCAAAATCTTACAAAACAAAGCAGCTTCATTTTGTCTCATTTTGTAAACCTGAACTCGTACTTTAGTTTCAGATTTTTTCCTGATGAACTAAACAGTGAAGGCAAATGTTTGCTAAGTGCTGATCTTATCGCACTCTTGCTGGCCTGAAGCTGTGGAATCCAGGAGTGAGACGGCCAGGCAAATATCCCTGAAGGCTTGTCCATACTTTGATAAAAGTTGGAATTTCGCTCCCCTCCTCCCTCTCCTCCTACTCCTCCTCTTCCTCCTTCCCTCACATCACCCTTTTCAGATGCTCTGTACCATTAGACAGTGGCTCATTGTGTCGAGCTGCCCAGTGGACTGAGAGGGGGTTCAATTATCCGTGGACACCGTTAAAGCAGAGGTTGACACTGGGAATTCTCTCAGGCCCTCTCGGCATTGTGCTGGCTCTCGATGGGACAATGCTAACAGGTGGCAGAGCCTAAGCTACAGTGCTGGCGTAATCTCATAATTATGAACACTCCTGCAGGCCCAGATGAAGCGTATGCTGTAAACAGATGTAGACAAAAGGCCACCTTTTCTTTGCCTGAGGCAGCAGAGCAAACCGTTTGGGCACACACACCCAGCAGTTTAAACCTGACACTTCACACTTTTGGTGTTCTGTGTAGGTGTGTGAAAAAAAAGCTTACATCACAAACAAGGTAAACTACAATTTGAACAACACTCAAAGGATGGACATGCCAAGTGCGTGTAATTGGAGATGCGTGTAGACGGAGAGAGGAATGAATGCAGGAGGGTGATTTTTTTTTTTTAGGGAAAAGACAAGCCAAGTCTCATGCCATGCTTTGAATCCAAGGTCAGTAGGGGACAGTGAGAGTTTACACAGTGGAACAGGGAGGGAGAAAGAGAGAGGGAGGAGTGAAAAGAGGGAAGAGAAACAACAGCAAACAGACTCAGAGGGGAAAAGATAGAGTCCGAGAGGCATTGCAGGACAAACAGCTCTTTTACTTTGGGGGGGAGAGAGGAGGCTTGCTGAGAGGATCAAATGACAGCAAACACAGGGGGAGAGTGAGAAAGTGGACGGAAAGAAAGGAGGCACCCATGAAGTCTCAGTCAGCCTCGAAACCCGGGAGAGGAGCGTCAAAGCCTGCTGGCCTCCTGGGAGAGAGTGCAGGTGTTCTCCTACATTAGGCCTGCCAAGTGCACGGCGATGCGTTCAGGGTACGAGGCGAGGGGGAGAAGAAGGTTCAGTCGGGCGAGCGGTCAGAGGAGAGGCGCCGGCCATGTGACGCCAGCGAGGACGCCGGCCGTCTTCTGTTGTCAGGGCTCGTCTGCAGCCGGGGAGGAGAGGTACTTAGAAAATAGGCGGTCTTGCCACAGGTAGGTCAACACCCAGGAACCTGTCTCACCTGTCTGTCGTGTATATGTGAACATTTGAATATCATGTTTGTGGAACAGACGTGCAGATATGCAGATAACAGTAATTCTGGGAAAATTGTCTGACTGCCCATGTAGCTCTCGTGAACATCGAGACGTTTGCCCAACTTTTTCCTTCGCTTTGGACTTTTAATTTCAAGTTAGTGATGACGGCTGATCGCGGGATGGTTCAGAACTTTATGTCATTGTAAATTTCTGGCATGGAGGGCTATAAAGTTCCAGACATCCATTACCATCAGGCTTTGAACAGTCACGACTCCCAGATGTTATATCAGCACAGTGGAAACAAAAAACTCAGTTTTAACAGGAAGAAAGCTGAAGGCCCAGGGAGAGGCTTACTTATATGTGCCATAAAAAGTATTAGAACACTGCATCTTGTTTTAAAAACATCTATTCAACCGTTAGTGAACTTCATTCTTATTTAATTGTTTAAATAAATCTAAACTAAATGTTAATTAACTTTCAGTTAAAAAATACATATTTCTTTCCACTTTTGCTTCAGTTGCTCAATTGTTGGGTTCACATTTGCACTTTTTATCGGATGTTTATGGGTGTAGACATTCCTGAGGTTAAAACCTCGGTTGATGTTTTTGGTATTGATGAAAATATGTTGGTGCCTTGTGAAGAGACTGTTATATGAAAATGTGGTGTGGACTAAGGTATTATAGTTAACTAAATCTAGCTGTGAAAAAAAAACATTGTAGTTAACACAAATACAAAATAGACTTTTTAAAAATTAAAAATAGCTGCAATCAAATAAAGAAATATCCTTATTTGTTTGGTAAATTAGCTTTAAATGAGCTTTTAAAAAAATCGGTTTAGATTGTAATATCCATTTCTTGTAGGGATTTTGAGTTGTTGGGTTCACGTTTGGATTTTTATTTAAACTTTCCCATAAATTACTCGATGTTTTGTGGATACATGCACTTCAGACATCGTGGAGTCTGAAGTCTAGTGAGAGAGGACTTCACTCTTCCTCAGCTCTAGCACCACCAGCAGGTCATCACTTCTTTTACTATTTCAGCATCTTCTGGGACATTCATGGTCCCGGGTCGTGAATGCCCACGATTCCTGTTGATCCCCTGACCTTGTATCTAAAGTTAGCAGCAGGCTGACATGTTTTGGCTTTTAGTGGATTGTCTTAACAGCTGTTGAACTCATATTATTTAAGAGACCCCCCGACTTTTCCTCTAGCAGCCTGTACCAGCAGGCCACATCAGAGTATCTGTTTGAAGCATTGGTGCACAAATTTCTGCAGTTAACAGATGGAAAATTAAACAGTAAAAAAATCAGTTTTGCTGGGAGATGGTGGCCTAGTTTCTTTTTTTTCCATTAGGGTTAGATTCACTCTGTATTTTATCCAACACAGTGTCACAAATCTATTGATCATTCTTGTGATTTTTATGACCCCGTCCCTGTCTGCCCTCATATGCACTGATTCTTGTCCACATTTAGAGGTCGGAGCAGAGCACATCAGAGATCCAAGTTTGAGTTATGACCACAGATGGGGTTACTTTTCAGCCACTACTTCACATTTTTCTACGGCGATGGGCTGATTCTGTTCATTTTCTCAACATCTATTGACTCCATTGCTGTAGAATTTACAAAACAACAAGAGATCTGGTGGACTGGTCATCACTGACCGCTCAAAGAAAACACAAATGGTATATTTTCCTCTATAAACCCATTTATTCTCTTTCCAGTACCAACAGTTACCAGCTACGCTCCTCTGAGCGGTTGCACTTCGAACATGAAATAATTTAAATATTTTATGTTGTATTTGTAGCATTTTTTAGACGTTTCAGCTTTTATGGCTCCTATCTTGGTTAGGTCTTTAATGTAAAAGAGATCTCAGTTGGACTTCCTGTTAAAATAGAGGTAATGATAAATAATAATAAAAGACACACTTTATTCCAGATTTGGGAAATTCTTTCTATTTTAAAAGTAATGAAATAATAAGGCATTCACTCCTCCCACTTGTAGTCATCCTTCCACTTTCATCTTGGATCACAATCTAGTAAAAATGCACACTTCTCCATTATCTTGTTTTTTTTAAAACTCAAAATAAAAATATTTTCAAAATAAAGGCGCCCATCTGCCAAACTGCACTGTGTTTACTGCAAATTAGCATGCTAACACAAGGACCTCAGACTCAGTCTCAGTAAACATTTTACCGGCTGATCCTCTGTGTGCTTTGTGAAACCACAGTTGACCTTTGAACCCTTGTGGCTTTCTGTTTTTAATCCCTGTTTGCTCTGGTGTGATTTGCCTGACTCATGTACAGTATGAGAATGTGTGAATGAGCGAAGCGAAGCCTGTGGGTTTTCTTGGCTCGCTCCTCATGCCGAGAGATCCAAGTGAGAGCTCGCCTTATTCAGGAAGTGTTTTCGTTCTTTCTTTCTTTCTTTTTGGATTACATCTCTGGGCTGCTGGACTGTCTTTGTTTTCTCTGGCGTGACCAGAATGGCCACGCAGCTCTAGATGGCACAGACAAAAAACAAAAAAGCCAAAGTCATGTTGAGTTTTCGGCAAGTGAACTCAGAGACCTCATTCATCTTTAAGCAGAGGATGGAAAAGTAGTTCTCTTTTAGCTCAGTGTGACATAACATGCTTAAATTATTATCACAGGAATAATTCAGATGTAATAAGTTTCACACTTCTGAACTGGCTAATGCTTTGAAGGGGCTTAATTAGGATGTGATAACAAAAGTGGGAAAGCTGGCAAAAGAGGAGATTCTGAATGCAGTTAATAAACTACATAATCATACGGCATGCTGTGTTTGAATATAAAATTAAAGATCTGCATATGTTCTGATGTATGTGATGCTCAGCTTGTTTATTCGGTTGTTTCCAGCACATTCAGGATTCATCACGTGTCTTTACTCTTATTTTATTTCACATTTTTACATTTTTTTTGCTGCTTTTCCCCGATCAGGCTCGCTGTTTTCATCTCTCTTTTATCTGGTCTCGTTTTCTTTACTTACACAGGAAACATTAATATCATTAAATTATTGATAAACTGGATTTATGGGGTTTATTATATCAGCGTCATTCTTTGTTCCCCCTTTTATCCTTTTTTGCACTGTCCCTTTGAATTATTCACCATTTCTGTTAACCATAATGTTCTTTATTTCCTTCTCAGCACCTGATTTTAATAACTCTTTCCACTTTGTCTTACACCACCACCTTCCCATCTTACCCCTTAGCAGGGAGAAGGCCCGTCTAGCGACCGACTCCGAGCTGGACCAGGACCTCAGCGACAGGCTGGGCCTGGGCAGCAGTGACACCCTGACCAACGGCAGCCATCGTGCCGATGTGGCAGCGGCCAAACGCCTGGCCAAACGTCTCTTCAACTTGGACGGCTTCAGGAAGTCGGATGTAGCGCGTCACCTCAGCAAGAAGTAAGCTGCTGCATTCAGCCACAAGGCTCTATCAGCCTTCACCTGCAGCACTTTGGATCAACTAAAAGGCTTGTTATGGAGCTCTTAGTACAAACTAATAATAATGATGATGATGTTTAATTACAGTAGTCCAGCCAAGAAGTAATAAGTGCATAAACTAGTTTTTCAGCATCATTCTAAGACAGGATGTGTCTAATTTTAGTGATCCTGAGATGGAAGAAGGCATACATACCCTGGTCAAACATGATTGGAGGCCAAGGTTGGGCTGCAAGGCAATCAAACTACTCCATTGTAGTTTAATTAAGATAGTTCAATGCAATGCACCAAGCATTTATGTTATATTCATATGCATCATGAATTATTAATAATAATTCAACAAAATCAACCTCTACAGTATTACTACTGTCACTAAAAAATCAACAATAACAATAAGAGGTTACTGCGTGTCATCATACTGTAAGATGAATGTAAAAATCTCCTTCCTGCAGCATCTTATTTTTATTTAATGAAAGCCATTAAACTGTGACCCATGTAAATTCAGTTTCCTGCACATTTATTACTCTGCTCCCCTTTAAAAAGCGCCGTGTTACAGCAGATCTGCATTCCTCCGCTGCTCGATCAGCCCGTCAGTCTGTCAGCTGCTTTGCTCGTGCTGATGAGAAAGAATTTGGGATTAAAGGGTTTTCTCGTCTTCTGACAGCTGCACCCTGGGAATCTCCTCCCTTTTTCTTCTCTGTGTTTCTGGCCTCCGGTCTGCATCTCAATCTGACTGTGCCAGTGCACGCCGACTGACTGACAGCCCAAACTGAGCCCATTCACCGAGCTGAGAAAGCTGCCATCCGAGTGTTTGACTGACACTCTGAGTTTTAATGATCGCTGTAGTTTCTTTGCTTCTTCCCGCGGTTATTTTCTCTCCTAATAAACCTGCGTATAATTCTACTGTGTCTCTGTTTGCTTATTTGCAGCAATGACTTCAGTCGCATGGTTGCAGAAGAGTATTTGAGTTTCTTCAATTTCACAGGCCTCACTCTGGACCAGGCGCTGCGGTAAGAAATCACAGTTAAACCAGTTTTTACTTTGACAGAGACGCCTGATGTTAGATTACTGAAAAATGGCCAAGAGTTCCCCTAAAATCAACAAAGCATTTGATTATTGGTGTAAACCTCTTCTCTCTCTGTGATGCTGATCCCAGTTAGAGAGAAAAACGCACATTTGATGTCTTTGTTTTCTTTTGTGGTTGCCCTCCTCTGGTAAACACTGCTCTCTAGAGGCCAGCTGTGAAATTGCAGTGAAAGACTATTGACAGCATAAACATGCACGCTGTTAAAGAGGTTTATGTTTGTTATCTTTATTTATTAGATTTATTCATTCTGGGCATAAACTGAAAAACAACCAATACTGTGAGGTTTTTTGTTGTTTTTTTTTCTTTATGAACTTTGCTCAAGAAAAAGTAATAATCTACAGGATTTAAAATCAGTGTAACATTTTTACTGTGTAAAAATGTTCCATTCAAGAAAAAAGTCAAACAGATTACTCTCTGTACAAACTCCTTGTACATTACATATACAAAAGCTGGGACTTTAACTCTTTAACATTTAAGCTTCTAATCTTTCAACACCCCTGTTTTAAGGAAGTTCAATGTTTTACATAGTGTTGCTTTAATTAATCTGCATAATAATAATTGGCATAAGAAATGTGGCAAACTGAGAAGTCTTAACAACAGAGAAGCCACACAGAGATTGAGCCTGTTGTTCTACTCCAAACAGATAGGGGGAGCTCTTTATTGAACTTACTGAAGCTATACTACACTGTGCTTCAGAGGGTCGCCTGAGCTCACTCATGGTACTACATTCTTTCCATCAACAATAACTGTCGCTGAATTTATTCTGCAGCATCAACAAGAACAGTTAGAGTCATGTAACCATAAACAATAAACATCTTAAACAGCCACACATATCCCCAAGGCATGATGGGAGATAACTAGCTGCTCCCAACACGGCACAATAATAACAATTTATGTGCCAGAAATGACTCATTCATTTAACCTATCTGGATTGCCTGAAATATTAAGGCAATGTTTGATTCAAGACAAACAAAAGCATATTAAATATGTCAGACCTGCAATAAAACATCATTTCCAGGCTCAGGGACTAATATCTTAATTGAAACATTAAAAGCAAGAACATCCTGGTGTTAAATCTCTTGGAAATATTATGAACATATGAAAGTATGTATGGTATTTTTTAAACTTAAAAAAGACATTAGGATTATTTTAAGTCAGTTTTTAAATTGTCACATGACTTTGTACTTTGTATTTAAGTAAATGTAAGAGGATTTTACACTAAGATTTCAAAAATGTAATTAAAGAACATTTTTCTGTTTCTTGAGTGAGAGTGTGGCGTCATTGTATGTTTGGCTTTCAGGATACAAACACAAAGACAGGCTGCGTAAGAAAAAGCCTTTGATTATAGATTATCCAAAGTTCACTGAAGAGTCTGCAGGCAAAACTTGAACCAAATCCAACAGACACGATACCAGCACAGGTTAACAGACATTACAACTAAATGAAGACAACTCTATGATACACACACACACACACACACACACACACAGGGTAATCTGGTAAGTGAACACAGCTGGGAAAAACTGTGGCACAGGCGAAGGTCATCAAATGACAAACAGGAAGTAAAACTACAGTAAAGGCACAGCAGACACACACTATCAAATTAAAACAGGAAGTACGTAATAAACATTCAGAAACATGAAGTAAGAGAAAATAAACTCACCAATCATTTTCAATCAGAGAAAATGAATTAAAATGTTCAAAAGGACAAAATCTACTTCAGAAGCATGTGACTCAGTCATTCCAGCATTTTCATGTGTTAATATATTTTGGTGATGTGGTGGAACATGAAAATGATGAATTTCAGGAACATAAAGCGTCCGATTTAAAAACAAAAGAAAAAAGAATTTGATTATTTAATTTCAACACTTCTAATAAAGGACAACAAAAGTCTAAAATTAGACTCCAAAAATACATGAGATGACTACGGTTTAAAAGAAAATACTTAAAATATAAAAAATCCAATTATATTTAATCTTATTTTACTTCATGCTTGAATTAGTACCTTCAGTTGCTGAAAACAATGATGAAGCTTTAAATGACTTTGTTTTTCCCTGCAATGTTGTTTTTTTCATGGAAACACTAAAGCTAGAAGTACAACTATCGTGTTTAAAAAAAAAAAATAAAAAAAAAGAGTCTAATAAATTTAATAGTAATGTAACACTACATCTGTTATTTTACTGCACTTTAATGGTAAAACAGTTTAAAACAGGTCATCTGTAACCATTTTGGTGTTTAGCAACCATCTGCTGACTTTGTGTTTGTGCTGCAGGACTTTCCTCAGGCAGTTTGCGCTGATGGGGGAGACGCAGGAGAGGGAGAGGGTGCTGTCACACTTTTCCAGGCGTTACTTGGACTGCAACCCAAAAGTGATACCATCAGAAGGTGAATGCTGGTATAAATTTATTTATGTATATATGTGTCTATGGGTTGTTGTTTGTTTTTGCTTCCTATAGATTTAAATAGTCGCAGCATAAATAAGTGAGAAGAAATCAGTAGATCAATAGCATAATGGGTCCTTTTAAGGTAATTTAGCAGGTGTAATAACCAAGTAAGATCATTTCATTTCTCACAGCAGCTGGTAAATTAATATGCATTTATTCAGTTAATGATTACTACATAAACAGGACTAACTGTAGTACCTGTGGTGTTTGTTTTGTGTAATGACTGCAGTGGCAGGCTAGTAAAAATTAACAGCATATATGAAAGCAGTATTGTTCGCCTTAAAACCACATTAGAAGGATGCACTTGTATTTATGCAAGTTCCCAGTAAAACTAGTTTCATAATCGCAGATGAGTCATTTTGCAGAGAAAGCTAACGCAGTGTTTCCACGTTTTAGATGCAGTTCACACTCTCACCTGTGCCCTGATGCTGCTTAACACTGATCTGCATGGTCAGGTAGGTATAATGCTCGAGTGTGTTTCAGTGAAGCTGGAAGTGTGCAGCAAGTGTGTAGGTGCTCACATGATAAACAAAGAAAGAGAGCTGTTTAAGAGCTGCGTTCTCCTCAGAGGCCCTTTGGATTAGCTGTGCGGAGTTTGTTTTTTTTTTAGTATAAGACTCGGTTTGATCACCATCTCATCTGGGTCTGCAGGTCTGCCTGCTGAGCTCCTTTCTCCATCATTAATCTGCTGCTTTTATAATCAGAGCCTTCCTTTGGAAATCTGGGCCATTGGTGGCTCTTCTGTGTGATAGTGCAGCTCAGTGGATGAATGATTAATTAAAGTGGCTGCGAGGTGACAGGATCAGGGAGCGGCTCTTCCATGGAAGAGCACATCAGGAAAGTCTCTACATATTTTAACAAATTTAACTGTTAACTTTTTTGCGACTCTACCTGTTAATATTGGCGGTTCTTTTCTATAAATACCCTCTAATAGTGATTATAATTGGATTTGGTTTTGATTGGCAGGTCGGGTGCACAAGTTTTAATTTATTTTGGATTTTTCCAAATCAACATAGAGTCAGAAGTACACACTCACTTAAATCTTTGAATAAATGATGATGACGGTTCTATAAATGTCTTTTAACCTGGCAAGCCCGAGGCCTGTTAACTTCTCATTAGTGATCATGATTGACTACAACTGGTAGTTTCTTTTTACTGGAATAAAAAGGATTTGTTTGAGAGCACTCACTGGATCAACCAACACTCAAAAGAATGGGAAAGTCCAGAGAACTAATAAGGAGAACCACAGAGTTGGGAAGGTCTCTGGGAGATGTTCCCAAATGTCTGCAGATTCCAAGAGCATCAATTCACATTATTGTTTCTAAGTACAGGTTATTAGGACGCGTCACCACTTTGCTGAGTTCAGTAACCACCAAGGCTTAATCACTGTCCACAGTAAAGCCAGTTTTACATCCCCATGGACTGTGAAGTGATGTAAAACTTCAACACCTTCAAGTGACTGGAATTTACATCTTCCCACATGGACAAGCCAGATGCCTTCTGGAGAAAAGCTTTATCATCAGACAAGACAAAGATTGTGGACCTTGAACGTAGTGAAAACCTGTGGATTATGATTAAAAGCTAGTTTTGTGTGACACCCTGACCAACCAACCAAATTAAACAAACTCTACCATGTCTGCCAAGAAGAGTGGACACATATCCAGCCAGTATTATGCCTGAGGCTCATTGGTGGCTACCACGAGCATGTGGCCAAAAAATTAGGGGACATCTAACTAAATATTAGTGGGGATGTATGTATATATTTGAGCCTGTATGGGTTAGAGAAATTACAAAATAAGTTTATACTTGTGCATCTTGTTTTTTTTAAACTCATTAAACATGTATAATGTACAACCATTTCACCCTGAGCGAAAGAAACAAAAGAAATTATTTAAACCCGAGAATGAGCGGATGTAAGACTCTGGCCAAGACTATAAATACGGTCTATTCACTGAACTGTCAGAGAGACTTTGCCTGAAAAGTATCTAAAAAGTAACCATTTAAATGAGAAGCTATCTCATCAAACACTAACTCAGCAGCGTTAATAATTTTGACACCTGACCAGTGATTTAATGCTTTTTGCATTGACAGCTTCTCCATAACTTTTCATAGTCAGAGGGACACTTACAATAAAAATTGACATTAATTAAGTTGAAGGCACTTTGTGTGAAATAAAGAGGTAAGGAATGTGTGTTAGCATGAAATAATAAATATTAAATGTCTATTGTTTTTTCCAGAACATTGGCAAGAGGATGTCATGCACACAATTCATTGGCAACCTGGAAGGACTGAACGATGGCCAGGATTTTCCCAAAGAACTGCTCAAAGTAAGCCAGTCTGAAATAGCACAAACGCACATGCTGTCATACGCAAACACACATCCCACATGAAAGTGAGCGGGCTGCCTCTGCCAGCGCTGTATTGTCCCTCAAATACTGCGCGACTGAGCCTGGCTGTCTGGCTCGCGCTTGTTGCCAGCTGGCATTCACCTCATCTCCAGGGGCATCCAATCAGAAGGCAACCCCAGGCCCGCCACTTCCCGGTATGCTCCGGCTTGGAACCTTGGGGCTTGACAACTAATTGTTTCGTGGTCTGGAGACGAAGAGAGTGACACACAGCCGACCTCGAGGCATCTGTGTGTGTGTGTGACTACAGCAGCATTAGATTAGCCTGTTAGCTTAACCAAGTTGAGCTCGGCCTGTCAGACAGAACCTGCAGGCCACATGACAAGGGGAAATAATCCAATCAGAGCTGGTTGCTTGTCCAATGGTGCTCATAATGATGATGCTGTTGATATAGTTTTGTCTGCAGAGCGGTCCATCAGCATGCCACGGGGCCCCTTAGTGCGAGTCAACAAGTTGCATTGCAGTATTAATAATACATGAGGGAGCAAGTCCTTCTGCTGAACTGGCGGGAACCCTGAAATGAAAAGCCGAGCCTGTTATTAAGGGAAGATAGTATCCACGCTGAGGGCTTGTGACTGCAACAAAACCAGTCATGCATTATCTCTTTTATTTATGCTTGTGGAAATCCAGGAACTGTCTTTTTAATCATGCATTCCACTTTCCACAGCTTCTTTTATTCTCTTTCTCTCTCAATGAGACTTTTTTTTTTACCCTGAAGCCTCTGCCTCCCATCCTCTGACTCTCTAAATGTTCTGCCTGCCCGCTCACTGCCCTGCTCCTTATCTCAGCTCCGTTTAGCTCCCGTGCAGTTTAATCTCTGCCTCTAGACTGAGTCTCACTGCCACCTTTATCTGCTCGCTTTCACCTCCATCCTGTTCTGCTCTGTTTTCTTGCCTCCCCTCTCCTGACCGGTCATCTCTGCATTTGTTCTCTTCTGGTTTATGTCATTGTTACCTATAATTTTACCATTTCAAATTCCAACTCAACAACTATCATTCTCTGTAACCATGAAAAGATGCAGGTTAGGGTTAAGAGATATTTCACCGTGCTTCTTCTTTGCAAAGTGTATTGCAAACTAATTCAGTAGTTTGCCTTGATCAGACCAAGCATTTATATCTGCTGAAGTTAATGAAATCTAGAACTAAAATTCAAAGCTGCTCTTTTAGCTTATATTTCTTTTTGCACCAAACCCCATTCCCTCAAGAGACTTTACTTTTTACATTATACATGCTTCCCTTAAATAGTATCATTAGAAGGCAAAGCATACATTTCCACTGCTATGCAGATGACACCCAACTTTATCTGAGAGTGAAGCCAGATGATATAAATCAACTAGTAATAACTTTATAAAGACTTAAAACCTGGATGACGTCTAATTTCCTGCTTCTAAATTGAGATATAACTGAGGTTATTGTACTCGGCCTTAAAAACTTAGAAATATGGAGTCTAAACAAATATTTATCTGGATGGCATTACTTTGGCCTAAGGTAACACTGTGGGGAATCTTGGAGTTATTCTATGTCCCTAAATCCACATATTAAACAAACATGTAGGACTGCTTTCTTGCACTTGCACAATATCTCTAAAGGTCCTGTCTCAGTGTGATGTTGGAAAAGTATGTGCATTTATTACTTCCAGGCTGGACTACTGTAATTGATTATTATCAGGATGTCCTAAAAACTCCCTGAAAAGCCTTCAGTTAAAATGCTGCAGAAAAGTCCTGACAGGGACTAGAAAGAGAGAGCAGATTTCTCCTATACTGGCTTCCCTTCATTGGCTCCCTGTTAAATCCAGAAGTGAATTTATAATCCTGCTCCTCACATACAAGGTCTTGAAAAATCAGGCCCCATTTTATCTTAATGATCTATAGCACCATATGACTCCATTAGAACACTTCACTCTCAGACCGCAGGCTTACTTGTGGTATTTAACAGTAGAATGGGAGGCAGAGCCTTCAGCTTTCAGGCCCCTCTTCTGTGGCTCCCAGTTTGGATTCAGCACAGACACTATCTCTACTTTTAGGATTAGGCTTCAAACTTTCCTTTTTGATAAAGCTTATAGTTAGGGCTGGATCAGGTGACCCCGAATCCTCCCTTAGTTATGCTGCAAGAGGCCTAGCCTGCTGGCGACTTCCCATGATGATGATAAAATATATGTATAAAATGTACAAAAAGCTCAACAGGAGGAGGTGTAATCGCTTTCTGTCCTCAAAAATAATCAATAATATTCAGCCAATCAGCTTCCTCCACAGTATTTTGAATCTAGCAGCTTTGCATAATTCACACTTCAAACTAATCCTTCTTTTTCTTACACTGGGACATCTTTGCTCCTTTTCCTCGTCCCACTGACCAAACGTTCCTCTGGTTGGCCACTGCTCTTAAATTGTTTATTTGAACATCAGGTGGGTGAGCCGTAGATGACCATTATGTGGGGTTACCCCTCTCAATGACATCATACAAATCCAAGATTAGAAAAGCCAGTCTGAAACAGAGTTATTAGAGCCGTCTGAAGTCGGTGCTTTTGGCTCACAGGGACTACTGGTGCATAGGCTGACCTCATGAATTAAAAATGTAGCCATGTTTAATAAGAGCATTCACCACAGTACACTGTGTATCACGTAAAATAAGAAACACCATTGGAGGTCTTAATTTTGGTGCCACCGATTTTTTTTTAGTCAGTGCATCTCTTACTAAATAAACACTGTAACTCGTTCAGGTTTTGCTCACAAACAGTTACTGTATCTGTTCCCGGTAGCCTCTCATTCCTTTCTTGTTTTTTCCTGTCCTCCCTTTTTCTCTGTTATCGCACCATCATTTCCTGGTACAAAATGACCTTCCCTCTCCCTCCCCACCACCATCTCTGTGTTCCTCATTTCCTCCGTTTATTTTCTTATTTTCCCATTTCCCCATTTGTGCCTGGTGCTCGTGTTTGTATTTGCTGTAAATACATTAGAACACAGCTGGAGATACCCCTCATTCAGTTTAATTTTCAGCATGCACACGTGCTGTATTCCATTTGGTGTTCTAGGGTCAGAGCTTGTTTCTATTTTTCCACAGTTTTTTATTTTCCTGGCATCTTTTTCTCCTTTTGAGCCCACCTTTCCTTGCTGTATCTTCAGGTTTAACTGGTTTTTCCATAAAATTGTTTGTTAGTTTTGTTTCTTAGCATTTAATAGCAAAAAATCTGTTACTGTGTGTTGCACCGGGTCAATTTATGGATGCACCTTTCTAACCAGGCTTGCTTACTTTTGCTGATAACTTATCACTCCACCCTCTCATCTGAAGGTTAAAGTGGAATTTGGCAGGTGGGGAAGCCAGTAGATGGGATGTAACAGTGCAGTGCGGAGGAAAAATTACTTAGAAATAAGTCACAATCATTTGTATAGTGAGCTGCAGTATATATAGTATTCTGTGTGTATAGGTTGTGACCAGAGATTTGCTGCTCTTTGTGGATTTAGCCAATAGAATTCAGGAATATTTAAGCAGATTTTGTGCAAGCTACTGTGGCTAAATTTCAACCTCAAGTCAATATAAAGCTGGTATCAAAAGTAGAACTTGGTAAGTCATTGTAATCCACGCTGCCTTAATTTTAATCTCATGTCTAATTTTACTCTCACTTCTTTTCTGTAGGGCTAGCTGCATGCTGAAGTACCCCAACCACAAGTTTATAGGCATCTGCACCATGAAAACTCACAGGGATAAGAAGGAAAAAGCTGTGAGCAAAAATGTACAGGGGCCAGACCTTTAACCATTTCTTGTCAAAAAATGGTCAGCTGTAGAAAACTAACACGGCTAAAGATGCAGAGTGCCAAAAAATGTAGGTGATAAATTACAAATTGCATAAATATGTTTAAAACTTTTAGATGTTACTGAGTTCTGAAATTCAGCAAGAATGAATCCTATAGTCATTAATATACTTTGTGCATATTATATGCAAATCTCATCCTGATTCCACAGTACTTTGTGCAGTGAATATGGAAGTACCTAGCTGCTAGCTACCACAGCTGTTGGATCTTAAACTACAACTTAAAGCAACCTTTGCACAGATATTTTGTCATTTGTCACATTGTGTCTCTTTATCATCATTTAAACAGCTTTCCAATAAGAAATACTGTCACCTCACAGAGATCAATATTCTTTTTTTAGCACAAAGAGCTGAATTTTGTACCTTTAATTACTTTTAGGCAGTGGCATACACATTTTAGATATGTTGGGAAATATAAGCAAAAAGAGAGCCTTCATAAAGAGCAGTACAGTGTGACTCTTTAAAATGGTGCCATATGTCGCAGCTTTACTCCGAGGGGCAGAAACACTGACGTGGCACTGAGCCACTTTAGCCCTGTGGCTGAAACAGAAATCAGCTGCCTGGTGGACTGGAAAATAATGAGTGAGGCTTTGCATCCCCCTGACACCTCTTTCCACCTCTCTCCCTCAGGTAGACTACACTCCCTCTTTCATCGTCAATTAACTCATTTCTTCCTCTATTTTCTTTCTTTGTCTTGTTTTGTGGCTCTGCCTTCCCCAGTAACTGTCGCAGATTCTCCCTCTCTCTCTCAATTACTCCTCTCGACCCTCCCTCGCTTTCTCTCGTTTGATTAAACCCTATGATATGTTTCCTCATTACCACCACAATAGAGGAGCAGAATAGAGCAATCTCCTGAAGTGAGTGTGCGAAGCCTCAGCTCCACTGCCCGCCCTTACACTTTCCAGCACACCAATAACTCCCCGAAAGCCTTTTTATGTCAAGATATTTTATTTTTATTGCATTTCAACAGTAATAATGACACAGAAAGAGGCGAGATAAAGAAGGAGATTACGTGAAACAAAGGCATTAACCAGGTATAAAATCAGGGGGTGGTGTTCCCAAACTGCAGTGACTATCAGTGGCACGAGTAAAGCTCCCAGACAAATGTAATGCAAGGTTTTAATGAACATATAAATATCTATTCCTGCATTAAATAAGCTGCTTACTTTGGTTGATTTCAGTGCTTTTACAGCATTTAAAAGTATAATGGAAACATGAGCCAATCCTTTTGAATGTTAAAAGGCTTCAGGCAAATATCACATTGTTAGGTTGGGGTTTTTTTTAGCATTTACTGTATTTTTTTTATTATTATTATTGTTTTGATTGGTTGAGGCCTTAAGCAGAGCAGCAGTAATTCATGTATTGGTTTGCAGGCCGTATGTCTGTGCAATCTGATAGAGTAAAAGAGTAAAAGGCTGAGTTAAATGTTTGGTCGATACGATCTCTGGTAATATGTTGATGCGCACACGTTATTAGATCCAACATGTGACACGGTGGATGAATGCATTCAGCTTCAGCACACGCTTCTATTGCAGAGCTGGTGCTCATTTGTCTCAATCATTGTGGTCTTGTTCTGGGATTCGTAATGAGCCCATAAACTATCTAAATGTAGTCCAGAGGATATTTCCTCGCCGAGTTGCCCGCGCTGTGCTCTCAGTCAGCGGGCATGTGACAGCTTGACAGGGTGCTCGCAGCTCGAGCACAGAGGCCGGTCAATTTAGTCAGCAGTGTTACGAATAAATTTTTTATCACATGTAGTTGCAGGAAAAACTTGGACATTCTGTATAATATTATTATATTATATGTAACATATCATATATATTTCATATACATTAAATATATCATATATATTTATTCTTTTGCATAAATAATAAAACATAAAAATAAAACATATTATACTTTTCCCTAAATTAACTGATATCGTTCTCTGTGGGGGGAAAATGACAAACTGCAGGATTAAATTTAAAGTGAAAGTAGAATGAGGTGTTTCTGATCAGTGAGATAACGATCCGGTGTTGTTTGAGGATGGGAATAATGGTGTGAGTCAAGTCGATTGGTGAGGAAAAAGAGAGTTTAGAGTTCACCAGGCAACAGTTAGACTGACTGTACAATTGAAGGGAATTCCACGGAAAGGGTCGACCAACAAAAGTTTTCACAAGAGCAAGGTCAGAGTCCGCGAAGGTCACAAAGGAGCTCGGCGCAGCTTCCAAAGAAAGGCTTCAATGTAAATGGAAGTCAATTTATTGTTGAACAAACTGGTTGGCCAGCTTCAGGCTTCATTCGGGTCAATGATGGTTTTTTCCGCCAATCAATTCACCGTGAAGCAAACTGGCTGACACCTATAATAAGTGCTTTCCCCTTAAAATACCAATAAACATCATAAAGTTGGCTGTTCATAGCTCCATTTAAATTTACTAATAAATTGTGCTACATATTTAAAGATGAACCTAGCAGTTACATTTTTGTAGGCCAGTAAAAGTCTGATGTACTTGTTTGCGAGTCCAGTGGGGAGTCCACCATCAGCAGCAGCTATGGAGCGCATGGCAGGGCTGCAACGAGAAACCACTGCTCTCCAAAACAACACAGCAGCCAGTGTGTAATTAGGTAAAGTTCATATATAGACTTTTTTTTAACAGATACCAAAACAGAACTTTTTAGGATAAATGAGCAGCATTTTGTTTAATAGCCTGTCTCCTCTGTGAACATGGTAATTAAGGGGATGATTTCTGATTTTTTTAATCATTGATTGATGAATTCATTCTGAATTATGCATACATATTTTAAAGGAAATATCAGAAATGTTTTTGTTAAAACCGAAATAAAACCTGAAAAGAACAGTTGTCAAATCAAAAAGATGCTTTACCAACGAACGGTCAGAAAGAAGAACGAAGGTGATGTTTGGGAACGGTCAAATCAATCGGACTTCAGTTGAGCTAAAATGTTGCAAAATGACTTGCAGTAAACATTTTTGAGGAAACACACCAACAGGCCAGAGTTTCTTGTGTTTTGAGCTGTGAAATAGGCTAAAATAGGAGAGCAAAACATTTTCCCTGTGAAGGGATCCTCCTGGAAAACACCTGTTTCTTTCTGTTAAAGCCAACAGGGTTGATGCTAAGCTAACCAGCTATTGCCTGTAGTCTCATTAATGACCAACAGCAAATAACAAATCATTGCTTTACCTAAAAATTGAACTATATATTTTGGCTCCTTCGTATTGGTATAATTTGTTCACATTTACACCTAATTAATTTACTCGTTTTGATCAGGGGAGACAAGATTAAACACGAGTATATGAGATTATATCACAACTCATGCTGAGGCAAGGCTAAGGTGGTTTGGATGTGTGCAGAGAGCTATAGTGGATGTATTGGACAAAGGAGGAAAACAGTGAAGGAGGACTGATGTGACGGAGGAGGATGCTAGGAATAGGGTGAGATGGAGACAGATGATCCGCTGCAGAGTCGCCTTAAGGGAACAGCTGAAAGAAGAAGAAGACTCATCTCTGTTGAATCTTTTGCCTTTGTTGTTGTTTTTGCAGTTCTGCAGTATTTGGACTACTTGTGCTCGTGACTGATAAGTGGTTTGTATTTGGCCCATTAACACAAAAAGAAATGATTAAGACTTGTGCTCTGAGTGCCAGAGTGAGAACTCCATGTTCCCTCTATACTAGCCTGCATGGAAGCATAGCGGCTCTGTAGCTACTGTAGCTCCCTGCAGATTTTGAAGCTCTGGCTACTGGCCCAAGCTTGTGCTTCAGAGGAAGCTTTCTTCCTTTATTGTGAGGCTCAGAGATACATAGGTTTGCACTCCCTCTAAGTCTCTCTCTCTTCTCAACACTGCTCAGGGCGCAAAGCTTGAAGTGGGAGCTAATGATGCACTGAAGTAGGTTACCAGCCCGCAGATACAGTGGCTTACAAATTCTGCTGAAATGAAAATGTTGTAGAGCTCAATCATGCAGCGAGCCACGCTCTTCAAACAGTAATTAGGTACACTGATGTTATCGATTGCATGGAAGCATCGATTGCGGGGAGGAAAGATGGATGGTTTATTTGTTTTTGTAAATGAGGGAGAAGAAATCTTTCTCACATGTCCCCGCTGTCGGTCTGGCTCATGGATAAATGTGTCTGAAATCTGCACAGGAGCGCCGTAGTGCCGGCGCTCGGCGGCTGAGCCAGCCTGGCGAAGACAAACAAGTCCTTTCTGAGGACAGATGCTGCTGTTTGCATGTGCGACTACACGTCTGGACAGGGTGCACGGGGAGAAAACAGCAGTTTTGAAATTGCAACACATGTGATTTTGTAAAAGCTGTCAAGAATTTCAAACCTGTGTAACTTTGGAGCAGGTTGTCCTCTTCTATTTTTAACTACACACCCTTCAAGGATGAGCAACCCCTAACGCTTGCCCTCTTATTTTCCACATACTCCCTGCATGTTTATTAGATTTCAGTCAGACTCAGAGGATTCATTATGGCAGCAGGATACAGTTAGAATCTGGCATCTCCAACCTCATCACTTCCTGCAAATATGGCACACATAGCTGATGGAGAAGGATGAGTAAATATCTACTCTGAGTGATGGACAGTATGAAAAATAGATGCAGCTTTCAGGTCTGAAAGTATCTCAAACCTGCATTATTTCTAATGACCAGCAGGGGGCGACTGCTCAGGCTGCAAAAGGATTCGCAGGTTTATAAAAGTCTATCATTATAGATGGATTTCATGGGCTAAATTGCCCGTTTCTGATTATACTGAATAAAACATTAAGTTTATTTTGTAAATTTTGATCACAATTAGTGTCAGAAACCCAATTAGCTGGAGAGTTATCCAAGCGGTAAGCATGAAACCGTAGCTCATCATCTGCGGTTTCAGGGAAAAGCCTGAAGCTTCCACACAGGACTACACAAACCAGCTGATGGCGTCACGGTGGCTACATCCATCTTTTATATGGTCTATGGATGACATGTCAGAGAGAGAGACCGACAAATGTTGGAGGGTGTGTTCGGCACACTTTGGTCTTTGCTCTGTGTGTAATACGAGGAAAAGCTCAAGTTATCTGCCTGAATCAGCTCACGGGCTTTGTTCCATTCATGTTGCATTACTCTAAAAGAACAACTACATTGTTTATAGATAGATAAATAGGCTAAATCATTATATATGAATACAGAAGTTATTTTCTCTAGGCTGGAAGTGACGAGTCCCTGGAGTGTCTTTGTCTCCCTTGTGTGCAGAGCTATGCATGTGCAGCCTCCCTCTTCTGTCTGTGCAAAAACATTTAATGTTTAGTCCTCCAGAGTTGGGCAATTTTAGATATAGGGTTATATGCATAAGGGTTCATGTTGCAGTTATTCATGTTTAATTTGTGTAGGCTGTTAAGGTGTCTGCATTTTTTATTTTATTTTATTTTTTTAAGCAAATCGCAAAGTAAGTTGAAATCTCTGTCAAAGGTGGTTTCCAGTCCAGTCCATTGCTCTGGCACTGACGCTGGTCCCAGAGCGCTCTTCATTCAGTTTCTATCATCTTATGTCTTTGCTTTCTTTTTATCTCCTGGCAACAGGACACTGTTTGCTGTTTTAACTACCTGGATAAAGTTACTTATAGCAAACAGGAGGGAAAAAAAGCTTTTGGTGAATTTGCTTCTCTTTGTTGCATCATCGAGTCTTTATTTTCAGAGGAATTTATACTCAGAGGCAGAAAGAATTGTCCAGTTGTGGAAACAACAGTTAGCTCATAATAAAGGTTAAAGTAAAACTTTAAATGATATATTTTCTGATAATCTGTGCTGCTGTTGTCAGACTAAAACTCACTAAATCTGCTGCTGTTTATTTTGACTCATGCACCATCCTGCTGTCTCAAACACACAGTGGAAAGAAACGCTATGGTGCACACATTTGTCTTTTTTTTTTTTTGTATTATTTTGCAATTTATATAGTACATATTACTTTTTAAAGACTTTTATCATATCTCTGTATCAACATCACGCTGTCTCTCTTATTAAAAATGCAGCCTACTGCTGTTTTAAGGAAGGTTTCCAAGTGATGCACACTGTAAGTGACAGGCCACATGGTTTCACTGTGATTAAAATGAATGCAGCCGTGCTGTGCTTCAGCTCTGATGCAGCACATCTGGTGGAGTTGCATGTTGAGAATTTAACCACGCCAGTGTCACTGACACACTGATGTTGTTTGCTTTCTTATTTAGCATTTCGATGTGTCAGATGCAAAGAATTTCAGTTTCTCTCAGTTGGTGACAGATTGGGTCCAAAGTTGTGGCAGAAATCAGCAGCTGACTTTGAGACATACTGACTGGTTTTGGACTTTGTTTGCAAGAACAAACACATAAAATATTGTCGGTTGTCTCTTTTTAATGTGAACTAATCTTATTTTAATGGCTCCATCTCTGCAGCCCTGCTCCAAGAAAAGCCTGTGGGAAGCCTTAGAAATTTGCTTGCAGTCAGTAGTTTGAGACCCTTGTGTTCGGTGCTTAGCGCTGCACTATTTTTACTTTTCATTGCTAATAGATCAGCTGCAAGGAAAATAATGCAGCTGTCTTTTTCTAGTCTGTAAACAGACATATGTAGGTGCTGCGCCCGAGCAGGACGAGTAGAAACAAAAGCAGTCTGCACATTTATTCTTATTGAATACAGATAAACTGAAGGAGATTAACCAACAGCATCAATGTGAAGAGAAAAAGGAAGGAATACAGTTTAGCAAGTGTGAGTGCGAGCAGTCAGCCAAGATGGCAAGAATCGCAGTTACTAACATACCTGCTGTACATATAGCAAGATTGCAAACAGTTGACCTTAGCTTATGTTATTGACAAGATACAGTGGCTTGCAAAAGTATTCAGCCCCCTTGAACTTTTCCACATTTTGTCACATTACAGCTACAAACATGAATCTATTTTATTGGAATTCCACGTGAAAGACCAACACAAAGTGGTGTACACGTGAGAAGTGGAATGAAAATCATACATGATTCCAAACATTTTTTACAAATAAATAACTGCAAAGTGGGGTGTGTGTAATTATTCAGCCCCCTGAGTCAATACTTTGTAGAACCAGCTTTTGCTGCAATTCCAGCTGCCGGTCTCTGCAAAGATCTACAGCTCAGGTGGGGGAATCTGTCCATAGGACAACTATGTTGGCCTTTATGGAAGAGTGGCAAGAAGAAAGCCATTGTTAACAGAAAACCATAAGAAAGAAAACCATAAGAAGTCCCGTTTGCAGTTTGCCACAAGCCATGTGGGGGACACAGCAAACATGTGGAAGAAGCTGCTCTGGTCAGATGAGACCAAAATGGAACTTTTTGTCCTCAATGCAAAACGCTATGTGTGGCGGAAAACTAACACTGCACATCACTCTGAACACACCATCCCCACTGTCAGATATGGTGGTGGCAGCATCATGCTCTGGGGGGGCTTCTCTTCAGCAGGGACAGGGAAGCTGGTCAGAGTTGATGGGAGGATGGATGGAGCCAAATACAGGGCAATCTTGGAAGAAAACCTCTTGGAGTCTGCAAAAGACTTGAGACTGGGGCGGAGGTTCACCTTCCAGCAGGACAACGACCCTAAACATAAAGCCAGGGCAACAATGGAACGGTTTAAAACAAAACATATCCATGTGTTAGAATGGCCCAGTCAAAGTCCAGATCTAAATCCAGTCGAGAATCTGTGGCAAGATCTGAAAACTGCTGTTCACAAACGCTGTGCATCTAATCTGACTGAGCTGGAGCTGTTTTGCAAAGAAGAATGGGCAAAGATTTCAGTCTGTAGATGTGCGAAGCTGGTAGAGACAGACCCTAAAAGACTGGCAGCTGGAATTGCAGCAAAAGGTGGTTCAATAAAGTATTGACTCAGGGGGCTGAATAATTACGCACACCCCACTTTGCAGTTATTTATTTGTAAAAAATGTTTGGAATCATGTATGATTTCTGTTCCACTTCTCACGTGTGCACCACTTTGTGTTGGTCTTTCACCTGGAATTCCAATAAAATAGATTCATGTTTGTGGCTGTAATGTGACAAAATGTGGAAAAGTTCAAGGTGGCCGAATACTTTTGAAAGCCACTGTATACCTGTGCAACAGATATTTACCTGAAACCTGCTAAATACAATATAATCTTATATTCTGGTAATTTAAAAAAACATATGACAGAAAATATAAGCTTATGAAAACTTAACTTACGACCACATGATCACATGATTTATGATTTGACTGTGATTTTAAGGGGGATTTGGAAGGTCAATCAAGAATAACAGAGAAGCACATCTGCTTTTTGCTATTAGCCAGGTGTGGGTCAGTTTCATTTCTTATTTTGTTAAATATAAAGCAACATTAATTAAGATTAATTAAAATTTTCACCTTTATTTAAGCAGGAAACAGCGACTCTTGATGTTAAAAATAACCCTCTTTTGCAAGAGTGTATCAGCTGAGATAAACAGCAAAGTACAACTTAAACTTATACTCCATGACACCCATCACACTCATGTCAGGCCAAGCAGGCATTATTGTTCGGGCAGAACATTTGCAGCCCCCAGATCGCTTAAAATCAACTAAATTAATTCATTTAGTTGATTTTGCAGCTGATTTCACGAGGAGGGAACCCTTGTTCCACTTTCATTACAGGCTTTAGACAGAAGAGCGAAGACAACAGCTTCCAGTGAGCAGCATTGTGCAGAAAAAGAATGTGGGGTAATTTGATTAGAAATGCTGCTGTCACATAGTTTGTGCTGCAGAATAGCATCACAGCTCAGCAGACAGTGGAGTTAAGCAGCATTTTCATGGTAAATTGTGCATGCAATCATTTTCTCTTTCTGATATTTGGTTTCGGAAACTGAACAAAAATCCACTACTGGACAGGTTCTGTATATTTAACTGGCTCTGCTGAGCTTATTTATCTGTCATATACATACTTCTGTTATGGCTCATATTCAAATTAAACACGACCAAAGCTTCCACTGAGGTCTGCGTGTGTGCAAGTAGTCCATGTGAGGCAAAAGCTCGGGCTTCAGACTGCTACAAACACTTAGCTTTGCACAGTTTATTGGATCTCAGAAGCCCCACCCCACCTGCTGTTCTTCTGTTTGTGAGGGGCAGCCAATCAGGAGACAGTTGGCTTAAAAGGATATGAGTGAAAACAGCTTGTCGGGTCCAAAAATAAAAATATATCGCTGGAAATGAGCTGAATAGATCTCTTGTAATCTTACGGATATTTGTCAACCCCCCCCTGGTAAATCAAGAAAAACAAGACAATGTTTTCAAGCTCGTAACGTCCGGGATAAACGAATGTTCCTTTTGCCAACACCTGCCACACTCAGCCTCACATTCGACAGCAAAGACACACTGATCGGTACAAATCTCTCACAGTTTTTACTCCAAAAATAACTTTGAAATGTAGCGCTGCTGAGGGAAAAGGGGTAGAGAAAGATGAAGTGGGAAAAAAGAAAGGCAGAGTGTAAAGAAGAGACAGCTGCTTAGGTCAGAGGAGGCATGTGGCTGAGGAAGCGCTCCCCCTCTCCCTGAGCTGTCTGGACTCTCCGTGAGGGACAGAAGGAGAGATTTAGACAGGATGTGAAATATTGAGTGAGAGAAGGAGAGAAGGAGAGGGGGAGACTGACAGCAGGCAGGAGAAACGGTGAGGAGGGGATAAGGTAACTAAAAATACCACATTTGTTTAGATGTTTACACAGTTTGGTTTGCTTTCGGTAAGCAGGCGTTCCCTTCTTCTTTAGCGTAAAGTCACCTGACAAGACCCGCCATCACTGGAGTAATTCAAGGTTGATGGTTTTCTCAAGTTGCTCCCAACCATATACAGCAAAAAGAATGGATAATAGTCAGAAGGAGGTCTGCAAAGAGAAAATATAGAAGCTTTTACCTCCTCCTGCAGCAGGCTGTTGTTTTGATGCAGGGTGCTTGCTTTCTGCAGGCAAAGGTTAGCTCTGCTCCCCCGGAGCTCCTACCATTCCTCTTCCTCCTGATCGAGCTGCAGGCGCCCGAGGGACACCACTCACATCTCAGCTCACCAAAATGTCCACCCTGATGTCAAAAGACAGATGCTGGTCATGAGAGAGGAACAGTCTTTTTTTATTTGTGTCCATCTTTGTTCATGCTTGGTATAAGAAGAGAAACAACCACAGCAAAAGTAAGAGTTTTATTGTAAAATTTTAAATTTAACAGAGAGCATGAGGTAGAGAAGGGCAGGAGGACACAGCGCATTAAGTATTTAAAACAACAAACACAACCGTTTCATCCAATATTTTCTTACCTGTCTTTCTGGCGACGAATGCAAGCTGTCTAACAAACCTGTCCATCAGAACCTAAGTTTGTATACCTGACTGTTGCGATGTGAAGCACGGTGGTGCTAATCTGTTGTGCCAGATGCTCCAGTCTTCTCAAACTCAGTAATAATCTAAAACACAAATAGATTAGGGCTGTGACCACTGCCTAAAAAATCTAGTCCTAGGGTACGTTCAACCCAGCAAATCAGCCATCCATTCATGCATTCATCCATTGATTATCTTTGGTTTATGTGAAGTCACAGTGGCAGCACACTAAGCAGATATTCCAGTCGTCCTTCTGCCCAGCAGCACTTCCAGTTCTCAGGGCCTCCTTCCAGTTGAGCGTCCAGGAGATTTTTGAACCAGCTCATCTGTATCCCTCTGAATCTCTGAGCTCCTTATCCTAACTGTGAGCTCAGCCATTCTTTACAGGAAGCTCATTTTTCCTGTTTATTTACAATCTGGGCAGCATGGCGTCTGACCTACACAACAAGAAAATCCTGGGTTCGAATCCACCATGGATTCGTCCAGGAGTTTGTCTGGAGTCTGTGCAAGTTTTCATGTTCTCTCCATGTTTGGGTGGGTTCTCTCCGAGTACTCTGGCTTTCTCCCGTAATCCAAAGACATGCAGATAGTGGGGTTAGGTTAACTGGTGATTTTAAATTCTCATAGGTGTCTATCTGGGTGCAAGTGATTGTCTGTCTGTCTTTGTTGACTCTGCGACAGGAAAGCAACCAGTCCAGGTCATACCACCTCTCACCCTATGGGAGCTATAATAAGCCCCGCCCCCCACGACCCTCAATTGGATAAGCAGAAGAAAACAGATGGATATTTGCACATCGTCTAATGTTACCGAACCAATGGCAGCTCTTTTTTTTTTTTATCAGGTGCAATTCTTGGGTTTACTTTCTATGCTGGCAAGCATTTGTCTCCATACCAGAGATTTTGCACCCATTTGTCGGGGTTTCTGTAATCCCCATGAATGGGGATCATCCCAATCTGACTCCACATCCCTCTTCCCAGGCATGGGACCCACTCTCTCACCCATTCTGCTTCCATATCTTGACTATTGTACAGTCTTTTGTAAAACCTCACTCCAACAGTGGACGCCCTCAATCCCAACTGTTTTGGCTGCTTAGTTACCTGAATCAGGCTGCAATCACCACAATAAATCTAGCAGATCGGGCCGTATGTAAGCCAGATGACAACCTGTAAAAAGGTAATTACTGACCCAGTATTCTGCCTGCTAGCCCGCTCTGTGCCCTTGACTGAGTAAGGCCAGGGATGGATTTAGGTTGAATGATAAAGAGGCAAAAAAAATACTCACATTGAAGTTCGGTTGCATGAAAACTGTCTTACTGTAAATTGTAACATATGGTTATATTTGTGCTTAGTTTCCTTATGCTAATGTCGGCGTCATCTTCCCCTTTGTTTCCCTGTTCCCTGTTTGAAGTGCGTACTTCAGTTGACAAATCTGTCTTTAGGAAGCGCTTAATTAATTTGTCTTTTAAGCAAAGGTTTTAGTCAGATCCTCAGTTTTCTGTGTCACCTCCTTTTTCTTTTCTACTTTCACTTGGCCTAAAAACAGTACGGTTTATGTTTGTCTTTTTTAGGCCTTCGGAGATCACTTGTAGTTGTCACTTGCCTCCTGATGTGGCACTTTTGGGGTTACTGCAAAGGTTATGTTTGGTTGCTTTAAATATTTTATGTTAGCTGAGGTTAGTTTTCCTGAAAGCAGGGACGTTTGGCAGTTAACTGTGACAATGACTTCGAAATGCTGAACCAGCATCAGGAATAACATTACGACCACTGACAGGTGAAGTGAGGAACACTGGATCCAAGGAAGGTATAGCAGTGAACGAGTGTTGCAGGTGCATAAATGTTAAAAATGAGCCCATTTAGCTCATTGGTAGGTGGTTGCTAGGCAACACGATGATGGCTTAATATCTGATATATATATATATAAGAACGTACCTGATTTGCAGGGATTGTTTATACATTCACTGACCTCATTATTGGAACTTTGGCCATGATAAAGTTTGAGTAACTCTTATTATTTATATATCAGAGAAAGTCTGTTCTGTGGGGTTCTTGATGTTCATGGATAGACATAAAAGAAGTATGTCTATCCATCCATCAGTTTCCTGCTATTTTGCTAACCGGTCTAAGCTGATGCTCTTCTGGGACACTGAAGCCAAGACATAATCTTCCGAGGCATACCGTCGGCATACCCTGGGTCTCCTCCATTTAGGACAGGGGTGGGGGAACTCCAGGCCTCAAGGGCCGGTGTTCTGCAGGTTTTAGATGTGTCCTTGATCCAACACAGCTGATTTAAATGGCTAAATGACCTCCTCAACATGTCTTGAAGCCCTCCAGAGGCCTGGTAATGAATTAATCATTTGATTGAGGTGTTCTCACCTAGGGTTATATCTAAAACCTGCAGCACACCGGCCCTTGAGGCCGAGAGTTCCCCCCACTCCTGATCTAGGACCGGCACCTTATCTGGGAGGCATGCAGGAGGCGTCACGTTCAGATGTTGAACCATCTCCATTGGCTGTTTTTGAAGAGGAAAGGTAGCACTACTACTACTTGAGTGCCCAGCTCCTCAGTATCAATGAATCACAAGCTTAACATGGTGGAGGGCGTACACAAGTGTTCCCAGGATTCAAGGGAACACTTGTGAACAAGGATTCAAGAAGCCTGGTGCATACCAAGACACCGGGAGCCAGGCTCGTTGGAGCGCATGGTGGCCGAGCCTTAACTGATTTTCCTGTGGGCGCAGCACCTGTAGGAGGAGCTGAGGAGGTCTGGTGCTTTGTGGATTGAGCAGCTTTCAAAGGCAGAGGTCGTGATGCTCGAATCCCCTGTTATTAATGCTGATTTCAAGGACGCGGAGCCAAATAATTATTTTTCTTAAAAATCCTGAACTCCTCACTGTTTTGTGCACCTGTTCCTCTTTTCTCTCACCTTACCACCACTGCATACTAATTGCCAGACCAAACATATTTTTAAAAAGGTGTCTTTGTGTATGACCTCGCCTGCTAGCGTGTACGCATGGAAGAGGCAGTAGGAAGACTGTGATTTGCTGGTGATAACTGAGAAAAGGAGGGAGGGAGGTACGCATTGATGAAGCAAGAGCGAGGGAGAGGCAGAGAGAGAGAGAGAGAGAGAGCACTGTCCCTATCAGTGTCTTTTTCGCTCTGCGATTCAGGCAGCCAGCCTTCCTCTCCTCCTCCTCCTCCACCTCCTCCAGCGGCAGTGGCAGCAGCGGCAGCAGCAGCGGGGAGAAGGGAAGAAGGAAAGCATTGGATGAAAAGGACTAAAATTGGGACTCAACAAAGAAAGATAAGGAAGGCATGAAAGACATCAGCAGCAGGAGAGCTGCGTTTTTTTCCACTCAGACACCCACACCCGCCGAATGTGCGGTGGGAAGAGGCTAAAACCAGCGCGAAGAGAGTGTGAAAGAAAATACTGACTGAGAGAAGTGGATCGCAGACGGCAGAGTTGGAGGGGAGGGGGGGATGAAGGAGTAAAGGATGACAGCGGACCTCTACTCATGGACAGAGCAGGAGGAAGAAGTGAGAGAAAACCTGAGAGTCGGCACTGTGACTGTTGAACCGACGGTATCCATTTTACAGCGGGAGCAACAGGACCGTGCCGTCTTCTCCCCGCTGCGTTTCTGCCCCTCGATTCTGAATTCTGAATTTTATTCTGTTTGTATCGCTTCTCCGGACTTGTGACGAAATCGAGGGCTCTCTTTGGAATCCCTGCTCTGAAGTCCGAGGGCGGCCGTCCCCCCCTCTCCCTCCCTCGCATCCCTCTCTGTCTCCCTCTGTTGTAGTGTGTTTGCGTTCCCGTGAGCAGAAAGAGCTCCTCGTGTGTTTTCTACCTCCACATTTTCCACATTTTGCGCCCATCTGTTTCACGCTGGCTGTCCGTTCTCACCTCTGCCATCTGTGAGAGTGTCAGCTTTGGTTTCTTTTGTGTGTGTGGTTTTTTTTGTTTTGTTTTTTGAGTGCATGTTTAAGGATTCATGCCTGTAACCTGCTGCCACTGTCTTGTTTGCTGCAGAGAGAGGCACTTTATGTCCTTGGTGCAGCTTTTTCCCTTCAATCTTTAAAAGACAATCCAGGTAAAAGTTGTGACTGCTTCTCACCTGCATCAGGGAGCCTGGTTTCCTCCTCACAGGATATATAATACATGGCTGTCTTATCAATAATTCAGCATCAGGTGGGCCTGGTGAGTGTTGATCAAGACATCCAGGGATGAGACCGTTGGGGCTTGATGCCTGCTGAGAGCACGGTCTGCCGATGCTGTTGACTCACTTGACAGCAGCTTGATGATGTGTTGCCTCCCTCCGCGGCCTCTGCTGATCGCCGGCTGCTATCTGTAATAGCTGAATTCGCTCCCAGCTGTCTGTTGGCACTCGCGGCGTCTACTGGACTCCATCCAGCACCTCATTTCACACTCGGATCAACTTTTTTACTCTTTTTATTTTTTAAGAAGCGTGGTTTCTGCAAGACTTAAAAATAAGAATTGAATCATCTGGGTTGGTTTCCACTGATCTTCAGACACTTCTGTGTAATCCGTCACCATGATTGGTGTCAACAGCTTGCACTCGGCGGGGCGCCTGCGCTCACGCTCTCTTTGCACCGTGCGATACGGCAGGGACTTCCGGATGATGGACCCGTTCCGGTATCCCAGAACCCCGCGCTCGCGTTCACTCAAACCCCTGGTATTCCCAGACCTGTTGGGCAAAGCTCAGGACGGACAGAACCACCCACAGGCCAGGAAGAGGAGGAAGGTACTTAAAACCATGCTGTTCATTTAAAATGATGTATTCTGCAGCACAAAAGAGATGAATCATTTTTCCATTTCATGCTCATGTCACAAGTGCTCAGTGCCATTCAAAGCCACACATCTGTTTACAGCCTAAACCTGCACTGTACAGCAAATATCGGTAATAACTTTATTTGTCTTTCAAACATAGCAGATTTGAGAAAACACATTAAGGATGTGAACATAGAGTACATGCACACACATGTTTAAGCAGAAGAAATGGTCTGAAAGTGGGAGTCGTTACAGTTAACCTATAAAATACATTTTAAGCAGTTGTTTGAAATCTGATTAATTCTGCAGCTGCAAAAGCTCGATTTAAAGTAAGAAAGTGAAACATTTAAAGGGCCCCAATCAGCTGTTAGAGAGGTCGCTGGAATAAGGTCTCAGCAGGTATATTATATAAACAAGAGCTTGGCTATGTAGGGCTTCGTATGTAATTATACTTGATGGTCCAAGACCTCAATCCTAACCGTCAGTTCAGACAATTCGAATATATAACTTTTGTTCTATTAAACTGTTCTCAGAAAGAAATTATTTACTCTATCTGGGGTTAATAACAATCTAAAATGAAGTCTAATTTTCTCAGAAAGTCGATGACAGGAAGCTCAATCAGGGCCGATAGACGAACACTGGCTAGTTTATAGCAGCCTTGCTGATTATACATTTCGAGCACAGCAGCTTATTTAACTGTACCCAGATTGTTTGGAACTCACAGAAATCCTGAACTTTTGATGACAGTTTTGCACCTTGATGTCCAAAATTGGGCACGTGGGTACCCAGGAATGTATGTCTTTATTTATTATTTCAAGTATTTTTTTCTGTTTTTCTCATGATATATGAGCTGGATGAAAAAATCCAGTTTATGAAAGCTGATAAAAGCCTAGCTAATTGTATATCTGACGGGGTAAAACTTCGCTATAGCCTCTAAGATACTCCCATTGCACCCTTGACTGGCGTACTTACTTGTACCCTTGTGGTTTGTACCTTAATGGATGGATTAAAGGATGGACTGCATTTGGCCCAGGGATTCCTATTATTTTTTTTAGATATATTTTTGTTCTTATTCATTCATAAACTTTTAGTTGCATACGACTTTTTTTAGTCGTACAGACAGCTCAAACTGTACTAGAAGTTATCCAAATAGATATCAAGGATTTTATGCCTATTTCTATACGTCGCCTCCTGATATTACACCTTTAAATCTAAAGCAAAGTGTTCAAATATGTACTTGAAATGGTAAGAAATATGTGTGTGTCCTTTTTTTGCCCTGAGAAGGTCTGGCAATTACCTACAGAGTGTGTATATTTATGCAGATTGCACCTGTAGGGACAGAAACGGCCTTTTATTGTACCCCTATATCTGAGAGAGCGTGTGTTTACTGTTTGATTTACCACCTGTGCTGCTTGTATACATGTGGAGTGCAGAGCGGTTGATGAAGGCGGTTGGATTTCTGCCAGACCCGACATCACGTATAGCATGGCTCAGTACAGGGCGCCGCTTAACGCCATCACTCAAGGCTAATGGCTCTCATCTGTTGCCACTTGGTGACGTTGATGGAGCAAGTAGGTGAAGGTGACGAGCATCCATCTTTGTCTGAGTAAGCCTTCAGACTCAATGACTCTCAATACCGTCGATCCCTCAGGATTTACAATCAGGGAAAATACAAATAAAACATATTCTTCAGAAATAACTCACCAAATAGACTCAGCTGTGACACAGTTTCTGCACATGCAGCATGCAAATCAGAGCTATGCTGAAGTGGAGGCAAATGTAGAATATTACGCATACTTGAAGCTCCAGGCTATTTTTGAAATTTCTTCAGATTTACTCACTAAAAGTTCCACAAGCGTGACCCTAAATGAGAAATCTTGGGATATTATAATGAAAAATACTTTCAAATCTCCTTTTCACCATACTACACTTATTCAGAACCAAATGAGAGGGTAGATAACAGCCTTATATGTTACTGAATAAGATTTAAAAGCTCATCAGAAGTGAAATATTGATATGAAATACCTCTGATCCAGATCTTTGAGAAAAACAGAATCATTTTACTTTTTAATAAGAAAGTCCAAACCTGGCTCTATTACTGGCTAAGGACAAAACCAACAAAACTCTTTGTTGAGTGATTGAAACCTCTAATTTTTAGTATTTTGTAACCATGGGAATGACACATGCATGTCCTTTTGTTGTCAGCATTTTGAATCTTTTGAAAACAAGCAGTTTTCCTCAGTTGTACACGTAAACTTCTGCAGTCACATCACTGCACTTTTACTGCTTACAAATTCACTGTTAATATTTGATGTTGGTCGGATTTTTGCTACCGTAGCAGTTTGTCTCCTACTCGGGCATCCCAGGAAGATCTTCCCTGTCTGTCGTGATTATTAAAATGCATGAGCGCAGTTAAGTTTGAAACATAACTCGAGAGTTTTACAGCAGCAGGAGCAAAACAGACCTAAATCTGTAACGGTCTCCTCTGGGTGGTCATCAATATTCATGGCACTCTGGAAGTATTTGTGATTAGGCCCAGTTTCAAAGCTGCGAATGAATCTGATTAGATCACTGAATCAAACACCATCATTAAGTCGGTTTAGGTTGAAAGTCTAAAACGTGAGTGACAACCAGCGGCTTAATATGTGTAATGAAACTGGTTTTAGTTTGAGGTTTCTTAAGAAGACGCGTGGTATTGATCCACGAGGAATTCAGAGATGAACTGCCCGTAAGTGTCCTCTCCATCACCTCAGCCGGCACATCTGTCTTTCAGCTGCACTCACTGCCTTAAACTCTACAGCCCGATGGCCTCCTGCTGCCTCCTCTGACCCCGCTCCTCTGCAGCAGCCCGGCTGTGAAACTAAGCTGCTATGTGTCACATTCAGCTGGCCGAGGCCGATGTCATTGAGGTGTGTGGGGAGCTGAAGGAGAAGTGTCTAATGGTCCTGACTGTCACTACAGATTTTGAGGAAACTAAAGCCAAATGTGCCGACTCTCAGATCAGAGAAGCAGCAGCTGACCGCATCCCTCATTAAAACCCATCTTTGCCTCTGTTTTTTGTTTTCATCTTGTGCTGATCATGATGATAATATAAGTAAAAGACTGTGTTTGCTGTGAGAGGAAGTAATGACCTAAAAATGATAACTGGTGCAAAGGATGTGGAGAATCAGCAAGCAAACGGATACAAAACACTTCTCTGGATTTTTTTTCTCTACAATTTTTGCTTAGATTTATCACATTTATCAGGAAGGAAAAGGACCTAAATCCAGGAAATGTAAAATCCTAAACCCAAAAATGTAATCAGGAAGAAACAGAAGTTTTCAGGTAAACAGTTAGCAGGGGCGTCAAAGGTCTGACAAATTTGAGAAAACCTAGAAGCCTTTTTTGAGTAACACCAAGCTTTAATAACATTTCTCTATTTTAACGCGTACTCGCATACATTCACTAGGTACCTAAAATGGATTAAATAAGACATGTTAAAATTCCTGCCCTTATTTTAGGAGCCCATTAAAATAAGAAAGTAAGCTAATGAAAGTCTTCCTGAAGGAACTATGAATAAAGACTGGGGAAGAAAATGGGAAGAGCTACACAGTTTGTGTATTTACACTGACTAATTGAAAAAAGGAGCGACAATAAAAGATAAAAGCAGAGATGGGAAGTAAAACTGATAACAGGGTAGAGGGAGCAGAATGAAAAATAAACATAACCACATTTCAAACCCATGACACATCCCCAGTGCAAATCAGAGGTGTGAGTCCCTGCTAGGGTACTGTTTGTCTGTGATTTTAGCTCATTGTTAGATGGTTGCTAGGCACCTTCATTATGGATAATGATGTATCATGATGAACACTTAGTGGATATAAATTAGTTAAATTGATGCCATGCTTATATAAGGTGTTACAGGTGCATAAATCCTACAAATGAGTCATTTTGGCCCATTGATAGTTGGTTACTTGATGTGATGTCATTACAGTTAAAATACCTGTGCTCAACTCCTGTTTGTGTAGAAAGAGTTTGCGTGTCACTTATTATGTGAGTAAATAAAATTATTTAGTCAAGAATTTTGTTTTTTACAACAATAAAAAAATAAGAAAAATTGTAACCAGTAAACATTTGAAATATGTGCTTATAATTTATTTGGGTTTATTGGATTTTATTTGTTCGCATTGCCTATGCTCCTCTTTCCCAACAAGTTTCATTATGTTGAGTTTGGTACAAACTCTTTCCAATAAAAAGAGAAATTCCACTCATCACATTACAAATACTGAAGGCCTGGTTAGTTGCGGTGATCTAATGTCTTTGTTATGCTTTTTGCTCCCAGACTGTAACTTAAATTTCCTCCATGTGGGTCGATGCATATGTCTAAATTATTTATTGGCTGATTGATTTGCCCGTCCATTCATTGAAAGGCCTGGGTGCTTGGCGAATAATGGCTTTGTTACTGATGCAGTGGTGATGGTGGCTGACTGATTGGATGATCGATGGATTGTGTGGCTAAGAAAATGAGTAAAGCTCATGCAAAGGGAAGTTTGAGCAGCATGAAAAGGGATGCCATTTCTCTGACCACAGTTTATTGAATAAAGCCAGCTTGCTTACTGCGCAGTTTTCACAGAAAACCACCACAAACCTGCCTATGTGTTTTACTCGCGCGCTGCATTATCTGATCAATTGTCCACCTGTACACTGCTAATATTTTTCCTAAATGTGATTTTCTTGTTTCCTCTACAGGCTCTCTACAACTCAATCAAGAACCAGAAGCTGCAGTGGACATTGTAAGTCTTTTTAAATTGACCTAATGTAAATATTATTATCTTAAGCTGTTTTTAATTCATTATGGTTTCCCATCTGTGGAGGACCAAATGTACCCAATTTTTAAAAAATAAAGAAATATATAAATTGGTTAATAAATCATTCAGTATTTCAGTATATTTGGAATTGATATGATTAAATTTACTGATGTGCAATTTTTTTATAATTACCTATTTATTTATTGGTTGCCTCAAATGGGGAGCTAAGCTGTCGGTGATGTCTTCTGTGCAGATGTAAATGCATGAAAGAATAATAAAATAATAAATAATATAAAAAAATAATCATTTTTTAAAAACAAATGACCTTATTATTAACTTTATTATTGTGTTGATAAATTGAATAAATTGAACATTAGTTTATTTATTTAAACTATTTTAAAGATATCCTTTTAGCTTATATTTTTAATACAAAAATATAAATCAATATAAATCAATAATAATATTATCATGTATAATTTGTTTTGTTTATTGTTTCTGATACATGTAATGGCCTGTCATTTTTTTAGTAAGTCATTTATCTTTGAGCTAAATACTAATGAATAAATAAAGTAGAGTCTTATTTTTAACTCACATCTTCATTTCTTTTCTTATTTTGTTTACAAATAATCATTTATGTAGTTGTTTATTTTTTTCATATTGGCAGCTTTAGGCCCCCATACTGGGCCTCCATACAAGGCCTCAAAACAAAAAAGAAACAAAGGAAATTCATAGATAAATCAATTTGGAGAAAATAATGGAAAGACAGAAAATAATTACGTTTAGAAAGTTACAAAAATATTTGTATTAATAAAATTGAAATGATAAAAACAAATGTGGAAAAAATCTAATTTAAAACACAAAATTAATATGAATTTATTCCATGTTTTTAAAATGAATTAACAACTTCTTTTGTTTTTTATTTTTATTCTTTATTTATTGGCTTTTCCAATTTCGATTTTGGTAGTTTGAGTCTTCCATACATTCTGTGCTTTTTATTCTCACACACAGACTGGAGGGCAGGAAACAATACGGGATATTGATCAGCTTGTTTGCATCCTCAGTGATGACGCTAGTGTTGTTTGGCATGTGAAGGAAACATTAGTGTGTCAAGGGTTGCTATTCTGGATCACAGCTCCACGGCGCCTCAGAGATGCCAATTAAGTCGCCAGCTTTCCAAGCTTTGTTGCCATAGTTACGGCACCATGGATACGACTCCATAGCTACCACGATGCTCTTTCCTCCCTGCATTCTCTCGGCAGCAAACACACACAGTGACAGGCAGATAAAATGCACACATTAGTGTATGTATAGGCAGAAATCACATGTATGCTTGTGAACATGTTGCATTTTGGATGCATGAAAAGCAAAAGAAAAAAAATTCAAAAGAGAACGAGAACAAGGCAGCTCCATTTCAACGTCTCTTTACCTGCATCCTGTACAAAGGTGCGACCACAGCCTCCCACTACCTTTCCAAAAATAGCAGCTGCAGCGCTCCCGAAGCAGCCGAACAAAAGTGGTCAGAGGAGCAGATTGCGGAGGAGATCCGCAGAGAGGCAGGCAATCCAGTTCAAACATCTCCGCTGACATATAGACAGCTATTTAAACACTGCCACCGCACAGGAGGCCTCGCTGGGATAGAAGAGATGTCATTTTTAGACACGTAAACACCACAGAGCGAAGGAGAATCCACCTCCAAACAAAACCGGTTACAGATGAAGAGATTCAGCCCACAGAAGTCTGTTGTTCATTTTTAATGCTTTAGCCGGCAGAGATCTTTGCAATGGAATCTGCTTTGGAACTCTGACACTTATGGACAAGATTCATCCGCCTTAATATTCAGGAATCTTTCTCGGAGCCTGGCTCATTGATTGGTAACCTTCAAACTGCGGTTAAACTTAAAATTAACCAAATTTTTATTTATTTTACAGCTCTGAATCCATGTCATTGTAAGCTGGTGTGTCTGCATTGCTCTGCGGTCACAAATGCAACTGAGTTGTTCATGTTGAACTTGGGTCTAATAGATATTTAACAACTCTTCCTCAAAGGCAGGAAGAGGAGAAGCCTTCACAACAGACCGAGATTGTCAGCGCTATAAAAATGAAGAAAAAGCCACATGTCTGCACAGGAATACTAGCTGTTGCATTAGCATAATCAGCAAGCTGGATAGAATCACATTTACTTTCACTGAGCATTACCCTCATTCTAATCAGTATACTCTGTTTACATCACATATTAGGGCCAAACAGATGTGTTGCAGATGTTAAGGTCCGTGTGGCTGTGTGCTTATTTACATTTCTGGGAACTCAAGCATTATACTTAAGGTGAGCTGAAGTCGCTGCAGTCTTGTCCTAAATGATAAAAGTGTCGCTGCTCAAAAATAAAAGAAAAATTGCCTCTTTAACCCTTGAATGCAAACAGAAGAAAGCGAAGCAAGAAACTTAATATTCATGGATCTTTTCTAAATGTTTGCAGCAATCTCCCTCTGCACCATCTGTGAATCTCTGTGCTCCTGCACAGACCTATCAATACATACAGAAGTTTACATCCACTCATAATGGACATGAATGCTGTTGCTAAGGGACATTTAGCCACATGTTACTGGGCCTCCACGTATATATTTGAGCCTGTGTAGATTAGACAAAATCAAAAATGAATTCAAACTCATGCACCCAGTTCTTGTTTTTTTAAACTCTGCCATACAAGCACTCCAAGAAATCATTAAAAGCCCAAAACTACCATGACATTCATAATCATGGACTTGTGACCACAACTGCATAAGACGGGCATGAAATGACCTTTTCATATAAACATGGTCAGCATTTTTTAAACCAGGTGTGACAAGGAGCAACATCAAAAGCATGTTTTACTTGCTAATTCTTAAAAATAGTGACTAATATCATAAACTCATCAGGAAAGTGTTTCCTGAGGTCACTGATTGACAAAGCTGAGAGCCCCCTGCTGGCCATTAGAAAGAATGCAGGCTTAAAGCACACCATCACTAGCTTCACAATCAGACCATCTTTTGTGGAGAGTTTGTCGCTGGACCCGCAACAACACAAATAAAAATAACATAAATAACATCAAAGTTTCCCAACCTGCCATCCCTGGAAAGATTTGGAATTTCTGTTAACACATTTTTTGGATAAAACTAGCTCATGAGCCATGGGTGTGTCCGAATTAGGATTATATCCGATTATCTCTGTGCTTTTGATAAATGGACTGGTTCTTATATAGTGCTTTTCTACCTGTAAATATGCCTCATTTATATAAACACATTTCCCATTCTTTTTCTACCTAAGTGCTTTCTAACATTCACTCTCGGATGGATGCATCAGAGAGCAACTTGGGTTTAGTATCTTGCCCAAGGATACTTTGGCACGCAGACCGGAGCAGCCAGGTATCGAACCACCAACCTTCCGATAAGCAGATGACCTCCTGAGCTACAGTGACACCTTTTAAAGCTGCTTACTGAGCTCACAGCGTAATGATCGAGCCCTGGGGGCAGAACCTTGTTCCTGTTTGTTCTTATACAGGCTGGTTTGTGTGTTTGCAGTTCTTTTCTATATTTAGCTTGTTCCAGTATCGATTTACTAATTTACTCCCTTATTTTAAAATAAAACCCTTCTCTGCGCGTGATATTCACACTCTAAAACAAACCACTCGCTGCGATTATGTGAAATCTAGTGTCCCATCACAGGTGTGTGTTTGTGCTCTATTCTGTTTTTCTTTTCTTTTGCAATGGATGTTATTTCACACCCCCGCAGAGAGAGACGTGCACATGGCCACTCTCAGCGGTGCAGTTGGATGCACCCACATGTTCTTCACTCGCTCGCTCACAGATACAACACAGACGTATACACATGGTTCCTCATTCAGTAGCGGGGGTGGATAGAGAGCAGAGGGAGAGGCGGTGGGCATTGTGCTGTGAAAGGGAGACGCAACAAGTCGGAGATATGGGGGGAAGTGGATCCCTGGATAGAAAAGAATGGCAGGATAGTAGGATATAATGAGCCGGGGGAATGAAGCATGCTGTACATGAAGTGAGGCAGGGAGATGAGACCTTCCTGTTCTATTATTCCTTTTATTCTGTTAATCTCAGCTTTCCTATGTCCTCGCTGGCTCTAATCATCGTGTCTTATTATTGTCTGCAGCCGTCACCGCTCACCTGCATACACCTGATGCTGTGATACTGAATGAAATATGTCTGTAATTCCAGGCGTCTTGTTTACTCTAACAGTTTAGGCTCAGAACCTGAGAAAGCCTTTGTCTCCTCCCGCTTTTTCCTTTTATACACTTAAAAAAAAGCTTCTCTTGCATGAAAGTGAAGACTTTTTGGTAGTGGAATAAAACTTTTTAAAGGCCTTGAATTTGAATTGGGGAGTATAATACACTTTTATTAATGCAAAAAGTCGTTTTATCTCCAACTCATTTCATGTATTTGTCCCATCTGGAGTGGGGAATACCTACCACTTAATTTTTTTTATTTAAAAAAAATGTAAACAAGCTGTAAATGCAGACATCCACACACCGGGGGCGCTGCAGGAAGGACTGCATGTGTCTGTCAATGTCTGTCTGTCAAAGTAGAAAAGAATGAAGAGGCTACAAAAACTCATTTATGGTCAGTCCCATCTTTTCAAAATAAGACTTTGTCTGAGGGTATTGCACAGGTAATTTAAAGCCTGTGTGAATGAGGAAATGCTTTGCCGCCTATAAGAGTGTTTTTTATGAATTATTGTCCTTTTTCACTTGACTGTGTTTGGAGTGTTTTGGTACAGTGACTCATAGTCAGTGAAACACAGCAGATCTCTTTCCTTTTCCTTCCTTCCCTTTCTAATTTCATGTCTTCCCTTTACCTCTGACTCCTCCTCCTTTTAGACTTTTTTCCCTTTGTTATAGTTTTTTATTTATTTTCCTTTCTTCAGTTTTCCTGTTCCGTTTCTTGTCATCTCTTCATCTCTGCCTTTTGTTCTTTCCCTTTGTTTTTGTTTCTGTCTTCATTCATTCATCTTTCATGTTGCCCTTCTTTTGTCCTTCCTTTGCTGACCTCTGTTGTATTTTCCTTCTTAAATACAGTACTGCTGTATTTCCTTTTTTTCTTACCCTCTCTGTTCCTCACCTCCTCTCCTGGACTTCTTTTTCCTTCACTGTTATTACTATATTTGCTTTGTTTCCTTAAATTTTCCATTCTTCGCCAGAATTCCTCTTCTTGTCATCTTTTTACCTTCTGTTGTGTTTCTTTCCTTTCATCTCTGCCCTCAGCCCTATCCTTTGTCTCCCGTTTTCCCTTTCATCTTTTCCTCTCCTCTCTTCTTTCTCACCTTCTTTCTCACTCATGTTAAATGTTCTGCCATCTGAGAACGATCAGCTTTGTCTTTTCTCCCCCCTCCGTCTCTGTCACTCCTCTATCTTTCTCCTCCACTCATCCACCCCCCTCCACCTCTCTCTCTCCATCTTTCCACTTTGTCTCTGTGTGGAGACGGATTCAGGCAGGCCAGCAGTTACCAGGCAACAGGCTACATGCTCATTGGCTCCGTCTCTGCTTCTCTTTCTCTCTCCGGCTCCTGCATGGGGTTAACTGCTGTTATGTACTGTTGGTTACTCATAGCGTGGTCTCGGGGGGGTTCGGCACACAGCCATTTTCTATTTTCAGGCTGAACTTTTGCATGGGTGCCGCCTGGTGAGGTAACAAGTGGAATTGCCATATTACCTTGCTGGGTGGATGCAGAGAGGCTCACTGCTGCAGCCTAAAGCATCTATCATCTCTTTAATGTGACAAATCCACTTAAAACACCAAAAGATGCATGCAGTGCATTGTCAAGGATTATTTAGAAGAGAATGGGATTATCGCTGCTGTAGCAACATGCATTGTTGGGTTTGTTTACAAACTGAATATTTAGAAAATAGTAATTGTCTGTCATGAACAACGATAAACAAAAAAAACAACAACAACAAAAGTGAATATGACCATAAAAAGTTAGTTTTTTTCATACTGGCAAAAAATATTCTAACCTGTCAAATGAGGAATTAAAAATAGGAAAATTCAAAATAAATTGTATTAGAATTAGAAACAAATGACACACAAGACGAGAGGCAAACTGTAGGAATTCTGTTCAAAATAAAATAAAATGTGTATATAAAAATATTTTTAAAAAGAAAATAAAATTATTGTTTTTGTTCAAAAAAGGGTTGAATTACATTTTTTAAGTATTTTATTTGGATAACTTCTAGCCCTTTTTGAATAAATTTTTTTTTTTAAATATAGGAAAGACGATACAGACTATATACTATTTGTTTAACTGGAACATAAGTAAATACAAACATAAATACAGTATGTTTAAAAGAAAAGAGGTATACATGAAAAAAGTAGATTAGAAAATAAAATGAAACAGAAAAATGTCTTAAAGCAGTAAAAGAAAACCAAATAACACATTTTAAAAAAGGTTGGTGGGTAGTAAACAGACCTGATCTTTTTGGGTGAAGAGTTCAGTTGTTAATCAGACTGAGACTCTTTTTTTTCTGGGAAGTTCAGCGCTCAGAAACACATTTCACACGAGGGTAGTTAGAAAGAAATGAAGCTGCAGTCGACGACTCAGCAGCTTCTCAGGTTTCTCATTTACAGAGATGGCTCCTCAAGGCCTGTTCCTAATGAGCGATGTGCACCCTGCACCAAAACTTCAAATCCACCAAAAACACTCCGAGCCCATAAACTCATTTTAATAAAGGGTGGAGTAAGCCTGGTGTATGATACAACACTCTGAGACAACACAGTGCTTCCAGTTTTACAATAAATTTGGTCTACATTTGAGGTGTTTCTAAAGGTTTGGATGAAAATTATTATTAAATAATAATAATTATTAAAACTTCATTAAAGTAACATGAGCAGTTAAATGAAAAGACGGGTTATTTATATGGAAAATGGTTCCAATTTAAATGTGTGCTTGAGATATTATAAGCTGTCCATTTGGGAATGACGGCCATGGGAAAATATTCTGCATAAAAGTGCCGCTAGAAAAGTCGTTGTTACTGATGTAACCCCAGTTCTATGAGTATGTGTATACCCCAATGGGCTTCAGTGAGTTCTGTAGGGCAGCAAGAGGCAAGAGACCCTTTGCTTTCATCCTTGGCAATAATAAACATATAGTAATGTGGACTAGAGAAATATGGACCAAACCTCTAACTGAAAACGATCAAAGTAGTAACAGCAATAGGAGGTCAAACAACAGAATCAATGTCTGACAAACGAGGCTGGTAGCACCAAAACCTGCAGCTCAGGCTGGTTCCTGTAGGAAGTCTCTATAGACTCCAGTGTTAAAGGGCCCAAATTTACAGCAGAAATAAATATGTTTACAAGCCTGGCATTTGTTATAATTGTCATATTTTATTGGAACTTTAATAGGATTTTGTACTTTGTATTATTACAACCGTAACGGACAAGACCGGGGGACGGAAAAAGGGCAAAGTGAGGGGCGGCGGCATGGTGCAGACGACCCACAGCTGCCGTCAGCACAGCCCCTCAATGTTTAATTCATCGAATAATCTGAAACTCTTTAGAAAGAGTTTATTAATGTCATTTTCTCAGAGAAAGTGGTTTGTGAATCCTGAAGAAAAAGTAACACATCATCCAAATATAGATTTATTATTACTTATCTACGTTCTTGCATTTTATGCTAACAGTGAAGCAGAGCCTGGTGCCCCTTTGAAGACAGAAGCTGGAGGATGTTCTGCATCTAGAGACAATATTGTAGTTTCAGTGTTTTTACTACATGAATAGTCTATCAGATTAAGTAATCTAGGTGTACTTGTTGATAAGTGCCTACCTTTTATGAAACCGGTTTGGTCAGGATATATTACGAGGGGGGTTATGTCTCTAATCTCTTTGAGAGTGCTGTCCAGACTCTTTTAAGGTCAACGTTAATAAAGGGTTTGGGCGACAGCTGGTGGGAAATACAGGGTCTTTGCCTGGTTTTAGCAGGAGACTAGTGTTGGCAGAATTCATATTTGGTGGTAGTCCGCCATGTTCCTTGATTTCCTGCGATGTTCTTCAGAATACTGCTGCCAGAATTGTCCAGAATAGACCTCTGCTAGAAATCCATCTGCACCTGGAGCCTTATTATTGGGCATACTTTTCAGGGCTTCCTGGAGTTCACCTGATGTCAGCAGTGAATCCAATGCTAGCGTTTGATCTGATGATTTCAGAAGCGTTATGTTGTCGAGAAAGTGATCGATTTCGTTTTTAGGTGGCTTTATCTCTGGTGAATATAAAGATTTGTAAATGTCCCTGAAAGTGCTGTTTATTGTTTCAGGGTCACATTGTTACAGTCTGGCTGACTATGTGGAGCGAGAAGGAGGACCTGAGTGCAGACACGCAAAAGGAAACTTTGATTTAACTAAGTACGAGCTGCTTATTTAAGGCTGGTTGAACAATACAAAAATAAAAGGGCAAAGGCGAAACTAAACAATAACCTAGATTGGGTGAACTAAGATTAAACATGGAAAAATAACCTTAAAGTGAACATCTGGCACGGATACATGGGGAAAAACCCAGAAACATGACATGAACATAGCAGACGACCAGACAAGGAATGAATGAAAACACACAGACTAAATACACACAGGAGGTGATCAGGGGAAGTGGAAACACACGGGGAAGCAGACTGACTGGAATGAACATAATGACGCCACAGGGGAAGTGAAACTAAACACAATGAACATGGGACAACCAGCCTCTTCAAAATAAAACAGGAAACATAACGAGATGCAGACATGGCATCGCGAACCTGATGACACATGAAAGGTGAGGGAGACTTAAACACGGGGAATCTAATAAACAATGATCTATAACAGGGCAACCCAGGCAAAATAAAACAAGCTTAAGATAACTAAGACTTAAACATAAACAATGAATATCAAAATATAAGAAAGCTCAAAGCACTGGGTTAAACTACCCAGGACCGTGACACATATACTGTTTTCCCAGACCCAGTTTAAGTCTTTATTCAATCTTTCTTTAGTTTTAACTGGTTAGCTAGAAATTTCATTTAAGTCTAGTGTTGCTTTACATATTTTGCGACAACACGTATGCTTCTTCTAAGGATTTGATGATTTCTTTTCATTCCTGAATATATTTGTTTTCTCTTTTCTTTTTTATGATGTGAATGAAATTATTTTACCTCTCATCACAGCTTCCCCTGCTTCCCAGAGAACAGATGCTCATGATCCAGGCAGTCTAAATATAAAGCCCACTCTTTTTAAAAATATTTAATAAAACCTTCATCTTTAAATCTCTAGTTTTTACTTGGTGACCTCTTTATTTATTTGAATTTAAAAAAAACACAGGAGCATGATCTCTGACAGCTATAGGGTTTATCTCAGTGCCTGAAGTGTCACTCAGCAGTGAGCTGCTGACTAGGAAATAATCAAGACGAGAGTAGAAAGTATATTCCTTACGGTGAAGGATGAAGGAAACACCATGCATCTCAAAGTCCGAAATCGCACACGTACTGTTTAATTATATTTGTGGATTGCCAACAGAGCTGTTCCTGCATTTCTTCATTTAGTCCAAAATTGAGGTCGGCCCTGAGAACAAATGAGCAACCTTGGTATTCAGAGAGTGCACTAAAAAAAGCGTGGAAGAACGAGGGGTCATGAACATTTGGGCCATATACACTGACAGAACAAAACTTTTTGCTACCTATAAATGATGTAACTATTAGAAATCTACCCTGTGATTGTAAAATTAGCATTTTTATGTATTAAAATTGCTCCTCCCCTTTGCCTGGGGTTATAGCAGGCTGAGAGCACATGAGAAAACTCAGGTGTTTTAAGTTCATCTGTAGCTGTGACAGGTCTATGAGTCTCTTGTAATAAAATAATATCTGCCTGAGGTCACATGGAGCCAGCACCATGCACATTCCATGTGATAAACCTTAGTGTGCCCATAGTTGTGTGTGTGTGTGTAGCTAATGTTGAGCGCTGTGTGTGAATGAGAAAAAACACACTTCCATTGGGTGTAAGAAAGTGTGTGGTGAGAGTTTCCATTAAAGTGCAAATACATAGATCCGAGTGGTGCTTGGTGTTGTGTGATCACGTGTGCACATTAACTTATATGAGCGATATGTGTGTGTGTGTGTGTGTGTGAGTCCTTTATGTCTGTGTGCACTGTGAGGCTGTAGTGCGTATCTGCGTGATCGTGCAGATGAAATAATGATTGTGTAATGACAGAAGGTGCAGAAGCAGTAAAAAAGAAAGAAAACTAATTGGAAAGGGGTTGTGGGTGAGAGGGAGTGCAAAGATAACAAACAGCCCACGATCTTAGAGGAAAGTTGTGTGTGACTTAGTAGGAAAACAGCTGATCTGTGCAGCAAGAGGAGGAAGAAAAACATGCAAAGGGACACAAGGGAGGGATGAAAGAGAAAACCCAACATATCTAACAGTTTTATAGCAGTTATCTAACAAGAAATATGGCTGCTGTGTGGCAGAGATCAGTCCAAAAAGTCTGTATTCTCATTTTAATGAGTGCATATGTGTAGTTTTTTTGGTCTGTGACAAAAATACCAGCTATTTCTTCCCTCTTTGTTTTACAGTTCATGGATGCAATTTGAAAAGCAAGCTAATTAGCTCCAACTTCAGCTTGGCAGCAGGTAAAATGCTGATGCTGAGACTTGAAGTTGCTGACATCAGTGAGTGACACCACTAGGGTCATCTTTTATATACAGTTTGAAAAAGAAGAAGAAGAATGATACAATTGGAATTTTATTTTTATTAACAGAAAAATTGTTCTCAGACTTGTATAGCAAGGAAACTTCAGTTTCTTAACGTAATTATTTGTTAAATATTTTGCACTAACATTTATTTTTAACTGATTGAAAAGAAATCTGTTATTTAAGGGTGTTTTCAGCCAAACAATAGGGTGATATGAATAATACTAAACAGCAAAAACTGAATGAAAATCTTTTTTTTTTAAGAACAAAGATGCAGTCTTCCAGAGATTAAGTGTAAAAAAATCTTTGATGCTCAATCTTGAATTTGAATGACTTTGCAGCTTGATGAGATTTTTACATTTTAAAAACAGAATAAGGGTTTATGCTTTCTTAGCTTTTTGAGGAGCCTTTAAAGCCTCAGCGTTTTGTAGCATCCTCTGTGTGATGTGTCGGCATCTCTGAGAGCAGCTGTCCCTCTGGGTAAAGATGCCCCTGTTTTTCACCTCAAAGCAGGAGCAAGATAGATGGTGTCACTCTTTTCCTGTGGTATTTTTTGATCAAGGAGAGTGGACTTCTGTTCTGAGGAGAACAGGAGCACAGCGAGAACGCGAGAGGAAAACACACAATTAAAGCTTTGAAGAAAACTTTGTTCGCTCTGGTTTCCCCCAGCGAGATGATGCTTTGTAAATGTCTTGAAGAGCAGAAGCTGTGCCAAGACACCAGCAGCGGACAGCGATATTACTCATGTGTACGTGTGTGAAATCTCCGGACCTCATGTCCTGTGCTGAGTGTGAGGCAAATGGACAGGATGCATGATGATGTGTTTATTCGCGATGCTAATGAGACATGACACATAAGTGTTGATCACCATGGAGTCTGAACTGTTTTTTTTCTCCTCATAGGGATGAGGAAGAGCTGCGGAAGTCGTTTTCAGAGCTCGGGGACAGCCTGTGTGACTCCAACTCCTCCAGATCGATGAAGAGGGTAGGCAGCAGCGGGAAGCCCCTGTCGGATGAGTTGCAGCCCACCGGAATGCTGCTGTACAAGAACGGATTCCTGGTTCGCAAAGTCCACGCCGACTCAGACGGAAAGAGAAGTACGAGTTACAAAGTTCAGATTTAGACAATGCTTTGAAACATTTGGCTGCTGCCCAGAGCATCATAAGTGAAACTGTAGGTCATGTCATGTAGAGCACATCCTGTGTGGAGTGTTTGTACTCCAAAGCGAGATGGTTTTTCTTCAACGGCACAGACTAACACATGCTGAGGATTTGGGATTTTAATGCTTTAATTCCAAGAAAAACAACCAGCATTAAATGTCACATTAATCACTCAAATGTCTTTAAAATAAGCTTTATTATTCAACAACATTTAGGCTGGTATTTGAATTTAAAACAATGAATTGATCTGAGGAAATACAGAAAGCAAAGACCTCCGTTATTCGCTTCATTAATGAGTCACAATCAGATGAAATCATTTGCACATATTATGAATATATATACATAAAAAGTAACCAATATTGACCTCCGTTTAAGTGCGATTTCCCCCCAAAGCATGTATTTTGCTGCTAGTCGTTGGTGCTGGTGCCTTGATGCACCAGGTTCCACATTAGATAGGTTTTCACTCCAAAACCAGTTGGTTAGGTTTAGGCTCTCCCTGTAGGGAAGAGTGTGAACATGAGAATTAGGGTGTGCATTGTCCAGTGCAAGCGTCCTCCACCTGGACAGACACTAGTCTTTTTGTACCTTACTGAGTTGAATGAGCCTGCTGCTGAAAACACTCAGTTTGATGACAATTTACTGCATACATTAAAACATCTAAGCTTCCTCAAAAAGTAGAGTCTGCTACATTTTCAGTGCAGGGATCTGGCAGAGCTTAGTGGCAGATTTTTGGAGGCATATCTCTTTAATATAGGCTACGTTTCAGGAGGAGGTTGTTATTACTGCACCACTCGAAAACAGTGGAGTTCACCAGTTTCCAGTCTCCTCACCCCTGTTGACACACCCCACAGAGTCTGAGAATTTCTGCGGGTGATGCAGATGTCTGTCAGATCACAGTTGTCAGTGATCCGGCAGGTCATGGCTGTGTCCACCTGCATCCCTATCAACTTCTCTGAATTGTGTTGAAGGCACCTGATATTGGTTAGGTCTAGGCACTAAAACATGTCAACATATCAGCAGTTTGCACCTTTGCCTCGGCAGGAGGCTTTTATGTTTACCTGGGTTTTCTCCTGGATCTCTGCTTACTCCCACCATTTAATAATATGCTAGCGTAATGCCACCTATTTCAACACTGAGCACTCGGTCAGTCACTTTCTGGTTAAATAAAGGTTAAAAATATTTAAAACTAGATAAATAGGTCAAATCAAATATGGGTGGGCCCTCAAAACACAAATCAAATCCATATGAGATGAGATAGGACTGGGGCCTCTCACTACAGTGAAAAACACCAAAAATACAATATAATATATAAATTATACACCAGATTTAGTTGAGGGAAATCACAGATTAGTGATTAGAGTGCATTACTTTCAGCTAAGTGTGGGTAATGTGGGGTGGCTGGAGCTGTGGTTCAATCCCAGGCTGCTCCAGTCTGCGTGCCAAGTATCCTTTGGCATGCAGACTGGATAATAACCCCTGATGGATGCTCTCCGATGCATCCATCAGAGTGTCAATGTGTGTGAATGTTAGATAGAAATCACCAAGTAAGAAAAGGCATGGAAAAACGGGCTTGCATGAATGGGTGTGAATGAGGCGTGTTGCATGAAGCACTTTGTAGCACGCAGTCATAAAGATGTTTATGAGAGTGGCACAAACAAGATTTTCAAATATGTCAGTAATAGACCAGATGAATGTGAGACTGATAACTGTGATGTTCTGGCAGGGAAGTCTGTGTGTTGGATTTAATTATGCGGACAGCCACTACAACACAGATAGCAACAAGTGTGCCCCAGACTGGCAGTTTTCTGTGTTGTGTGTTCACAGTATAAGGGTTAAATGTTAGGTGTGTCAGCTCTCCCCAAAAGTTCCTGTAACTCAAGTCGAGCCCACCTCATGAGCTTTAGGCCACAGCTAGCCCAAACAACGAAACAAAATCAAGTGCCATAAGTGGCCCAGATTATACCCTAATGTGTGGACTATCTGGGAGCAGACGACACTGGGTTACATGTGCAGTTTTGATTGAAGGTTTCCTGGATGCACCTCTGACTTAGTGCTGCAAAGCTAAGAGCACGATGTAACTTTGTATCTATGACTGGAAGTCTGTAATTAACATTTAATGTTTTCTGCTCCTCGCAGCACCGAGAGGGAAGAGAGGGTGGAAGACTTTCTATGCCATCCTTAAAGGGCTAATCCTCTACCTGCAAAAAGTAAGTTTCACACAGTAGACATATGTTTAGTTATAAAAACTAACTAAATAAATAAATAAAATCTAAAGGGCTGAGTGAGAAACAATTTGCAACAGCCACTGTTTGATATTCATTATTCAACCTTTTAAAGAACGGTTGACTGCATCTCCATAAACATCCTGTCTTACTTTCATGCCAGCAGCAGATTTTTAACAGAAGGTGGATCTTTATCCCTGCGGTGAACGTCTCTTTAGAAACCCAACAACAACAAAAAAGTTCTGCACCAAATGTTACCTGCCTGCCTGCAAACGAGCTCTTAAGATGATTTATTGATTTATTTAAGCAAAATATCAGCAATGAAAAAAGCAGCAGCTTTGCACTGACAGCTCAAGAAGCAATCTGTCCTTTAGAGTCACGTTTTGGTGCCTACTTCCTGTTTACACGAATACATGTTGCTGTGACATAATGTCCTCGTGCAGGCCGGGCCTTGGCACCGTGCAGAGGACCCATACGGAGCGGCGGTGGGCCTGGGTAACCTCTGCCAACATAACAGGCCACTGCTGCTCCAAATTCCCCCTGAATGCAGAGAAAATTGTGCCTGTAGGGATGCTGTGGCTCTGTTCTCTAAAATAATAACTGAACTTTATTTTTACGGAGGTTTTTTCACTAAGGTCTTCAAGGTTAATTCAAGGCTCATGATTCTTGTGGTGTGTGTCGTCAACACAAGTCCTGTGTAAGGATTTACAGTGACCTTTGACCTCTCCTTCAAGATCAATAGACTAATTTGAAGGTCAAAGTGATAATAATGCTTTATAGAGTTATTATTTTTTTAGACAATAACATAAACTTGTAATTAAACACTTTTTTGACATGTGACTAATTATACTATATGCAGAGCTATTAATTATGTTTTCATGCCATTGTTATAGAACTAAAAGTGTGGAAATATTTACTTTTTATAAAGGTCACATATGTGATGTGGAGGAATAATATCCATTAGCACGTTTAGGCCTAGGGCGGTGCGGTGGTTCAAACCCACAGCAAGAAGATTTCAGGCTCAAATCCAGCAGCCAGGTATTGAGTTTGTTTGTTCTCCTAGAAACATGGATGTTAGGTTAACTGGTGGGTAAATGTTGGCTGTAGGGGTGAATGTGAGCATAAGTAAATACAATAACATCTAATAAACCTTTGTGAGATCAGCTTTATCAAATAAAAACTTAATGGAGAACGTGACACTTTGTCAGTATATTTTGGTTATTGATTACCCTGTGATTTGTAGACGTATGCATTCGAATCAAAATAATTAATTTAGATGTTTTTAAGTTAAATTAAATTGTTTCAGACTTTGTCGTGGTAAAAAAATCTTCCACTAGTGCTTCACTTTAGATATGAGAACTGTCAAAACTCAAGCCTTTAAAGTTAGCTGAGGTATGAGTCAAGTAATATTTAAAAAATAACTTTTTTATCAAATTAAAAATAATTTGAGAAGTTTATGTCCACAGCTTTGTTCTTCCTTAACGAAAACGTATACGTCTGTCATGAAACCAAAATATCTTCAACTCAAATAAGGTATCAAATATATATTTTATATTTTTATTCTTACTGTTGAACGATTTTTTAATAATTAACTAAACTTAAAAAATTAAAACTAAAAGTTAAAACACATATTGTTTACCAGAAATTTAAAAAGAAAAGAAAAGAAAACTAGACCTTTAAAGAAAATCAAAACTAAATCGAATGGTGATTGTGTACATGCAAAACTAACCATAATAAATAAAAAATATGTAGGAAATAACTACTTTAAGTATTAATAATAATAATAAGGTCAATACAACCTGCCTGAGGAGGCACTGATCTCTGCATAGCTGCAACAAACAACAAGAAACTAATTAAAACTAGACTAAAAATTCAAAATTAATAAAACTAATAAAACTAATAAAATAATAAAACTAATAAAACTGAACCTATTCCATACCTTCACTGTCATTATATTATGCTGCTATTCATACTGTCATCATATTAATGCTGCTATCCTGTATATATTGTACATACTATTGTTTGAGTACTTACGATTGTTTTTTTTGTACTTTTTATATTTTACATTTATATTTATTATTGAAACTTGCACCAAGGGAGTGGCACTCCAATTTCGTTGTACTCTGTACAATGACAATAAAGGCTATTCTATTCTATTCTATTCTATTCTAAAATTAAAAAAAAAAACCTGATGAGAGACGCCTACAGAGCTCACATTCAGAGCAATATCAGTTGCTTCATGTAAATGTGTATAAGCGTCACCCACTCCTCCAATAAAATATGATCATAGTCAGCATCTTTAATGAGCGTTTGCACTGCAACACACCATTCTCCTTTATACCTGTCGTTCCAGGGGGAGTACAGGCCCGATAAGCAGCTCTCTGATGAGGACCTGAAGAACGCCGTGTCCATCCATCACTCTCTGGCAATGAAAGCTTCAGACTACAGCAAGAGACCCAACGTGTTTTACCTGCGGACGGCGGACTGGAGGGTGTATCTCTTCCAAGCGCCGTGAGTCTCTTTATGCTCTTCTCGCTGAGCTTGAACAAACGCACACGCTGTACGATTTATAGCTCCCACGCTGAGCAGCGTGGACAGCTGTGCAACATCTGCAGCAGAGCAGAAAATTCAGACAGCTAAAAAAAAGAACAAATAAGAAACACCCATGTTTTATTCCACTCTTCTCTTAGTGCTGACTTGCCGTCTCTGGCAATGTTACACTGAACAATCAAAAGTATGTGGACACCCCTGTTTTTAACTACATGAGCCCACATGAACAGATACTGGTGGATGTTGGGGTGGTGGAGGGGTTGACTCTGCAGGAAGCGATGCAAGCAAAGAGCTGCGCTGATATTCCAGAGGGGGGAGGAGGTTTGGTATGTGACACAGCACAGCTCAAGCTGCAAGCCTGAACTTGCTTTCAGCCTTTGTTCTGTTTCACTTCATGTCACGTGGAAATCTGAACTGCATAAAGTCATGAACTTACGTGATTAATTCTGGAGTCTATTCCAGCTACCATAGTGCGAGAGGTGTCGCAAACCCTGCACAGTGAAGATAAGTGCCAATCGAAAACAATACATAAATGGTAAAAAGGGCTATAAAACATGATTAAAAGGAAACTCAAATGCAGTATCACATAAAATAGAAGTCAGTAAAGGTGTGTTTTATGAGGCAAATCATTCTTCAAGCCTTTGCTCCTCAGGTAGGTCCTTTTAAAGCCGGGGACCCTGATTACACCCTTGCCCAGCCTTTTGGAACAGACAGAAAGATCCACCTGAAGAATAAGGCTGTGCACTGGCTTAAAAGGAGTCAACATTTCTGCTCTGACCCAGATGCACTTTAAAATTAATCAGTAAAATCCAACCATCCTACAAAACCAAAGCTGGGATTTGGGGTTATTGAACCGATGGCATGAGTAGAGGCTGTTTCGGTTCACAATACTATGGTGTCCACATATTTCTGGCCATATAGTGCTGCTGATAACAGCTGAATGTCCACCCTCAGCAGCACTCATGTGCTTACAGATTAGTGATACATGGAGAGGATGCGCGATGAAGGTGAAGGTGTGTGTCTGTGTGTGTGTGTCTTAGCAGGATCCAGGAAGTGGCACATGATTGGCCACATGTTTCAGGCCCCAGGAGGACCGGCTCTGTGCTCCAGTTGCAGCTTGCATTTGTCCCAGATACTGTACCCCTCTCTGCGCCTTTCTCCTCTCCTCGTCTCTCTCTCCGCCCGTCTCTCCCTGATGATTTAAGCGATGCTGTCTGATTCGATCTGATATTACTCGGGCTCTTAATGGGCCTGTTAATGTAAAACAGGACTTTTTTCTCTCTCTCATCTGTTAATTGGCTCCAAAATAATTTCTTTGTTAACAGCAGCGCTGCTTTCTCTGATAATTATCCCTTTGATGTTGTAAACCAGCCATGAGCGGATGTGAGCAGGCATCGCAGAGGAGAAGCATTTGTACTGTATGTGTTTTGGAGTTTGTAATTAATCGTGTGTGTGCGTCTGTGTTAATCATCTCAGGAACGCGGAGCAGATGCAGTCTTGGATCACACGGATCAACACAGTGGCCGCCATGTTCTCATCTCCTCCTTTTCCAGCAGCCATCGGCTCGCAGAAGAAGTTCAGCCGGCCACTCCTGCCGGGGACGATGTCGAAACTGTCCGAGGTATCCTAACTTTAATGAGTCTGACAGGTGGCTGATTCCACTCTGAGTATATCAAAGTAAATAAAAGATGGGCGTAGCTTCTGTTTAAGTGGTTTAAAGTGGCCTAAGCCTCCATTAATGACCAGCAGGGGGCGACTCTTGAAGTTGTAGAAAAAGAAAAGTCTGATTGTACAAAAGCTTAAGAACTCCACGTGGAGTCACATGGTCTCTTAGTTAAACCTTAGTTCACAAATACAGGAGCAGACTGTACGCTGTCTTCACCTTTCACAGGTGGAAAACGTAACTTTATAATTACTGTCTGTGAGAAACAACAGGGGTATGAAAGCAGTTCCCTTGTTTTACGGTGGCAATAGAAAAAAATACAAGTAGACCCAAACCATGCCAATAAAATGCTCAACCAGGAAATCAGTTCCACCTCTGGGTCAGGGTTTTAAGTTTTTCCTCTCATAATCTTGGTTTTAACTCTGTGCTCTCAGGAGGAGCAGGTCAGGTCCCATGAAGCTCGATTCAGAGCCATCTCCACTGAACTGGCTGAGCTGCGCTCTTATCCACCTGACCGCAAGGTGAAAGGACGCGAGCTGGAAGAATACCGCCAGCGAGATGAGTACCTGGACTTTGAGGTGAGCTGGATTCACGAATGAGGAATCGAGTATTTACATGAAACTGTCTCGCCTTAAATTTAGATTTTCTTCTTTTCTTTTTTTATAGAAAACGCGGTACGGGACCTACGTCATGTTGCTGCGAGCTAAAATCCGAAGCGGCGAGGAAGACCTGTCTGTATTCGAGTCTCAGCTTCTGGAGGACAACGGGCTGCAGAGGGCTCACTCCAGCCCCACGCTGCAGGACAGCAGCCAGGCCAGCCTGGCCAGCAGCACCAGGGACGGCGGCAACAGCAGCAAAGCCAGCGGCTGCAGCAGCAAGCAGCGGCAGGAAGGCCAGAGACACAGCTACCGACAGGCCGTCAAGAAGTGAGACGAGGCGGGGGCGCCGGGAGCGGCACGGCGTTGCACTGCCAGCGGCAGGCTGTCTCCCTGCAGAGGTTTTGTTTGGAGCTCTGCTTGAAGGGGGGAGCAGGAGTGAGGGTCTAACCCACGCCTTCCCCCAAAACACGAGGCCCTACCCGGCACCCCAATCTTCTCATCTAACCGAGGAGGTGCAGATCCTGTGACTGGCAGACAGGCTAGTGCAGGAGGTGGGAGGGAGCGCTGGGAGGTCACGGATCTGCAGACGAGGTGTCTTTGAGAACGTACGCTGGGTGCCGCAGCAGACTGTGAGGCAGAGAGGCTGCTTACGGATCGGACGGGGCAGCGCACAGGGACCTACATCCAGCATCCTTTCCTTTTTTCTTCCCCTTTTGTTCTTTCAAGGCACCTCCGGCCGCGTTCTCACACCTTTTTTCTTGACCTTACACTCCGTTTTTTGGGACCAAACATGTTTACACACACTTTGAATTGTCATCACATTATAGACGACTGATGATTTGATTTCTGTTGAATTTCTGCCGCTGCTCTTGAGGTGAAGCGCTGTAATAATAATTAAAAAAAACAAAAAACTTAGGAAACATCACCAGGTCTACGGAGCCATTACATTCCAGCTCCTTTTTTTTCCACCACGGTGTGTTCACATTCCACACAGGAGCTGCAAATTCCAGCTTTCAGCTCCTGTATGTTTCGCTGAAGGTGGTTTCCAGTTAAATAAGTGTGTGGCTGCAGTATGCGACGTGGCCGCTGCGTACAGCTCGTCTTTCCTCCTTTCTCTAGCCGCTGACGGCCAACTAGAGGTGACGACGTCAGCAGGAGTTCACAGTCCTCCTGATATGCAGCCAAACACTGCATGACACAAAGAGAAAGAGGTCTTTTTCTTTTTTTTTTTGCTCTACTTGAACTCGAGCATCTCTTGCTTTTTGCTTCTGTCCTGTGATGTGCTTATGTTCTCTTTCTTGGCCGAATGTTGTTTTCTGCAGTGATCCGCATGCCTGCATCCAGCACTGCTTCTTTTAGGGCTTTTTACTACTTTGAAGGCAAAAATCTGAGAGCGGAGAAGCTGCTCTCGGTGAGGGGTGGGGAGCAGGTTCGTTCAGTCACTCTCCTCATGCCAGTGCCATACCCAACACGTGTAATCTTCATCTGTACTTATAAACCCGACTCACTGGACAGACCCTGAATGTTCTTTGTTTTTCGATATTTTTACAGTATTTTACAGTCATTTGTTGGTGTTGAACTTCATGTGTATGTCAAGTGTATGATGAAATATCTCTTTGTAAACATCCAGGATATGTTGTATATAACGCACCATATATTGTAGTATATATGACAGTATATTTACAATATATTCAGCACACTCATGAGAAGCTGCATTGGGTATACACACACACAAGTCTGGAAATCGCTACTTGGTAATCACATTATTTTATTTTTTCTTACAAACTTTATGAATATTATCAAAATAAGTCTATCAAAGATTAGTAAGGGGGAGTTTTTTGCAGGATTTTAGTGTAAAAAGAAAATTCTTGTGAGGATTTAAGCTCCAGTGGGAACTACTCCAAAGACAGATCATGCTCGAGGTCCTTTGAGAGTCAGCAGCCAGCTTGGTAACACCCCCCCGGGCAGTTTAATTAATCCCCCCAAATAAAATGAATTAGGGAGAGAGCCTTAACTCTGATTTAGTGGTCTCTGAGACGCATCAACTGGACTTTTAAAGAAACCGGTCAAAATATTAGGTTTAAAAGTTACACTCCTTCTACCCAACACTGTTAACATCTCTGTTTAACCCACCATAGACTTACGCTGTCAATACCATAAGCCAAGAAAAGTACTCTCCTCTTTTCTACGATGAAGAGTACGGTAGATAAACTCGCCACAACACCGATGAAATTTTGCAGATCCAAAGATCTTCTAAATACTTGAACTCATAGTCTCTGCACTTCCTGTTTCATAGGGGCACTTGTGAGATAATCCATGATGATTGGGGATCTACGGAGGCCAAAACAGCAAATTTTGTGGTGTAAACATTTGTTATTGTTATGTTTTTGAAAGAAGAGATTAATCTATAGTTCAGTTTTTTACTATTTTTATCTTATTATTATTTTTTATTAGAGATGTAAAAACTACCCTGAGTCACTTTATGGAATCTGTGAATTTGATTTCAAACAGGAAGCCTCTAAAATGGGTGCCGTCAGACTAGAGTGACTGCAGCGTGCCTGTGGTGAATCCTTGTCCCACCAATCAGCATGCGTTAGCAAAATGTCAGCAGTTAATTGACAGTTTTAGTCTTTCTGGAAAAATAAATTGGAAGCATATTTTATTTGCAGACATGTTATCTGTACTATATTTCTAAAAACTAAAAGAAGTGTGTTTTGTATTTTCCTTTGTCTAGAAGCAAGTGTACATATTAATTTTACCTCTAATTCATTAAGGACTTTCTCAAGAGTGCCCCTTCTGCATTCCTTCCTGAATCGCATCAAATTTCTCTACAGGAGTATTAACAGAAAGTGGAATAACTCCCCCAGATCAGCTCTGCAATCTAAATGAAAGGATAAAGGGCTTTAAATTTAATAATTGCGTCACAGAGACAGAAAAACTGGATATTTAGTCAAATCTCATTTTGAAAAAATGCTTCAAAAGTTTGGCGACTTTACACTTCACTTCAAAAAGGGCTCAATCCAAAAGTGCAAAAACAAAAACAAAAGTCTTTGATTATCCTAACAGAGCACTGAATAGCACTGCAAGTGCTCACACATTTTTCTACAATACATAGAAGATAAACCTCCTGCCAGGATACAGCTGAAACAGCAGCAAAACTTTACCGTTAATATGTGTGATGCAACAAAACGATTGGCTCGTATCTCTCCGGGGACTCTGAGTGCCACGGCTTCTCTTTCTTATAATGTCTCATTGTTTGCCATGAGCTAATGGCACGATTCAAACTGGATCAGGGCTGATACTGTTGTAAAAGATGCATGGAAAAAAGAATGAAAACAGAATGTAAAAAAGAAGACAAAGAAACTCCTTATTCAGGAGTGAGTGTGATTATGTGTTTGTGTGTGGGCGGACTGATCTAATTATGGAACCACATAATGTTTGGTAGCCATATACACTTCATAGCATTATTAATGCACAGCCATTTATTACTCAGGCTTTAAAACGACACCTTGAGCAGCTGCAGTGCCAGCGTCCAACCAGCAGGGAGAGCTGTCAGCATTCACCCATGTTCTTTCAGCCATAATCACACCTGCTGCACCTGCAGTGAATATGCACGGCGTCACCCGCTCGCCTGAGCAGGTTGGTGGGGGCGGGTATTGCAGGGCTAAATGAGATAGGACCTGTTTGTATTGTAACTACGGATGTCAAGTCTGAGTGTGTTTTGGGAGTGTGTGCTTATGTGAAAGGCTGCAGAGAGCCTTCCAGACCATCTGACTTTTATCCAGCGCCAAATGTGTTGTTTAAAGCTGTACAGTTTCTAGAACAGATGATTGAATATTCAGGCTATTCAGAAGTTAAATAGTTCAGAAAACCTGAGCGTGTCACGGTGTAAGTCTGTTAATCATGTAGATACCTGCAGCGTAAAGCTGAATCTACCCAGAATTTTTGGTTATTGACTGTCATGTGAGTCATTTTAAGGCAGCATCCTCCCCAGAAGTCATCAGCCTTTATGTCTTTTCTTTGTCTTATGTGACACTTTTACTTGCTTTGGGGGCTTTTTGTAAGACAGAAGAAGCAGTTTAAAGACATTTATGCCCAATTTTCAGCAGCTTATTTCATTTAAAGCTCATTGCCTGCTTCTCTTGTCTGCACCTTTGCGCGCTGGTGGTATTAAAAGGTTTTATGTGTATATTGTTGCCATAACTGACCTCCTGTACATTTCGTGTAACTTTACAGACTTTATACTTGTGTGTTATTAGTAATGTTTGCTGTCTGTTATGTGGCCAAACTGTCAATAAGCAGCCAGACTTACAATGAGTACCTTAACACTGACCTATTCTGCTCATTTAAAGCTATATATCTTCAGTCTTAGACTTAACTAGCGTAGCTTTGCATGATCCAGAGCTCAACAATAATCCTGGTTTAGCTGATACTGGGCCCTTGGGGAGGAAGGCATCTTCTGTCTGAAAATAAAACAGTTTTAGACAGAGGATACCTTCCTCCTTATTGGTTGCCTGTCGTAACACTTTATGCCACAGCAGGTGGGCGGGGCTTCTGTGCTCAGATCACCTCATTAGGAATCACAGAGTTAAGAGTATCAGCAGCCACTTTGGATTTGGTTGATTTATACAAATAATGGCCGAAATATTTTGAAACTATGTCCGTGTTTGATATGAGCATCTATCATTCAAACAGAATATAAATAACAGTAAATAAGGAAAAGCATAATAGGTCTACACAGATAAAATGTGAAAACACTTGTCAGATTTTATCTTGAAAACCTACATCTCTTGTTATTGCATACACAAGAAACTGTTATCTATGTTACCCTAAAAGTAAATGTTTTTTGTGTGTGAGTCTGTGTTGACATCGTACGTGTCTCATAACAAGCAGCCAAACTGCACATGAATTTTGTGCTATTTTTATAAAGATGTATTCAAATTTCTGTTTTCTCTGTCAACTGCTGCTTCTGATGTCTAGGCTCAAATAACAGGAGAGCTGAAGGAAATTTCACTTTTTAAATGTGAGGATTTTCTGCTTTGGAAATCTCTTTGGGTTTTAGAGGGAAGAGTTTTCAATAGCTTTTTCGTACCTTTATGCTAATATTTTATGATATGCCCTCAAATGGTTGATCAGAAATTCAATCAGAAGCTCTCCATTTTTTGCTTAGAGGCCAGATTACCCTGTTAATGGTGCAAATTCTCCAATATATGAGTATAATAATGAAACACCTGGAAGCTCGTGGGTTTGGGGACTCTTGGGGCAGTGGCCCATTCAACCTAATTTTGGTAATCCAGCACTGCTGTCTGCACAACATAACAATAAATATCATCTTTTTCAAGTTTTAGGGCTCCACAGACTCGATGCAAAAACATTTATATTTTTAAATATAAATGACAACATGATTTGACCTGTTAGAGCAGCAGGGCCCTGGGCGGTCACCCAACTGATCCTAAACTGGTTCTGGCACCAGATTTAAACCAAAATTAACCAAGCAACATATCAGCTGCATGCCTCATCTGATGCCTTAATCCGGGCAGCCTTTCATTCAATCAACAAAAACAGTGCTGACATTCAAAAGAGTTTAATAGTTGAAAGGTAACTAAGAATTAAACTCGGTTTGATTCAATGTTAGTTATATAGTACCAAATCACAACAACAGTGGAAAGGAAAAACTGGCAAACGTGGCAAGGAAAAACTCCCTTTTAACAGGAAGAAACTTAGAGGGAGAAGAGCATAGGGAGGGGCGGCTATCTGCTGCAACCGGTTGGTGGTGAATCTTAAACTCATAAAATCTCTTTCACAAGAGTGTCCTAGGCCAGCTTTGACCTCAAATATTAGCTCAATGTTACTTTACTGAGGTCGAACTCCTCTATCAGCTGCTGTGTTTTGCTATCGTTAATGCAGTTATCGGTGCACATAGCCTCCATACTATTGCCAACTCTGTGGCCAGATCAGTTTCACCATTTATTAACCGACTGTTTGGGGGATATAAAGAGCTGCACTGAAGTGCGATCCATAAAGTGCCAAAGCCAAACCAACAACAGCGAGAGCAGTCACTTAATCGTCTGTGGCTTTATATGCAGTACAGATTTAAAGAAGTTTAGAGTCTTCACTGTATCTCAAAGTTTTCCCCTTCCCACCGCCTCTCTCCATGTGTTCTCACCACTCACATACATCACAGAGCAGCAGCTGGTCCTCCATGGCACTGGTTAGCATAGAAATGCCTGGTTCCCCTTGATGACGCCTGCGTGATACTCATGTCAAAGTGTTGCACCGTGTTCACAGACGTAGGATATCTGCAGCTCAAACTGTCTCTTCAGCGTGCACTTGTACATCACAGCCTCATTTCTGAATGTAAATAAAGCATGAGATATTACGGCCTGCTTTCATTTATATTATGATTAGAGTATTAAAAGAAGGTTTAATATATAAGGTAGGTCAGCATTTTTTCCTGTCCTTGAGCTCATGGTCATTTCTCTCTTTTTGTTTTTAATCAATGTGAATGAAGGGAATGGCTATATTTAATGCTGTTGTATGCTGTCGTGTTTTAGAGACTTGAGCCAGCTCATACGAATCTTTTTACATGTAGAGGTCTGGTCTGATCCGTCTCAGTGTTTTTTAGACTGGTGCAGATAAGGCGATGTTCATTTTATGCTATACATACAGTGAGCTACATGTGTCACTGCCTTGTTATAACTCACCAAGGAAATGTTGTTTGTGAGCTTCTCACTTTGAGAAGCATAGGAGATAAAATAAAAGTGTTTTGAAAGGTTTACTGCACGTGTGAACATCATTGCGTGGAATGTAAAGTGCCGTACTTAAGCGCTTTAGTCTTGTGCATTAGTTGAATGCTTCTGTACAAATTTCACATGTGAGACTTCAAAAACATGTGCTTATAAAATAGAGTGCTTTAAAAATTTGCTCCACCTTGACCAGCTGCAGTATTAAAAGACAGCGTACATGTTAATATATGAGTTTGAATGACCCATTAATATAATACAGCACTAAAACAGGTGATTCTTTTACACAATGAGTAGAGTTTATGTTGATGTACTTTTTATCTTAATTATGGTATTAGATCCATCGCTGGTGTGCACAAGGAGCTGATTATACTGTTATCAGCTAAAATGTACTGTTTTTTGCCTCTATTAACACATCTCCAGGGGAAAATGACTGAAAAATCTAGCCAGTTGCCATCTTTTATTAACAGTCTATGCAACCCCTCTTTTCACAGGGGTTTAAGTGTTATTAAAACCAGCTGGTCACAAAGTACACATTTGGGGCTCTTGGGGGAGTTTGCCATTTTGGTCCAAGTTCCACTCTAATGCACAAGATTCAAATTAATGTTTTAATTCTGCAGCTGAGGAATCTGAGTGTCCTCAGCTTACTCACAAAGCAGATTGGGTCTGGCCCAGTAACATACGCAAAAAACAAACAAAAAAATCCTCATATACACAAAAATAAAACAAAATAAAGAAAACCGTCCTTCATGTGTGGTCCAAAGAACGGCTGGTAGAATAAGACTGGTCACACAGCCACAGCTGGACCTGCCTGGGTTTATGTCAGGTTTTAGTTCTGGCACCAGGTGTAAGCCTCATAAAACAACTGTCTCACTTACAGCTGGAATATTTATTAAATCACAATGTTTCTGTCCATCCAACCTTCATTGGTTGTATATTCTTACCAGACACCTTTCTAGTGCTAAAAAACGTAACTCAGAGATTTTGGTCACAGATAATTTGAGATCAGACTAATGAACACCTTGCACATGTATCAGTAGTCAGCTAATATAACTGGAAGAATGACCAATATGGCAGTATTATTTTAAAAGTAATTTCACAAGCACTCCACTGTAGGCTTCCGCAAAATCTGCCAATCAGGAAAAAGTGGGCATTAATGGGGCGGGCTTTAAGAGCCAGGAGCTGTTCGGGGAGATGCTGGACAGGGGGAGCTGCATAGCAGACTCTGGGGCAGTATAAATATGTATTTTGTTTAACTATGAATCAACAAAACTCTATTGGACCCCAGAATAAAAACACACGACTTAAAATAAACACAATGCCGCTTTTACACAGTCTTGACAGTGTTTTGAACGCAGTGGGCGTTGTGTTTTTGAACGCACCCTCGTTTCATTTTCAAGAGACACAGCCGGGCTTTCTGGTGACGTTTATGTGGGGAAGTCCAGTGTCGCGGTGCTGCGTTGACCTGAAAACAAGACACACTCCAGTTACACCTTTCTACTGCACACGGCTCATGACACTTCCATAGAAACCACAGGTAAGTGTCAAAAAGCGCCGAGAAGCCTTCATATTCTAACGCAAGGAAGCTAATAACCGGCTCCGTCTATTTCCTAGTAGGGCTACCGTTGGCTGGCTGGCTGGCTATGCTGTTAGCTAGCTGCTTGTTTGTTGACAAATATGAAAAACAAATGTGTATCTTGTTGTCTGGTATATTGAGTTGGGTATGTCTTGTCTATGAGTAGGCAGCCCACTTGTGTCACACTACCACAAAACGTCAGTGGTAGCGTTTTTCCTGCTAAATCATCGAGCTGACATTAGCCTAGCAGCCATTCCAGTATGTAGCCCTGCCCCTGTGTTTGATAGGTTTATGTGATAATCCAAACAGCGCAGTCACTTAATAAACTGACAGGGTCTGCTGTGTTTCTGTCGCGTGACTCAAATATAATTCCCACACTCCGGTACAGGCTGCGTGAACAACAATGGAGAGACCTCCCTTCAGGCAGAACCAGAACTTGGGGGACTGGGAACTGAAAGAGAGGCTGGGCATGGGAGGCTTTGCCCATGTTTACCTCTATCAGCATATGGTGAGTGTCCAGCCAGGAGAGTTCCTAACCCTATACGTAACTTAGGAAAGGAGGATATGGGTGCTGGAAATTGAAATGGCCTGTTTTGAAGTAATCACCACCTGCTTTTCCTTGACTGTATTTGTATAATAATGTGATGTCTGCTGTCTGTTTTGCAGCAAACACACGAAAAACTGGCTATAAAAATGTGTCGCCTGGAGCTTACACCAAGGAATAGGGACAGATGGGGCAGAGAGATCCAGATCATGAAAAAGTTGGTATTTATTTTTTGTTATTTTCCTTCCTTAGTGGCTTTTATTTAAACGTGTCACATCTGTATGTAACACTTCTTAGTGTCATAAAGGTGACACAAAAGTGCCATTTGAATCAAGTTCAGCTTTCTTGTTACCTGGCTTGACAAAACCTGAAACCCCAGTCAGAGATAATGAAGATCGCAGTGATGATTTAGCCAGAATAAATTTCATTCCTCTTGACCAATGAAGCGATGGCTACTAAAGTCAGATGTTGTTAGATGAGTGTGGGATAAAGATCTAGAAAGAATACTAAAAATAAAGTGGCAAAATGCATCACTGGTTGTGCAAATAGGACAAGAGAGAAGTTAATATATATTACCCCAGTTGTGGATAAATGGCACTGCTCCCAAGAGGCAAGGGAAGTAAACCCTGGCAGAATATCTAGAATGGGGTTTTGGCCCTCCTGCATTCTGGTGTATCTCCAGTTGTTCTGACTATGTCCTACACTGGATCCAGGGTGGGCTCATCCGAGACAGTGAGGCGCTCACATCCTTACTTTAATCCAAGTCACTTGCAAATCATGACTACCAAGCCTGACCTGTGGAGTGTCTGCAAGAGCCTTTCTTTGCGCACATATTTCTAATGTGCACTTTAGGTCTTAGAAGGTTAAAAACACATTATTGCAAAATGAGGGTGTTCATAACAGTCACGGCTGTTGTGGAAATTATTTTATTTTGTGTCAACATTAAAGTAAAATAGAATAATCTGTGTTCTTGAATTGTAAAACAGATGTATGAGCAGATGTTTATAAAGCATAAAAATATATTTATGCATTATCTCCATCATCAAATAAATACATGCTATTTTTTTTCAGTGATGTCAATGAAATACAGCTCAGCAAGTTGCATACTAATACTCTAAAACTAATCTGTATCATACTCATCATATTGAAAATTGGAAAATCTGTGAAAATGTGGTGCTGTAAGCTGAGTTTTAAACCGAAACTCAAGGGTATATGTTCAGCTTATAACCATAGTGAGCATTGTTACCATGGTGATCTAACCAGGTAAAAAGAGAGCCAGCTTTGCGACAGTGAACGCGACACACCTTGCAAAGCTGGCTGGACAAATTTTTTGGCTTCCATATCAGGTTATGCTCAAAGTTTTGGTGTATAATTCACTTTAAGCACCACATTTTGTCTGATTCATGTAATTGCAGTACGCTCCAAGTGTGATACAGATTCTTTCCTGAGGATCACCTTTTGGATATGAAACCTGCTAAGCTGGTTTTCATTAACACTGCAGGATGAAGGTGTGCAGTATTTACAGCAGCTCAAGCTGTGCATCAAAGGAATTTAAATGTATTGTGTTGTTGATGTAGCCTGATCCTCATTTGCTTCCAAGTCTGTTTTACACTGAAGGAATTACAGCTAACAAAGCAAAGACAGGAAGATGTTAAAGGCAGGATTAGAGTAGAGTACATCAGAGGGACAGCTCAGGTTGAGCAGTTTGAAGACAAAGTTAGAGGCGAGGCTGAGATGGATTGGACATGTGCAGAGGAGGGATAGAGGATGTATTGGAAAAAAGGATGTTGAAGGTGGAGCTGCCAGGCAGGAGGAAAAGAGCAAGACCACAGAGAGATATGGATGTAATGAAGGAAGACGTGCAGACGGTTGGTGTGAGAGAAAAAGATGAGGGATAGTTTTAGATAGAGACAGATGATCTGCTGTGTCGATCCCTAATGGGAGCAGCCGAAAGAAGAAGAGTGCAGATTGAAAAATTAATAAGTCTGCTTTTAGGATATTTATTACCAAGAATATTAAATCATTTGAGATGTCCGCTTTGATCTGGCAACAAACAAAAGTGATTCAACCCTCATCTGACATCTCCATGGTGATAATGTGCTTATATTAGCCTAACTAATCTGTAGCTGGAGCAATCTGGAGCTGAAGGAAGTTTTACACAAGGAAATGGTGAATGACGTTAGACTTAACAAGCAGACAGCATGACACAATGTGTGAACAGATAAAATTAAGTTTGCACTAGAGCTTTCTTTCCTTGTTCCTTGTTGTGGGCCTTCTGAGAACTCTGGCTTTATACAGTGTGATCTTCTTCACAGTTATTGGTAGTTATTAATCAATTTGTGAAACCCACAGGCTTGCAGATGCAAGAATGAGTTGCACTGTTATGCAGACAGTGGATGACTGTGCAGAAGTCTGTCTGGATGTCTTTAAAAAGTAATGTGGTTCCATATCTCTCACTCAGGTTAAATCATATCAATATCGTGACAGCCCAGGAGGTCCCAGAGGAGGTGGAGCCCATAGCCTTAAATGATCTTCCACTGCTGGCCATGGAGTACTGCTCCAGAGGAGACCTGAGGAAGGTGAGGGGGGGGGGGGGGGGGGGGGGGGTCATTTAGATGGGATTGATATTATTTGGAGAGTTTAGAAATCAGAAAAAATATGCAGCAGACTTTGCCAGAGAGCTGTAATATTTTCTGTCCAATGATAGTTTTGTGGGGAGTCATGGGTGCACAGCGAACAAGCTTTTAGTAGGAAATTCAGCGTGCTTTCTGTGGCTCCAGTGTGACAAAATGTGAATAAATTCAGGCTAAAAGTAAGGATCAGAAGCCTTTATTGGTATGTGGATTTAAGTCACTGACCAGGGTCATATTTCACAAGCCCTGACCACAACTCAAAATATAATGAAAAAAAAAATGTTTAAAGATAACAAAGGCAACAGATTAATGAGAAACAGTGAGCAAGACCAGAGCCTGGCACCTATAAAAGAGGATGATAAACAGGTGTGTGAGGCAGGTAGTGTTTGGAGTGTGGTCCCGCTCCTGAATTTCACATAAAGTAAAATCAAAAGTGTGAAATATAGAGGCCACTGCACACAGTGACCAATATATAGAAGGTAATATATGGAGTGATAGTGTGAAGTTAGCTGATGTTATCTATATAGCACTTTTCAACAAGATTGTTTAAAGTGAGTTATATAAGACATACATTTCATTAAGTACACACACAAAGATAAATAGAATTTGAAAATAAGCACATCATATCAGACTTCTTAATTTCAGAACATTTCTCACCCTTTGGTCACATGTTCTAAAAAATACCGCAGCTCTGATAGGATTTCTTTTTCCTGATTTGCAGGTGCTGAGCAAACCTGAAAACTGCTGCGGTCTGAAAGAAAGTGAAGTGCTTTCATTACTTAATGATGTTGGTATGTGCATTGTTCGGCTTATTCATTCAGACATTTCTTCTTTTAACATGTCATTGGCTTTGATTAAGTCTGACTTCTGCTCCAGGATCCGGTATCCAGTATCTCCATGAAAACAAGATCATACACAGAGATCTTAAACCGGAAAACATTGTGCTACAAGACATCAACGGGAAGGTAAACCAGCTACTCTTCCCTTTTTTTGACTGCTCTGTTTGGCTACTTCTTCTTTCAGCTGCTCTCTTTAAGAGTCGCCACTGAAGATCTGCCTCCATATCATCTTTAGCATCTTCTCCTGTCACACCAACCCTCTACATGTCCTCCTTCACCACATCCATGAATCTTGTCTGACGTCCTCCTCTTTTCCTCCTGCCTGGCAGCTCCATCTTCAGGATCCTTTATCCAATATATCTACTATCCCTTGTCAGCCTTGCCTCTCAAACTCTGAGCTGTCCTCTGATGTACTTGTTTCTAATCCTGTCTATCCTGGTCGCTCTTAACATCTTCGCCTCGCCCTCCTGTCTTTTTGTCAGTGTCACAGTCTTGAGACATCACAGCAGGTCTCACTACCATCTTGTAAACAAACCCTCCCTGACACCCATCTCCACCCACTCCATTCTCTTCTTCACCTCTCTTGTGCACTGTGTGTTTTTCTTGGATGGTTGACCCCAGGTATTTAAACTCCTCTACCTTCACTATCTTTGCTCCTTGTATGTCCACATTAAGACCCGTCTCCCTCTCATTCACAGCCCGCTCTGTTTGACTGCTCATCTGAAATATACTCTTTTTTTAATTTATTTTTTTATTCTGCAGTTGGTTCACAAGATTATCGACTTGGGCTATGCTAAAGACCTGGACCAGGGGAGTCTGTGCACTTCATTCGTTGGCACACTTCAGTACCTGGTAAACACTTAAAGCAAACATTTATTTATCCTCAGATAGTGTATGTTATGTGCTATGTGTTATAGTAATTATAGATTTTAAATCCTTGACTTTACTTTCTACCTTTTTATAGAAATGACTGAACAGGGTCATTCTGAAAAATCAATCTGTGCCTCCCACCTCACCTCTTTATAGGCAGCTTGATTTCTGTAATAACATCAGTATATTGATCTCGAGACACTAGCTCTATAATTTTAGGCCCTTTGATTTGCTGAAAGAATTGTGAAAAACCTTTTTAGGACTAAAAGTTTTTTAATAAATTAAAAATGTGAACACCTGTATTGTTTTTTTTTTCAACTCATAGCCACGGGCTACATTCAGGAGTGTTAAATAATTGAATATGACTATATCAGAAAATTATCTTGACTTAGAACACATCATGGCTAGAAGACAAGCCTGTAGGTGAAAAAGCAGACCTGTCATATGATGTAACTTGTTGACCAACCACATGGTGATATAACCCTTAAAAAACTCATTTTTCTCCAGTGAACTATCAGAAAACATAACATACATCCAGGGTGGCAATGCTCGTCTCTTGTCTGTGTCATAAACATTGAATTGGTGCAGTTTTCTTACAGATATGATGGCATCTCATGATACTGATGCTCAAAGGTGGCTATGGAAAAAAAACCAAGATTGTAGCATTATAGATTGTGATACTTGGATCAGATGTTAACCTGATATAGTGGCAGTTTATTTATTTTATTTTTTATGTATATTTTTACATCTTGTTTCTTTCTCTGAAAAAGATGTCATGAAGGCTCAAAAAGTAAAAACTAATAAAAATGGTAACATTTCAACTCACCCCTACGTACAAAGTCAGCCTGTAACTCTGAAATAATATTGAGGGTGTAAATACAAAAGATAACACTTTGGATGGCTTCATTAAATACATAAAAATGACTGTATTAATATATATATTAAAAAAAATAGCCAATTTGCAGGTTCTGGGCTCCACTACAGTTTACCTGGATGAGTGGCTGACCCACGGCTGCTGCAGGGCCGTGGATTCACATTGAGATCATTTCTTGTGGGTCATTCCTTCCACCCTTTTCTACTTTCCTGTCGACTCTACTGTCACATAAAGGATGGAAATGCCAAATAAGTCTTTAAAAAAGATCACTTCGTGTTTTATGAAAACACGAAACACTGTTGTTGTTTTTTTTCCTCTCTCCAGGCTCCTGAGCTCTTTGAGAATAAACCGTACACTGTGACTGTGGACTATTGGAGCTTCGGAACAATGATCTTCGAGTGCAGTTGCGGTTTCCGTCCATTCCTACACAACCTGCAACCTGTGCAGTGGTAAGTTGATCCTAGTCTGTGTCACTAATGTATGCGCTACTGGAAATTAGATGAGTCAGATGTCTGAGTAGAGTATGCAGGAGCCCAGCTCTGTTCTCACGTCAGATTTTATTCTACATCACATGTTTGTGCTTTAATTCGACTGAGGTACATTGAGAACTGCATCTTCTAAGTACTTCTAGTACTTTGTATTGAAAGAATTTGGTATTGATCCTTTCTGATCTTGTCTTCAGGGCCAGCAAAGTGAGGAATAAAGGTCCAAAAGACATCATGGCAGTAGAAGAACTAAACGGAGAAGTCAAGTTCTCCACACATCTCCCCTACCCCAACAATCTCAGCAGGTCAGCTGCAATCATTTTTACTGAGACATTTCCTTATTTTATTGAGCTGTTTGTCTCCTGTGAGGACAAATTAGTTTCTTCATGGTGTTGTGCTATAGTAATTTAAATGGAACGCAAAATAGCCGAGAGCATGTGAACTGTGGTTGTTGTTAATTACCCTCCCTGAAGACCTGTTTTAAATGTTTTAACCGGTTTTGTACAGGACGCTGTTGGAGCCGATGGAGGCGCTGCTTCAGCTGATGTTAAAGTGGGATCCAGTGCACAGAGGAGGCCAAGTGAACCATGAAACCAAGAAACCCCTGTGCTTTGAACTCCTTGATCAGATACTGATTATGAAGGTGAGGCACTGGAAGAGCTGGCTCTTCAGTCAGTAATTTGCAATGACACGCAGTGCCCTAGAAAGTTTTAGTGTTTTATTTTTCTCATCTTAAAATTATAAAGACAAGAAATACTAAAGCTGCCACCGAAGCTTTCACTACTTTTAGGCATTTTACTGCTAATCTCACTGGACTGATTGTAGCGTTTGTATGTTTGGTGGGCCAATCTGAAAGAAAGAAGCTGTGCACCATCATTGTCACTCATACAGGAATTATTGTCATCTATTTTTCTTTTTAAGATTTATTATAAATCGAAATTCTTTTTATTGTTATGCTCTCTGTTTGCATTTGTTCCGCACGTCACATTCAACATGGGTCACCTGTACGTAACTTAACGGTCACCACCCACACGGCAGGTTTTTGCAGTTTACACAAACACAGGTAAAATCCAAAGTGACATTTAAAGGAGGCCTAAACATGCTAAGAGATACGCAGCGTTTTTTAAAAATCTGTCACATTTTTTTCTGTTTTGTTAGTATCAGAAATCATTTTAAAACTAAACAATATTGATTATTGATGATGTTTCAAATTCCAGAAAAACTTATTATAGATATAGAAGTACAAGTCATGTTCAAAGGTTATTTAGTCATTTGAATATGTTTTATAGGTCTTTACAGATTTGTGGCGATAAATGTTGATAGTAAAGCTTGCAAACTTGTGATGTACATATTTAGACCCATACTTGAGGACTCGGATCTTCTTGGGATTAACTCTATGCCAACCTTTTTTAAGGGAGTTTGGTCTGGAAACTTCTGTTGTCTTGTTAGAAATATTGAAATAGAAACCTTGATTGTTTGTTTGTTTTTTGTTTTTTAGCCAATGGGGAAATGTTTGTTTTTGTTTTTCTGTGCTCAGGATTACCCATATTTTTATATACCCATCCTTTACTTTCTCCCACTTAGTGTCTCAGTTCCTGTAATAGGGAAAAACTGACTTAGGAACAGTATTGATGAGGTGATGCAGAGTCTGTACATTGTCCTTCACAAACGTCATTATAAACTGTGCAGGTAGATAAACCAGACCAGAGGATTTCACTTGTTCTGGTTTCCTTCTCGCTACTCTACCGTAAATATGTGATTAGTGATGGGCTGCTTCTACGCAAAGGAGCTCCAGGCCTCATTCACAGTGACCACTGGGTTCTTGTTCAGTTTGGTTTTGCAACAAAATCTCGAATGTTTCAGTGCTGTGGAGATTTTATATTCTTCCCCATATCTGACACAATCCTGTAATCCCACCTCATTTAAAAGCATCTTCTCTGTGACATAACAGAGGCCAAAAGTCTCAGTGGAGTAATGCTGTCAAAACACAAGCACACACATGTATTGTACTGTTTGTGTAGCAATTCTCCAAATCCATGTTCTGGTTTCTTTTGTCTTCTTGTGGGAAAGTGGTGTAAGTGTGTTGGGATGAGTGAGGGTTGTTAATAAGAATTCCAGTATTTCCAGTTTATGCTACACATTAGAGCTTTCACCAAACATAACATTTAACAACTTGAAATCTTTATAAAAATGAACTGGCTGGCCTCGGCTGTCACAGCCCTCCCCATCTGCCAGTTTTTAGTAATAAATTAATTCCAGCTCTTTGGTGAGGCAGCAGTTAATCAATATTAAGAATAATTAGATTCTTGCAGCCCTCTGCTGGCCCATGTACCGCGATACATACTGCAGAAAATGATAGATCACGAAGTAGTTTAGTTTATACTGACGGGTTTTCTGTTTTCAGGTCGTCCACATCCTGAACATGACCACAGCGCAGGTCCACTCCTTCCAGCTAACTCCTGACGAGAGTCTCCACAGTCTGCAGAAGCGCATCGAAGCTGAGACCAAGATCGAGGTGGTGAACCAGGAACTGCTGCAGGAGACGGGAGTGTCACTGGACCCCAGGAAGCCCGCTGCACAGTGTGTCCTGGATGGAGTGGTGCGTTGATTTAACCACTGTTTAGATGAATGAAAGGATTTTAAATCTAAAATCACACGTGATGATGTACAATAACTTATTATTAAAATAATCATACATAACAGCTTTGAGTTTTTTGATGAATTAAAAAATCATCATCATCTTCATCTTGTTATCCAAGGAGCTAAAGTTGCAGCTTATTGGCGGTGTTCCTCACTGATTGTTATCCCTGGCCATGCTGTCTTTATATTTTGGGATACATCCATTGGCCTGATCCTGTCTCTCCTACATCGGGTGTCCGTGACAAAGGGCCGTGTTGTCCATCTGTTCACTTAATTTTATGTAGCTGTGTTTTATCTGTGCACCAACAGCAGTACCAGTGGTGGAGGGTCACTAAACTGAAAGTATTTCAGGCCTGTGACACCAGTGGCTTTACCAAAGTTTTTTTTTATTAAATAAATAAATAATCCATACGATCACAGCAACATGAATATATAAATATCACATGATGTAGTCTTGAATCACTGTGGGGTTTGCTAGGGTTTTGTTTACGTCACTATATGACACCTATAAGTGTCTGCTTCAGCACCTGTAAATCAGTTCGATCTGTCACAAATCACAGGGCTGAAAATCTTGATTGTTTGTTTTACCCATGCATGATTACGTTCTGTTACCTGCAAAAAAAAAAGAAGCAAAAAACAACCTGTGCTATGTTTTGGTTTGCTTATTGGAGCATATACAACATCAAGCAACGGTGTTTCGAAAAATCTACATCTATCAATAATCATGACTCATTTCCCTCTAACTGCATCTATTCTGAGAGACTTGAAGTCACTCTCTTGAGTTGTAAAAACACTACTTGAGATCTTTGTAATGGTTTTCTTTCCTCCTGTGTAGAGAGGGTGGGACAGCTACATTGTCTACCTGTTTGATAAGAGCATCACCAAGTACACCGGCCCCTTCAGTGCCAGACGTCTGCCTGAGAAAGTCAACACCATTGGTGAGTTCATATGAAGTGACTCCAGTTTCTGAAATGAAAAGGACTGTTACATGACAGTGTTGGCTCTCTTCTGCTCTGTATAAAAACTTTCATGGTTTTTATTTTCCCAGTGCAAGATGCCAAGACGCAGCTGCCTTTGGTGGTGATGAAGAAGGTGTGGGGTGAAGCTGTGAGCTACATCTGTGGCCTGAAAGACGACTACAGCAGACTTTTCCAGGGGCAGAGAGCTGCCATGTGAGTCCCATAACAATCGTGTGTGATGTGCTTTAGCCCAGATCATGGTTTACAATGTGAATCCATGACAGGATTCAGAAATAACATCAGCTTTATGCGTCTGTGCTATTTAAATATTAAACAGTGTAAGTTGAGCTTTTTCATTAAGAGTGTTTTATGTTACATCCTAGCAGCGTACAACCAGATGTTGTGGTTTTGGTGAAGAATAGTTATTGTCAAACACAGAAATAAAACGACCGATATTAGTTTCATATCAAATTAATAATATTAGTTTTTCTTTTCTGAGGAGGAAATAATACTCTGTGTTTGCTACGGATGAAAAGACACCATACTTCATCAGTATCAGTAGTGCATCAGTAGCTCTGTTTATATTAGACTTTAATTTTAGTTCATAATTTTAAACAATTATGTTCAGCACCAGCCAGAACAAAAAAGCAGAAGCAGAAGAACTGAAAGTGGTATAAGGGTACTGTGCGTGAACGTGTGAGTGGACCATTAATGGTTGCATCCAGATTCCTTTTACTCTTGCATAATCCACTTCTGTACGTGCTGTGTGAGGTATTGGTTGACTCTTGGTTCCTTGTTTCTCTCAATGTGGCTACTATGTTGGTTTTTCAGTGCACGTGAGCCTACTGCCGTTTGGGCCACATGTTGCTCCCGTCTGTCGGTGGTTGCCCTCAAAGGATGGGCCGTACGGTCAAAATTATGGTTTTTATGTGGTGTTTTTTTATTATTATTTAAATTGAGTTCCAAGAAATCTCCTTTAAAAAGATATTTTTGTGGACTAAGTTATGAAGTAATCCTAATTACTAATCAAGATTAACCAAAATAAAATAGATTATGATTTCTGCTCTTATCCAGCAGCACACTTACACAGGCTTTAGATACCTGCATTATTTTCTGAGTGTGGACAAAGTGTAGAAATGGAGCAGGAAAGAAATTAACTTCCTGGTGACTCATGTGTACAAAAAGCCAACTGTTATTAGGCTGACATCATTGTTTTGAAATGTGACACACCAACATTTATGAAAGAAAGTGATAAGGCGCTGGGCACAGAGTCTCAGCACGGTGGCTCACTTAAAACGGGTTCAAAACTGAAACCGGTTCTCAATTCTGTTTATGCTATTTAAATCATTTCTCTTTGTTACACTCACGACTTCTGCTTAGTAGCTAGGAATCCCAGCATCTCCTTATTTATCTGCAAGTTTTTGTAAACAAAAAAAAAACATTTAATAGTTTTAGTAATTGCATTTGTTGGTCCAGGTTTTATTATTTTTACCTCGAAGCCTTAAAGTTGAGCCCTGAAGAAACCCATCTAAACATTTTCTGTAAATTTTATTCCAACATTTAACTGTTGGTTGAATATTTAGAGCAATGATTTAGTTGTCAGCTGAATATAGTTGTAGTGTCGTACACACCCTTCAGCTCTGCTTATTTTCCAGTGTAATTCTTCCCGAGTCCTAGTTTGAATTCAACTTTCTGTTGTGTTGCTCCTCACACTCTGGTGCTTGTGACTGTTGCTCCTCTGGAAGCTTTAGCTGTGGCTGGACTGTCAGCCTGTCTTCTTCAGTCCTCCGCCTTTTACCATCTCCTCCTTCCCCCTCAAGGTTGAGCCTCCTCCGCTACAACACCAACCTGACCAGGTGTAAAAACAGCATGTTCGGCTTCTCGCAGCAGCTCAAAGCTAAGCTGGATTTCTTCAAGAGTAGCATCCAATATGACTTGGAAAAATACAGCGATCAGATGCATTATGGCATATGTGAGTGTTTGCTGGCAGCTGTTTGCTCTTTGTTTCAGTAAACATGTTGTAGGGTGCTTGGTGAGCTCACATTTGTCTGATTTGTCCAAAGCCTCAGAAAAGATGCTGAAAGCCTGGCAGGAGAACGAAGAAAGAGCTGCAGCTTTTGCTCAGGTAACTCATCTCTTAAAAATAAGATACAGACTGGTAGTTGCTAACCAGCTAGTCCAGGCTCTTTCATGTTTTTTGTTTTTTCCTACTGGTTTACTGCAGTAGGTTTACCAGGTTGCTCTCATTTTGGACTGCAGCTGGTGAGAGTAGTTCTTCTGGTTCCAAAGTCACTTCTTAGGTGATCCCCTGACCTACAGTGAGGGCTGCAGACCAGAACAAGGACTACCTTCACCTACTGCAGTCCAAGATGGTGGAGTTGATGTTCATCTGCAGGATCACAGTCACTGAGGAGGCTCAGTTCGAAGCACTTTGCTAATGAAAACATTTGCCTGGATAAATGTATTAAATTCAGTTTAATAAAGAACACGTGTAGGAATCACTGTGATGTTTACCAGTGCAAAGGCTTCCGAAAGCAGCCTTTGGTTGATCCGTTGTCTGTCCTGCAGGTGGCAGAGGTGAGCCATTTGGATGATGAGATCATGGCTCTGCACTCTGAGATAGTAGAACTACAGAGGAGCCCATATGCCCGACGCCAAGGGGACAAGATGGAGCAGCTGTGAGTATTAAAAGGGTTTAACCTGAGATGATTTAATCTGTGGACATTTATCAAGAGCCATCTAAATCCCACATTTCACCTAATTTAAAAGACATAAGTAACAGTCACTTGTTGGCCTTTGATTCTTTTTGGTTGGTGTGCATAATGGTGTCTACAGATGATTTTGACACTTTTTGGTTGTCCCCGCTTCACCTGAGGAAATGACCGGACGGTGCCAAAAACAATCCTACATCATGAATACATTTATATGCACACTAAATATTTCAAATATGACACACACTTTGACTGTATACTGATGTACTTTGAATGTTTGCAACATGCTTTGGACTTGTGTACAGAGCACATGGAAATGCATCTAAATTTGACTCCCGGCTTCTTGCCTGTTTACAGTCCACTCAGTCACCAGTTTGTAAGGATGGTTGTGTGGTGTGCATAAATGTCATGATGGAGAATTTTTCCAGAAGGTTTCCAGCTCTGTTTGGACGAACAAACAGATGTATAACATTGAGGGAAGAAAAAACCTTCCTTCATGACTAAGAGGTCGAGATCGCAACAAATAAATGTGGGACAAAGAGGACAATTGTGTGAAAGAATATGGGACACATTACTAATGCTGAAAGGCATTTAACACGTGAAGGACAAATATGTTTTATTTCAGTGCGATGCTCCCAATTGCCTTACCACAGTGATCATAAAGGAAACTGACATCTATATTTAATTATACAGAAATCTTCATATTTTTATGTGTTCTCCTTTTTTTCCCCAGTAACTTTTTTAACGTGTTTACTCCGATTTTTTTGTCTCTAAAAATCCTCTATCAACATGCACGTTTGTTTCTGAGCTGTGCGCTTATAACTGACGAAATAACTGGGGAAAAACAAAAGCCCTGCATACGTTCATTACCTTTATCTAGTTAGTGGAAGTTTCCCGGTCTTTGTCATTGCGGCAACTTTTATTCGTTTTATTTCGTTTTAGGAAGTTTTAGTCATTCCACAAAAGTTTGTGTAAAGCTTGTGACTTTATACTAGCTTGGAATTTCCTCATAGGCAGCAAAAGACGGTGACGTGTTAATCTAAACGAACCCCATGATGACAGTATTTCCTAACAGCAATGTATTAAAAGTCAGACTATTTACAAGCAAATTTTTACGTCTGCGTTAAATCTGTACTGTAGGTATATTGTAACCACAACCTGTTCTGATGTCCTGTGCTATAACTTACACTGTAACCTTACATCCACCTTCGTAGAGATGTAACCACATGTTGCATCTCTAAAGAGAGAAAATGCACATCTACATGCAGAAATGACAAAGGATCACTTTACAAAGACTCTGTAGCGATTCAAAGCAGTATAAATTAAAGTTTTGACTTTAGATCACTGTGTAAGTTCTCAGTCATCACCATGGTAATTTAAGGACTTCTTTTATTTCTCCTTTAAATAAATCCAGTCGCTTTTCTTTCCAAGCTCCTTAGACTTCAGAGTTTTAGAGCCAGTCATGATGTGAGACTTTATCTCAGTAAAAAAAGCTGTGCTGACTCATATAAAGGGGGCACGTGAGCTCCACGGTCTACACCCAAGTCCAGTAAAAGAAAACACTAATAAACTTGGACTGTGGAGAAAAAGCATGCAGGCACAGGGAAAATGTGTAAACAGCACTTAAAAAGGCAAGAAGGTGAAGAATGAGAAGCTGACCAGGAAGTTTGAGTCACGAACCTTCTTGCTGTGAGGCAACTTTAGACCACTAACCACGCCACCATGAGCTTGGCAGATTTTTGTCAGTGAAAAAGTTCATTTACTTTGAGATCTTGAGAACACGCGCAGAGAAAAGGTACAGCAAACAGTTCGATGTTGACTGACCATCAGCTGGCGGACGTTTCTCTACGGTTGGAAAAATGCCTCCAAAATAAAAGCTTTGCTGATGCGAAGACACTAAGCTTGTCACATCAAAATTTATAAAGATGAGGTCGGGAGCAGAGAGGCAGTGTTTAAAATTGGCTTAAAATCTTTTATTTATACTAAAAATAAACAAATTAATTAATTAAAACAGGTTAACCCGGAGATAACATCATCATTTCAACCATGTTCAGCCAAACATAAAGTGAAGTTTATGCAGGACTACAAAGTCTGTAGCAACGTTAATGAGAATACATGTCAGGTGATGTAAATGGAGGCAAATCCCCATCCACAGCTCAAATATCCAACTTCAGTGAAAAATCCACTTCATGCTGTGTCATCAAAGCCTGCCACCTCAGAATCTCTCACAGAGTGGACTCTCCTGACTCAGTGGGAATAAGCATGAAGTCCTAGGATTTCATTTATTTTCCTCCAAGCCCTCTCATTGTCTTTTCCTTCTGTACATGAGTGTAATCGTGTCTGTAGATTCTCCAGACGCCATTGCTGATCATAAACGAAGGCCAAGCTTGTTGGCTCCATTTGTGGACAGAGCTGTGTTATTCGAATTTTTTTTATAAGATAGTAGCAGGGAAAAGGAAAAAGGAGATTGCTTTGGAGAAAAGTGAGTGAAATTATTGCATTTTGTGGTAACTGCTGAAAATATGTGACTGTAACTTGATTCCAGCCGTTGGTTGTACTCCTCCTTGTTCTCCTGTCGACTGTGGGAAGGAAATATTTGTGTGTTTTGAACACATTTGGTCTGAACGCACGTTAGGAAGTACCAGATGCAGTAACGAGCCCCAGCTGAACTCTAACTGGGGTCATTGCAGTTATGTGCAGCTGTGCACAGTGAAAGCTTAAAGTGCCCCTTCTTTAAAAAATGTGTTTTCACCAGGTTAGCCTTGGCTCTGTGGGAAAGTTTCTGATCCTGGTGTTGACTGTTGACAGTAGAGACATAATGATGGGCTCGGTGCTCTTCCTCTTTTTAGTAACATAGGGTCTAAAGACCCGGTTCACCACAGCCTCGCTGTCCTCCTTCAGTAAATGATACAGCAGAAACCCCCATGTAGGCCAGACCTCAACATATCACCAAGTTAATAAAGAAACATAATCGCAGTGAAGATAAGGGATGTGGCTGAAGTTTCATACAGCTTAATGAAGTGCTGAAGTGCTGGTGTAACCTCACCTGGATGTATGCATCTTGCTTCACTCCACAGGGAAAAGACTTTGCTCTACATTTTAGTCGATCAAACTAGTTTGCTGTTGGGTAAAAGTTTACTACTTTTTCTTTTGTAAATCCTGTGAATTGCTGTCACGTCATGCACTGGATTGAAAGCGTGCCACTTTAAATTAAAAACCGTCCTTGGTGCTGCTGTGAAAGTTCTGACCAGTGCCTGTCTTCAACACATATGGAGAGGATACCAGTGGTGTTTTTAAACATGCAACTTCAGAGAGTAATCTGATCATGAGCTTAGCTTCAGAATTCAAAGAAGAACATTTTAATGTGATAAAATAATTTTTTGCAGGGAAGAAAAGGCAATCGAACTTTACAAGCAACTGAAGATGAAATGCAAAGGTAAGAAACGTTGAATGGATCATTTAAAACTCTGAAATCAGAAGAGAAATTAATCCATTCTTTAAACTGAGGTGTTGTTTAAACTCCCCCCCCCACCCCCTTTGGTTAGTACCTGACTCTGATGTGAGCTGCGACAGCTCTGAGATGGTGAAGGCCATCATCCAGACAGTCCAGAACCAAGACAAAGTCCTCAAAGATCTGTTCACACACCTCAGGTGAGGGTCCACCCATGCTTGACAGTTTGATTTCACCCTGAGCTTTACACCTCTGATTACTGTTAATTATCTGTGGTCTCATACACTTTTATTTGTTCTTAAGTGCCACGGTACTAGTAATGCATATTTGTAGTACTTTTTTTATTTTTTATTTTATTTTTTTAACCTATCTCGAGGAACTTATATGTTCTCTCAGGGCAGGTTAATGCTGAATCCACAGGTTCAGATGTTTTCCTACTCATCTCCATCCACATGAAAATGCAAATAACAGTATCAAGTGCCGCCAAAGCAAAAGGTGACACTATAACCCCAATTCATAGATTCATGTTGACCAGTCAAAAGCCTGCAAACAACAACACAGTGCACACCCTTGATATTGCAAGAAAAGTCTTCATGTTCCTCGCCCACAAGTAAGCACAGAAATAGAGATTATAGAAATCTTGACCCTGGAAGGAGTTTATCTAAAGTTCAGTGACATGAAATAATGTTTATGTGTAGATGAAAATCCCGTGTATGTGAGGACAGGGCCTAGATTAACCCACTGATTTATAAAGAAGTGACGGCTCTTAAACACATAAAACGTCTGCTGGTATTAAGGAAAGTTTAAGCTGCAGACTTTACCCCCTGAATTTTCAGTTACTCCCTCCCTGCTGAGGAGGAAACTTTTGGAGCATAAATTACTCCAGAACTTGAATCCATCCCCGGTGTGAGGTCTACACTGAGTCTGTCTAAAGAGTCACAGTGACGGTGGAAAACATCATTTATGTTTTCCCTGATTTGTCTCACCCCAACAGTAAAATCCTGATCAGCAAACAGAAGATCATTGACTTGTTTCCCCGGATTGACAAAACTCTGGAGAACATCAAGGACGCTGACAACACCGTGATGCAGATGCAGATCAAGAGACAGAGGGAGTTCTGGCACTTACTTAAGATCGCCTGCGTGAGTAAATCTACATCAGTCGTTAGCAGCCCGGTCTACTTTTTCCAAGTTTGTGACTTCATTTGTCTTTGAAATGTAGTGTGGGGCATGATGCAAAGAAGTGGGGGAAGTTGTGTAACTGCTGGATAAAACTATTTATGTACAACTAAGAATAAAATGTCATCAGCTTTTCTCTGATTCTACAGAATATCAGAAGTTTTGTCTGATCAGCATCCAGCTCAGATAAATTTAGTGTACTGGTGTATAAGAAAAGAAAAAAGGAAGTCCTCTAATTGCTGGAGCTGGATCCTGGTAATATCCTGGAATAGGTTAAGTTCACTTATTCATTTTCTGATTCCCTTTTCTGCAGTTGTCAGACCCAGTGGTGGTGAGCTTTGTTGTACTTTCTGTGATCTCCTCAGACTCAGCTGCTATAAAGTACCAAACACAGAGTGAGCGGTAGGGTGTGCCGCCTGCATTCCTGCTGTAGGAGAGGGGAGGCGTGTTTTTTACTGCTGCCTGTAACGGTGTGTTTCTGTCTCTCCTTCAGGCTCAGAACTCGTCACGGAGCTCGATAGCAGCCAGTCCCGAGTCGTCCAACCTGCTGCAGGTTTCTCAGTGGTCCCAGTCGGCACAGCCCGTCAGCTCCCCGCACCCCCTGACCTCCCTACCAGGGCCAAATGACAGGTAACGTCCACTCAGCCGTGTTGGGACTGGGGTCAGCTCTACAAGTGAGATGTTCACACTCCTTTAACATAGAATTCAGCAGAAGCACCTTCAGCATTGATAACAGCTGGTAGTTTATTTCACTTGGTGCCAAATTACTAAGGAAGTGTCGACACGGTGAGGTACCTGTTTGTGAATGTGGATGTGTATATGTGAATAAAAACAGCTTAGTAATTTCCTGTTCATATACAGGAAATCTCACATAAAACAAAAGACTTCACAGACATCTTCCTCTCTCGACAAATGGTCATGATTTGACTCACTCAGCCAAATTGTTGAGTGGTCTGACGGGCTGATTGTTGAGCCACAGCTGGACTCGGTCGGTCTCAAACTGAGAAGAGAACGATACAAACAGCTTTGTTCCAGTAGCTATTAATCATATCTTTCATTTCCTACATGATGTTGATATGTTTTCCTCATTATGTCTCATATTGTTGTCTGATTTTTTTATTTTTTATTTTTTTAACTGCATTTGAGGATGGATGACTCGCTGAGTGCAGGTCATATCTGCCCATGGGTACAGCTAAAGTAACCTGAAGCTAACCAGCTGTGGTGCTGGAGCTTGAATCAATGCAGTCGATCAGATCGCCATGTCCAAAGTGAACGTGTGAATCCTTCCTAACTGGTGCATCAACTCCCTGTTGATGTTCCAGAGAGACTGAAGCTTTATTCAGTCTCTCTTACCAGTTGCTGGCTGGTTGGGGGTCATGGTTGTTTCAGGTCTTTAAGCCCTATGAACTGTTTATTAATGGATCGTTTTGGCACTTATTTGGCACACCAGGTCATTTTGAAGCGTTGGAAAAGGTTGTGACTAGCTGTGCAATGCAACAGAAGATTCCCAGGAGTTAAGACGCCACAGGCAATCTTTGTTCCTGTCATATGTCTGTCACAGTTCCAGGAATGACTCGTGTGTCATGAAATCCCTCCATCCTTCTTTTTCCTTCTGCTTTTAAAGTTTGGGCTTGTTGGCAGCTGACTAAGCATGTATTCCTGCCAGAGGTTCTTTTCCCCAGCAACATTTTCCAATTCCACCTGGGGCGATCCTGAGTTATTCCTAGGTCTACCTTTATTAGAGGTCTGAGGTCTCCACCCAGCTGGCTTTTCCCAGATAATCTTCAAAGAAAGATGAAGAATGATTCAAATGACCCACATGACTCAAAAAACAGAGCTGCAGCACCTGCCAGACCTGGGAGGAGAGCTCACCAGCAGGGAGCTGTACAAGCTGGACTGCAGGCAAAAGCTGGACTTAGTTTTTGGGACCTGGAATATGCACAATAATTGAGTCATAATAGTTTTGTTTTTATGAAGCATTAAAAAAGACGCATGCCTGAGGAAGATCCTGTGCATTGGAGCATTGCATTTGGAAAAGTGTTTTCAGAATGCTCGTAGTTGGTACATTATCTTTTTCATTTTTCTAAATATTATTTCAGCCTGTTCTCTTCATTACATTTCCAGCCTGTGTTAGCTAAACTGTTAGTATAATAATAACTGTGCACATGACTGAAGCATGAACATACTGCCATATATATAGTTTGTAGGCCAGTGCTTTGTGTTTTGCCCTTGGGCGTTCTTCTTTCTGTTGCAAGATAGTAAACACATTGTGCATATGAAGGAGGCGTCATGTGACTGAATTGTGTCTGAATTGTGTGCGTTTCCTTCAGTGATGCTGCCCCACGACTCCTGCAGGAGAACCAGAAGTACCTCAGTCAGCTGACCAGCCTGATGCAGGAAGCTGCTGACGAACAGGCCAACAGCATAGTGGTGAGTTTGCTGCTTTTTATCTGCTGCTTTTAAGGTTTGTTTGTTATTGGAGAGGGCTGCATTTAAATCAGCCATAAAGTCTTAATTTATTTTTATTTTCCCTTTGGGAAACTAGACGCACTAGGCGTCTCCTATCTGCATCTGTGAAGGACCTGAGGCCTGTCAGCATGTCTTTAATCTAATTTAGGAGAACAGGACAGGACCTCGCTGTTCTTTTTTTCATTTTTTTTATTTTTATTTATTTATTTTTTTTAGTCTTGTCATGAAGGAAGGAACTTTTTGTTTCTTTTAAGCTTGCAGATGTGATAAGAAAACAGAATCACACAGAGTTTTCAGTTTCCTGTATATTATATAGTAATATTTATTAGCGTGATAAATATATATTATACATTTTGAATTATATTTTTATCAGTTATTAAAGATGATGACAAGCTAACACTTTATAATAACCAACATTTAAAAACAAATCATAGTTAAATTGATAGTTATTTAAATGGTAGGGATGCTATTAATCATATTTATTCATGTCTTCATGTTTTAGTTATATATTGAGTTATCCTAGCTGATAATCAATTATTTGAGGCTGTTCTCATTACCAAGTACTGCTGTTCATTCGAAGCCATAATGCTTGATTTATACTCATAAATCTGACATTTGACTCCAAAATTTGATCAATACTTTAATAACGTCTTTCAGTAAAAGTCACTTTTGTTCCAAGCTCATCACAAACAGCTCAGTTTGAGCACAACATGATGCACTTCACCAGGTGTTCTTCCGTTCTTCACTGGTCTTCACGTCACACCAGGAGCATTTTGGAAGCAGGGGTCTTTTATTTTGAAATTCTCTCTGTAGTTTCTGTATGCATCTTGAGATCTGAGGTTATTTTCCAGAGATGCAGTACAGAACGCTGCTTCTGAAACGCACCGCAGTGCACCAGGTGGAAGCCGGTCATGGTCATGAATGCGTGCAGTGAGCCGTGCATTTCACGGGGTCACTCTAAACAGCACTCTCAACACAGTACTGCAAGTTATGCTTCAGGTTTCCTTTAGCGTCAGTTCCATGAAACACATGTAGCGTTTATAGTCCGACTGGTCTCACGCCTAACCGTGAGAATGCACGGGGCGCCGCTGGGTCGCATTTCAGCTCTGACGCAGGCGCTGAAGCTTATCCCGCCAACTCGCATTAATGCCGGCAATTCTAACTAATGTGCTGCCGCGTGTTTCAGAAACACTCCAGTGGCAGCTTCTCAACAGAAGTTGTTTGAAGTTCAATAGAGCAGGTCACACAGAGAAAAGCTTTTCAAAATAAAAGACCTCACTCTAAAATGCTCCAGGTGTGATCTGAAGCCTTGCAACAATTGGGACAGAGCACACCCAACATGGTGCATCTCTCTTTAAAGTTGCCACTTCCAACTTATGTTAGCAGTGATTTTTTTTTTAACCATTTTTAGTAAAGTTTTATCAAAGACTGTAGATGATTGTTGTAAAGTCAAAATGTTAGACCATTAATTGTTAACAAATATTAGGTTTTTAATTATAATAATATTTAACTGTAAACTAAGGTGTCATATTATCTTTTATTAATGATGATTGTTGTGAAGCGTTATCAAAACTCTGTAAAACGAGACTGTTTGCAACTAACATCCAAAACTTATTAAAAACTCAGAAATTAAGATATATTTGCACTTCAGCACGTTACATATTCTCGGTTGTCTTTTACTAACGCCTCCATTTCCATCTTTCAAGGACCAAGACTGGAGCTGGACGAAATACGAAACTTTAACAACAAAACTAAAAAAGCAAAATTCGTAAAGTCCACCTTCCACCCCCCGCCTGAGTAACACTAAGGACTGTGAGCTGATAACGCGGCTGAGCGGCGTCTAACAGTACAGTAGTACAGTTTGTACATGGACTCGGGATTTTCTCGTGAAAACGACTTTCCTGCTCATCTTTAAAGAAAAAAAAAAAAAAGCTGAGTTCACGCATGCTCAGCGGCGTCCGTCTCCTCCCATCGTCTCACATGGTGGAAGGTTTGATTATTGAGCTTGTTTTTTATGACAAAACAATGAAGCTGTCTCTCTCTCTCTTCTTTTCTTTATGCTGCACAATATTCATCACACTTACTATCACTGCAAAAATGGAGCAAACTATAGCACCACATTTGAGGGCTTGACGTGGATCAGTCAGGTGGGAGAGCGTTCGACAGGAACGTGGGAACTTGTTTGACCCCGTGGCATGAACGGGAAACGCAGGAAGGTGTCGGGGGTCGCTGGAAGGCGGGTGTGGGGAGGAAATAAGAATCAAGCAAAGAGCACTTTGATACTCCCATGTGTCCTCTCTGTGAAGAGGTGAAACGTTCCCAGCTGCCAAAAATGTTGCAGAATTTAAAGCGAGCAGAAACTGTCAGCGTCGGTTTGATTGATTTACTAGAAACGTTTGAGGGCGCGTGTTGAATTCTCTGTATGTACGTTTTTAAAAAACAAGTGTTACAGGCAGAAATCCCATGGCTGGCCATTATGTTAATACGATGTGTATATTGTATGTGTGTCTTTTTAACCGTCATGGATGTAAGGCGGGGTTTTCTCGTCTCGTTCGGGTGCAAATAATGTACGCTAAATTCATAGTCGTGCAGAGCTGAAACGATCAGTCCGTAGTTTCCACAGAAATCTGAGTAATCCTGTAATCAATTCTGCATCAAGACGAGCAGGTGGTGGGGCTCGTGTTCAGACTGTGCCGTAAAACCACTGCAGAAGAAGAGGACGGGGTTAGGAGACCAGAGGGCTGCAGGGCGGAGGCAGATTTAATGGGACGGTGAAGGATGGCGAGGCTTGCTTTGTGCTGCACGCATGAGCTGCTCCAGAGGAAGTTCTTTTCAGATTTTCAGATTAAAATGTAAATCTAAAAGTGCACGTTTCCAAAGAGCAATTTATATCGACGAGGTTACCTGCCGAGCTGCATGTCAGTAAAGTTCGCACAGGAACCTTTGCACATTTAGTCACCGTTACAGAAAATAAATTGCATATTCATGATGATTAAGAATAAATAGCACGATTTACACTTGGCCGACCTCCCACTTTAAGATGATCTGGGCCGTCTTCAGCACAGCGGCCGTGTTTGCATCTCTGAGTGAAATTGCCGTTATTCCTCCAAATCAGTGAACACGTTTAATTTTCTGCAAAAGCCTCGTGATGCCCGTCTGTCTGGGAGTTTAGGTTTTCTCGAGTCCAGTGAAAGCTCGGTTAACAAAAACATGAAAAATCTTTTTCACTGCAGATCTGATATCTTTGTCTCCCTGTCAAGGCTGAAAACAAATATTTTGTGCACATCATGATTTATTGGGTAATTCTGCTCATCTTATTATGGATTTGAAAGATCTGAAAGTCTAAAACCTTGTTGGTGTATTTTTGACAGATTAAAGTCAAATTATTTATTCAAAAGAAAATAAATCAAGTGTTTCTGATCTCTCTGAGATGATAATTTATCTTTTTCTTTATCAAATACGGCCAAAAAGAAAACCATCTCAAATGTCAGTGCCGTTTTTGAACAGTTTTATATTCAGACTTTTTATTAAGAGAGATTTTTAAGGATTCTCAACTTTTTCTGAAATCAGAGAGAAATGAGTGATAGTCAGTGATAACAAATGTGCCATCCACCAGAGTCTGTCATTCAAAAAATGAGGAAATGTAAAACAAATGAGTAATCTTACCCTCTTATCCGGCTCAGGCTTGCAGGGGTGAGTGTGGAAATCATTTCCTCTATTTTTAAATAATTGCATGTGTAAAGCTCAAGCCTTCACTGAGTCACATCGCACACCTCAACACGTTTATCAGGTAAAGAAAACAGGATCCAGGTTCAATTTTATTTCATTAGCCGTCGGCTCAGTGGGATAGTCTGATGCTCTGCGTCCCACCAGTTGGACCCACTCCACAGTTTGAGAACCAAAAGGTAAAACTGGTGTAAACAGAACCAGAGCTGCTCTTACTTTCATTCGTTCCTGTAGGAGGTCACGACTGAAGTTACTGACAGTGAGAAAGTTACATTTGGAGCCTTTCAGTGATAACAAATAATGTCATCTGCCAGAGTCTGTCATTCAGGAAATGAGGAAATAAAAACAAATCGGATGCATTTAGTTTGTTTGGATTGTCTGCGAGTCTCAGCTCGAGTTTTCCCCTCATAACAATCAATCTGTCAAAAATTAGGGGTTTTTGTCCTTATTTTTTAAAAGTCCAGAATTGATTCATCCATGAGTAAAGCAGTGATTATTATAATGTTACACGGTATATTGATGGTGCTGAAGAAACGCTTCCTGTTTCTCCGCTTTCTCAGATCTGAGTAACAGGAAGCCGAGAACGTCTCGGGCTAATTTGCTTGAAAAACAAATAAAGACTAGCCGGCTAATCGTTTCAGCTCTCACCATAAACACGAGTCGTTTCTCTCTGACATCCCATAATGACAGGAATGCAACAACGTTGGTGCAACGCGGTCGGGCTTCCTCTAATCGGAGCGATCGAACCCGTGAGCGATGGGTTGAATGTGCTGTACGTCGTGTTTCTTTGGGCCAGAGAGAGAAATGAACTTTCTTGTATTTATGAAGTTCAAGTGCAATGGCTAAAATAATATTTTCTTTTTGTTTTGTATTTAAATAACTCCGTTTGTTTCTTTCCATTTGAGTTTTGTTTCCGTCTGCTGGTTTAAGTATGTTCACTTTTTAGAAATGTAATTGTATGAAGATCAAATGTTTACCTGGAAATAAAATAAATCACTTTGGCACGATTCCTGTGTCGATGCTTCTTTCAGTTACTCGGTGAGGAAAAGCTGGAGCCCGGCCAAACACTTGATTGCGGGCTGAACCCAACATAACAAGAAGGTTGTTATTTCCATCTGCGGTAGTTTATATTTGTTTGGGTTTGTCTCAGCTCCTCTGCCTCGCACTCTTGCAGAGGTTTATAATTTCATCCAATTTGTGGTTTAATCTGATCTATTCAGTTCAACTTTATAGCGCCAAATCACAACAGCACTGCTCTCAAGACACTTTGAGCAGCCAACCTCGACACGATTCACTTAACCGCCCCTCGAATACATCACGCAGCGATCACAGCAGTGAAACAAGCTGGATTTTGGGAATCCGATGAGTACACCTAAAGTGCATCTGTGACGACAGACGTGACACACTGATTAAATCAGAAGCATGATGCAGGTGGTCCCAAACTGTAGACAGGCTTAAACTCATCAGCTTTAAAAAATATTAACAAGATGAATATGGAATTTATGAGAAATGTACAATGCCTTTTTCCTCTGAGGGCTTTGGCTGCCAGACTTAGGATCAGTTGATTAGTTTTGTGTTCAATTGTATTATTCTGTTTTTGTTTTTACATGTACGGATTTAATTTCCTGCTAATTTCTTTCCCTTTTTTGTACTGCTGGGATTCTTCTGGTGGTCCCCGCTGACGTAGCAGCGTCCATATTATTTGCTTTTTGTAACCACGGACTGAAAATGCTTCCCAGATGTGCTGCTCCTCAGCGAGGAGGGCGGATCGTATTTGTTTGTGCTGAAACTTGAGTGTCTAGTCACAGTAATCATAGTCATAGTGGGTCATTGGCTGTGACACTGTGACAGCATGTAGCTCACTAACTGTAATGTTGTGCTTTTACGTTTAAGCTGACTAATTTGTCCTCAGATTTGACTCATCGAGAGTTGAGCTGCTTTTTACTGCTTGTCCATTTCTCTAATTGCAGCATCACTGATAAAAGGAAGGAAACGTCCTGACAGGACTTCCTGTACACGTTAGTGTTCTCTCGGTGTTTCTCAGGACTTCATAACAAACAAGCTTAATGCAAACAGTTTGATTGCACTCAGTGCGGTCACTGCTCTGTAATCGTGACTCAATAGAGGACGTTTTTTTGGGGGTTTTTTTTGGTCGGTATCAAAAAAGGGGAAGTTGGTATCATTCGAGATAACTTGACTCGGGTATTCAATAATTTTATCTGAGTCTTTTAAGAGTGAGTCAGTGCAGATGATCATCTTATTCACTCTTCTTCTCATGACCTGGTTTAAGTGTTTCTGGCTCAGCATCAACTGTTTTAGCACACGTCAGGAAGTGATTTGTCAGAAGTGTTACAAGCACGAAAAGTCATGCCAGGTCACAGCTGTCGGCCTCCGGATAGGCTTAGATTACAATCTTATCTCTGCACACTGAAACGTTTAGGACTAATACGCTGTTATTAGTAATATTCTGTTATTTTACCCCGAGTTTAAAATAGTTATAGGCAGGAAACGTAAACGTGGTTTGGGAGACCACACGGAGGTCACTCTGAAGTATGTTACCCTAGAAAGTGTTGTGGTTTTGTCCTGCAAAATGAGCTCAAAGCAGAGTAAACACACAGCTGGCTGCAGGGTTGAGTCGACGCCCGGATCTCTTTGAAGAGAAGGCTTCGTCATCGCGTATCAACTCGTGCAGAATGCGCTCGTTAAGTGGGCAGCAAGCACAGGCGAAACGTTCTGCTGCCAAACAAGCCACGCTCATTGTTAACTGTTGTTTTATTAGCCGTGAATCAGACGAGCTCTCGGAGAGAAACCACCAGCACCCGCCCCCTCTACTCAGTCCCACATTCCTCCAGGCTCGACTCCCATATCTGATTTACAGCAGAGCTTAAAGTCACATTTTCCCCCCTTTTTACAGTGAGATTTACACATCTGACATTAAATATTTGTGGGAGTTTGTCTAGCAGAGAGTCATATTTATGCTTCTCTTGTCTTCGTCCTGCAGTTTGCTGCTTCAGCTACTATGATAGTTTGGACAAAAGCGAGAGGGTTGCCGGTTTGGTGTGGAGGTCCTGAGGTCAGAGTCCTGACCTCAACTCCATCAAACACCTTTGCCAGAGCCGGTATCACAGAACATCAGTGTTTGATCTCAACAGAATAAACGCCTTCCAGCTCCTTTCATGGCCACTTGAGGCCGACTCCCATGTTAAAATGGTTTAAAGCAGAAATAAGCACGTTTAGGTTTGCTTCTATGGATATCTTCCCCTTTCATAACAAAAATCCAGAGGGTGAACTGCTCACTTACCCCTCCGTTTTTGTTTTTGAGTCCTGCTCTGCTTGTACGTGTAAACCTGCAATCAGCCAATCGCACGCATATCGCATGTAGACACGGTCAAGACAACTTGCTGAAGTTCAAACTGAGGATCTGAATGGGGAAGAGTGCTTGCTGCCAAACGTTGTGGCCTAAATATTTCAGAAACTGCTGATCTGCTGCAATTTTCCCACACAACCATCCCCGAGTTTACAGAAATTGGTCTGAAAGTGGAAAATGTCCAGCGTGTGGGAGGTCTATGGGGAGAAAAAGCCTCGCTGATGTCAGAAGCCGGTGGAGAATGGCCTGGCTTCTTCGAGCTGATAGGAAGGAGGCAGAAACTCAAATAACGACTCATTACAGTCAATGTATGCAGAAGAGCATCTCTGAATGCACACATCAGACCTTGAAGCTGATGGGCTACAGCAGCAGGAGGCCCCACGAGCATCACTCCTGTCAGCTAAGAGCAGGAAACTGAGGCTACAGTTCCCACAGGCTCACTCTAATGAGACAACAGCATAATATACATTGTATGAACAGTTTAGGATGCTGCTGGTTTAATGGTGAGCATCATTTAAACCCCTCAGCTTACTGACCGCAGTGTACCTGTCTTCCGATTGCTACTGCAGCATCCTGAACCTCAGATCGTTCGCTGTACTTGAATGGCCTCCAGTCGCCTGATATCAGTCCAGCAGAGCACCTCTGGGAGGTGATGGAACCTGAGGAAGGCTTCCAAGAATTAGGGAAGTTCAGAAGGGAAGAGGGGGTCCAGCATGGATGTTTGTGTTTTCTGTGCTGCAGTAAGACGTCACTTGAGCCTTTTATTGATTCACAGTGAAAGTTCTTGTTTCTCCAAAGAAAAGTGAGCAGCATTTCAGTTAACAGAAGACATTAAAAAAAAAAAAATGTCTGGATGCCAAACAGGAAACTCAGACGATAAAGTCTGAGTCCTCGCAGCTGCCTCTCAGACCTGCTTCCTTTAGCCGCTCATTAGAGACCAGTAAAGACACTGTTTGCTGGGGAAGAACAATAGAAGGCTGCTCGGTCAGTTAATTAAATGTTACACAAGGAAAACAAATCCAATGTAACGGATGTAATTTCCCTCTCATGTTTTGGACCACACCAATGAATTACACAGTCAGCTGATGCAACATGATCACACTGTCGAAATAAAGTGCACTTTATTCATTGCAACAGAAAGCGCTTCATGGGAATTCAAGTTTTTACATCTGATCATACGCAACTGATTACAATTAAAGAGGACCGTTATCATGTGAAATCATACGCTGTAGTTTTGGATTAATGACTACTTTGCAGTTCAACATATGAAACCTTCACAACTCTTCCTAGAAAAATATCAGTGCAGTTTAAGAGAAAACAAACAAAACAGTAATTTCTCCTCAAGGCTCCATTACATCCACCCATTCCCCACCTCTGTGGGACTGAACGAACAATGGAGCTTAAAAAGGTTTAAAGCTGAACCACAGTAACACACAGAGGCCACGTAACGGACGTACCTTCAAGTACAGTGCAAAGTAATGTAAAAAAAACACTTTGTAGAAGGCACAAAATGGCTGCGAAGGCACTGTAGGGACTGCATGAAAGTCAAAAATCCAAAAAAAGAAGGAAAAAAATACAGTTTCCCATTGATCTCTCAGTATCAACTGGAACTTTGTTTAATTTAAAAGAAAAAAAAGGCACAACAATCACAAACCAACAGGTAAAAAACATTTGAGGCTGCGTTTGCGTGCAGCTATTAGTGAAACCTCACCAGTCGCTCTGTTTTTGGTCTCAGCTGTTCATTTGGCTATTTTTACAAGCTGGTCTCCAAAGAAGAATTTAAATAAGAACAATTAAGGATGCAGACGAACGCTGTCTCGTGGTTGGTTCAAAAAGTTTTGAGTCCAGCATTTAAATAAAATAAAGGGTAGCACATCGTTAAAATTTTGAATAACGGCATTACAAAACCACTCGAATCAACATTTCACACCACTTAGAAACATGTTGGGATTAGTAACAGGTTTACAGACTGGCTGTTGTCACTCGCAGTTAGATTCTTCTACCTCTTTCTGATATTTTGGAGGTTATTTTGTTTTTCTTTCAGGCTGCTGGACTCAGAGTTCCTCCCTAAACCTATCATTTTGCTCACCAGGACATAGAAATTACACAACTGATCAAATTTGATTAAAAACAGTTTAAAACTTTGCAGACTTTCCCTAAAATATACTTTCAAAAATCTTTTTAACTGGAAGTGAAACATTGCCGGCATATTTGCTGCTGAAGAATTCTCCCATACATTTCCTGACTGTCTCCTAAAATGCCTCCAGCTCTTTTCTCACATGCAGTCTGCTTGAGATGAGTTTTCACTGCTGAATACACTCAGGCTAGTTAGGCTGAGAGCTGCCCGAGCTCCTGCCCATTGTTCTTTTACTGGAGCTGCAGCTTTTTTCACATTCATTATGAAGTTACAGATTCTTTTGTTTGTTGTGTTTTTACTGCTGAGTAAGCAACAGGCGTTTGCCGTCTCACACAAATCTCCATCAGGTAAGTAATAGGAAAGTTGATCACTTCTATTTGTTGGTGATCAGGTATTGTATTAGTATACACCATCAGTCAACGGTCTGATTTACTGTGTTACACAGCAGCCGTCTTTGATTCTGCATGGCCACACGGACATGAACCTAACAGGGCGTATTAGGGCCACTAAAATTTGTTGAAAAAAAGTCAAATTTACAAGAAAACGTACCAAATTTAAGAGAATAAATTTTTTACTTTACAAAAAAGAAAGTCTACAAGCAAATTTGTGCACAAAGACTGGAAAAAGTGGCAAACTGTCTTATAAATGTTCACCTCTGAAGCTTGAGTTTCCCCAATGCTGTAAAAAATGTTAAAAGTGCTCTGACATTATGCCTGTGCAATTTTAACAATGCAGGGTGGCCCATGATTTAGAGACCTTTGACATATAATTAGGATTTTCTTTCTTATTATGTTCAGACTAGTTGCTTAGTTTTGCTTTGCTCCTGTTTAATTACGTCCTAAATGAGTCCCAGCAACATTCAGATCTCTTTATATCACAGTGGAGCTGCAAGCTCAGTTCTGTGCAGGTATCAGGACAAGTGGCCCTTTGACATGGACACTTTTTCACATTATCTTATAAAAAATACTGATTAGAGCTGCTTGTAGAGGCACAGAGTGTGTGAGTGTCCCAAACAAGCTACAAACTGAACACATTACCATTCACGAAAAAGATAACTGCCTAATCATTTTCATGCAGTCCCTTAAACACTCATTAAATAAATACTGTAAAACAATATCTTATAAAAGTGCTTTACACGCGTTACACAGGAGGAAAACTGCAGCAGCAGTTAATTTAGAACGAACCCCACCACCAGAAAACAGCCAAGAAAAAAAAAATCAGACTTTTCCACAGCAGCTGTGCAGCTGTTGGTCTCGTGTCATTAAAGATACTCTCAGCTGGTGGAGCCTCGGTCTGCACAACATCTTTACCGGCTTTGAAGCGTAAACTTTTCCACAGAGCCGAGCGTCGGCGAGTCACTCGCTTTTAAAAAGTAAAACTACACCCTGGATGTCTCTGCTTTGGTACAAGTCGATACTCTTGATGAGGATTTCATGCGAGTCTGTGAACACGAGGCTTCGCTGGGGGCGGAGGAGGCGCGAAAGGCTTTATTCTGGTTGCCGGCGAAGGGCTGGGCTTGACCGGAGGTACGGGAGGAGGGGTTGGTTTCACTGCTTTGTTCTGAAAAACAAAAAATGATTCTTAGGTGAATTTATGAAAGCAAATTAGCAACTTCTGCACCTCAACACTGCTTCCTGTCATCGGGGTGGATGCTCATGTTAAACTAAAGTTTCAAATAATGATGGCTCTGCATGATGTCATGGAGATCCCTTATATTGTCACGTATTCCAACTCTGTTTTTAAAGAGGCACCCAATCGGTTTGTTTGAGACAGCTGATGAGCTCTAGCTTCACGAAGGCCCAGTGTGACATGCATAAGGATTATTTTGAGTTGTGAATCATGCAAAGCTACTCGAGTAAGTCCAAAAATAAAAAACGTAGAGCTGGAAAATGTTTGGGCAGACCAGTTGATCCCTATTGATCCCCAGAAAGAACATCTAAATATGAATGAATCAATGAAAATAAATAAAACGAGTGACCTTTATATGACGTCCTGGGGAAAAGTGTTTAAAATTCTCTGCCTTGGCGCTCACCTGTGTTTTATTCAGAGTTGGTAAAGGTTTAGATGGAGGTAGAGGTTTCATCTGTGGTGAAAAGGAAGAAGACTGTTATTTAACTGGGATTTAGAGCAGATGCTGACACTTTACAGGCTCCTAATGAACATTAAAGTCCAAGTTTGATCACATGGAAACCAAAAATCAACAATGACATTATTTCATAAAGCCACAGAGCTACACTGATGTTTATCAGTCCTCTGTGACTGGCTGTTCCAGTAAAGTCTGCAAAAATCAACAATCCTAAGCTGTTTTCATTAAACAGCTCAACACTGTAGACTAAACTACGTCCAAAAAAGCTGAGTTTAAAGCTGGGCTCAGTCCACACGATACCAGCAAAGAAACAGCTGACAGTTTCTTCTGATTGGCTGCCCCTCATAAAGATAAGATTGAGTGAGGTAATGAGTCACACAAAAAAAATGAAGCCTGAGCTTTTAGCTTGTAACCACGGTGATCTCATTATAATATTACACAGGGCAGAAAGTAAGGAAAAAAGATGGCAGGTCTCCTTTATGCATGTTATTTAACATAGTTTCATTTTTAAGCTTTAATAGACGCTCAAGTTGCTGCGATCTTCATTTTGCATTATGTCTTTAAAAACAAAAGTCTTACCGGCTCAGTTTCCGACGTGACTGACGATGAAGACGGTTTCAGCGGTGGCTGGAAAACAAAAAGCGGTTTGTCAGCATTTCACAGTAAAACTGAGACCTGCGTACACCTGGCTGCTCGGCGTACCTGTGGGGCGGGTCTGCAGGGGGTCACTCGACCCATCAGAGGGGTGCAGGCCTGTTTTGCTGTGGTCTCCATGAAGGTGGGCTGACTGATCTGAGGTCTTTCTTTACCACTTCCTTCTTGGAACGACGGGTTCAGCTTCCCTTCAGCTGAATGCACTTTCCTGTGAAGACAACATTTATTTATTTAGCCGGGAAGAAGAAGGAAAAGATGAAGAGTCCAGACCGCAGAGGGGGAAAACTACCTTGTAGCGATGTAGCGCTCCATGTCGTCCTTCTTACAGCACATCAGCCCAGCAATCAGCAGAGTGACGACCAGCAGGATGGAGACTGCTGCGCACACACCGGCTATCAGCCCAACCTGATCTGCAGGCAGAGGAAACGTAAAACTGCACTTAAGTACTGATGCGTCCTTTTTTGCACTCTTTATGTCTAAGTGCAATTAAATTCTGAACAGCATTGCCTTCAGAACTGCGTTAGTCCTTCATGGCATAGATTCAACAAGGTGCTGGAAACGTCCCTCAGAGACTTTGGCTCATATTGACTCTCTCCGTTAGCCACAGAGCTCCTGGAGTCATTGAGTCAGATGATGAAATCTGGTCATCTTCTGAGCAATAAAACTGGGTCACGTTTTCATTTTGTTCAGTTTAATTTAAGCTCTAACAAAGGGTCTTAAAGTTCTGCTAGAGCTCTCGTTAAAAGCAAAAACCAGACCCGATTTATATTTGTCCGATCTTCCCTTCAAGGTCGGCTCCTTGTGCACTCTGGACCAACTTCTCCAGCTACTTTGGGCTGCTCCCTTCCTCACCAGTGGGTATCTGGTGTGGTTTTACACCAGATGCTGTTCCAGATAGATTCCCAAAGGCATCCGTTTCTGCTCCCAGGGTCAAACCATGGATCTTTCGCTAGTTAGGTGACTGCACCAAACCACTGCACTATGTTGTGTGTCTTTGCCCCGTCTAAGTCCTGATCTCTCCACTTGAACTCGAGCTTTTCTTTGGCTCGTTCAGTAAGTAAATATTTAGTCTGGGTTTCATGTCGGTTGGTTTAATGGTTGAATGAGGATGCAGGAATCCTAATCCCCTCATTTCATTACTGCAGAACTTCATGTTGAACGACCACAGCGACCACACTTGGGTCACAGTTCTTGCTCTCTGAAAACAGCTGTTTGCTCCCAGCTCTCTGAGTAACAATGATCCTCGACACGAACAGTTTGTGGCCCAGGGTGAAATCACAAAAGAGCTCCTGAAAGTGGTCGGAGCAGGATTTCCACGGAGCGTTTTACAAACGGCAGCCACGCTGGAAGAAGCGATTGAAGATTATCTAAAAGCTAAATTTAAACCAGTCGCGGTTTTTGCTTTTTCTTTGGCCTCAGGAGCAAAATTTTCTGATCACGGCTTTTAAGTAACAAATAAAAATGAAGATTTTAGTTTAAATTTTACAACTAAATCGTGAGGAAGCTCTTGAACTGTGGCTAAAAACTCAATACGAAGCATCTTTTTCCCGTTTTAACAACTTACCAGCTTCTGATTTTGCAGAACGATTAGACTATCAAATCTGAAAATGTTATTTTCTAAGAGCAACATGAAAATGTTATGTAAAAGGAATTTTCCACACAAACAACAAGAGCAGTGTTCAGAGGAAGTTATGTCATCCTCTTATTTTCTTAATTAGCTTTAGTTTCACTAAATTTTTTGTTTTGTTCAGAGGAAAGTGTGTTTTAGAGTCTCTTCTTCCCCTTTTCTTTGGTACTATGTGGACAGAAAGTTGCACAATCATGAGGCGCAACTCAAGTTCAAGCTTCATGTGCAGAATGTAAATACATTCTGCACATGAAGCAGAGACAACCAAGTCTTCTACAAAAGAGTGTTGAAACTAAATTAGAGCAAACGGGGTCAGTGCTGGGAGGCTCTCATAATGAATCACTCATGTTTCTTATTCACTGGAAAAATGATTCAACAAGCAGCTGTGACCTGTTTTCATCTGAAAGTCTCATGGAGCCTGTAGATTACAACAGCAGCTGAACGTCTCTAAACGTCGTGCTTCATAGTTTATCGTGAACGTTAAATGCACCGCAGCGTCTGTACCTTGAGGTAAATCCGCGTACTGGACGTTGCATTTGGGAGGAGCCCAGCCGGGATTACAGTGGCACTCGTTCCTGTGATTACACACCTGCGGATAAAAAGCAGTTAAATGATTAAAAACACGAGTCGTGGAAGTGGAGCTCATGTTCAACGCGACTGGTTTGGATCGTGTTTGAAAGGCGTTTGCAGTTTTTTATCTGATCGTTTCTTCATTTTATTCAGTCAGTGTTTAAAGTCATTTATAGTTTCTTCCCCCGTCGTTAGGAGGCTGTTACATTCCTTGAGACTAGCTGCATTTGTCCAGTTTTAGTCTGCTGTGATGGCTAAAACAACATAAACAGTGCATTCCTCATCTCTTTTCTCATACCTAGCACCACTTTTAGTTTGACTTATTTGGTAATAACAGCTCTTTCTTTCTCTCTCGCTGCTTTTTCATCTCTTTTTTAATAATTTTTGGCTCTGAAGCTGCTATTGTTCCTGCCCCGTCTGCTCTCTGCTGTTTCTTCTACATCCCTCATTAAAACATCTAAGTTTATGGCTGCCTGTATGTCGCCTGACAGACTAAACTCAGGGCAAACATGGAGCTCGGGTTCAGTTTAACACCAGATGTTGTTTCAGGTGAGGGGATGAGGTGAAGGTTCATGTTTAATGGTGTGAAAATTACGGTTAGTTCTCTGATTTTGAACTTACTCCGTTGTTGTTGCACTTCTTTGCACAGTCCTCCCTCTTCCCGTAGGCTGACACATCCACACATCTGTTATTGAGGCAAACCTGAGCACAAACGTTTGATTCTGAGTAAAACGGCCAAAATATTCAAAGAAAATTAATCGTCCTGCAATGTGTCTCCCTGTGACAGTTTTACCTTATCCGGCGCACATTTCGTGCCACTCGGCACCATGTCCAGGTTTCTCCTCTTATCGTCGTCCACGGCGAGTTTGCACTCTTTGCCGTACATTGTGTTGTAGCTTGCCCGTTTCCCTGTGATAGACTCGCCTCCTTCCTCACAAAACATCGATCCGCACTTAACATCCCTACACAAAACAAAAGCATTAATCCAGAGCTTTGTGGTGCTTCTTCATCACTCTGAATTCAGGGTGAATGACAGATGGTGACACGTACTGTGGAGCACAACGAATGAAGCCGAATTTGTTCTTCCCACAGTTAGCGCCTTCCTCGCCACGCTGGTTCAGGTTGAAACATAAATCTGGTGCCACCTGGGCCCCTGGAAGAAGGCACAGAAGGAAAGCTTCATGTTAATCTGTCATTTATTGTCGGTCTGAGACTCTACATCCTTGCGTTTGCTATACTAATGCACCTCCGAGCACATGGGTTCAGCAGCGTTTTTAAATTCTAAGCGTCCAGAGATGCCAGAGTGGGATCGATGTCAGAGTTAAATATAACTAAAGTGACGAGGCGCCTTAACTGCACGCTGCTGAACTCATCAAAATGGCCAGAAAAGTACTGATCTAATGTGTTAGTCTTGCCTTTTATCAATGGACTGTATTTACAAACCTCTTATGAGACTTTCTTTGCAATCGCTTACATAACAAAATGTATTAAATATTTAGTTGGACAGATATCTTAAAGTTATTTCCACCACATGACAGTAAAATCTAAATGTTTGTAGACCAATGGCTAAAAGCTCCTTGAGGCTTATCTCATCTACTCAAAACAGTGCTGATTTATCCCTAAACGAACCAAGAAGTAACGCCGGAGGGTGGGGCGGGGGACAAGCTAAGGCCTGCAGTTCCCCTCATGGCCACTTGAGGCCCCAAAAGCCAGTCAGTTCCCAAAGACTTCCCTTGTTAAAATGTCCAACTTTACTGGAGCATTTTTGCATGTTTCGGTGTAACAGCTGCAGGCTGGATGATTATTTTTAAATAACTCATTCATTAGGATGCTGTTAAGCCTCAGAGTCAGCGGTGTGGTGCTTTGGTTCACAGGCAGCCTGTTAGAGCTCACCTACGCTAACCCGAGCCACTGAGCTCAACCTGTTCTCTGTGTCTGTGCTGTTGGAGCCTTTCAGGACTTTTTTTAATGGAATCACAAGCTGTACAGTTTAAGCGTGCAGCTTGCTAACCACCAGGTGATAACCTCGTGCTCCATCCTCGTGTCTGGATATGGTCAGCGAGGCTTCAAAATGCACAGCCAAAAACCAAAGTCACATTTTTATATACAAACCCTGAGGTGCACCTTTCTAACTGAGCGTGCAGATATCAGCCAAGAAAGCAAAAGAGCCTCAAACTGGGACTTCCCAAACCAGCAGCTGATGTCTTCGATAGCAGCATGCTGAGCGTACCTGGTCCAAAAAGCCTCCAGCAGTGATGCTCCTGGGTGGGACACTGGCCGTTGTAGCAGTATCCCTGGACAGTGCCGCTGCCCTGGAGCGTTTTGTAGCAGGGCTTGCCGTTCATCTCGAAGCTGTCTTCAGGACAATCCGACGACAGTCCGGTGCAGAACTCGGGCAGGTCGCAGGTCCCGGCTGACTGCCTGCACACGCTCCCAGATGACTTCAACTGAACAAAAATAATATTTTAGTGTTTTGACCTTCTGTATGTACCAGATCTGGACAATAATTCGCTTGTAGGTTTTTGTAGCACTGTTCCAGGCCTTGAAACTGTCAGTTGAGGAAGGATGTGGTGAGTTATAAAAAACTGAAACAGCAGGGTGTTATCCTCCCTTTCCTGTTAGTGCTGAACAGCGGGTGTAAGAGTAACCTTACATTTATTAGCCAGAGGCGGGGTGTGTCTTTAGGAAAGGTCCTGAACTTCACAGAGAATGGGGATTGTTATATCCCAACAGCTACAACAGAAAATCGGCATTCATTTCATTTACTGGACAGATTGTCAAAAAATTCTGAAATATTCATAATCCTGAGTATTAATCTTGATCTATTTTAGTGACGCGCTGACTTTCCTGCAAATTTTCAGTAAAATATCTCAGCAGTTACCAGAAGGCGAGCCTCTGATCGTCCTCCAAGGCCTTCATGAAGATATCTTTTGAAATATTTTTGCAAAACATGGCATACTTTGACAGTGCCTGACTTTTTTTTTAAAATATAGCACATCAATATTTCTCAGTTATATAAAAAAGATATTTCAGTATCTACTCAATGTAGATAAGAGGATTAATGTTCCCAGGAGAAAAATCTTACTCATTACAACATCCAGAACCACCTACTGAGAAACTAGCTGCTGGTGTGTGCAATCGTTTTTGTGACACAGTGACGTTAATGACTGTTTTTCCATAAAACGTCCCCGGTGGGAGCCAGCTCAGCACAAAAGAGGTGTGCTGGGAGCTTCGTGGGTTTCTGTGGCTGAGCTGCTCCATGCACTGCATGTTTTACAGATTCTGGAAGTTCAAATCATTGACAACTTTCACTACCTCACTAAAGTTGGCAACTATCTGTGACACACGGCAGAGAAGCTGCACATATGGCTCGAATTATCATTATTTATTCTGGTGTGCTTTACAAAATGTGTCATTGCATTAGGCAGAGCAGGAGTTGAGAAAAACATAGCAGCTTCGTTCAGAATCCAGCTGATGTGTGCAGAGATTAGCAGCACACACACACACACACAGCTGTGTGTTGCATTGATATTTGGGATAAACTGTATACATAATGTTCTTAAAATTCTGGAGAAAGCCCGGGAAATTACTGAGTGAAAAGCATCTCCCACAGCTTTATTTGGAAATTACTCTGAGGAGAAAAGAGAGTCTGGGGTTTGACGTTTTCAGCCAACACGTCGCTAAATTTGAGACTCGGATGTTTTTGTGAATGTGAGCTCTGTTAGTTATCAAATCACAGACCGGCTTCAGAGCCAGATTCCAAAAATGTGTCAGGGAATAATTTAAAACACATGCTGAACGTATTTTTGTCTCCAGAGAGTTTTAAACTTCATCGAGAACTCGATTAATCACAGCTGGACCTGTGATTAGTATTAATGTCCTCGCAGCACGCTGACGCTCTGAATCTACATTCAAATTTAGGTTGTTTTCTGCACCTTTGTTTAGATGCAACGTGCTTTGGAATGAGGCGTCTTATACTGTGTAGGTACGGATTAATATAAAGCCACATTAGAAGGGAGCAGAGCAGCTTCAGTACCTGACACTTCTCACAGCACTGTCCGTGAGCACACTGGGATCCTGCAGTCAACCGACAAGTCGAGGCATCGCAGCAGGGATTGTTGCATTCCTGCAAAAAACACAAAGACACACAACGTTTGTTTCTGTGCACACACTTGATCCTCAAACATGGCTGCAGCGATGAAGGCAGTGACCTCACCCAGGAATTCTCCCCCTTCTGATGAGGTGTGAGCACACTAGAAAGCTATTTTAAATTTGAACTCTTTAAGGCTGCAGCTCTGCACACGCTACCTGCCCTAACCTCAGACAGGAAACCACAGCAGTGGGATAAAATGGAAGAACCTAAATAGCATCTCCCTTCAGCAAAGGACATATTTAAACGTAGCTGGGGTTACCTCCACCGTGCCACAGTCACACTCCTCTCCGGGCTCCATCATGCCGTTGCCGCAGCGGGGGCCCACGGCGATGATCCTGGAGGAGGTGGGCTTTTGCAGGCAGCTGGGCTGAGCTCGCTCCAGGAATTCAGCGAGCTGAGAAAGACTGCAGCTGCTGAACAACTCCGGAAACATTTGATTTCCTGCCCTGTGGGAGGAACAAGGAGATCTGGGCTCAGCTTAAGGTTCAGCGCACCCCTGCTCTGATTTTAACGGTTTACAAATGGGAAAATGTTTGCAGATGCAAAAAATTCTACATCTGCTCTGGTCTGCATTTTTACCTGAGCTTTTCTGCCATGACACAATCCTTCCCGCTGAAGGTGGAACCGCACGTGCAGTCTGGAGCGTCGTGGGAAAGGCCAAAGTTATGTCCCATCTCATGGGCGATAGTGGAGGCGAGGCCTATTGGGTTTTCATGGTGATCCTGAAGGAGAAAAAGGAATCAGTATCACCTCCATCGTCCATCCTGATGAACGAGAGTCAGACGCCATTACTCCCACCTGATTCACGCCTCCTGAGTTTCCGGTGCACATGGCGAACTTATTTGCCAGTCCGACTGTTTCTCCGTCAAAATCTCTCCAGCTGTTAAAGACAAAAACGCACCGTCAGGTCAAGCCGGCGGCATCACTGCAATTAAAACATCTGCACAAATGTCAATCCTCACGTCACAAACTGGGCGTTGTCGTGCTTCACCCTCAGCAGGAGGTCGTCCTGACGCCACGCCAGGAACTTGTCCAGCGTGGCTTCTGAACTGTGGCTGACGTCGATGAGGTCTTTGTTCGACCAAATCTCCAACCCCACCAGCAGGACGCGGATGTTCAGACGCCGATACAGCTGCGGGCGGAGGAGGAGACCGTCAGGAACAGATGTGCTAAGACACGTCAAACATCTTAAACAGCTGGACGCAAACTCACCTTATCGATGTGATTCACGACTCCGAGGATACGGGATTCAGTATTGCTTCCATATTTTTTATACTGCAGGAGAAAAGGAGGCGAATGTGTCAGATTTACTCAGCGATGAGGGTGAAGTTTTATTTAAAGTGAGACGTTATTACCTCAGCGTTGTCCACCACAACATACAGCTCGACAAACCTCTGAGGACCCGGCGTGGGATTCGATTTCTGAAAGGAAACACAAAAAAAACTGTGAAATACACGCCAACATGACACATCAACCTCATTATTTATTGATTATTTACTCACTTATGTGCTTTTACTACACATCTACACACATTAAAATGGAACAAGGGGACAATAAAAGAGGACCACTCCTCTGCAAATAAAAATGTGAGCGAATGAATTCAAGTCCTGCATTCCAAATATATTTACACAGAGGTTCTAACTGACTTCATCGGTGTGACCCCTTCTATTTGGAGAAATCTAACTATTAATGGTGTTTCTGCTACCCGGTGGAGCTCAGGCAGAGCTGAGCTGCTAGCTGACGGTGCAGAGACGGACCGTGTTTCCTTATCCGCAGAGCAGACTTTAAAGTAAGGTTTGCAAAGCTCTGTGCGAGAGAAGATCCTCGAGATGGGATGAACACACAGGATGAACATGTGTGTTCATCTGTTCTCGATATCAGGAGACGTCTGAACGATCATTTCTGTCCCAAGACGAACCCTGACTCATCGTATGTAACAGAACAGTGGCTGGAATTCACAAACACGCACACAAAAATCAAACTAAGTAAAGGAAAGGTCCCAGCTGACCTCCTCGGGGTCAAGTTTCGATTTTACAGCCAATCTGAACATTAGTATCATTCATGGGATGGATGTTTGATCTGCTTTCTTAAAATTCACTGAGGAAAACGTGCCTATCTTCTAGCTGCGGTTCCTTCAGTGTTATAAAAACTTTTGTATTATATGAAGGTGAAAGAAAACTACACTGGCACTAGAGCATACCCATGATCTGGACCTGAAGAGTCCAGCGACCTGAGGGCCCTGGTCCTGGTCGTAGAGTAGGGTGGTGTTGGATGAATAGCCACAGCTGGGCCTGCCGCTGATTTTCAGGTGCTCCTGTCTGTAAACGGCATGATCGCCATCGTCCGTCTGCCCCAGAGGCTCGATCAGGTAAACCTGCTGCCGGGCTCTCAGGAAGCCACTGCACATCGACATTAAAGAAATAACTTTATTCGTCTGCCAAGAACAGAAGAGATGTGACTTTGATCCTTATAAAAACATAAAAGCTTTCAAACAGACGTAATGGGTCGTTAAGGGGCATTAAGGGTGAAACGGCGGTACCCGGGCACAGAGCAGCAATGCGACGAGCAGAAAAACAACCAGGTTGCTAAATATGAAGCAAGGCGTTTCTCAAGAACCTGAGAAACTTTCTCTACAGATGATGTAAGTGATAAAACAGGAAGTCCTATGTTGTAAAAATATCTATCGCTGCTCTCTTACCTCATGCCAGAACAAATCCCCACGCTCACCGAGGAGTCATCCATGCCTTCGATGTGACCGTGATAGTAGCAATGATCCTAAAAACACGGATCGGTCAGTGAGGCCGGCTGGTACAGACATCGCTCACGCAGAGATTCTTTGTTTTTGCTTCCATAAAAATCACAATTAGAAGTCTAAAATGTTCGATTTTTATCATTTCTGGGGCAATAAAAAGTTTTTGAAACAGCTCCTTCTCCTTTAAAACAGGACTCGAGGCTATTTTACATAAATAAGTCAAATTTTTTAAACATTTTTTATGTTGCAAAAAGTGAAAAACATATCATTTGAGATTGAACAAACAAGATTTTACTTAATCATTTAAATAAAGTTAAAACGCACTTGTTTCGGTGATGTTGTCACCCGTTTGCCATCTTCAGTATAATGTGTTTCAGTGTAGTCTCTCCCAATAAGGTTCCTATAAAATTGAAATTCATTTTCATGTATTTATATATAATAACATATATATAATATTTGCATTTGCTGAGCAGAAATGAAACTCACCTGTTTTTTTCCAGAAGAATTGTGTGATTTCTCCCTTCGATGGCCAACTCGTACCGAACTGTATCAGGATAAAGCTGCAGAGAAACGTGCACAAGTCACAGGGCGGCGTTTAACCTCCTGAACATCTTTCACTTGTGGGAAAAAAGGCAAGGAAGGAAAATACCTGTGCAGGTAAAAGTCCTGCACCCAAACATGTGCTTCTGATTTATGATAACACATAGTTTGCACATTTTTAATCTGCAAAGCAGCTAGTGAAACTGCACTGATAAATTAGCTGTTATTAGGAAAACATGTTGAAATGCTGAGAACACAGAGGTTGGTTTTTCAGTCCCGGGTGTCGCTAATCTCATCCAAAATGACTTAAAAACACAAAATTAAAGGATGCTTACAATATGCATTAACACAATAAAGATCAGCTTGATGTCAGAGAACTATTGGAAGAATATTCCTATCTGACATGGAAAAACCAGCACAACGATACTCAGTAACGTATGCAGATTCCACTATTTTTAATAATGAATCACATGAGAAATATTTTAGAGAGAGCACCGGTGATGTGCAGCTGAGGCGTCAGTACCTGCGGGTGGTCCTGAAGGCTCCTCCTGTGTCTCTCCTGGAGTCTCTGAGGTCGGACCACCTCGTAACGCTCCACGTGAGACAACGTCCCCGAGCTGTGCACGATACAAACTACACACCACAAACACTGAGTCACTGTCTGTATATGATCATGAAGGAGTAGTGCAGATGCCAAGCAAATTTAGGCAAATTCAGCCCAAAAACAGACTGTCTGATGTAAAAAGAAGCATTCAAGAATACAGAGTCTGCAACATCTGCTCACATCTGACTGCATCAGTGCATGCATCTAGGTTTCACTCATTTGAGCTCTGTGGGAGTCACCCCATAACAAAATCTAGAGCATACAGGAGAAGACAATCATGGTGGCGGAAATGTTCGGGCGTGGAGTTGCTTTGCAGCTTTTAGTAAAATCTGCAACAGTGCTTATGTTTAATATGAGGCCATCAGTCCAAAAGTTAGAAATGACCCAGAAACGGACCCTTTAAATATTGCCTAACGTGCCCTTTTTTTTTTTAAGTTTTCTCCAGTGAATATTCTGAAAACAGATCAAACATCCAGGTTTCTGTTTAGTGAAACTATGACTTTGGCTTCAGATTGTGACACTTGGACTGGGTGTAAAATTTATTTCAGAATCAGAATCCTTTATTGATCCCTAGGGGAAATTATTTTGGTTACAGTGCTCCAGTATAAACAGTAACATAGACAGACAATATATACAATATATGCATGATTTATATACATATAAGTCACTTATTGATAAATAGCTGAATAAGAAGAAGAGCGTGTAGCTATTGCAGTACAGTGTGTTAAGTGGATGAGTTGCACTTCTTCCAAATCAGAAATTTTTGATTTGACTGTTTTTTGTTTTAATGTAATTACACATACATGTGTAACTGGGGGCCAGACCTGATTGGTCTTTAAAAGTGTAAACTGCAGTGAGATCATTAAAAGCTGATGTTGTGATGCCAGCTTTACTGCAAACAAGTGAAAAAGTATAGAAAGCTAAAATAGTTTCCAGATCTAGACGAGCTCTTTGAATCCTAAAAACAAAAAATGCCACAGCTGTGACAGAAACTGTTGCATTAAATGTGGCATCCCTCAAGGATCGATTTTAGATCCTCTTCTATTGTCGTCTTTGCATTTCAGAAGCACAATATTTACGTTTAGTGTCATCTACCTGCCTCACCTCACAGCGACTGATGGCAAAAAAACTTTTCTCAACTAAAAATTAGGCAAAACTGAAGTTATTTTATTTCCATTATTTGACTTAATTTCCAGGTCCTACGTATTTATATTTTTGGCTTAATCATTTTAAAATCTTATTTTATTTAATGATCATATTTTAAGAATTATTTAGATTTTCTTTTGCTTTGTGCTGATTTTTATCATGTTCTTCTGTGTGTTTTATTTTGAAGACCTCCCGGTATTTTAAACTGAATTCACTTGCTCTTTTTAAAAAGCATTTTTTCTTATGCCAGGATAATTATGTGATTTTTATAAAATTTCATATAAAATAATAATAATAATTTAACTAGAAATAATATCCCCTGTTGAACATTTTTAGAATATACTTGTTTTTACACTTAAAGAAAGGGAAACATTAGCGAGGGGTTTTTATTAATGCAGTTGTTTTACTAAACCTGCCTCAGCTTGATCAAATCGTTTTTCTTGGTCATGACTTTCTTACTAATAGATTTTAAATCTCAAATTTCTTCTTAAATAAAGGGCAAACATATCTAAGACCACACGTGTCTACCTATCCATCACCTCAGATGATCTAATTGTTTCATGTTTCCTCCTCTGTACTGCTGAGAAGTTAGATGTATAATCAAATACTGTATTTTAAAGGCACATCAGATCTTTTAAGAGCGTTAATATTTATTAGTAAAGCAACATAACTTGTAAATAAAACAGTAAATTGGTTAAAGAAAAACAACATTTGCGTAAATAAAGAGGGAAATACTGTTATAAACTGAACCATATGTTTTCTTTTACAGGGACTTTAAACCCTTTTTAAACCACATAAACTTCTGCTCGCCTATTAATAGTTCGAAGCTTCTCTGCCAGACTTCATTCACTTTTCTGCTGATTTAGCGGCAGCCTGTTGCTCTTCGTAAAACTTTGTTGGAGTTAAAAGTCTTACCGCATGTGAGCCACAGTAAGAACAAGTCCTCTCCCATCATGATGCGCTCTGCTCGGGCCCAGCCGATCACCTCCCGTTACTCCGTCGTGAATCAGCCGCTTCCAGGCAGCGACTCCCCCGAGCTTCGTTCTTATCTCCGCCCCGCAGACTTACCGGATACCCAACGTTAAGCCAACTGTGGCTACACTTCCGGTGTAATAAAGCTTTAAAAAATAAAGTCAAATTTTATTTATGTGTCGCCAAATCGCAGTTGCCTCAGGTGGCTTTAAGGTGTAAGGTAAGAAATCCCCAGACAACTCCCTATGAGCAAGCACAGTGGGAACACCCAAAATATGTGTAGATGTAGAAATCATACATCGTACTGTAGTATGACACGTGGGAGTCATGTATACGTGGAAACAACAGCTTAAGATTTAAACTAAAAATATTAATCTTATTATCATAAAAACTATGAGACCTTTAAGCTATGATTAATAACTTGGGTCAGCATAAACCGAATAATCAAAGCTTTTCAAAAAGTTCAGACACCAGTGAATTGAGATTATTTCCCTTACAGTCATTTCTGTCGACCCCAATATGGAAAATTCTCTAAATTTACAGTATATTCTCTGTATTCACAGACATTTCTGTTAATCCCCATGCAGTTAGGACTGTTTTAAAAGTATAATATCTATCTATATATATCTATATATATAGATATATATATATAATGTTTTGGTCCTGGTTTTCGCAAAGAAGGTTAAATTTTTTAACTAAACCTTAGAAAATCTTCAACAATCATAAATCTAAACATCACCTGATTTATTTTTATTTTACCTTTTAATGTATGACATATTAAAAAGTTCAAATAACGTACCAAGAGTAAGAAAACATGTTGAGTTGACTGAAGAAAGTTTTTAGCTCAAAAACATCTGAAGGGTGTTTTTTCTGATCCACAAAGTTAATCAGAAAAAAAAATGATTGTCTGTTTTCTTTTTGTTTTACTTTTTTGACTTTTTGAAACACTGAATGATGAGTTATTCAGACATTTTAAATCTATTCTAGATTTGTAACAAAAATTTCCACAGAAGGTTTTATTGTGAAGTTATCACACTTCCTGTATGACTCATGTTTCTCTGGCTAACATCATCAAGGAGTGTTCATACTGGTTTCTTTGTTGCTCACTGCAGATAAAAACCAGTTAAGGCAGGGGTCAAGAGACCAAAATGATTCAGTACATTTTTGTTTTAATTAAGTTCAATACAAACATACATTTTCATAAATTTACAGGTACAATAAGTTACCCATAAATAGTGACGACTCACATTTTCAGAGCTGAAGCACTAAAATGACACTGCAGACATGAATGACTCTACAGGTCATACAGAAATGTCATGTATATATATGAACAAACATACACGTCTTAGCTCTTTGAATCGTGACTGTCTGGGCGGTTGGACTGATGAGCAGGTATGATGAAACTTTTATTTTTGCATATTCACACGAAGCGACGACAGGCTACGCTGCTGCCTTCTGACTGCGCTCGATGGCCATCCTCTCCAGCCGCTCAGTGTAGAAGCCGTTAAAGTCCAGCCTGAGGAGTCATCAGAGGAAATGTAATGATGCACCTTTTGTTTCAAATAAAATTCATTTTATTACAGTCCAACAAATTTGCTATTCCTCAAAAAAGCAGATGTTATCACTGAAAAGTGTTTAAATGGTACTTTAAGGTACATTTCTGTTTTTAAAAACTTAACTGATGATATCAACAAGATGCAAAGAAATAACTATTTTGCCTTTAAGTTCATAAGCCCTATGTATCGTGTTAAAGAGACATGACCTGAAGTTGAACTAGTGTTGGGCTGAACTTTTGTGTAATATGATTTTATATCAGAAGATGTTGCAGTGAGGAAAAACTTTTTTTTTAAACCAGATTCATATTTACAGCCGAGGTCCAGAGAAAGCAAATCTTATGATTTGTAAACGCTGTCCCCTGGTGGTGAAAGCTTAAGTATAAATTTAAGGTACCTTCTGTAATTATTGTTGAGCCTTCAGATGTGTGCTGCTGTTAGCTTTCGATATTCTGCATTTTTTTAAATAAGCGTGTGCTCTAACATCCTGTTTTTACTCCGTCTTTAGCATTTTCCAGAGTAAATAAATCGATAGAAAGTTAAATAAACACAGTAAATTAAGTTTTTAATTCTTGTTAAAAATCCAGATAATGAGCTGCTTCCTGTAATATTACACATATATTTGAGAGTTAACCCCAGGACCTTTACTGACTGATTTAAAACAGCAGCTTTTCTGCAGGAAGATGAAACCTGAGTTTTATGCTCAGCAGCTCTGTTTGATTCATGCTTTCAAAATACATTTAAACTTTTCTACACTGAGGGGAAGGTTCAGTCGTCCGGCCCACTGAAGATCAAATTATAGTTGTACGTGTCCGAAGAACTACGCTAGGCAACGGTGACTCACTGCACCATCTTGTGGTGCAAAGTGGTATTACAAAAGAAGTGCAACATCACCTGATGTCTCTTCGACACAATACAGACATAAACCCAGAGTAGATGTCTTTTCAAACTCTGTAGTTAGTTCATACAATATTTTTTTTAACTATTTTTAAAGAAAATTATGATAAGAACCTTTAAGGTGATCACATGACCCAGAACCTTTGTTTTTAAATGGGCAGGATATTTTTTTAATCCCCATTGGAGCAGGATAGGAGTCTAAAAGATGCTATCTTAACAAAAGCCACCTACAAAACTGTTCTGGTTATTAAATGTTAACAACTGTTAGTGAATGCAAAGAGAAAATTGACATTCAGCTTCATTTCCATGCAAATGAATAGTGCAGCAACTGCTTTGAGCCTGTGTGATGGTATGAAGAAAAAAATTAAAAGCCTATTACAAACGTCCTCTGTAATGCTGACAGGCGTACCTGTAAATGATGCTGATCATGCTGTGCTCGCAGTCGTTGGTGCTGTAGATGCTCAGCTTGTCCAGCAGGTCCAGCAGCAGCATGCTGAAGTTGCTGTCAAACTTGCTGATGGTGGCTTCGAAGCTGGCGTCGGTCTGGAGGGAGTCTGCGTGATCAGCTAAAAACTGAAGCAGCAGCCAAGAGGAAAGGACGACAAACAATCATATAATGAAAATTTTAGGAGGATGAATGAACAAAGCCTGATTTAGTAAGGTTTACAGCCTCTCTATTCAGTACGTGTTTCTCAGAGGGGAGGCTGTGGTGATGGATGCTTTGTACCTTCGTGGTCAGCCTCTTTTTCTCTGGCTCGTCGGCCTGCTCGCTCTGAGCGGAGGGCTCATCCATCGTCCCCTGCTCCATGGAGAGGCGCTCCAGCCTCATGCTCTGTGTGAAACGCTTCATCAGCAGAGGAGGAGAAAAAAGGGCAAAAACACATCTGTTTGTTTCATTTTCAGGTTTTTCGAGGCTTAGTTATAGCAGAGCTGTAAAACGATGTTCAAATAAAAGGAAAAATGAACATTTATCCGACTATGAAAATGAACAACAATCTGAGTACAGTGTAGGTCCCGTAAATGCTGCACAATAACCACAACATTTTTATCAACGCAACATGCCTGCTGAGGCTTTTGTGCAATTCTGCATCCAGATTTTTAGGCTCTGAGTCGATGGTCACAGAAAAGCTGCAGGCGCCCAAACTAGATTTGCAAAAAGCTATCTCATATTCTTCACATGTCTGGGTTTCATCAAGTCTCCAAAAAGCATGTGGGAATATTTGTTATAGTCTGACGAGATCAAGAGTGATCTCTTCTCCTATTTACCCACACAAAAACTTCACATTTTAACAGAAGTCTGCAGACTTTATTATCCACCGTGTCTAAACAGCTTAAAGGCAGACGTGGCTCTTTGAATGAAATTCAAACTATGAGCGCTTCAATTTAAAAATGTGTGTGCAGCAGTTTTTTGCAGGGTTTAAGCTTAAATACATTGATTCATGAAACTAAAGTAAATTAAAGAGTGCTGTAATCAAATACTACATTATTGAGGCTGTGACTTCATTATCTCTGGTTTTATGCAGTCGTGGAAATACCTGCATGCAGTTTGTGAACATGACGCAGACAGACATGAGCTTGGAGAAGATCCTGAGCAGCTCGGGGTTGGTCAGCATGCAGTCCTTTAGGCAGTTGTCCAGGAAGCTGGTGTGATGACAAAGCACATCATCGATGTTTGAAGCCTGCAGAAAGAAGAAAAGAAAAATAACTTAAGAGCACATTTTCCCTGAAACCAGCACGTCTCCTTCTCAGTGCTCCTCAGGGGTCCTTCTTCAATCACTCACCATTTTCAGGTTGTTCTCCATGACGTGCCAGGTGGGCTCCATCACCTCAAACATCATGTAGTACTGAATGTTCTGCACAAAGTTGAGCATTCGCTGTCGGAGGGCGAACGCGGTAGCGAACCTGCACACAGGTGGTAAGAACAAAAGGTAAGAACGTTCTACTGGTTGAAACTTTTACAGGAAGTCACCTCAGATTCGTGGCGGCTCACCATTTGGCAGAGTGTAAGGAGTACTGCCTGAAGTCTTTGTTGCTGATCCAAACGTTGCACAGCAGCCGCTCAACATGTTTGCAGTAAAACATGTGTCTGAACAACATCTGGTACCTCGTCAGTGCTTTCCTGGATAAATAATGCAAACATTAGCTCTTCTAAATAAACAGGTTGGTTTTGTGATTTCCCACTTTTAACAAATTTAATTTAGTCAAACTAAAACCAATATTTTTTTTGTCTTTTTTTGTTTTAACCATCTCATTTTTTATTTTTTTTTATTTTACAGCTTGTATTTTTTTTATATTTTATCACAATTCACAGATTAATAAATATCTTCAGATGTATTTATCTAGAGTAAGATCCACTGGAGCTCTGAACCTGTTGATGATGAGCGAGAGCGGCCATTTGACAATGTAGTCGAAGGAGAAGGCCTCGAGCCCGCTGAGGGCCACGTCTGGCGGATCAGCGTTGATGATGGCCTTCTCTTGTTTGGTCTCGATGGCCAGCACTCGCAGCAGCTGAGTGATGACATCGTGAGGCATTAAGTCGATCTGTGGAGACAGGCGAGGAAGGTCAGACCAGCTAATTGTTCACATTTTACAATCCAAACTAAACAGACACGCCTTCCCCCACCTTCAGGTCATCCTTGAACGGGTCCGTGTTGGCCGTGCTCATCCTCAGAGCCAGCTCCAGGAGAGCCTCCAGTCTGGGAGGAACGATGTCGTCCACCGGCTTCTTCATCTCCTCCTCCGTCAGGTCCATGAAGTGCACAAAGAAATCTCCTTTGTCCATCAGGAAGTAGTGCTTGATTGATCTGACACAAGAGAGAACAGACATTTGAAAATGGTCAAACCACTTCATAAAATAATCATAGGCTTAAACATAACATAAAATAAAAAACACAAAACAAAAGTGCATCAGGAAGTTCGACTGGCTTTGACTTCACATCAAAAGCAAACAGACTAACGTTAATGTCACTATGGTAATTTTGTCTTGGTACCACAAGTAAAGAAAACGCATGAATGATGAAGGAAGAAATCCTTCATCAGACTGTTTAACAAGCTTAAACATAAAGAAAAGTGAACTTTTCACCTGCTGGTTGGTTTTACAGAGCAGGTTTAAATTAAAGCCGTCTTAACTGCTTGTTTACATTTTTACAAATGTGACAGATTTAAATTGTTTAGACTTAAATCTCGTACATTTGTAAAAATTACTGAAATCATATACAGTATAAAAAGATGAGATAAGAAATTCTTTTGTCATACACATGCTGAATGCAGCAAGAGGGACAGAGGAATAAGATATACAATATATACAATAAGAATAGTAGTATACAGTAATATACAGTAGGATAGTGCAGAATATAATATCAAATAACTCTAAGTAACTATATAACCTGAAAAATAAATTGCTTAGCTATCAGTGAAAGTGAAAAAGTGACATAGTATTGTGCAATTGAATAAAAGACAGTAGCAGCATATAATAGTCATCTGCTCTAGCAGTGATATCAGCAGCAAGCAGGAATCAGTCAAAAATTTATTTACATTTAGATTAAGATCAAATCTAACCACTTGTATTTTAAGTCATTAAAACTTGAGCATCTATAGAAACCTTTGCAGTAACCACACAAAGAACAATAGAGACCCAGCAGAACCTCTGTTTAAGACTTGTGTTTTCTAGAGGGATCTTTTTTTGACCAAAGTATCAGTTTTAGTCATCTTAGCATAAGCTGAACTAAACTGTGACTAAATCTGGGCTGAAAATGCACCACGGCGAAGGCAAAAGGTATATTTGAGTTATTATAACGAGACAAAACAAGCGATTTGAAACAAAAATGGATGCAAACAGTAACCGCCTCATCCCAGTTATCTTGTTTTCATAATCACTGGAAGCTACAGAAATAGCCCAGCCCTAACACTAGACGCTGACTTCAAAATTTACAGTTTTAATCTTGACAATAATTGTGTGTGTGTGTGTCAAATATAACAGAACAAACTGGTCACACAGCATCTCATCCTATCTTCTCACCACAAAATATCCAATAACCATTAAATATTCACCTCAGACGTGAGACCAGCTCCTTCTCTTCCATGAGGAAGTCCAGAAGCACTTTGCTGGCGTAATTGTAGGCTTTCTCTATCTGCTCCACGTAGGCCCTCTCCTTCAGGGTGTATAGCACCTCCTTAGCATCAGGACACGTCACGTCCCGCCCGCACTCCCGCACCACATTGAGATATTTCCCTGCACGATAGCACGTCTCAACATCGCCGAAAGGATTCCCATTTTATGTTCAACAAGTCTTAAATGTTCTATTTTTACCTGTGCTTAGTATTTTGTCTGCCATCTTCTGTAGAAAGGAGGGAATCCGATGCTGCACAATGGTGTATCTCTGATCCCAGTACTTGTCATTGTAGTCTTCCTGAATCTTCTCCTTTTGCAGCTCGTGCTCCTCCACCATGAACTCACTGTGGAGTCACAAAATATGAGCTTTACATTTTACAACACACATTTTTCAGAGTTGAAACTCTGGGAGCAGCTGAACCTGTACGGATCCTTGATGATGCCCCTGTAGATCCACTTCTCCAGGATCTCAAAGTACGGGACGCTGGCTGCTTTGGTGAGGTACAGACACAGCTCCTGAGCCTGGCTGTCACCGGTGTAATTGAAGGTTCTGTCATGGAGAAGGCTCAACGTGGACCCTCCCATACACTCTCCTTTGTCCACGGAGGACGCTGTGAACACAACAGAAAGCATAATTTAACTAAATATCTGTTTTATAATAGGTGAGATTCCACACTAATCAGGCATTTTCAAAGTGTTCAGTGTTGTTTGTGTTCAGCGTTGGTTAATCTAGACCCAGTTTGATGTGCCATGTTCTCTTCTAAAGTGGGTCAGATCACCTTCCAGTCAAATTAACTCTCTGGTGCTCATTTAAAGAAGCTTAGACTGCAGGTCTTCTACGATCTGTGACCCACAAACTAACGTTTATAAAGTGAAAACATTCAGAACTCCTCCTCACCACTAATCTGCAAATTCAGCTCTATATCTCTACAACAGATCAACATTTTTTCTTAATATTTGCTTTGTTAAACATATGTTTAAACATTTTAAGCTTATTTTAAACAACATCTGAAGACAGTTTAGAAGCAGATGAAATTTTAGGGCTTGTAATTCAATAAACTGTGCTGGTATGCAGAAGCAGAGATAAACAACTTTAAGTTAGAAATCTAAATCAAGTCCACTTTGGCAAAGGAGAAGTAGCACTCTATTCTCAAGAGACTTTCTCCACCCTCTGGTTTGCATTTTGTCCTCCTTTTGCACCAGGATGGTGCCAGAACTCCAGCAACTCCTGATCACTGCGCCCCTAACTCATCCTTCTTTCCATGTTTCTTTGACAACTTTTAATTCATCATGCCTGCAAACAACGACCATGTGTTATCTTCAGTTTCTTACCGATTGATGACAGTATCTCCATGGTGCGCATGGTGGGCTGGATGTAGAACCAGAGCTTCTGCAGGGACAGCAGGCCCTGCCGCTGGAGATGCTCCAGCTGAGTGACCAGGATGAGATATTCCTTCATCAGCGTCCTCATTGCCGCTGTCAGGGCGTGGTTCACCTGGCCGTACTCGAAGGATGACTTCTCCTCAATGAACCTGGAGGGCAAATGCAACACGTCACCTTTAATTATCTTATAACATATAATCTCTTTTAGACCCTTTAAGCAAAGATCATATGATTCTGAATTATTTGATATTTATGTCACTTTTTTCAAGCTCTAAATCACTGAGACTCCCATTGATATCGATCATTAAATATGAATTTAATGCGAAAGAGCAACAGAAAATAGATAAAAGGTTTCAACAGATAAACAATTAAAATATATACTTTGTGTTTAAGGCGCACATATAAATCATACATAGGATCAGATGTCTAAATAATATATATAAATAAACCTTTCAAAGATAATGCAAAAAAATCTGCATTATCCTGTGCCTGCAGCACATTTTAAGACATTTGGAAATTTTACCCATGCAGAAATCTGGAGGGCTGAAAAAAGACTTTAATGTTAAAATTCCCAACTTTACAGCTACAAAAACTGTTTGATCTCTAAAGCAAATTTCCTCATGTAATAACCTAAAAACTTTACAGTATGATTTTCTTCTCTTTTCTTTGTATATCCATTTATAGTTTAATAAAGCTTAAGGTCAGAGGTGTGGATTTTTTGAGTGCCAGCTGAGTCACTCAGCTTTGTTAACTGCAGTCACGTAACTGAAGCTTCCATTCAAGGTTATTCTAAAAACTCAAAGCTGATGTGAAATAAACATTTTAGTTACAAGAGATGCTGTTGGGTTTTTCTTTTGCATTGCATCAACCTTGAGGGTCCCAGTAGTTCATCTGGAAAACTCATTAGTGATTATGTGCATTTGTGAACTTAAGCCTGTTAGCAGTAGCTCACACAGTCTACGCTCTTACCGTGTTATAGTTGAGTAGTACGAAGCGACCGGTAATATTCTGTTGACCAGCTCTTTGACAGACATGTCCAGTGTTGGATCAACGATGAAGGAGCGGTTCTGCCGCCCCAGCACCGGCTGAGCGGTGATGTCTCGCCCGTCGACTCCAATCAGCACAAACAGCAGATCCTCCACCAGAGCTTGTTCCTGCGTCCCCAGAGGCAGCGTACCTGACCACGGACAGTAACCACATCAATACGCACAGGGGGACTATATTCAGACTCCATGCTGCACAGGTGAATGTGTAAATTTACCAACTTACCAACAGGAACAGCTGGTTCTCCTTGAGGGGTGGGGCTGGTGATGAAGTCTCCGATGAGAGCTGGACGATCATACACCCAATTGGGGAAGACGGGGTTGGGCTGGGTGGGGTTCTTCTTGTTGTGTTTGTCCCTCAGCATCTTCCGTGTGACTTCAGCCGGCTGTAGGCGAATTCCAAAAACAAAGAAACTCAGGATTTAAAAGCAGCAGATGGTAAACTGAGTGAAATTTAATGTAATTTTTATCAATAGCAATAGACTGGCCCTTCTAACCTTCAGATTAAACTATTGATCAAGGCAGCTTTTTATTCACAAAAAAATGCCAGCAGATGTTTCTGTAAACAGTGACATACTGCAGGTAACCTTTATATGATAACATGTTATTATTATACCTGATCTACAGCTTCATGATGTTAGTTCACTGTTTAGTTTTTGTTCCCTGTCACATCCTTATGGTGGATTCACACCAAGCCTGAAATGAAGTTTTTCATTACAAATAAAGTACATGCAATGAGGCAAATTCAGGTTAGTTAGCTGTGATGTTCTTTCTGCTGAGCCCAAGTGGCCAAAAACAAATCTTGTGCATGTCTAATCACTCCTATGTGAAGTACACTGCGAATCTAATGTGAATGAGAGCTTCTTTTAACCTCTTTATCTCCCTTATTAACCAGAGATTCGCCATCTCTGATCTGATCTACTTTAAGAAGAAGAAACCTGAATAGCTCTATGAACAAAAATTCTGAAACTTAAAAAGGACCATCTCTGTGAACCTCCAACTCATCTTCATTGTAGGACTCCAGAGAGTAGCTTTGTATGACTCACAGTCCAAAATAAGCCTTCTTTATCTTATACTGGGCCTTTGTGCAGCTTCACAGCTCATTAACCATTTGAACCAAACTGTTTTAGCGCCTCCATCTTCACACCCACTTTCCTCTGAGTGATTGCCCCTCATAAATTATTTGACAAGCAGGTGGTTGGAACTTTGTGCTCTCTTTGACATCACACAGAGCCAAAAGAACAAAAATTGTCTGAACCTGTTTCCACATATAAAATAAACCAATAAATACATCCTATCTTGATTAAGTTTCTAGCTGAACTTATTTTAGCTCCAAGCTGTCCTGTAGAGTTTCACAGGCTAATCTAACCTTCAGACCAGTAACATGATCTGAAGGTAAGAGATGCTCACCAGAGGAGCGTTGGAGCTCGCTGTTACATTGCCAAGCTTCTTACGCAGCTCGTCCAGCTCCTGCATGGACATTTTGGTGCTGGTTTGAGGCAGAGAGTAACTGGTTGTTGTGGTTGAGGTGGTGTTTGCTGAAGACTCCGACCTCTCTTTAGCATTCTGCTGCAGAAACTGGAGGGTCTGCAAAAAAAATATCAAGGCAGGGATGCAAAATTAGATTCAAGTATTTTATCAACCAACTCTCTGATGGAGGGACATAAATCAGCAAGTTTCTTAGTTCATAGAGTAGATTACATTTTTTAAACTACTTTTCAACATTAATAATAAGGAAATAATTGTGATTTTAGATCAGGAAGTATAGAAATATTTGGACTCAATGACAAAAAGAACCGGATGAAAAGCAGCATGTAAATGAGGCGTTACCTCTTTGTCCTCACAGAGTTTGGAGAGCAGATACACCAAAGGGTCGAGGTTCCGAACATTTTTGGACTTAAGCTCCTCATATTTCCTCAAGAAATCCTCCGGGGTTTTAGAAAACTCTGCTAACTTGACCTGAAAGTGACACAACATGCAATATGAAGAAAATATTCAAAGAAACATATCTGTTGTGAACATTGGGTATTTAACTACTTAGAGTAAGTTAGAAAACTTTAGCGTTAGGGAAGTGATGAAGTGATGGCCACTGCAAACAAGAAAGGGGCTCAAGGTGGTGGTGGGATTACATCCCTGACAGACTTCTCAACCAATCCTGACTTCCTCATGCATTACCACAAATTCTCTCTTAGTACCTTATCATATACGGTCTCTAGATCTACAAAAACACACAGTTCAGTTCTTTCTGAACTTCTCTATACTTCTCCATCAACATTCTCAAAACAAGCATCCCATCTGTACTGCTCTTTCTTGGTATGAAGCCATACGTTCCATTCCCCAGGCATCCTTTCACGCTACAAGATTAACTTCAATACTCTGTCATTGGGATGTCAGGTATGTCATCTGAACCAAGAGCCTTTTCACTCTTGATCCATCCATTGTTGCCTTCACTTACTCCTTACTAATCCTCTGCACTTCCTGATTTCCTACCTGTCCCCCATCTATCCCATCATTCTCTCTCCTCATTTTCTTCATTCATAAGAATCTTAAAGTACTCCTTCTGCCTCCTCACCAAACTCCCTGTACTCATTAGTACATGTGAAATCTGGAAGGACTACTGGTCATAATGATGCATTTGGAAATTTTGCTAAAGTTAATTGCGAGATGAATGTCTCTGGGAGGAGTTAACAAACATTACTATGGTGCCAAGTAGGGCTGCCACAAACGATTATTTTGATAGTCGACTAGTCACCGATTATTTATGCGATTAGTCGACTAATCAGATCATCATCCATTGGACGTAAAACTACAGCTTATTGCACCAGCAGCATCTGCTCTTATATAACTATCATTAGCTTACAGCTTTAAGCTTTTAAGGTGCTAACTAAAAATAAAGACAAGATGATAGTTTATTAAATTTTAATGAAATCTGCAGATTGTTTTGGTGAAGTTTAATAAACTCCTTGCTATCTAAAATATAACAGGACACCGGAGTATATTCTGGAGCATCTCACACTTCTGATAATCAGCTGTCTGCTTGACGTTTATTCAGCTGTGTAAAAACTTTAATCTCAGCCAAACCGATTTACTCAGGAACAAATAAAATACTGAAAAAAGTCAAACAATAACATTTTTAATTTATCTAAGTGACTCATATATCATGTTTAACCTCAGTAGCGAAAGACGGCAGTGGGTTTGAAAACAATTTGCCGGGAGTCCGGTGTTCTCACGGTGCTAGTGACCTAGCTCCGGCTAGCTATCGAGCTAGTGGGTAACAGACGTCTCCGAAAACGTCGGAGCGCTTTTGAAAATATGTGGTGTCTTGATAAACTGAGCAGATATTTGAGGTTTACACAGCTACATTCTCGCCTGAAAATATGTTAAACGTTTATTTTGTGACCCAGAAAGAATAATAAGAGTAATATTAAAACTAACTAGCTGCCGCCATTGTTGGAAACTGAGCAGGGCTGTGCTATGAATTCTGGGACACAGCTTCTTCTTCTTCGGGGTTTAACGGCAGCTGGCATCCTTGTACATGCAGTGCTGCCATCTTCTGTTTCAGTCCGTTATTACACTCTTAAATCCTGCTTCTTATTCTTGCGTCTTTTGGGATCTTACAAAGCTTCAAACGACGCGTCGACTATTAAATCAGTCGTCGACGATTTTGATAGTCGACGTAATCGTGACTAGTCGACTAATCGTGGCAGCCCTAGTGCCAAGTGCAGAAAAACACAGTCTGACTGGGTGTCTGATAAGAGGACAGATGCAAATTAAAAACTAAATTATCAACTGATGAGCCATGAAAAGCACTGCAGTTAAACACAGTGGAGTACAGTATAGCCCACCTTGGCACTGTGCGCGGACACTGTGGTGGTGACATAGGGGGTCCTGTGTTTCTGGAGCAGGTCTATGTAGCCCTCTGCTCCGTCGCCGCCTCGTACATGAAGGAGGCTGAGCAGTTCGTTCACGTCGTGGTGGATCCTGAACTCGCTCATGGCTCCAGCAGCTGCTATAACGACAAAGAGGTTTTATTTTGTAGGAGAGGGCAGAAAGAAAGAGAAAGAATTTAGCTCAGGCGGTCACAATGGATATGAACATCAGAGCTGCCGGCTCACACTGACAAATATCAGCTGAAGCTTAGTTGAGGGTTTAACGGCTGTATGTTTATGACATCCTGTCTTTCAGTGGTGATGCAGAGCTAACAGTTGTTTACGCTAGCTGGCTAGTTAGCCTGCTACAGAGGGGGATGGTATCTAGTAGCTCTCTGAGCCAAATGAAACATGAAATGCCATAAAAGCAAACAATAACGTAACTCAGTAACATGAAGCCCCGTTGCAGGTTTAACTAGAGTCTGAAGTCATCACTCTACCTGGCACTCGCCTTTCTGCAGCGTTCACCGGGGCAGATAGCAAACGCGCCCACTACTATCAAATTCTTCTTCTTCTCCAACAGCGCAGTGACGGCGCCACACTGACCCCTACAGGTCAGTGACGCCTGACCATACAAAAATAGCCAGAAAATTATGCATTTATTTATTTAAACCGGAGTGTATATTGAATATTCTGACAAATAAAAGAATAAATTAAATATAATTTCACATATATTAGTTAAAAATTGTAACATTTTGGCTCTTTTGTGCAAAGTATTGCTTATGAAATGTATTGTGCGAGATGAATGTCTCTGGGAGGAGTTAACAAACATTACTTCTTCAAACATTACTTCCTTCATGTTTGTCAGGAAGGAAAAAAATCACACTGATAATGCAGAAGTTTCAAAATCTTACAAAAATAATATTTCAAATAAGATTAGGTTAATAGGTTAATAATATCTTAATGCTGGGGCTGAAAGTCAAATTGTAATACAAATAGGAATATAATAACTACTTTTAAAAATCAATTTGGCAAAAATCTATCAATCATAAAACAGGCATTTTCTCTAAAATCACAATACTGCTTTTGTTACTGTAGGAACCCGGGTAGATGTCTGCTTATGTATAAGTTTTGTGAACTAAAAAAAACTAATTAAAATAAAATAAGAGGAACTAGCTTTAGTTTTAGTATCTGTTATTGAAAAATTAATATAAATCAACCTACTGTTTATGATAATGTGAAAACAGCAGAAAACATAATTTATTTTAATAAACGCACTAACAATTTAATTCTTTAACTAATAGAAGTAAATCAAATATTAGGGTCTCTAGTTCACTAAAATATCATGGGGTCGTGTGTACTTCTTTCACGCAGAAGCGGAGATCCACGACCAAAGAGACTTCCTCCACCATGGGCATTGTGGGCTGAATGTAGAACCAGAGCTTCTGTCACTGGAGGTGCTCCAGCTGTGTGACCAGATATTCCTTCATCACCATCCTCATCGCCGCTGTCAGGGCGTGGTTCACCTGGCCGTCCTGAAAGGATGATTTCTCCTCAATCAAACTCGAGGAAAAATGCAACACGTCGCCTTTAATAATCACTTAATAATCACCACTTTAAGCAAAGATCACATGATTCGTAATTATTTTATATTTATGTAACTTTTCGGGCTGTAAATCGCTGTCGCTTACATTCACAGTATCAGTTAATCGTTAAACATGACGTTGATGTGGATGAGGAGCAAAAAAAATGATAAACGGATTGATACCTTAAAGTTACCATAAACTGATAACCTGTAAGTAGGCCTACAAGTTCACAAGGCAGTGCTAATCCTCAAATCCGCCAAAATCCTGTACAGACCTCTGCTGAATGATATGACCGTATGTATGCCCTCATAAGAAAAGATTATGGTCCCAAAGAAATTTTTAACCACGCACATGGATTCAGTAGTTTCGTGTTTTTCTGTTTGATTTGGCCTCTTCCGGAAAATTTAGTCTATAACAGAAAAAGGAAACATGAAACCTCTCCTGAAACCAAACTGATTTTCTGAGACTTACTGAAAGAAACCCCAAAAGTTGGTTCTGTTCATCTGCACGTTTTGTTTTCAGTGGGAGAAACGTTTCGTCACTCACCCAAGGGACTTCGTCAGTATCCAGCTGAATGCAGGTTTCCCCAACCTTATAAACAATACATTAGCATAATGACTGAAACAAGCACCACTGACGAACAATGGGCTGTGAGGTCAGTCTCCTGATCATTAATATGCAAACCGTCATAACCAAATAGGAACAGAACCAAGTTTTTTGAGATTTCTTTACCTGGACAATTGCGCATGCATCAAGGCAGTCTATGTGGTTGTTTAGGGTCACAACCACTAGGAGGTGGGGCATGATTTTCTGTGTTGCTAGCACGCACTGTGGTTGAAGCGCTTTTACATGTAAATAAAAGTTCTGCTACATTTAAGCCCTTGTCAGATGAGTTCACACAACGCTAAATAAGCCTATCAGCACCTGTTAAATATCTGTGTAGTTTACATGGGGAGATTTTAAATCCCAAGTATCTCCCGACTAACTTCCGGTTAGCTCTAGCGTCTACGTAATTGAGCAAGATCAGAACAGCGCCATCATAACTCTACATCTCGATACAGATTAGCCCAAAGTTTCATAGATGGCTACTAAAAAAATTAGGAGTGGGCCTCAAGGACGAAAACACACACACACACACACACATATATATATATGTATATATTTTTTTTTTTCTTTCTTTTTTTTCGAGATAGACAAAAAAGGTATGTATGGATTTATTTTTGAGTCTACCTGAATGAATTTGACAGTTTTGTTTCCTACGTCAAAGTTATGTTTGAACATATTTAACTGCCACAGTTAATATGAACCCGGTCTGCTGACGTAATCATTGAAGAGTCTGAATCATTTGTTTCTGAGAACATGCTCGTTTTTGTCAGCTTGCTAGCCTACCCAAGAGGAATTGTAAACATAATTAATAACCAAATAATCTGTTTGATTGTATGGCTAGTTTTAGTTGTAAGCTACTTACTTACTTAGCTATTTTGTATGTGTGTCTGTGCGTGTATATGTTTGTTCGTTTGTTGTTTGTGTTGTTTTACAACTTAGAGTAAGCTATTAATTTTGAACAAATGAAATTAAATATAGCCACAGTAATTTTCAACTGCAAGCAGTGGCTAGAACGTCATGCATTTATTATATGTTTATTATTCATTCATAATGTGTTTTTTATTAGAACAAGCTTTACTTGCTATTTTCTTGCCAACTTAAGTAGAAGTGCAGCATCATTTATAATTTATAATAGCTAGCTTTTGTTTGTTACTTAGAATTACATTTACATTTCATATAAACCTATGAAATGTTCAAATTGTCACAAATTCTTCCAGGTAAACATTAACTTTCTAACTATATTTAATTTTAGATCCTATTTGAACATACTAATATTCATGGCTCATTTGCATATTAAAAATGCATTTGTTTTGTGGTTAAAGTATAGACCTAATTCATATAATGTACCTATTTAATTTCATCCACCCTATGTATAAAATAATAATCTAATGTATAAAATTCTCAGGGTCATTACTGGAGTATTTTGGAGCTTCTTCTGATACAACAAGCACATCTACCACAGCTGACATGACTGCTGACATCATCCAAAACTTCAGAGTCATCTACTCCCTCCCCGAACATAGCTGAGGACTATACTGAGGCACCACAGGCTTCTTTAGCTTTCTCCGACATAACCGTATCTTCAGAGGTAGGTACTGGGGTCTTTGCTGTTTCTAGTTTGTGTGTATGTGTTTGTCTTCATCTAGTTAAAAGCAGTGTGCGTGATTTGGTGGATCTAAATGGTAAATGGACTGGTTCTTATATAGCACTTTTCTATTCTACCTGAGCACTCAAAGTGCTGTGCGTGAAGAGTTTTGGGGCTACATATAAAATCTTGTTTAGGACCACCAAATCCTAGAGCCAACCTTGGAAAGGGGTCAGTGCAGCATAAATGGTTTAGGACTATTGATACTGAACAGAAAGATGGATACAAACATTGTCTACTTTTTCAAGGTAGTTGAGGACCTTCTCAATGGTGTCCAATCTGACTAACATTTGTGAAAATGAAAATGTAATGCCTCCCCGTCGGGGAATCGAACCCCGGTCTCCCGCGTGACAGGCGGGGATACTCACCACTATACTAACGAGGAAGATGCCCAACTACTTTTATGTTGCAGTACCGATCCTGGCCACAATAATGTCCACTATGGGATGTTGTCGCTGTTTCCCCATTTTGATACGTTAGGTTGTGCAGACCTATTTGTGTGTATTAAATTGACGCCTCAACGTAGAGTTCTTTGCCATCAACGAAAGAGGCAACCCCCCTCACCCCCTCCAAACCAAACATATTTAACGTATCATTTATTAATCACAACAGCGCCAGAAGACTAAAGTGGACAAAAATATAGCACTCCCATAGAGAATGAATGGGAAACAGTTTATGGTAAAGGGTAAGGTAAATGGTAATGGACTAGTTCTTATATAGCACTTTTCTATTCTACTTGAAAACTCAAAGCTCTGTTCTTGGAAAAGTTTTGAGTCTGTGAAAAAAAACCCTAAAAACATGAAGGTAGCACATCTGGGACATCATGTTTCACTCCATCCACCAGGACCATGGACCACAGACTGTGGTGGAGTTGGCGGATGCTTTAATCCAGGTCTGGGAGGAGATCTCTTCAGGAGATCATCCGCCACCTCATCAGGAGCATGCCCAGGTGTTGTAGGGAGGTCATACGTGGAAGCTACACACACACATCACTGAGCCTCATTTTGACTTGTTTTAAGGACATTACATCAAAGTTGGATCAGCCTGTAGTGTGTTTTTCCACTTTAATTTTGAGTGTGACTCCTAATCAAGACCTCCATGGGTTGCTAAATTTGATTTCCATTGCAATTTTTAGTGTGATTTTGTTGTCAGCACATTCAACTATATAAAGAACATAGTATTTAATAAGAATATTTCATTAAAGGAAAAAAAAAAGAATATTTCATTAATTCAGATCTAGGATGTCTTATAATAATAATAATAATAATAATAATAATAATAATAATAATAATAATAATAAATTTTATTTGAGGGTGCCTTTCTAAAACCCAAGGTCACCTTACAAAGAGAAAACGACATCAATAAAACAGTAGATTAAAATAGATTCTAATAAATTAAAATACAAAAAACAGGAAAATACAACCACAAACAACAAAAAAACAAAAACAAAACAAAAACAAAAAAACACGATTTGACAGTTAAATCTGTATTAAAGCGAGTAAGTCAGTTTAAACAAGTAGGTTTTGACTTAAATAAGGGAAGGGAATCTATATTTCTTAAGGCTAAAGGAAGTGAGCTCCAGAGCCGAGCAGCAGAACAACTGAAAGCTCTGTGGTCCATAGTGATAAGGCAAGCAGAAAGAACAACAAGATGAGTGGCAGATGAAGATCTTTTCTTGTTTATATGTTCCGTTTATGTTTTTTGAGCCGTGTTTATGGGGCTTTCCCATCATGTGCAGTCTAACTTTTAACATTTTCCAAGAATGAAAATGTAATGCCTCCCCGTCGGGGAATCGAACCCCGGTCTCCCGCGTGACAGGCGGGGATACTCACCACTATACTAACGAGGAAGGTGCCTGACACCCTTTATGTTGCAGTATCGATCCTGGCCACAATAATATCCACGATTGCTGCATTTTGTATAAGTTCATACTCAAGTTTAAAACAACAACTACACTAAAGCTATTCTGTTATACCTGTATGTTAAAATTTTTTTTTCATATTTCAGCAATACTGATCAATCTAATAAACTTAAACCTACACCATCCTCCCTATTCTGGTATTTTAAAGAGTACTTAGCGTAAATATTAAGCAACCTAACTAATAGGGTTCCAACTCCCAGCAACAACAAAAATAAAAAAATAAAAAAATAGGGAACCACCCCTCACGCTCCACCTCATGATGCTTAATCGACGTAATCAACCTTAATTTGATGCAGTGTGAAAAAAAATGCACAGAAATCAATTATTTTTCAAGAAATATTAAATAGATTCAACATCTTTCTTCAACAAAATTGCAGACTGCACAAATGATACCTTCCCAAAGGAAAAAGTACTATAGCTTACTAGGGTATATATATTAGACTTAATAGTCACTATATACAGTAATTGACTTCTATTCATTTTACATCAAATTAAAACTTTGGGTGTCAGATAATTATTTATTAAAAGCTAGACATTTTAAATGAGAATAAGAAAGAAAAGTATGTCTTTGTGCCCCCTTTTCCCTGTTAATGCCCTATCGGCCCCCCTGGCTAAACTTTGCTAGATCCGCCCCTGCACAGTTACCAGCGTCAGCTACGTAGAAAAAAATCCTGGTGTAGAAAGTAATATTAAATAAATTCTAACAACAGCTTATCAAGCTTAAATGTGCTGCTGTTGTTCAGCTGCTGGTTTCCTCTTTCTGGTGCAAAGTGGGCCAAAAACAAACAAGAGAGATGGACTCGCGACAGAAAAGCCGATCAGCTGATCATTAAGCAGTTTCATGATTGAAGTAGCAGCAAGAAGAGGCAGTCGCTTGTTAAGCTTAACGCAGGAATGCTTTACAAACATTCAGAGATGGACTTACACACTTGCTTTACTTCTCTCGGGGATAACTTTGTCGGAGATGAAATGCTGGGTTGGTAGCGAAGCTCCAAATGCTATCCAGACCAGTCCCGCATGCCACAGCCGCTCTATCACGTGATGCATACTGCTCCGACGTGCTAACGTTCTGAGGTGAGTTACGGCGTGTCGCAAGTTATGTGAGCTGCTTTCGTGATATTTAATGGATCGGATTACATTTTTTATTTTTCTCCGATATCCGATCCAGTAATTTAGGTCAGTATCGGACCGATACCGATATGTAATATCGGATCGGTCCATCTCTAGTATGGACATTGCTTGTGGTATACCACAATGGTCAGTTTTGGGCCCAAAATTCTTCAACTTATACATTAATGACATTTGTAAAGTGTCCAAAGTATTAAAAATGGTACTCTTTGCTGACGATACAAACATCTTCTGCTCTGGTGATGATCTGCAACATTTATTGGATGATATGACTAATGAAATAAGTAAAGTGAAGTTCTGGCTTGATAAAAACAAACTATCATTAAATTTGAATAAAACTAAAATTATGTTATTTGGAAATAGTAGTTTAAATAAATAAATGGTGTTGATATTGAAAGAGTCAGTGAAAATAAATTTCTGGGGGTAATAATAGATGAAAAACTTAACTGGAGAGCTCACGTAAGATATATTCATTCCAAAGTATCAAGAAGCATTGCAATCCTAAACAAGGCAAAACGGGTATAAGACGGGACATCACTTCATATTCTCTACTGTTCACTGGATTCACCATACTTAAGCTATTGTGCAGAGGTCTGGGGCAATAACTATAAAACTGCATTACATTCACTTTTTACTCTTCAAAAAAAAAAGCAGTTCAAATCTTCCACAATGCAGGTTATAAGGATCATATAAACTCACTATTCTTGCAATCTGAAATGGTGAAATTTGCTGATCCAGTGAAATTCCAAACTGCACAAATTCTATTCAAAGCAAAAAATAAACAAATTCTATTCAAAGCAACAAATATCAACTGCCAGGTAATATTCAGAGTATGTTTTTTGGAAAGAAGTAAGTTATAATTTAAGGGGTTTTTGTAACTTCAAAAAAGTGAAGGTACGAACTACCAGAAAAAGCTTTTGTTTTTCTGTGCATGGAGCGAAACTGTGGAACAGTTTGAATATGGAATTGAAGCTATGTCCAAACATAAAGCAGTTCACAAAGAGTTATAAAGATATGACCTTCTTGAACTATAAAGAAAGGGAAAATGATGAATTTCCTAAATGTACCTGTGTATTGTTTACATGATCGAAAACGTTAACAAACAGAACAATGAAAAACGTAATGCCTCCCCGTCGGGGAATCGAACCCCGGTCTCTTGCGTGAAGGTGGGGGGATACTCACCACTAACGAGGAAGGTGTTCAATGATCTATATGTTGCAGTACCGATCCTGGTCACAATAATGTCCACTATGGGATAGTGTCGCTGTTTCCCCGTTTTGATACGTTAGGTTGTGCAGACCTATTTATGTGTATTAAATTGAAGCCTCGATGTAGAGTTCTCTGCCATCAACGAAAGAAGCAAAAAACCCTCCAAAAGAAACATAATTCTATACAAGCACGTGTAGGCCACACACACACCACTGAGCCTCATTTTGACTTGTTTTAAGGACATTACATCAAAGTTGGACCGGCCTTTAGTGTGTTTTTCCACTTTAATTTTCAGTGTTACTCCTAATCCAGACCTCCATGGGTTGCTAAATTTGATTTTCATTGATAATTTTTGTGTGACTTTGTTGTCAGCACATTCAACTATGTAAATAACATAGTATTTAGTAAGATCATTTCATTCATTCATTCAGATGTAGGATGTCTTATTTTTGTGTTCCCTTTATTTTTTGAGTGTACATGGGACTTTCCCATGGTGTGAAGTGTAACGAAAAAGAAATGCCTCCCCGTCGGGGAATCGAACCCCGGTCTCCCGCGTGACAGGCGGGGATACTCACCACTATACTAACGAGGAAGGTGCTCAGCAACTTTCATGTTGCAGTACCGACCCTGGCCACAATAATGTCCACTATGGGATAGTGTCGCTGTTTCCCCGTTTCGATACCTTAAGTTGTGCACGGCTGTTTATGTGTATCAAACGTGTAAACAGCGGGCAAAGAGACTAGAATGACTAGATACCTCAACATAGAGTTCTCTACCATCAACGAAAAAGCAAATAAAACAAACAAAAAACCTCAAAATCAGAAATCGTTGGAGTGTAATGATATTGATATGATAAGTGGTTAAAAGAGTCATTGAGGGCATTATAAAACCGTTTACACTCATTTCAACAACCACCAAACAGCTGAAAACGGAAATGAGAGCAGGTACATGGATTCTGCACAAAGACACAAACACAAAGTGCAGACCGCCTACGCATCGGAATCAGTGATTCCTCACCCAAACGCCGTCATGGCTGAAAGCCGACAGCTCACAGATTCTGTTGCTTTGGCGGTCCGCGCTTTGTGTTTATCTTTTTTGTGCTAGATTCTGCAGCTGTAGGCTTTGTCTCTCTCCAACCAAATTTGACTGAACCAGCAGCAAAAGAAGATCCAAACTACGCTTCATATTTCGCTTCACATAGACATCGTCATGTATTCCTTCTTTGCTGTTTTGCTTCCACCATGGTAAAATGACGCTTCATGCACACCTCTCTTCCTTTCTCAGTGTACTTCAAGAACAGTTTCCCCATTTAAAAATCTCTGTTTTCTGCATTATTCGCTTGCTTATTACGCACAAGTCTACCGTTATGTACAGCGCTGTCCGCCGCTGTGTTTTTGTTTTTAATTTAACTGACTTCCCACAAGAAAGTCTCAGTTCTGCTGTTCAGTACTGAGGAAATTTAAACTTTTTAAAATTATGCGAAATTGCAGAATGCTTAGCTGTGTCTCTAATCAAACCTCTGTAACTTTGCTCTGCTTCACTTCAGCAGCATAATGTTTATATGTTGATTCGTGGTTTTCTTCAGTTTTTGTTCTACTGCAGAATATTTTTAAGGTTATCTGCTATAAAACGACCAGGCCAGGAAAATCTCCTTCATGTTTTTCTGTGTTTTATGCTCTGTTACTTTGACTCTTTAGCACTTAGCAATTTTCTATCCTACCTGAGCACTCCAAGCGTTGTCCAGGAGGAGTTTTGAGGCTACAGTTTAGAAAAGATCACTAACTGTCATGAGTGTTAATATTATTTTATTACTTAGTCTGTTAAAGGAAACCCTGAAACATTAAAATAGTTGAGAACCTTTCCAGTGGTGTCCAGTCTGACTAACATCTCTAAGAAGGAAAACGCAATGCCTCCCCTTCATTCAGATGTCTTATTTTTGTGTTCCCTTTATTTTTTGAGCAGTGTATATGGGACTTTCTCATCATGTACAGTCTAACTTTTAACATTTCCAAGAACGAAAAGAAAAAGAAATGCCTCCCCGTCGGGGAATCGAACCCCGGTCTCCCGCGTGACAGGCGGGGATACTCACCACTATACTAACGAGGAAGGTGCACAATATTCTTCATGTTGCAGTATCGATCCTGGCCACAATAATATCCACTATGGGATAGTGTCGCTATTTCCCCGTTTTGATACGTTAAGTTGTGCACGGCTGTTTATGTGTATCAAACGTGTAAACAGCGGGCAGAGAGACTAGAATGACTAGATACCTCAACGTAGAGTTCTCTACCATCAACGAAAAAAGCAAAAAGAACAAACAAAAAACCCCAAAATCAGAAATCGTCGGATTGTAATGATATTGATATGATAGTGGTTAAAAGAGTCATTGAGGGCATTATAAAACCGTTTACACACATCTGTAATTTATCATTTCAAACTGGTCTATTTCCAGACAGAAATTATAATGGTAATAATAATAATAAAATAGTGGCCACAATAATGTCCACTATACGTTTTAAGTTGTGCACGCGTGTTTCTGTGTATCGAATTTAACGTGTAAATAACAGCGGGCAAAGAGACTACAATGAGTAGACGCCTCAACGTAAAAACAAACCCTCCAAAACAAACATAATTGACGTATAATAGATAAACTCTCAACAGCGCCAGAATATTAAAGTTTAGAGTTTAGAAAAGATCAGTAACTGTCATGAGTGTTAATATTGTTTTACTCCTTAGCGTCTTAAAGGAACCCCTGAAACATCAAAATAGTTGACGACCTATGGTGTGCAGTGTAATTTTTACCATTTCCAAGAGTGAAAAGGAAATGTCTCCCCGTCGGGGAATCGAACCCCGGTCTCCCGCGTGACAGGCGGGGATACTCACCACTATACTAACGAGGAAGGTGCTCAGCAACTTTCATGTTGCAGTACCGATCCTGGCCACAATGATGTCCACTATGGGATAGTGTCGCTGTTTCCCCGTTTCGATACCTTAAGTTGTGCACGGCTGTTTATGTGTATCAAACGTGTAAACAGCGGGCAAAGAGACTAGAATGACTAGATACCTCAACGTAGAGTTCTCTACCATCAACGAAAAAGCAAATAAAACAAACAAAAAACCTCAAAATCAGAAATCGTTGGATTGTAATGATATTGATATGATAAGTGGTTAAAAGAGTCATTGAGGGCATTATAAAACCGTTTACACTCATCTGTAATTCATCATTTCAAACTGGTCCATTTCCAGACAGAAATAATAATGGTAATAATAATAATAAAATAGTGGCCACAATAATGTCCACTATACGTTTCAAGTTGTGCACGCGTGTTTCTGTGTATCGAATTTAACGTGTAAATAACAGCGGGCAAAGAGACTACAATGAGTAGACGCCTCAACGTAAAAACAAACCCTCCAAAACAAACATAATTGACGTATAATAGATAAACTCTCAACAGCGCCAGAATATTAAAGTTTAGAGTTTAGAAAAGATCAGTAACTGTCATGAGTGTTAATATTGTTTTACTCCTTAGCGTCTTAAAGGAACCCCTGAAACATCAAAATAGTTGACGACCTATGGTGTGCAGTGTAATTTTTACCATTTCCAAGAGTGAAAAGGAAATGTGATTTGTGTGATTTTGTTGTCAGTACATTCAACTGTATAAAGAACATAGTATTTAATAAGAATATTTCATTAATTCAGATCTAGGATGTCTTATAATACATTTTATTTGATGGTGCCTTTCTGTATATGGGGCGTTCCCATCATGTGCAGTCTAACTTTTAACATTTCCAAGAACGAAAATGCAATGCCTCCCCGTCGGGGAATCGAACCCCGGTCTCCCGCGTGACAGGCGGGGATACTCACCACTATACTAACGAGGACTGCTACTAATGGACGTGACGCTGTTCTTTTTCTTACTGCATCACGTACACTTTAGGACATATTCGCTTGAATTGTTTACTTAACACTAGATTTACTAAACGGCCCTCAACTGTTTCATATTCATTCTCTATGGGAGTCCTAAACCACTACGGATGCAATATATTTTTGTCCACTATGGTCTTGTGGCGCTGTTATATAAATGTATAGTGATGACTCTCCCCGTTTGTCACGCGGGACATTGGGGTTCGAATCCCCGACGAGGACGCATCACTCCTTGACCTTCAGGAAATGCCTTTAGCTACATGTGAAAGGAGTTTTTGTGATATGTGCCTTGCTGGTAGTAACAGTGTGTTGAGGAGTCATTTCACCCCTTGTCCCATACCATTCAAGATTAGCCGAAGTTAATACCATCATCAACACTATGAGAACCTCTTTCTCCCTCACTCCCATGGACTTCATCCATATCTCATAATCTCAATTCCTTTTTTTCCCATGAAAGCTAGTTTGCTGAGTGAGCAGTAAAAGCACTCCCAGCAGAAAAAAAAACAAGCCATGTCTTTGTTTTACTGTAAAAAAAAAAAGAAAGAAAAAAAAGTCCTGAATGGTTGCTTAAAGGTCATTACAAATCCTGTGTGGTTCATGTGGTTTTTCCATTTCAGTTCCTTTTCTCTCATTTGTTTGACAGACTTGGACTCTAGTTGCGCTCCAAGTTTAATTTGACATCGTGTTTACACAAAGAAACCTTGGTCTTCTATGAATCAGAAATACTCCACTTATCATTACAGAAAAAACGTTCATAAAATGAAAATAGTACATATAACACGTATGTGTATATAGTCATGTCATGTTAAGATTTGTATTTGTTTCCAGTTTCCCACATTGTTTTTGTCCACCCCATCCTAATTATTTCCACCTTACCAAGTACACCTTTAGTGCTTCCATAGCAATTAAGAGAGTAAATGAGAGGTTCAAGTTAAAAATTTAACTCTTTAGGGCTTTCATTTGTACTTTGTGATTGTTTCATAACTATTTAAATATAGTTTCCGAGTTTAACCTTAGATTTCGTATTTCATATTGCTCCTTTTTAAAGCAGCAAAAAATGTTCATAAAAGCCCCATTCTTGCACATAAGTATGATTGGTTTGTATATAATTACGGCTAAGGTCTCCTTCCTTTACATAACAGAATTTAAAGCGATATTCTGTTGTTTATGCCCGTTCAAGGAAAATAAATAATTTGCCTAATAATTCTATAATAATAAATAATTTGCGGACGACACTACAGTGGTGGGTCTTATCACCAACGGTGATGAGACGGCTTACAGGGAGGAGGTCAGCGCCCTGACCCACTGGTGTCAAGACAACCATCTCACCCTCAACGTCGCAAAGACAAAGGAGTTGATAGTGGACTTCCGGAGGTGCAGAGAAGTACACACCCCCATCACCATCAACGGCGCTGCTGTGGAGAGAGTGAGCAGCTTCCGGTTCCTTGGAGTACATCTGGCTGAGGATCTTACGTGGTCAGTACACACAAACAAAACAGTGAAGAAGGCGCAGCAGCGCCTCTTCTTTCTCAGGAGACTGAAAAGATTCGGCATGAGCCCCCGCATCCTCAGGACCTTCTATCACTGTGCCATTGAGAGCATCCTCACTGGATGCATCACCACCTGGTATGGCAACAGCACCGCCTACAACTGCAAAGCTCTCCAGAGAGTAGTGCGGTGCTCTGAACGGATAATTGGAGGTGAGCTTCCCTCCCTCCAAGACATCTACAGGAAGCGCTGCCTGAGGAAAGCGGGGAGGATCATCAAGGACTCCAGTCACCCCAGCCATAAACTGTTCAGACTGCTTCCATCAGGAAGGAGGTTCTGCAGCATCCGGTCCCGTACCAGCAGACTGAGAGACAGCTTCTTCCACCAGGCCATCAGACTGCTGAACACGTCATAGACACCTCAGCTTCACTACTGGAACTTTAACATTATGCACTCCACACTGTATATAAATGCCACTTGTTTTGCACATATTCAACTCTGTATATTTTATTATTATTATTATTATTATTATTATTATTATTATTATTTTATTTTTTTTACTATTTAATTTGTAAAAATGTGTATACACACACACACACACACACACACACACACGTAGGAAAATATTTAGTATACACATCCAGAAATGCATACACTATTATATATTGTACATATATTTATTAGTTTCAGGTTGGCCATTCTTGTATTTTGCTCGTTTGTGTTGTTGTGTTTGCACATCTCTGTTGCTTGTGGGGCTCGCACACAAGAATTTCACTCGCATGTGCTGTGCCAGTGTGCCTGCACATGTGATGTGACAATAAAAGTGATTTGATTTGATTTTTGATTTGATAATTCTGCATGCTGAATTCGCTTTTATTTTGAAAAGCCGTGACACGGCGGAAGTAAACAGTAATCACGTTACAACCCGGAAGAAATGCCTTTTCTCTGGTTAACATTTGAATAGATGAGAATGACCAATTTAGCTTTTGGAGAAACGGTTAAACGCGATGCTGCTCCTGTTGTGCAGCCTCTCATAGTCGTTTTTGTGTCCTAATCTCTTGGCCTGGAGGTGGAGGCGGTCGACTACGAGCAGCAACGCCCCGATGAGAGCAGGCAGCCCGTCAGAAGGAGAAAAATATCCTCGGTGTGTTTACCAGGCGGTTCAGGGAGGCTGTTTCCCCGCAGTGTGTCGTTAGCTCACCGTGCGGCTGTGCGACTGGTTCTTCAGACGGAGAGGAAACATGGCTGAGCTGCATGTTGTGGAACCTACCGGTGCTGGCACCATAGAGCAGCCCGAGCACCGCGACATCCGGGGCTCGGTGCGCCTGGCGTCGCCCACCCTCATTGTTCCGCCGCGGAGCAGCCAGCTCAGCCCGGGTGGGGTGTCAGGCTGTAGCGGCGGCGGCGGCGGAAGGTCGGTGTTTGGGTTCCCGGTGAAGAGCAATCCCAGCTCCCCGTCCGAGCCAGTGGACAAGCCGGGCTCCCGCTGGGTCCGGCTTAACGTCGGTGGTACCTACTTCATTACCACCAAACAGACGCTGTGCAGGGACCCCAAATCTTTCCTGTTCCGCCTGTGTCAGGAAGACCCGGACCTGGACTCTGACAAGGTGAGTGGGACGCCAGAAAAACACAAATACATACAACACAGGTTCACACAGCAAAGGGACGCAAAGAACACAAAAACCGTGAACACTAAACTGTAAAAGCACAAATTAAAAAGTGAAAAATCAATTTCCACAGTAGTACCCATCTGCCCTGTACAAAATGTTTATAGACTACTGCAGGTAAAAGCACAAGGACGATACGCTTCAGTTTTAAAAATTTAAATTTTCTAAATTAGTCCCACATTTGCGAGAAAAAATTACACGAAAAATGGCAAATTTTACATTAACGAACTTCAACGTTAAAGAAAAAAAATATGGAAATTTAATAGAAATAAACAAAACAAAACATGGAACTTGCTCCTCTGTTAACATGGAACTTGCTCCTTGGAACCTGTTAATTCTTGCAGGACGAGACAGGAGCATATCTAATCGACAGAGACCCCACGTACTTTGGCCCTATCCTGAATTACCTTCGGCATGGAAAACTGATTATGGATAAGAATCTGGCAGAAGAAGGTAAAAAGCAAAAGCATAATGCAGAGCTGTCAGTGAGCAGCATCTCAGACACCAAATAACACATTCATTCGATTTGTGTTTCAGGCGTTCTGGAGGAAGCCGAGTTCTACAACATTGCTTCCCTGGTGAGGCTGGTGAAAGAGAGGATACGGGACAACGAGAACCGGACATCTCAGGTAAACAAAACGAAACCAAAATAAGTCTTAGTGGCTGACTTTCTTCCAGTGCAAATATAACCCAGGTAACTTGTAAAGTGTTCAAACAAAATGTGTGCCTGCCTGCAGATTGTTGATGCTTTTTCAGTAATGCTCTGCGTGCCTTTGCTGTGTCCCTCAGGGCCCTGTGAAGCATGTGTATCGAGTACTACAGTGCCAAGAGGAGGAACTCACGCAGATGGTCTCAACTATGTCGGACGGTTGGAAGTTTGAGCAGGTGCAGAAAATGCAGCTTTTAAAATATATGTCATCTTTTAGTTCACGCTTTAGTTGATTCGACGCTGCAGTTTTAAGCTCCGCTTGCCCTGAGATGTATGCCAGCACATTGTCAGGTATTTATTTCCACACAGGAAAGACTGGGGCACAAAATGTTTTAATCATGAGCAGGAATGGATACTAAAAGTACTTCATTTGGTCTTGACCTGAATCTGTATGCATTCAGACTCTGTCACCTTGTAGTTTCCTCTATATTAGTAATCATGTATTATCAATATGAACCTGTATCAATTTTTTGATCTTCAAAAGACAAAAAAAAAAAAGATCTTTGAGCCTTATAATGAAAGTAAGTATGAATTAAACCCCTGACATTAGTAATAGCTGTAAATAATTCTAGTCATTGCCACATGTGACTACTCCGCAAAGGTCTGATTATGACTATTTGGTACTTTTAACTTTAATAGAAAATACCACATTTGTTGCATTTATTAAATTTAAAGAGCTAAAATAACACAACTCATTTGCCTTTTTTAAATTACCAACAAACATGACAGAACTAGTAGCACTTTTAGGCCTACTGTGAAGCAGTTGCTATGAAGCTCTGCAGGAAACTTTGAGCTCTATCCATGTTTGTGAAAAATAACCTGAAGGCCTCAGTCACACTCGTCTAGAGACCGATTGGCAAACCCTTGGCATCCTCCAGTTGCTAGGGGCAAATGTTTAATCTTCAACCACCCTCAAGCACCGGCATGTCACAGTTGGTGCTCAACAAAGCCAATGTGGTCACCATAAACAAAGCATAAGCCAGCGGCTTTGGCTGTAAAGGCACACCTGCTTGTCCACAGACTGCTGATTTATTTTGTTTTTGAGTTTCCCCAGTGATTTTAACATCTTTGGAAACCGTAGCCAGGGTAAGTTAAATAAATAAAAAGTTAAAATTCCAAAATGATATCCATCAAGTCTTTTGTCAAAGCGAGAGTGAGTCACAGGAGCTGAGTTGCAGGGTGGCCATCCTTGCTGTAGGGCAAAGAAAGAGGTCATGAACAGACTACAGAAATGCAGTGATATATGTGCTGAAATATCGCTGTAAGTCTATATTGGCAAATAAAATGTCATTTATTAATTGTATCTAATCCCTTTTTTCAGGCTGAGTATTCAAAATAGGAAAACTTAAAATCATTCAGTTGTTTTTTTGTTTTGTTTTTTTATATAATGAATATTTCTTTGTTTGATTAGGGGTTGTTTTTTTTTTATGTTGTTGTTGTTTTTCTGACATTTTCAACAGTTTCTCTAAAACGACAACAACCAAAAGTAAATAGCATGGTAGAACTAAATTAAATGGAAAAAACACAAGTTATTGACTGAAAAGGTGCAGAGTGTGAAACGTCTTGGAAAAGTAGGCTCTCTTTTAACTCCGGATCTTTTGTTTCTTTGCCCATCTCCGCCCTCAGCTTATAAGCATCGGCTCCTCATATAACTATGGCAATGAGGACCAGGCTGAATTTCTGTGTGTAGTTTCCCGGGAACTCAACAACTCCACTAATGGCATCGTCATTGAGCCCACCGAGAAGGCCAAGGTAAGTCGACATTTCATACCGTTGTTCAGGCTGTCTGAACATCTCCTGCAAACTGCAGCGAAGGACCGTGTTTGTGTATTAAAACCCAGTTTATAAGCCACAGAAGCTACAGGATCCATGTGTAGGAACCAAAGCTGCACTTGAATCGTCCAAAACACTAAATCCTACTTCCTTTTGCCCATAAGTTTCCCATGACTCGATAGAAAATGTCACAAGGTCACTAAAAGATCTGAAGAGGTTTTAATGAGCTCAGAGAGAAGCTAACTGCTCTGACGCTAGACTCCTTAATAATGTGGCCAGATGTTGTTGATGTGAGTCTGCTGTGTTAAAACCACAGTGCCCCAAAGATGGGCAAAAAATGAGCGCATCGTGGATACGTCACCCCATGAAATGTTTCATATAAAAGAGGATCACTGGTGGAAAATTATTACTTCATTATCTAGTTTGTAATCTTAAAGAACAGGGAGTGAAACAGCTTATTAAGTGGAATTAAATGCATCCCACAATACGTTTGTGTTTTTAAATGGATGTTAACGACCGGCAGTGCAGTAAAGCTGTATGCAAGACACTTATTGCGAGATACAGCCTACACAGGTGTCTGGATGTGCTGTTGATTCTTTTCTCTCCGGCATGCTGCCAGCATCCAGCATGCCAACAACCTGGGCTCGGTCAACATCAGTCAGTCTCAGCACGGTGACCTGATGGTTTAGGGTCCATACTTGAATTTCAAATTTAATTCCGATACCCTGGAAAATGATCCATAATCGATGCTATTTTCAATACCAGGGCAAGATTCTTAGCCCATCCTGTGGTAACAGAACTAAGAACTAACAGAAATTATTTTTTTAAAAGCTGGCTACAGCAAAATAATAAGAAACATATTTTTATAATTATTATCTTGTTTACATACAACGTCCACACTGCTCCACCTTGGTCTGTAGCGCTTTACATCCACAGTTTTCTCTTCAGGCCTGAAACCATCCTTGACTAAACCCAGAGACAAAAGCTACTCACAGTGTTGTCTAAGAGATTAAAGTTATGTGCTGGGAACTTAATTTAAAACATCCATTCTAGACATGTTTCATGACATAAAACTTGAATAGTTTATTTTCACTTCCTGCTGAAGAGATGCGCCAGTATAACTTCTGCCTTTATTTTAGGTTCAGTGTGTAAAATCTCATATTTTTCGGTTTGGTCAACTGAATTGTGTAATCCTCCCCCTCTCAATTCAAGTGCTTAACCCGAACTACAGTAGATACAACATGGGTAATAAAGGTAGCACTGAAGCACCTTCCTTAGTGTTTGTAGAATTTAATTATACTTCCATTTTACTTGACTCAGTGAGGAACCTTCCTAATGAAAATATTTGACTGTTGGACCATAAACCAGTCCATGCTGGATAAGACTGGGTAGAGTGGACCTTACCATCTCATGTGGCTTCTGCTCATTTGGGTGTTTTTCACAAGCAGCCTCTCTGAAAGTCAAAATGCATCTGTATGAAAAAGTGCATTTTCTGAAGTTTGAGACCTTCACTTGGTGGAAAGTTCATGTTATACTTTTACCGTAGCTCAGTTTATTGTGCTGTATTAAATACTTAATGTGGAAGCTTACGCTACAACAAATACAGGAGCTAAATATAACCGTATGGATGAGCTCAGCTAGAAATAGTCTGTGTGCTGGCAGCCAGGATGCCACAAAAGTCAAGAACCTTCTGAACTTTACTGACCCGCTGCTGTTGTGTTCAAATCATTTGGTATCGCTTATCTTCGTAGTTCTTACCTGCTTAACAGTGAGTTAACAAGATCTGCAAGATTATTTTCATGTATGCGATCATATCCATGAAATCAGTGCAAAGACTCGGATTTCATTCATTCCTCTTGTGTCTTTTTTATGGAACTGAGTTGGTTTACCAGATGTTATTTATCAATGAAAGCATGTTTTCTCAACTATAAAGCATTATCGACCAAGTATTCATTATAAACTTTTTTTTATAACATGCACTCTTGCAAATGACCAGCAGGGGGCCACTCCTGTAGTCTACGTTGTATACAAGTCTTTCGGGAAACGATTTCTACTTCTCACTTGATCCACTAACTTTCCAAGTAATCTAATGCTGTTAATCATTAGTTTCATATTTTATTAAATCCAACATGCTGCTTTTTTTGAAAATTAGTTCCTGTTTTAGACAAAAATAGGTGATAAAGCAGGGTATGATTCAGATTTACAAATCTGTATCAGGATACTGGCGTGCTGCATCCTCAGTTTCACATCCATAATTATGGTGTCCAGGCTTTTCCCTCAGCGAATAACAATTTAAATAATTTCCTATGCTCTGGCTGAAAAAGGGAAGCTAATGCTAAAAGGAAACTCAGATTGCTTTGACTAATTGTTTGTTTTGGACAGATTTTAGCTGGACGAAAACCCCAAGCAGTGATTCTGCATCTGCATTCATTATGAAAAAGTATGCAAGGAATGAAATTTTGTTACAACTGGCTCAACAGAGGATTAAATTATTTTAAAAATATGTTAAATATATCAGTAAAAATACTATAGTGTACTGGATAAAGCGATGGCATAGAGAGTGGAAAGTTGTAAAAAGTGGAGTACAGCACACTGACTGCTGAAATATTTACTGGATTACAACATTTCAGTCTGTCTGACCTTCTCTTTGTTCTCCTAAATGTCTCAGCAAATGTGACACATAGTTTCTGAAGGGAAAAAGCAAAGATTTGAGAATGCTGTCTGTGCAGGAACCTGAACACCACTGCTTTTTATATCAGTTTAATTAGTGTACTAAATTACTTTTATCCTGTGACTTCATCTGGAAAAAGGGTTTGCTAACACTGCCTTTTTATTGCAAAAAACCCTCAAAATTCAAAGTGTTGTTTTTTTTTCTTGCTTTTTCTTAAACGTCTTGTTTAAATGTTTGAAAGTGGTCTTTTTCCTGTCTGCCTTTCGCAGATCCTTCAGGAGCGAGGCTCGCGGATGTGAAGAGATCCTGAGCTTAACAACAGTTTATCAGCAACAACCACGTTGTTGTCGAACATTTTCTTCACTTTTCATAAACCCCCTTCCACCTTTTACTGTCATCATCATGATCATCCGCCCCTTCCCTTCTCCTCTGGTGTGCCTTTCCACAGCGGGTGCTGTTGGCATCCCCCACAATCCTTCAGTGCTGCAACGTGACCCTGGCTTGTCGTCTCGTCTCTTCTTCTTCACTTTGGAAGAGAGACGACAGGTTCAGGGCTTTTCCTCGTTGCAGCTTTTTGTTGGACAGTGTGACAGGAGCGCAGGCTACGACGTCAGCATGCAGGCTTGTTGTTCTCAGTTGGACGGACAGAGCTACCAGGAATCATCGTCTCCATCTCCACCTCGATTCTGGATCTCCATCATCGTTATCAGACGGGATATTTCCTCTTGTCTTACACATCTGGCTCTGTTGATTTAGCAGAAACCTCCTCAGGACTCTCAAAGGACATAAAGGAATGAAAACACTCCACTTACTGACCGAGAGAGCATCGACTCCTCTGCAGGTGGAGCCCGAGACGGAGCAGTCGCAGGCGGATGATGCACGGACCGATCACTCATTATGAGCTAACCTGGAGCGGCATCTTTTCCGCGAACCAAGAAGTCTCCAGTGGCTCCTTTTGATCTGTAAGAAAAGAACATACATGACTAAAAAACGGACTTACCTACACTAGTGTACAATTTGTCAAGGCATGTGAGGAATCTATATAAATCTATATAGGCTACATGATGAAATTATATGAAAAATTGAATGCAAATGGTGTAATTATTGATTTCTGTATCATAGTTGTGATATATTTACATATTCTGGTGGTTGAGTCTATTTAAACAATGGAGAAAATATCAGTTTTCCCACCCGCTTACACGGGTGTGAATTTGTGTATGCAGTGCCTCTCTGCTTTCTGTTCATCCTGAAATATCACCAGTTTTTCAGCTGCACGTTTTCTGTAGTGTTCCTCAAAGAAAAAAGAAGATAACACCGGTAAGTTTTCTCTTAAATATCCAACTTTAAACTATTGCATATCTTAAAATTGTAATTAGGGATAAGGAAAACTACTGTCATTGTCATTTGTCCAAGTAAAGCGTGGCGGAGGTTGGACTGTGGCCAGACTGTATGCTGCCTCAAAACCCTGAAGCACCCCTCTCCTCTCGGGCCTCGTGCTATTCTCTTTGCCAATATTCACTCACTTTGCAGCTGCCTCTTGTTGCCACACCAAAATGACTGTGTTGTCTTACACTCTGCAGCACTTGTAGCAACCGTGGCGCAAGCTAAACTGTACCGCTCACCGCTTAAAGCCCTGAGATACCTGAGTTTTATACGCTGTGTAAACAACGCTGCCAGCCGGGAAGTGAGTTCAGTTTTCATGAGCTCGAGAGCGAAGCCTTAGTAGTTTGGCTAAAGTGTGTTGTTCTTGTGCTTAACATTATGTTGATATGTTATTGTGCTGTTTTTGACACTTTCAAAAACACTGCAACAACATAGAAATCTTCTGTACACAGGCCAGGATGTGAGCTTGATTTATACTTCCACACTGTAACAGCTGCTTGGTGGTGAATAATAGAGTATATTACTTTTGCAAAGGTAATGCATATAATGGGGTTATGGGGGTTACAGGGCTAATCTAAGAGCAAGTAACCTGCCTGAATAATTCAGTGTCAGTTGCCTGCTTTTTTAAATTTTTTTAGTAAACTATTAGTGGCATAGAAAGAAACCACACTAGCTGTGAATGCTAACAACAGCTTAGCAAAATTGTAATGCAGAAGTATAAGTCAAGCCTTAATCTGTGCACATGTGCAAGTGAAGTGGCTCGTACTAAAGCGAAAACGGTGATTTGTCAGTTGACAGAAAATAAACGGGGATCTGTTTTGGCCATTTTAGCTCTAGAGTTTTATTCTTGAGCTATGCATGAGTCACATTTCAGACTAATCCTTATTTGTCCTACATTTGGGCCTTGGTTCAGCCGCTTAGCTCATCATTGAACTGAAACAAGCTCCTTTAGCTCCCGGATCCTGGACTCTAGTCTGATTGGCTGCCTCTCGTAAAGACAAACTGAACTTTTGGCTCCCTGGGATTACTTGTACATAAGCTCACCTCATTTCATGAAACTTTAACTCAGCTTGATGATAGAACCCACCACTGTAGCACAGTAGGTCCCCTTTAATCTGACACAATTGGATATCAAGTCACTTATCAAGCAGAAAGGACAACTGATCTTTCAGTTTTCTGCTTTTTCTTTTTCATATTTATGTAAATTGAATATAGTTTGGTTTGGAACTGGATCGGTGCTTCCTTAATTTGTAGTTTATCACATAATGAAAATTTTAAAACATTTCTGGAGTCCAGATGGTTCAAAATGGGTTCATGGGCCTTATCAAAATTGGGTAATTAGTCACATTTATTTTAAAAAGAAAAATCCAATAAAATAGCAAAATACCTTTTTCTTCTTCTTGGTCACACATCTCACTTCTTACATTTTGGCTTCAGATGGCCCACCTCTCACCTTTGAGCCCATTTTCAATCCTTTTTACTCAAATAATCAGTAACTCTTCAGCCAGTATTCGTTCATTTGCTTATGAGCAAGAAAATCAATTTTACTAACAGGTGATGAAGAAATGCACCTAATTCTCACACTGAAAAGCGATATTCTATTTCTGCTCCATCAGTGACTCACATTTGTTAATTAATTATTATATTTATTTTATTCTGTCAGTGACTAATCATTTCACCATCTGGGGTAAATGCAGCTCGTTCATGTGAGCAACTTGATGCAAAGTTTGAGCCATATTTGCACATATCAGAAGGAAAACTGAGAATCATGTTGTTCACATTTTAATCAAAGCTGAGGAGCGCTCTGTCATTATCGCAGACACCTATTACTGGCATTGACCCCTTTGGTAATCCATCCTTTGTATAAAGAATTTATTTGATGCAATTATGTTGTACCAAGCATGGGGAAAAATAATTTATTGCATTGGGGAAAAATGGTACCTTAGACTTGCTAAAAATACTGCTAAAAATGCCCAAACATGTCATTCAGAAGCACTTTTGTTTCCTCCCTTGTGGTTTTCTTGGCCCATTCGAAACACCTTGGGTGTTGATTCCCTTCGTTTTTGTCCAGTGTTGTGCCTTTGACCTGTGTTGTGCACAGTTGTACTCCCCTCTTATCATAATGTGCCTCTCATACCTTAAAAAAGCCAGGAGGCACGTATCTGAGGTATCATGTATACTGTGGTCTTTTTATCCTGGTTTTTATTGTTGGTGTTTCCGTAAGAGGCGAACCAAACGGAAACACTACCCTTGGCGTTATTTTATTATATGTAAATTTTACAAATTGCTGCTTTCTTTGTGCCATTGCGTTCCAGCTCAATCCAACCACAATCTCTCACACTCCTGGAGGTTTTACATTTCTGTTGTGGTGGTGTGGACGACAGGAAGTCCAGTCCAAGCTGGTTTCCCTTTTTTTTTTTTTTTGCTCGTATCTTAGTAAAACTCCAAAAATGCACTTGGCAATTAATTTGATGTCAAACTTATTGTATTGTGGCAGCTTCTTTTCTCCTTGACCTGCATGCTGACGCTACCTACAATGGCCCCACTTTTAAGTGTGTGTAACCAATATTTAAAGCACTTAACGTACCCTTGTGAACCCCGGTTTGGTCTCACCATGGTTGCAGTTTGGTGGTTCCCAACTTGATTTTTTTTTTTTTAAACTTTCTTTCAATGTTGCTTTTAGCCCAAGAGCTTAGGAGTATCAGTCAGTTTATAGACTGGAAATGTTGGTATTTAAAATGACAAAAGAGGTGATTACTTGGCAAACGTTCAAGTACAGAAGCCTGGAAAAAAAAAAAGCATCATCGCAGATATTTTGCTAGTGTCGTTAGCTTCCCATTAATGCAACAAAATTTTATCTTTTAATTCATTAAATTTTTAATTCAGCTAAGTTAAAATATAAAAATATTGTAAATAGAACTAAATATATCACAGACTGGTAGGGTGGGAGTTTGGGCTAGCTACTGCTATAAAGGAAAAAGATACACGGGATTTATGAAACAAGAAGAAACATTTTTAATGATAAAACTGCCAATTGAAAGTTTGTTTAGTAGATATTAGCATTTTAAAGCCAAAGTTAGAATTCTAATTATTCAGTGTAATGGGTTTAACACATTTTTATTTAAAAAACACACAATCAGAAGATTCTTTTGGAAATATCAATTTTATTGTTAACTGCCACCTCTGTGTTAAGCTAATTAGCTTTTAAGTTCTTGTTAGCATCGAGCTAGCCACACTATCTTCATGTAGTAACTAGCAAAGCTTTAGATTAATTTTTTCCCCCTGAATTTAAATATAATTTAGTTGAAAATAAACAAAACCACCCGATCATCATGAAACAGAATGTTATACAATAATTTATTTTTTAAATTGTCCTGCTCTACAATAATAATGTCAGCATTTTGTTTAGCCACTGTGAGAGTGTTAGCGTGTTGATGTTAACTCTTTGTTTTATTTCTTGAGGAATTAAATAAACTGTTCAGACAAGCTAAAATGTTTTTAAAAAGTAGAAATATGCAACCAAAAAAGTTGGGAACCTCTGACCGAGCTAAACTTGGCAGTGTGTTTATCTCAATATTTTCTTCAAACCATATTTTCTTTATACAGAGAAACAACTTTTGACCTGTTTTTGTTTTTTGTTGGTTGTTTTTTTTTTTTTTTTTGGGGGGGGGGTGTTTGTTTGTTTGTTTGTTTTTACGTTCACCTGTGCTAGTTACTCAACAAATAACATGCAATGTTAACAAATCTGCAAAAAATTACTCGTGAAAACATGAGAGCATGCATTGTACTAGAGATGTCGTGTACTGGATTTTGTCTGACCTCTGTGTTAGTGCAAACTAAATGTGATGCATGGTGGTGGGAAGCAGAGGGACGGCATGGCTCTGTGGTTTGTAGGTGTAGATTTTTTTTAAGTGGAACAGTTGGTCTACAAGTCGACGTATTCGCCTACTCACAACTTCTGTTTCTTTGTCGTTTTTGTATCTTTGAAGAAGAAGAAGAAGAAGGTGTACTTTATTGTCACGTCAGTTGATCTTAAAAGTAGAAACAAGAGTTAGCTTTAATCACATATTACCCTACTGATGATATTGCAGACGTTTCCACCCCCATAACCTTGGTTTATATAGCATTTATGTGACCTGCAGGTCAACACAAAACTAAAAAAAAAAGTTTTTTTTTAATTGATTGATCATTTTGCCAGTTAACCTGTAAACACCTGCATGCGTTTGTGGACATGCACACTTGTACACTCATTTAGACGTATTGATAATGTCACCTATTAACTTACTTTGTGTTCATTTATCAACAGTATTGATGTCAAATGTGAATATTGTTAACTGAGACTGTGGAGAAACGTCTGGAAGCCGACAAAACATTTTGTCTGATTGTTTGTTTCACTTTTATTTATTTCATATTTTCTGAATTTTGTCTACCATGTAACAATTTTAACAAAAACCCAGTCTGGTTTTTATTCATAAAATGTGTCTGTGTTTTAAATTGTGGCTCACTGACTATTTGTTGGTTCCTTTGAGTGTGGAATAAAAAAAATAAACAAAGTGAAGTTCATAACAAAATATACGTTTTGGAAATGTCTGTTTGCAGCCAAATTTGAATTCTAGAGACAAAGCTTTAAGACCTACCACAATATTAAAACCATCTGACTAGCATTATCTAGGTCTTTGTGCCTTTAGAAACACTTTAATCAGTCTGGGTATGGACGTGGAACCACGATCAGTGGTCCCGTGGTGGTGAGTTTCCATCACACTCTAACAACAGTCCTTTGATATGTGGAGTCTGCATGTTGAAGCCTCTGGCTTAGATTTTCACTCATCACTGCCATATATAGCACAAAAGATGGATGAAGCCAATACAGAAGTGCCTTAAACCTGCATTCTATTTAATGACCAGCAGGGACCCTTATAGTTGCAGGAAAACTGCCCTCAGCTCCCTCTCTGTTACCTCAGTAAATACCCTTGTAATGATTTCCATGTGTTAGTCTCCAGTTTCAGGTCATATTGAGCTTCTCATTAGCAAATTATGGTCATCACAGGTGTGAAAAAGTAGGATTGTCCAGTCTAACAACTAGCCAATCAAGTTGTTAGTCAATGAGCTTGTGGTTTCACAGCCTTCCAAAAGCTCAAGATGTCAGGATCAAAAACGTTACCTTAAGACTTCACAACAGGACTTCACTCACCTATGGGTGGTATCATTGTGGTGGCATCTGAGCCTAGGAGGTTTGGTTATCAAGCTCCATCCATAAACTATAAGTGGATATGATAACTGCTAATTCGTGCTGTAATACTGGATGTACTTCTTAGATGCTATGTACCACACAGGAAGCCATTATATATTTATCAAAAGCAGCGCCAATACTGTGGTGAGATTCAATTCAGTGACTCCATTTAGCACTGCTTTATCCCTTGCAATGAAAGCAGGTATTCCCCCTAACATTAAACCTTAACAGCAAACAAACGGGTGTTCAAAGATCACCCACTTGAGAGCTGGTGTGAGTAGTTGTTTGGTGAGTGAAGCCACAACCTCAACTAGAAGTGTGAACACTTTGGTCTGCAACAATGTTTAGGTGGGTAGCAAAGTTGGAATCCCAGAACTCAAGGTTGTATCAGCTCATTGCTACATTGTATAGCAAACCAGGGGCAGATCTAGATACATTTTCTAGGGTGGCATTGAAATCAGATGGGGTTGATTTTATGTACTGTATAGCCTATACGATGAAGATTCCTTCACAACCACCAAAAAAGCCCCAGCTCAAGCTGCAGCTCTTGCCTCTCCTGAATATGCTGAATTATTTTAGTGGTGTTATGAAGTCTGTCCTTTTTCAGAAAAAAGGAGGGAGGACGACATGTACTGATGAAGTACATTTCAAGACGGGACAACATGGAAAAAAAATCAGCAACATTCCAGAAAAACCAAAGTCTCCAGCATTTTGACGCAGCTAAACATCATCTATGGAACAGAAGGGATCAACATGGCAGCTGGAATGACCTCCAAACATAGCTGGACTGGCCATCGGTATGGAAAGGGGAGGCAAGAGGAGGAGAGACCGAGGCGGCCGCCGGTCATAGTGGCAGAGGAACTGAACTTCAGGCAAGAAGTTATGACCTGCAGTCCATCTGTGTCAGATATAAACCAAGTTTAGTTGTAGTTTGTTTTCGTTGTGCTGACTTTTTACAGTCGCTTAGAATAACTGGTACTGCGTACTAGCTAGCATGACGGAGCTTATATACTGCTGGGCGGGTGCTATGAAGTTACTGATAGTAAATTTTATTTTATGCTTAAGGTTAGTTTCTCAAAGTCCTCAAAATCTTAACAAATTGTGCCAATCCTTACATGTTGCACCAGGCTGATTTATCACCAAAAGTGGAGAAGTCCGTGACAGAGGAGACAGAAGAGCAGGAGAGAGAGATGACTTTATGTCATCCATGAGGGATGCATTTGACATATGTTTCACATATTATAGCCCAACAAGTTACTTATAGCAATTTAAATACGAGCAATAACTTTTTGGCACAACACCGGCTATTGCAGTTAATAATACAACAGCTTCTTGCCATTTTTTGTGTTTCTTTTTATCGCTGTGTAACTGAGTTCAATTGAAAGCCTGCATGCGCTAGTACCTCTTGCCACAAGTTCCCAGAATCCTTTGCGGTTTTACCCCTGAATGACGGCACATTTTTGGTGGGCCGGTCTCTAGTCAAAATGCCCGGGCCGATTTTTTGTCCCAGTCCAGCCCTGCCTCCAAAGTACATGAGCTGCATGACTGTGCTGAGGTGGGAAATGTGACTGAGACTCGGACTAGACACTAGGGGGGGCAATCTAACCTTGCAAGTCTAATAGATTATTTTAAAGCTTAGAATGTTAGTAACAGAAACTGAAAACATGCACATAAATTAAAATGCTGGATTTAATGACACTAAACCCAAAACAAAAAACATCAGAGTGTGATGTGTAATTGTTCTAAGAAGTGTCAATATACAAAATAGGATGAACTGAAAGCGTTTTCAGATTTTTTCCTCAGTTTTTTTTTATTTTGAAATAATTGCACTTTGGGTTCCTGCAACTGTGAATTTCTTAGCCCCATGTTGGCTTCTGCTGTTTTAATGCATTGCAATAGAACAGCATGTAAATGTTGGAGGGTCAAAATGTAGGACTGTGACAATGGACCTTGGTTCAAGCAATATCCCTGTCACTGAAATCTATCAGCAACATTTAAATGGTGCCTTATTAGTTTTTAACGAATTTAGAAATCCTGATTTGATTTTTTTCTTTAGAGCTAAAGATTGCAATCTTGTACTTATATATTAAAGAAGTGAACTTCAATTCTTAGAAAATAAATTACTTGAATTTTACCACAGATGGCCTTTGCTACAGGGAATGAATATCAGTTCTGTTAATCATCAGCTGATTTATTAGGTCAGATCTTGTAATATTTCTTTATACCTTAATCATTTGTAACTCTGGTTTTGCACATTATAGCAACATAATTGTCTTGTTGATCCTGCCAGACTATTGCTGAACATTAACATTACCAGCAATTGCTATTCCAGTGTTCTATAAATCCTCCATAAATCCTATATAAGTCCTCTCTCTCAGGTCTGACCAGAGGACAAGAGATGGTTGCCATGGGGAAGTGGGAAGAGTTGCCTTAATATTACAGTGAAAAGTTCACGCCATACAGGGCGTAATATGACCTGAGGGAAAAATCCAAGACAAATAGGAGGAGCCAAGTCTAAAGCCACGGTCTTCTCTCGACTTTCTGACCAAGCACATTGGTATTGAGTTTTTATGGCACATAATAAACTGTTTACTATTTGGGTGCGGCATCATTTGTCTCTAGGATTCCTTGAACGACAGAAAAGGTATTTTTAGGAATCGTAGAATTAACTTGAAATAACAACTATTTAATAATAAATTTTGAACACTTATACTTTGAGCACTTTTGTCTTTTCACAACAAAACACAACACGACAGATGCCATCCCACAGCAGCGTGTGACCAAGCTGGTGAAAGGAAGCATTAGGAGGAGGTGCCAGGCTGTTGTGGCTGTGTATGGCTCTTCCATGTGCTACTAAAGCTCCAATTTGTTAAAGGAATACATTGATAAATTGCCCATATGTCATATTGATCATTTAAAAAAATGAAAGAAATACCTTGTGTTCAATATGATGTGTTCAAGATGGTTACCTCACATCTTAAAATGAAAAGCCTGGTCTTATACCCCTGTCTTTCTGCAACATAAAGACATTTTCCCAACGACACCACCAATCAGCTCAATAATAACCACAATCGTTTTACAGACGTGACATTATGTACAGCTACTCTCAGTACCATTGATATTTATTTAGAGCATTAATTAATGTTTCAATCTTAAATATTATCAACCTATCTCTAATAATTGTACCACAGGCCTTCAAGGTGGCAGTGGTTAAACTGTTACTTAAATAGCCATCACTGACCCAGCTGTCTTAGCCAGCTCATCATCTGCAGAGGAACTGAAGAGTTTCAGTCAGGTTTCAGAGCTCATCACAGCACAGAAACGGCTTTAGTGAAGGTTACAAATGATCGTCATATGGCTTCTTACAGTGGACATATCTCTGTGCGTGTCCTGCTTGACCTCAGTGCCGTGTTCATTACCTTCAACCATAACATTTTATTAGAGCAGAGATTAGATTATGACATTTTAAAGGTATTAAAGGTACTGCAATGCAGTGGTTTGAATCATACCTATCTGATAGACTCCAATTTGTTAATGTAAATGGAGAGTCCTCTTTACACATTAAGGTTAATTATTGTACTCAGCCCTATACATCTTGGAGATATGGTTTCTCACACTGTGAACCTTTGAGCCATTTTTGACCAGGATATGTTTTTTAAATGCACATATTAAACAAATCTGTAGGATTGCTTTCTTCCATTTTCCCAATATCTCTAATATCTTTAAAACCCCTAACCGTACAATATCCTTTCTCAGAGTCATTCCAGAAAAATAGTTCATGGATTTATTTTTAGGCTGGACGACTGTAATTTGTTATTATCAGGATGCCCTAAAAAATCCCTGAAAAACCTTCAGTTGATCCAAAATGCTGAAGCACTTGTACATACAGGGACTAGAAGGAGAGAGCAGATTTATTCTATATTGGCTTCCCTTCATTGGCTCCCTCTTAAATCTAGAATCAAATTCAAAATCCTGCTCCTCACATATAAGGTCTTGAATAATCAGGCCCCAACTTGTAGTTCCTAGAGCAGGAATGTCCAACTCCAGTCCTGGAGAGCTACTGTCCTGCATTTTTAGATGCCTCCCTACTCCAACACAGCTGAATAAAATGGTTGGATTACCTCTTCAGCATGCCATCAAGTTGGGCAAAGGCCTAATAACAAGTATTCATTTGATTCAGGTGTGTCAGAACAAGGATGCGCGTAAAAGCTGCAATACAGTAGCTCTCAAGGACTGGAGTTGGACACCCCTGTTTTCAGGCTCCTTTTTTGTGGAACCAGCTTCCAATTTGGATTCAGGACACAGATACTATCTCTACTTTTAAGATTAGCCTTAAAACTTTTCTTTTTGCTAAAGCATATAGGGCTGATCAGGTGGCTGTAGCTCAGGTGGCAGAGCAGGTCAGCGACTAATCAGAAGGTCGGTGGTTCAATCCCAGGCTGCATCCTGGCTGCATGGCAAGATACTACTGGTGGTGGTGGTCAGAGGGCCCGGTGGCGCCTGTGTCCGGCAGCCTCGCCTCTGTCAGTGTGCCCCAGGGCAGCTGTGGCTACAATGTAGCTTGCTATCGCCTGTGTGTGAATGGGTGAATGACTGAATGTAGTGTAAAGCGCTTTGGGGTCCTATGGACTAGAAAAGCGCTACAAATGCAGGCCATTTACCCTGAACACTCCATTAGTTATGCTGCAAGTGGCCTAGGCTGCTGGGGGATTCCCATGATGCATTGTGTTAACAGACCTCTCTGCATTGAATCATTCTTAATCTCTGGCTCTCTTCCACAGTGTGTCTTTTGTCCCGTCTTCCTCCCCTCACCCTCACCCTTAAAATAAAGAGCAGTTTGGAGTCCATGGAGTTCGTTTTTCTTCTCACATGTTTACAATGATTTACTTGTTGCTGTGCAGGTTACCTGTTTGAATAACATGCACAAAGACTGCTTGTGTTTTAAAAGATATAAAGAAAACTTCTAGGCTTTTTTGATGATGTCAGTGATGCATCAAATCAAAACACAGTCATGGAATGTGGAAATTTATTCCCAGTTGTTGCTGTTGTGGCTTTAACAAAGCCTATATTATTAAAACCTTTCATTCATAATAATAATCACTGGTTCAAATTCACAGTGTGTTCATTCCTAAACTTATGGATGTCTCTATCTGAAAAATAAATGGTATTGTTACGACCTGTCTAGGGCCAGGCAATAACATGAGTGAGGCAGTCTCTCCCCCCCCCCAAGACCTAAGCAGCCACATGAAACAAATCCGTCGTTATAATGTGATTTATTTACAATGTGGAAAAAAGGAACAACAAAACGGGAGTGTCAACACTTCAGGGTGAGCCAAGGCCAAAACAATAAACAAAACAAATCTACACAAATCCTGCACCCCTGACCTTACCAAAACAAAGTCAAAAATAAAGACAGAGGCTGACCTCCTTAACTAAGTCAAAACAGGAGAAAACGGGTGATCAAAAGAAACGGCAGCTCACCCCTACCCACTCCACTTCCACAACTTTTAAGCGCACTGCAGCCAGCGGCTGCCACAGGAACACCGCTTGGTTATGAGGAGAAACGCGAGGACCTCTTCCGCTGTAGCTCCAGCCTCCTTTTAATGGGCGGGTCCTCCAGCTGGAACCAGTCACATCGGGGTGGTGTATCCACGCACCAATCGGAGCAGGGCCCTGGCACAGCTGAATTAACATAAAAAGATATAACACCTGCACAAAACAAACACATGAACATGCAAGTTTGTAACAGTATACATTAAAAAAAATCCCCTTAAAGTTTGTCAAAGGAATGTTTATTGAATGTTAGATTTGTGTTCTCACGAGTTTATTGTGTGGATGCCCTCAATGGGCATCCACACTATTGAGTTCCTGTTTCTCTTTATTGTGTGGATGCTTTAAGCATCCACACTATTGAGTTCCTGTTTCTCTTTATTGTGTGGATGCTTTAAGCATCCACACTATTGAGTTCCTGTTTCTCTTTATTCTTTATTGTGTGGATGCTTTAAGCATCCACACTATTGAGTTCCTGTTTCTCTTTATTCTTTATTATTGTGTGGATGCTTTAAGCATCCACACTATTGAGTTCCTGTTTCTCTTTATTGTGTGGATGCTTTAAGCATCCACACTATTGAGTTCCTGTTTCTCTTTATTCTTTATTATTATTATTATTCCGGGTGTTTCCGTACACTTTTCGCCGTAGAACTACTTCCACAATTTTCAGCCGATTTTCACCATTCAAATTTTAAACTATTCTGCTATTTTTGCTCTTTCCGGCTATATCTTTTGGTATTTTTAACTATTATACTTTTTAAAATATTCCACTTTTTTCCTTTAATTTGTCCCATTGAAATTAATGGGAAACTTCAGCAATTCTGCTAAATTTTGCTTGTTTTTGAAACTTAACTACTTCCTCAAATTTTCACCTAGAACAACCATTCAAACTTTAAAATGTTCACAAATTATTGGGCTATTCATGTATGGTTCAGCTTTTTCAAATATTTTACCGTTTTACTTTTATGGCTCTTAAAGTTTTGAGTTGCAAAATTGTGATTTTTCACAAAATACATGCGTTGTTATGGTTGCTATGCTCTTGGCTTCCAGTGTGACACTGAAGCTTTTGCAGCCTTCTCTTCATGTCCGAACAACTGTTTGCTACTTCCTCAATTTTCACTCAACTTCCACAAATTATACATCAAAACGTAGGTATTTTTGCTGGCTTTCAGAAAATGTCACTATCATTGTTGTGGGATTTATAGAATTTTGGCAAATCTCCTCAGACCAACACAAGGTCTCAAAACTCTGCATAGAAAGTCAATGGAGAGCTTGTTCAAAATCATCGCTGGATTTCTGTAATGAGAGGCATATTCGAATCGTCATATCTCCTTAACGAAGCAAAGTTAAGACATGAGGCTTGTCCCGGTATATCTTCAGACACTCCTGACGCTCACAATTCAAGAATTTCTTTCTCACCTATTACCGTTCTGAAATGAGTTGGACTTGTTTGAGGGTAGGAAATTCGTCCTTCGCTCAGATTTCTTCAGATTTCAAACTGTGGAAATGAACCACTTTTTTCTCTCGTCATAACTTTTTGTTGGATTTCCACAGAGACCTGAAAATTTCCATGATTGTTCACCAAAGCCTGCTGTCTCTTACGGTGAAAGAATGATATCGATACTCCAAATAGATTTAGAGTTAGAAAGCGTTGTTTGAGGGCAAGTCAAGGCAGTTTTTGCTTCGCTCTACTCAGTTATGGTGCATTACAAGTCAAATATCTTTAATAATTCATATTTTAATGATAAATTGTAAACACTGGAAGATTCCCCCATCTCTTCTGAACAAAACGGTGTAAGAATGACGGCTCTAGCCCCTACGGTTAGGAAATTATGGTCATTTGTTTGAGGGGAGTCATCACTATGAGAAATAGGCTGCAATAATCCTGTGCCTCTCTGTGCTGCGTGTGTAAAAAGAGGCACATGTTTTGGCGGGAAAACGTAAACAGCCACTCTGATTGGTGGATTTAAATTCGGCAGCTCTCTCCCTCTGTGTCTGTGTGTGTGTGTGTGTGTGTGTGTGTGTGTGTGTGTGTGTGTTTAGTGGGAGAGAGAGGACCCTGCCCTTATTTGGCAGCATGTCATTGTAGGATTTAAATTGAATATAGTTAGACTGATTGACTGGATTAGAGCCTGTGTTTGTGTGTCCCTCTCTGCATTTCTGTTTCAATATGCCTCCATATTTGTAATTTTGTAAGTTATTGCTATTCTGCTAAATCATAGTATTTCTGGTACTTTTTGGTACTTGTGCTAAATACAGTATTTCTGCTAAATTATAGTATTTCTGCTTTATTATACTATTTGTGCTAAAACATAGTATTTCTACTAAATGTAGTATTTCTGCTTTTTATACTATTTGTGCTAAATTATAATATTTCTGCTTTTATACTATTTGTGCTAAATTATAATATTTCTGCTTTTTATACTATTTGTGCTAAATTATAATATTTCTGCTTTTTATACTATTTGTGCTAAAACATAGTATTTCTACTAAATGTAGTATTTATGCTTAATCATACTATTTCTGCTTTTTATAGGATTTGTGCCTAATATAGTATTTCTGCTTTTTATAGGATTTGTGCTTAATATAGTATTTCTGCTAAATGTAGTATTTATGCTTAATCATACTATTTCTGCTTTTCATAGTATTTGTGCTTAATATAGTATTTCTGCTAAATTTAGTATTTCTGATTAATTATAGTTCTTCTACTAAATCATAGTACAGTATTTCTGCTTTTTATGGGATTTGTGCTAAAACAAAGTATTTCTACTAAATGTAGTATTTGTGCTTAATCATACCATTTCTGCTTTTCATAGGATTTGTGCTTAATATAGTATTTCTGCTAAATTTAGTATTTGTGATTAATTATAGTTTTTCTACTAAATCATAGTACAGTATTTCTGCTTTTTATGGGATTTGTGCTAAAACAAAGTATTTCTACTAAATGTAGTATTTGTGCTTAATCATACCATTTCTGCTTTTTATAGGATTTGTGCTTAATATAGTATTTCTGCTAAATTATAGTATTTCTGCCAAATTATAATATTTGTGCTAAAACATAGTCTCAATTTAAAATTACAATATTCATAGTTCATCACAGTGTCTCTGGTAAATCACAATATTTCTGCTCTGTTGTACTATTTTTCTAAATCATAGTGTTTCTGTAATGTTTAAGTATTTTTGGCTAAATATATTCTTTCTGTTATCTTATACTATTTCTCCTAAATTCTTGTATTTTTGAGAAGTTATCATGTTTCTGGTAAGTTACAATATTTCTGCTAAATTCTGCTATGCTATTATATTTCTGCCAAGTATTATGTTTCCTCTAAGATATTGCAGTTCTGCTAAGTTATTCCATTTTAGCAAACTTCTTTTGCTTCTGCAAAGTTTTTACAATTTCTGCAACTTTTCAGCTTTTTCAGCTACTTTTTGCATACAGCTTCAGCTTTAAGCATCCACACTGCATTTTCGCAGGAAATGCAAATTTTTCTAGTTCTTTATTATTATTATTCTTAGGACTTCCGTACACTTTTCGCCGTTTAACTACTTCCACAATTTTTGTGCTATTTTCACCGTTCAAACTTTAAACTATTCAGCTATTTTTGCTAATTCCTGCTATATCTTTTGGTATTTTTAACTATTATACTTTTTAAAATATTCCACTTTTTTCCTTTAATTTGTCCCATTGAAATGAATGGGAAACTTCAGCAATTCTGCTAAAATTTGCTTGTTTTTGAAACTTAACTACTTCCTCATATTTTCACCTAGAACAACCATTCAAACTTTAAAATGTTCTCAAATTATTGGGCTATTCAGGTATAAATCAGCTTTTTCAAATCTTTTACCGTTTTACTTTTATGCCCCTTAAAGTTTTGAGTTGCAAAATTATGATTTTTCACAAAATACATGCGTTGTTATGGTTGCTATGCTCTTGGCTTCCAGTGTGTCACTGAAGGTTTTGCAATTTTCACTTCATGTCCGAACAACTTCTTGCTACTTGCTCAATTTTCACTCAACTTCCACAAATTATACATCAAAACGTAGGTATTTTTGCTGGCTTTCAGAAAATGTCACTATCATTGTTGTGGGATTTATAGAATTTTGGCAAATCTCCTCAGACCAACACAAGGTCTCAAAACTCTCCATATAAAGTCAATGGAGAGCTTGTTCAAAATCATCGCTGGATTTCTGTAATGAGAGGCATATTCGAATCGTCATATCTCCTTAACGAAGCGACTTTAAGACATGAGGCTTGTCCCCGAATATCTTCAGACACCCCTGACGCTCACAATTCAAGAATTTCTTTCTCACGTATTACCGTTCTGAAATGAGTTGGACTTGTTTGAGGGTAGGAAATTCGTCCTTCGCTCAGATTTCTTCAGATTTCAAAGTCTGGAAATGAACCACTTTTTTCTCTCGTCATAACTTTTTGTTGGATTTCCACAGAGACCTGAAAATTTCCATGATTGTTCACCAAAGCCTGCTGTCTCTTACGGTGAAAGAATGATATTGATACTCCAAACAGATTTCAAGTTACAAAGCGTTGTTTGAGGGCAAGTCAAGGCAGTTTTTGCTTCGCTCTACTCAGTTATGGTGCATTAGAAGTCAAATATCTTTAATAATTCATATTTTAATGATAAATTGTAAACACTGGAAGATTCCCCCATGTCTTCTGAACAAAACGGTGTAAGAATGACCGTTCTAGCCCCTACGGTTAGGAAATTATGGTCATTTGTTTGAGGGGAGTCGTCACTATGAGAAATAGACTGCAATAATCCTGTGCCTCTCTCTGCTGCGTGTGTAAAAAGATGCACCTCTTTTGGCGGGAAAACGTAAACAGCCTCTCTGATTGGTGGATTCAAATTCAGCAGCTCCCAGGCTGACCTAGAAACTTAGTCCTCTCTCCCTGTGTGTGTGTGTGTGTGTGTGTGTGTGTGTGTGTGTGTGTGTGTGTGTTTGTTTAGTGGGAGAGAGAGAACCCTACCCTTATTTGGCAGCATGTCATTGTAGGATTTAAATTGAATATAGTTAGACTGATTGACTGGATTAGAGCCTGTGTTTGTGTGTCCCTCTCTGCATTTCTGTTTCAATATGCCTCCATATTTGTAATTTTGTAAGTTATTGCTATTCTGCTAAATCATAGTATTTCTGGTACTTTTCGGTACTTGTGCTAAATACAGTATTTCTGCTAAATTATAGTATTTCTGCTTTATTATACTATTTGTGCTAAAATATAGTATTTCTACTAAATGTAGTATTTCTGCTTTTTATACTATTTGTGCTAAATTATAATATTTCTGCTTTTTATACTATTTGTGCTAAATTATAATATTTCTGCTTTTTATACTATTTGTGCTAAAACATAGTATTTCTACTAAATGTAGTATTTATGCTTAATCATACTATTTCTGCTTTTTATAGAATTTGTGCTTAATATAGTATTTCTGCTTTTTATAGAATTTGTGCTTAATATAGTATTTCTGCTAAATTATAGTATTTCTGCTTTTTATAGTATTTGTGCTAAAACATAGTATTTCTACTAAATGTAGTATTTATGCTTAATCATAGTATTTCTATATATTTCTGCTAGGTCCCCAGGCAGCCAATCCTCTGTGAGGACTTAGACATTCAAATTTTCAAATCAGGGCCTGCACGGTTTCCCAGCCAATCATATATGTGTCCTGAGGCATTCAAATTTGCATATTGGGGCCTTCATGGCTTCTAAGCCAGCCAATCATATCTGAGGGCTGAGGAATTCAAATCCACAAATCAGGGCCTGCACAGCTTCCCAGCCAGCCAATCATGTATGTGGGCTCCAGGCATTCAAATTTGCATATTGGGGAATTCGTGGCTTCTAAGTCAACAAGTCATCCATGTCATATATCTCTAAAAATTCATATTTTAATGATAAATTGTCAACACTTGAAGATTCCCCCATCTCTTCTGAACAAAACGGTGTAAGAATGACCCTTCTAGCCCCTACAGTTAGGAAATTTTGGTCATTTGTTTGAGGGGAGTCGTCACTATGAGAAATAGACTGCAAAAATCCTGTGTCTCTCTGTGCTGCTGCGTGTGTAAACAGAAGCACCTGTTTTGGTGGGGAAAGTGCACAGCCACTCCGATTGGTGGATTCAAATTCAGCAGCTCCCAGGCTGACCTAGAAACTTACTTCTCTCTCCCTGTGTGTGTGTGTGTGTGTGTGTGTGTGTGTGTGTGTGTGTGTGTGTGTGTGTGTGTGTGACAGAGAGAGAGAGAGAGAGAGGGAGAAAAAGCTTCTTTAATGGGATGATCTCATTCTAAGATTTAAATTCAATATATTTAGACTGGGTGACTGAATTGGATCTTGTGTGTGTGTCTCTCTGTGCATGTGTGTTTCCTTATGTGTACATATTTGTGATCATGTGGCTGTTATATTTTTTTTGCTGTTTTTTTTTTCATTTAACAAGTATATTTGAGGGACCCTCAGCATGTTCAGCATTTTTTCAGCTGTCCATTTTGCTTTTCCAATTTTTCTGTTTAACTTATTACTATTGTGCTAAATCATACTATTTCTCCTTTTTATAGGATTTGTGCTTAATATAGTATTTCTGCTAAATTATAATATTTCTGCTTTTTATAGTATTTGTGCTAAAACAAAGTATTTCTACTAAATGTAGTATTTATGCTTAATCATACCATTTCTGCTTTTTATAGGATTTGTGCTTAATATAGTATTTCTGCTAAATTATAGTATTTCTGCCAAATTATAATATTTGTGCTAAAACATAGTCTTAATTTAAAATTACAATATTCATAGTTCATCACAGTGTCTCTGGTAAATCACAATATTTCTGCTCTGTTGTACTATTTTTCTAAATCATAGTGTTTCTGTAATGTTTAAGTATTTATGGCTAAATATATTCTTTCTGTTATCTTATACTATTTCTCCTAAGTTCTTGTATTTTTGAGAAGTTATCATGTTTCTGGTAAGTTACAATATTTCTGCAAAGTTCTGCTATGCTATTGTATTTCTGCCAAGTATTATGTTTCCTCTAAGATATTGCAGTTCTGCTAAGTTTTTCCATTTTAGCAAAGTTCTTTTGCTTCTGCAAAGTTTTTACAATTTCTGCAACTTTTCAGCTTTTTCAGCTACTTTTTGCATACAGCTTCAGCTTTAAGCATCCACACTGCATTTTCGCAGGAAATGCAAATTTTTCTAGTTATTATTATTATTCTTAGGACTTCCGTACACTTTTCGCCGTTTAACTACTTCCACAATTTTTGTGCTATTTTCACCGTTCAAACTTTAAACTATTCAGCTATTTTTGCTCTTTCCTGCTATATCTTTTGGTATTTTTAACTATTAAACTTTTTAAAATATTCCACTTTTTTCCTTTAATTTGTCCCATTGAAATGAATGGGAAACTTCAGCAATTCTGCTAAAATTTGCTTGTTTTTGAAACTTAACTACTTTCTCATACTTTCACCTAGAACAACCATTCAAATTTTAAAATGTTCACAAATTATTGGGCTATTCAGGTATGATTCAGCTTTTTCAAATCTTTTACTGTTTTACTTTTATGCCTCTTAAAGTTTTGAGTTGCAAAATTGTGATTTTTCACAAAATACATGTGTTGTTATGGTTGCTATGCTCTTGGCTTCCAGTGTGCCACTGAAGGTTTTGCAATTTTCACTTCATGTCCGAACAACTTCCTGCTACTTGCTCAATTTTCACTCAACTTCCACAAATTATACATCAAAACGTAGGTATTTTTGCTGGCTTTCAGAAAATGTCACCATCATTGTTGTGGGATTTATAGAATTTTGGCAAATCTCCTCAGACTAACACAAGGTCAGAAAACTCTCCATATAAAGTCAATGGAGAGTTTGTTCAAAATCACCGCTGCATTTCTGTAATGAGAGGCATATTCGAATCGTCATATCTCCTTAACGAAGCAAAGTTAAGACATGAGGCTTGTCCCGGTATATCTTCAGACACTCCTGACGCTCACAATTCAAGAATTTCATTCTCACCTATTACCGTTCTGAAATGAGTTGGACTTGTTTGAGGGTAGGAAATTCGTCCTTCGCTCAGATTTCTTCAGATTTCAAACTGTGGAAATGAACCACTTTTTTCTCTCGTCATAACTTTTTGTTGGATTTCCACAGAGACCTGAAAATTTCCATGATTGTTCACCAAAGCCTGCTGTCTCTTACGGTGAAAGAATGATATCGATACTCCAAATAGATTTCGAGTTACAAAGCGTTGTTTGAGGGCAAGTCAAGCCAGTTTTTGCTTCGCTCTACTCAGTTATGGTGCATTACAAGTCAAATATCTTTAATAATTCATATTTTAATGATAAATTGTAAACACTGGAAGATTCCCCCATCTCTTCTGAACAAAACGGTGTAAGAATGACCGCTCTAGCCCCTACGGTTTGGAAATTATGGTCATTTGTTTGAGGGGAGTCCTCACTATGAGAAATAGGCTGCAATAATCCTGTGCCTCTCTGTGCTGCGTGTGTAAAAAGAGGCACATGTTTTGGCGGGAAAAAGTACACAGGCTCTCTGATTGGTGGATTCAAATTCAGCAGCTCCCAGGCTGACCTAGAAACTTACTTCTCTCTCCCTGTGCATTTTTTTTGCTGATTTTTTCATTTAACAAGTATATTTGAGGGACCCTCAGCATGTTCAGCATTTTTTCAGCTGTCCATTTTGCTTTTCCAATTTTTCTGTTTAACTTATTACTATTGTGCTAAATAATACTATTTCTGCTATTTTATAAGATTTGTGCCTAATATAGTATTTCTGCTAAATTACAATATTTCTGCTTTTTATACTATTTGTGCTAAAACATAGTATTTCTACTAAATGTAGTATTTATGCTTAATCATACTATTTCTGCTTTTTATGGGATTTGTGCCTAATATAGTATTTCTGCTTTTTATAGGATTTTTGCTCAAACATAGTATTTCTACTAAATGTAGTGTTTATGCTTAATCATCCTATTTCTGCTTTTTATAGGATTTGTGCTTAATATAGTATTTCTGCTAAATTATAGTATTTCTGCTTTTTATAGTATTTGTGCTAAAACATAGTATTTCTACTAAATGTAGTATTTATGCTTAATCATAGTATTTCTATATATTTCTGCCAGGTCCCCAGGCAGCCAATCCTCTGTGAGGACTGAGAAATTCAAATTTTCAAATCAGGGCCTGCACGGCTTCCCAGCCAATCATATATGTGTCCTGAGGCATTCAAATTTGCATATTGGGGCCTTCATGGCTTCTAAGCCAGCCAATCATATCTGAGGGCTGAGGAATTCAAATCCACAAATCAGGGCCTGCACGGCTTCCCAGCCAGCCAATCATATATGTGGTCTCAGGCATTCATATTTGCATATTGGGGAATTCGTGGCTTCTAAGTCAACAAGTCATCCATGTCATATATCTCTAAAAATTCACATTTTAATGATAAATTGTTAACACTGGAAGATTCCCCCATCTCTTCTGAACAAAACAGTGTAAGAATGACCGCTCTAGCCCCTACGGTTAGGAAATTATGGTCATTTGTTTGAGGGGAGTCCTCACTATGAGAAATAGGCTGCAATAATCCTGTGCCTCTCTGTGCTGCTGCGTGTGTAAAAAGATGCACCTGTTTTGGCGGGAAAACGTAAACAGCCACTCTGATTGGTGGATTTAAATTCGGCAGCTCTCTCCCTCTGTGTGTGTGTGTGTGTGTGTGTGTGTGTGTGTGTGTGTGTGTGTGTTTAGTGGGAGAGAGAGGACCCTGCCCTTATTTGGCAGCATGTCATTGTAGGATTTAAATTGAATATAGTTAGACTGGTTGACTGGATTAGAGCCTGTGTTTGTGTGTCCCTCTGTGCATTTGTGTTTCAATAAGTTATTACTATTCTGCTAAATCATAGTATTTCTGGTACTTTTCGGTACTTGTGCTAAATACAGTATTTCTGCTAAATCATACTATTTCTGCTTTTCATAGGATTTATGCCTAATATAGTATTTCTGCTAAATTATAGTATTTCTGCTTTTTATAGGATTTGTGCCTAACATAGTATTTCTGCTAAATTATAGTATTTCTGCTTTTTATAGGATTTGTGCTTAACATAGTATTTCTGCTAAATTATAGTATTTCTGCTTTTTATACTATTTGTTCTAAATTATAGTATTTCTGCTTTTTATAGGATTTGTGCTTAATATAGTATTTCTGCTAAATTATAGTTTTTCTTCTTTTTATAATATTTGTGCTAAAACATATTATTTCTACTAAATGTAGTATTTATGCTTAATAATAGTATTTCTATATATTTCTGCCAGGTCCCCAGGCAGCCAATCCTCTGTGAGGACTGAGACATTCAAATTTTCAAATCAGGGCCTGCACAGTTTCCCAGCCAATCAAATAAGTGTCCTGAGGCATTCAAATTTGCATATTGGGGCCTTCGTGGCTTCTAAGCCAGCCAATCATATCTGAGGGCTGAGGAATTCAAATCCACAAATCAGGGCCTGCACGGCTTCCCAGCCAGCCAATCACATATGTGGTCTCAGGCATTCAAATTTGCATATTGGGGAATTCGTGGCTTCTAAGTCAACAAGTCATCCATGTCATATATCTCTAAAAATTCATATTTTAATGATAAATTGTCAACACTTGAAGACTCCCCCATCTCTTCTGAACAAAACGGTGTAAGAATGACCGTTCTAGCTCCTACGGTTAGGAAATTATGGTCATTTGTTTGAGGGGAGTCGTCATTATGAGAAATAGACTGCAATGATCCTGTGTCTCTCTGTGCTGCGTGTGTAAAAAGGATGCACCTGTTTTGGAGGGAAAGAGTGCACAGGCTCTCTGATTGGTGGATTCAAATTCAGCAGCTCCCAGGCTGACCTAGAAACTCACTTTTCTCTCCCTGTGTGTGTGTGTGTGTGTGTGTGTGTGTGTGTGTGTGTGTGTGACAGAGAGAGAGAGAGAGAGAGAGAGAGAGAAAGGCTTTTAATGGGATGATCTCATTCTAAGATTCAAATTCAATATATTTAGACTGGTTGACTGAATTGGATCTTGTGTGTGTGTCTCTCTGTGCATGTGTGTTTTCTTATGTGTACATATTTGTGATTGTGTGGCTGTTATAGATTTTTTTGCTGATTTTTTTCATTTAACAAGTATAGTTGAGGGACCTTCAGCATGTTCATCATTTTTTCAGCTGTCCATTTTTGCTTTTCCAATTTTTCTGTTTAAGTTATTACTATTGTGCTAAATCATACTATTTCTGCTATTTTATAAGATTTGTGCCAAATACCGTATTTCTGCCAAATATAGTATTTCTGATTAATTATAGTTTTTTCTACCAAATCATAGTACAGTATTTCTGCTTTTTATAGGGTTTGTGCTTAATATACCATTTCTGCTAAATTATAGTATTTCTGCTTTTTATAGTATTTGTGCTAAATTATAGTATTTCTGCCAAATTATAATATTTGTGCTAAAACATAGTCTTAATTTAAAATTACAATATTCATAGTTCATCACAGTGTCTCTGGTAAATCACAATATTTCTGCTCTGTTGTACTATTTTTCTAAATCATAGTGTTTCTGTAATGTTTAAGTATTTTTGGCTAAATATATTCTTTCTGTTATCTTATACTATTTCTCCTAAATTCTTGTATTTTTGAGAAGTTATCATGTTTCTGGTAAGTTACAATATTTCTGCTAAATTCTGCTATGCTATTGTATCTCTGCCAAGTATTATGTTTCCTCTAAGATATTGCAGTTCTGCTAAGTTATTCCATTTTAGCAAACTTCTTTTGCTTCTGCAAAGTTTTTACAATTTCTGCAACTTTTCAGCTTTTTCAGCTACTTTTTGCATACAGCTTCAGCTTTAAGCATCCACACTGCATTTTCGCAGGAAATGCAAATTTTTCTAGTTGTGTGGATGCTTTAAGCATCCACACTATTGAGTTCCTGTTTCTCTTTATTCTTTATTATTATTATTATTATTCCGGGTGTTTCCGTACACTTTTCGCCGTAGAACTACTTCCACAATTTTCAGCCGATTTTCACCATTCAAATTTTAAACTATTCTGCTATTTTTGCTCTTTCCGGCTATATCTTTTGGTATTTTTAACTATTATACTTTTTAAAATATTCCACTTTTTTCCTTTAATTTGTCCCATTGAAATTAATGGGAAACTTCAGCAATTCTGCTAAATTTTGCTTGTTTTTGAAACTTAACTACTTCCTCAAATTTTCACCTAGAACAACCATTCAAACTTTAAAATGTTCACAAATTATTGGGCTATTCATGTATGTTTCAGCTTTTTCAAATATTTTACCGTTTTACTTTTATGCCTCTTAAAGTTTTGAGTTGCAAAATTGTGATTTTTCACAAAATACATGCGTTGTTATGGTTGCTATGCTCTTGGCTTCCAGTGTGACACTGAAGCTTTTGCAGCCTTCTCTTCATGTCCGAACAACTGTTTGCTACTTCCTCAATTTTCACTCAACTTCCACAAATTATACATCAAAACGTAGGTATTTTTGCTGGCTTTCAGAAAATGTCACTATCATTGTTGTGGGATTTATAGAATTTTCGCAAATCTCCTCAGACCAACACAAGGTCTCAAAACTCTGCATAGAAAGTCAATGGAGAGCTTGTTCAAAATCATCGCTGGATTTCTGTAATGAGAGGCATATTCGAATCGTCATATCTCCTTAACGAAGCAAAGTTAAGACATGAGGCTTGTCCCGGTATATCTTCAGACACTCCTGACGCTCACAATTCAAGAATTTCTTTCTCACCTATTACCGTTCTGAAATGAGTTGGACTTGTTTGAGGGTAGGAAATTCGTCCTTCGCTCAGATTTCTTCAGATTTCAAACTGTGGAAATGAACCACTTTTTTCTCTCGTCATAACTTTTTGTTGGATTTCCACAGAGACCTGAAAATTTCCATGATTGTTCACCAAAGCCTGCTGTCTCTTACGGTGAAAGAATGATATCGATACTCCAAATAGATTTCGAGTTAGAAAGCGTTGTTTGAGGGCAAGTCAAGGCAGTTTTTGCTTCGCTCTACTCAGTTATGGTGCATTACAAGTCAAATATCTTTAATAATTCATATTTTAATGATAAATTGTAAACACTGGAAGATTCCCCCATCTCTTCTGAACAAAACGGTGTAAGAATGACCGCTCTAGCCCCTACGGTTAGGAAATTATGGTCATTTGTTTGAGGGGAGTCATCACTATGAGAAATAGGCTGCAATAATCCTGTGCCTCTCTGTGCTGCGTGTGTAAAAAGAGGCACATGTTTTGGCGGGAAAAAGTACACAGGCTCTCTGATTGGTGGATTCAAATTCAGCAGCTCCCAGGCTGACCTAGAAACTTACTTCTCTCTCCCTGTGCATTTTTTTGCTGATTTTTTCATTTAACAAGTATATTTGAGGGACCCTCAGCATGTTCAGCATTTTTTCAGCTGTCCATTTTGCTTTTCCAATTTTTCTGTTTAACTGATTACTATTGTGCTAAATCATACTATTTCTGCTATTTTATAAGATTTGTGCCTAATATAGTATTTCTGCTAAATTATAGTATTTCTGCTTTTTATACTATTTGTGCTAAAACATAGTATTTCTACTAAATGTAGTATTTATGCTTAATCATACTATTTCTGCTTTTTATGGGATTTGTGCCTAATATAGTATTTCTGCTTTTTATAGGATTTTTGCTCAAACATAATATTTCTACTAAATGTAGTGTTTATGCTTAATCATCCTATTTCTGCTTTTTATAGGATTTGTGCTTAATATAGTATTTCTGCTAAATTATAGTATTTCTGCTTTTTATAGTATTTGTGCTAAAACATAGTATTTCTACTAAATGTAGTATTTATGCTTAATCATAGTATTTCTATATATTTCTGCCAGGTCCCCAGGCAGCCAATCCTCTGTGAGGACTTAGACATTCAAATTTTCAAATCAGGGCCTGCACGGTTTCCCAGCCAATCATATATGTGTCCTGAGGCATTCAAATTTGCATATTGGGGCCTTCATGGCTTCTAAGCCAGCCAATCATATCTGAGGGCTGAGGAATTCAAATCCACAAATCAGGGCCTGCACGGCTTCCCAGGCAGCCAATCATATATGTGGCCTCAGGCATTCAAATTTGCATATTGGGGGAATTCGTGGCTTCTAAGTCAACAAGTCATCCATGTCGTATATCTCTAAAAATTCACATTTTAATGATAAATTGTTAACACTGGAAGATTCCCCCATCTCTTCTGAACAAAACGGTGTAAGAATGACCGTTCTAGCCCCTACGGTTAGGAAATTATGGTCATTTGTTTGAGGGGAGTCCTCACTATGAGAAATAGACTGCAAAAATCCTGTGTCTCTCTGTGCTGCTGCGTGTGTAAACAGATGCACCTGTTTTGGTGGGGAAAAGTACACAGCCTCTCTGATTGGTGGATTCAAATTCACCAGCTCCCAGGCTGACCTAGAAACTTACTTCTCTCTCCCTGTGTGTGTGTGTGTGTGTGTGTGTGTGTGTGTGTGTGTGTGTGTGTGTGTGTGTGTGTGTGACAGAGAGAGAGAGAGAGAGAGAGAGAGAGAGAAAGGCTTTTAATGGGATGATCTCATTCTAAGATTTAAATTCAATATATTTAGACTGGTTGACTGAATTGGATCTTGTGTGTGGGTCTCTCTGTGCATGTGTGTTTCCTCATGTGTACATATTTGTGATTGTGTGGCTGTAATAAATTTTTTTGCAGATTTTTGTCATTTAACAAGTATATTTGAGGGAACCTCAGCATGTTCAGCATTTTTTCAGCTGTCCATTTTGCTTTTCCAATTTTTCTGTTTAACTTATTACTATTGTGCTAAATCATACTATTTCTGCTATTTTATAAGATTTGTGCTTAATATAGTATTTCTGCTATATTTAGTATTTCTGATTAATTATAGTTTTTCTACTAAATCATAGTACAGTATTTCTGCTTTTTATGGGATTTGTGCTAAAACAAAGTATTTCTACTAAATGTAGTATTTGTGCTTAATCATACCATTTCTGCTTTTTATAGGATTTGTGCTTAATATAGTATTTCTGCTAAATTATAGTATTTCTGCCAAATTATAATATTTGTGCTAAAACATAGTCTCAATTTAAAATTACAATATTCATAGTTCATCACAGTGTCTCTGGTAAATCACAATATTTCTGCTCTGTTGTACTATTTTTCTAAATCATAGTGTTTCTGTAATGTTTAAGTATTTTTGGCTAAATATATTCTTTCTGTTATCTTATACTATTTCTCCTAAATTCTTGTATTTTTGAGAAGTTATCATGTTTCTGGTAAGTTACAATATTTCTGCTAAATTCTGCTATGCTATTGTATTTCTGCCAAGTATTAGGTTTCCTCTAAGATATTGCAGTTCTGCTAAGTTATTCCATTTTAGCAAACTTCTTTTGCTTCTGCAAAGTTTTTACAATTTCTGCAACTTTTCAGCTTTTTCAGCTACTTTTTGCATACAGCTTCAGCTTTAAGCATCCACACTGCATTTTCGCAGGAAATGCAAATTTTTCTAGTTATTATTGTGTGGATGCTTTAAGCATCCACACTATTGAGTTCCTTCTTGGTGTTTCCGTACACTTTTCGCCGTGGATCTACTTCCACAATTTTTGTGCTATTTTCACCGTTCAAATTTTAAACTATTCTGCTATTTCTGTTAATGATGGCTATATCTTTTGGTATTTTTCACTATTATACTTTTTAAAATATTAAGCTTTTTTCCTTTAATTTGAAATGAATGGGAAACTTCTGCAATTCTGCTAAAATTTGCTTGTTTTTGAAACTTAACTACTTCCTCATAGTTTCACGTAGAACAACCATTCAAACTTTAAAATGTTCTCAAATTATTGGGCTATTCAGGTATAAATCAGCTTTTTCAGAGCTTTTACCGTTTTACTTTTATTCCTCTTAAAGTTTTGAGTTGCCAAATTGTGATTTTTCACAAAATACATGCATTGTTATGGTTGCTATGCTCTTGGCTTCCAGTGTGCCACTGAAGGTTTTGCAGTTTTCTCTTCATGTCCGAACAACTTCTTGCTACTTGCTCAATTTTCACTCAACTTCCACAAATTATACATCAAAATGTAGGTATTTTTGCTGGCTTTCAGGAAATGTCACTATCATTGTTGTGGGACTTATAGGATCTTTGCAAATCTCCTCAGACCAACACAAAGTCGGAAAACTCTCCATAGAAAGTCAATGGAGAGTTTGTTCAAAATCACCGCTTGATTTCTGTAATGAGAGGCATATTCGAATCATCATATCTCCTTAACGAAACAAACTTAAGACATGAGGCTTGTCCCAGTATATCTTCAGACACTCCTGACGCTCACAATTCAAGAATTTCTTTCTCACCTATTACCGTTCTGAAATGAGTTAGACTTGTTTGAGGGTAGGAAATTTGTCCTTCGCTCAGATTTCAAACTCTGGAAATGAACCACTTTTTTCTCTTGTCATAACTTTTTGTTGGATTTCCACAGAGACCTGAAAATTTCCATGACTGTTCACCAAAGCCTGCTGTCTGTTACGGTGAAAGAATGATATTGATACTCCAAATAGATTTAGAGTTAGAAAGCGTTGTTTGAGGGCAAGTCAAGGCAGTTTTTGCTTCGCCTCTACTCAGTTATGGTGCATTACAAGTCAAATATCTTTAATAATTCAGATTTTAATGATAAATTGTCAACACTGGAAGATTCCCCCATCTCTTCTGAACAAAATGGTCTAAGAATGACCGTTCTAGCCTCTACGGTTAGGAAATTACGGCCATTTGTTTGAGGGGAGTCCGCACTACGAGAAATAGACTGCAAAAATCAGCTGTCCATTTTGCTTTTCCAATTTTTCTGTTTAAGTTATTACTAGTTCTGCTATTTTATAAGATTTGTGCTAAATATAGTATTTCTGCCAAATATAGTATTTCTGATTAATTATAGTTTTTCTACCAAATCATAGTACAGTATTTTTGCTTTTTAAAGGATTTTTATGGGATATTTATATTGCTTAATATAGTATTTGTGCTTTTTATAGGATTTGTGCTTAATATAGTATTTCTTCTTTTTATAATATTTGTGCTAAAACATAGTATTTCTACTAAATGTAGTATTTATGCTTAATCATACTATTTGTGCTTTTTATAGGATTTGTGCTTAATATAGTATTTCTGCCAAATGATAGTATTTGTGCTAAAACATAGTATTAATTTAAAATTACAATATTCATACTTCATCACAGTGTCTCTGGTAAATCACAGTATTTCTACTATGTTGTACTATTTTTCTAAATCATAGTGTTTCTGTAATGTTCAAGTATTTTTGGCTAAATATATTCTTTCTGTTATCTTATACTATTTCTCCTAAAGTCTTGTATTTTTGAGAAGTTATCATGTTTCTGGTAAGTTACAATATTTCTGCTAAGTTCTGCTATGCTATTGTATTTCTGCCAAGTATTATGTTTCCTCTAAGATATTGCAGTTCTGCTAAGTTATTCCATTTTAGCAAAGTTCCTTTGCTTCTGCAAAGTTTTTACAATTTCTGCAACTTTTCAGCTTTTTCAGCTAGTTTTTGCATACAGCTTCAGCTTTAAAGCATCCACACAGCATTTTCGCAGGAAATGCTAATTTTTCTAGTTATTATTATTCCGGGTGTTTCCGTACACTTTTCGCCGTAGAACTACTTCCACAATTTTCAGCCGATTTTCACCATTCAAATTTTAAACTATTCTGCTATTTTTGCTCTTTCCGGCTATATCTTTTGGTATTTTTAACTATTATACTTTTTAAAATATTCCACTTTTTTCCTTTAATTTGTCCCATTGAAATTAATGGGAAACTTCAGCAATTCTGCTAAATTTTGCTTGTTTTTGAAACTTAACTACTTCCTCAAATTTTCACCTAGAACAACCATTCAAACTTTAAAATGTTCACAAATTATTGGGCTATTCATGTATGTTTCAGCTTTTTCAAATATTTTACCGTTTTACTTTTATGCCTCTTAAAGTTTTGAGTTGCAAAATTGTGATTTTTCACAAAATACATGCGTTGTTATGGTTGCTATGCTCTTGGCTTCCAGTGTGACACTGAAGCTTTTGCAGCCTTCTCTTCATGTCCGAACAACTGTTTGCTACTTCCTCAATTTTCACTCAACTTCCACAAATTATACATCAAAACGTAGGTATTTTTGCTGGCTTTCAGAAAATGTCACTATCATTGTTGTGGGATTTATAGAATTTTCGCAAATCTCCTCAGACCAACACAAGGTCTCAAAACTCTGCATAGAAAGTCAATGGAGAGCTTGTTCAAAATCATCGCTGGATTTCTGTAATGAGAGGCATATTCGAATCGTCATATCTCCTTAACGAAGCAAAGTTAAGACATGAGGCTTGTCCCGGTATATCTTCAGACACTCCTGACGCTCACAATTCAAGAATTTCTTTCTCACCTATTACCGTTCTGAAATGAGTTGGACTTGTTTGAGGGTAGGAAATTCGTCCTTCGCTCAGATTTCTTCAGATTTCAAACTGTGGAAATGAACCACTTTTTTCTCTCGTCATAACTTTTTGTTGGATTTCCACAGAGACCTGAAAATTTCCATGATTGTTCACCAAAGCCTGCTGTCTCTTACGGTGAAAGAATGATATCGATACTCCAAATAGATTTCGAGTTAGAAAGCATTGTTTGAGGGCAAGTCAAGGCAGTTTTTGCTTCGCTCTACTCAGTTATGGTGCATTACAAGTCAAATATCTTTAATAATTCATATTTTAATGATAAATTGTAAACACTGGAAGATTCCCCCATCTCTTCTGAACAAAACGGTGTAAGAATGACCGCTCTAGCCCCTACGGTTAGGAAATTATGGTCATTTGTTTGAGGGGAGTCATCACTATGAGAAATAGGCTGCAATAATCCTGTGCCTCTCTGTGCTGCGTGTGTAAAAAGAGGCACATGTTTTGGCGGGAAAAAGTACACAGGCTCTCTGATTGGTGGATTCAAATTCAGCAGCTCCCAGGCTGACCTAGAAACTTACTTCTCTCTCCCTGTGCATTTTTTTGCTGATTTTTTCATTTAACAAGTATATTTGAGGGACCCTCAGCATGTTCAGCATTTTTTCAGCTGTCCATTTTGCTTTTCCAATTTTTCTGTTTAACTGATTACTATTGTGCTAAATCATACTATTTCTGCTATTTTATAAGATTTGTGCCTAATATAGTATTTCTGCTAAATTATAGTATTTCTGCTTTTTATACTATTTGTGCTAAAACATAGTATTTCTACTAAATGTAGTATTTATGCTTAATCATACTATTTCTGCTTTTTATGGGATTTGTGCCTAATATAGTATTTCTGCTTTTTATAGGATTTTTGCTCAAACATAATATTTCTACTAAATGTAGTGTTTATGCTTAATCATCCTATTTCTGCTTTTTATAGGATTTGTGCTTAATATAGTATTTCTGCTAAATTATAGTATTTCTGCTTTTTATAGTATTTGTGCTAAAACATAGTATTTCTACTAAATGTAGTATTTATGCTTAATCATAGTATTTCTATATATTTCTGCCAGGTCCCCAGGCAGCCAATCCTCTGTGAGGACTTAGACATTCAAATTTTCAAATCAGGGCCTGCACGGTTTCCCAGCCAATCATATATGTGTCCTGAGGCATTCAAATTTGCATATTGGGGCCTTCATGGCTTCTAAGCCAGCCAATCATATCTGAGGGCTGAGGAATTCAAATCCACAAATCAGGGCCTGCACGGCTTCCCAGGCAGCCAATCATATATGTGGCCTCAGGCATTCAAATTTGCATATTGGGGGAATTCGTGGCTTCTAAGTCAACAAGTCATCCATGTCGTATATCTCTAAAAATTCACATTTTAATGATAAATTGTTAACACTGGAAGATTCCCCCATCTCTTCTGAACAAAACGGTGTAAGAATGACCGTTCTAGCCCCTACGGTTAGGAAATTATGGTCATTTGTTTGAGGGGAGTCCTCACTATGAGAAATAGACTGCAAAACTCCTGTGCCTCTCTGTGCTGCGTGTGTAAACAGAAGCACCTGTTTTGGTGGGGAAAAGTGCACAGGCTCTCTGATTGGTGGATTCAAATTCAGCAGCTCCCAGGCTGACCTAGAAACTTACTTCTCTCTCCCTGTGTGTGTGTGTGTGTGTGTGTGTGTGTGTGTGTGTGTGTGTGTGTGACAGAGAGAGAGACAGAGAGAGAGAGAGAGAGCCTTTTAATGGGATGATCTCATTCTAAGATTCAAATTCAATATATTTAGACTGGTTGACTGAACTGGATCTTGTGTGTGTGTCTCTCTGTGCATGTGTGTCTCCTTATGTGTACATATTTGTGATTGTGTGGCTGTTGTAGATTTTTTTTGCCGATTTTTTTCATTTAAACAAGTATATTTGAGGGACCCTCAGCATGTTCAGCATTTTTTCAGCTGTCCATTTTGCTTTTCCAATTTTTCTGTTTAACTTATTACTATTGTGCTTAATCATACTATTTCTGCTATTTTATAAGATTTGTGCAAAATATAGTATTTCTGCCAAATATTGTATTTCTGATTAATTATAGTTTTTCTACCAAATCATAGTACAGTATTTCTGCTTTTTATAGGATTTTTGCTCAAACATAGTATTTCTACTAAATGTAGTATTTATGCTTAATCATACTATTTCTGCTTTTTATAGGATTTGTGCTTAATATGGTATTTCTGCTAAATTATAGTATTTCTGCTTTTTATAGTATTTGTGCTAAAACATAGTATTTCTACTAAATGTAGTATTTATGCTTAATCATACTATTTCTGCTTTTTATATGATTTGTGCTTAATATGTTATTTCTGCTAAATTATAGTATTTCTGCTAAATTCTAGTATTTCTGCTTTTTATAGTATTTGTGCTAAAACATAGTATTTCTACTAAATGTAATATTTATGCTTAATCATACTATTTCTGGTTTTTATAGGATTTGCGCTTAATATGGTATTTCTGCTAAATTATAGTATTTCTGCTTTTTATAGTATTTGTGCTAAAACATAGTATTTTTACTAAATGTAGTATTTATGCTTAATCATAGTATTTCTATATATTTCTGCCAGGTCCCCAGGCAGCCAATCCTCTGTGAGGACTGAGACATTCAAATTTTCAAATAAGGGCCTGCACGGTTTCCCAGCCAATCATATAAGTGTCCTGAGGCATTCAAATTTGCATATTGGGGCCTTCAGGGCTTCTAAGCCAGCCAATCATATCTGAGGGCTGAGGAATTCAAATCCACAAATCAGGGCCTGCACGGCTTCCCAGCCAGCCAATCATATATGTGGTCTGAGGCATTCAAATTTGCATATTGGGGAATTCGTGGCTTCTAAGTCAACAAGTCATCCATGACATATATCTCTAAAAATTCATATTTTAATGATAAATTGTCAACACTTGAAGATTCCCCCATCACTTCTGAACAAAACGGTGCAGTGACCGTTCTAGCCCTTACGGTTAGGAAATTATAGTCATTTGCTTTGAGGGGAATCCTTACTGGATGATGTGTGTGTGTATGTATATATATATATATATATATGCAAAGATGTTTTAAAGACATATATATATATATATATATATATATATATATATATATATATATATATATATATATATACATACATATATGTATATATATATATATATATACATACATATATGTATATACATATATGTATGTCTTTAAAACATCTTTGCAGACTGACTGTCCTGGACTGGTTGTTGTGTTTTTTTCAGGTCTGGTGAACTCAGCTCTTTGGTGTTGGTGTTCAGGAGTAGAGCCTTCTAATAATATTTATTCAACTTATAGAATTAAAGTTCTGCGAGTTTTTTCTGTAGCAAATAAATATTGTATAGAATATTTAAAATCACCTACATTTTTGATGTTTACAATGCCCATTGTGTGTAATACTGGAATTTCCTACTACTCTGAACGCCTCATCTTTTACCTGACTGCCGGACATCCGCCTTTCCGCACACTTCGTTGAGTCCGCTCTGGGTGAGTCCTGCTTCTCTGCTTCTCCTCTTCTCTCTAAATGTTTATACTCTGTTTGTGTGATTTAACGAGTTCTTTTAGTGATTTATAAAGCCAACCGAGGTATAACTCATATTAGAGTAACACAGTGGTTGCTTTTTTCTTAGTGAAACTTTGTCATTTTTGTATGTAAAAGGAGTGTTTGATGAGCTAACGCTAACATCCCGATGCTAATGCCTAGCGCTCCTTTGAGCCCAGTGTGAAATGAAAATGGTTCATTTGACTGTGAACCACGGTTATTGTGTTGTTTTATTAATTACATTTGGTGTGTTTGTCAGTCTGTTACATAAGGTGCAGTTAGTTCTCTTCACAAATCAGTTGGTTAAAACAGCCTCATTCTTTATGCTGTAAAGTTTTTAACGAACCGCCATCTTAGATTCAGTGTCAGCTGTCGGCAAGATCAAAGGAGCCATTTTACCGCCTCTGACCGAACACGGGAGAAAAAGAGTCGCGTGTGTGCAGGTCTTGTGGCTTAATTAAGACAAAGGAGGGGGGGAAACTGAGGATTAATCATAGGCTATGTCCCCACATACACGGGTATTTTTGAAAACAGAGATTTTCCGTTTCCGTTTTCCGTCCACACATAAATGCAGAAATGAAGGAGAACACTGCTAGGAACATGCCAAAGCAGCAGGTGGCGCTATATTCCTAACCGTGTAGAAATGTTGGCCAATCAGAAGTCTAGAAACCTCGGTGGGAAATGGCAAACAAAGATGGGGCATAGAAGCAGAACCGAGTCGTATGTGTGGAGGGACAGTAACTGTGTGTGTATATGTAAGCATTTAAACACTGCAGAGAGAACAATTAACAGTAACAGTATTGTAGAAATGCATTTCACCGTAACAATAACGTGGCGCACAGTGTGACGTCAAAAAAAGGCGCTGCGTTTTCTCCGTTTCCCTGTCCACACATAAATGCAAAAATGGAGTTTTCGAAAATATCCTGGCAAGCGTTTTTAGAAATCTCCGTTTTCAATTACCGCAAACGCATAGAAAAATCTCCATTTTCAAAAGTACCTGTGTACGTGTGGACATAGCCCAAGAATAATAAGAACTCCTAAACAGGAGACTTTAATTTTTAAGAACTGTTTAACAAGGCTTGTTTGTGCCAACCTAAATCTGCAGCACAGTTTAAATTCTCACTTTGTGGAAAATTAATGAAACAAACAACAGCCCACCTTCACATAAATAAAATATGGCAGTATATTATTATTAGTATGGTACATAGATATTTATTTTAAAACTACAGCATATTTACTATGATACTATGTGCAGTTAATAATATTTTAGGAAGTAGAATTTGAATGCAGACCACCTCAAATATTAAAGCCTTAAAAATATATCGTGCAGTTTTTCATGTATGAGTGTTTTGCAATCTTAAATGAGATGTAGACCAAAGAAAACAGAGGAGAGTTGTTGTTTGTATTCCAGCTGTAGTAAACAAAGAAGTTCAGTGAATCTTTTTGACAACAGAGAGGGATGCAGTATTGATGCTAATTTGAGTTTTCTGATCCTGTATTTTTGCTCTTTGTCTTTTGTTACACAGAGTGAAATAGAAGCTTGGTTTTGCCTTTGCTGGTAAGTAAACAGTGATTGTAACTGAAGCAATATGAAACTGGGATTGTGTAACATTTTTAGCAATTTACATACAATAGTTTAGCTTTTTGTGATATCTTGCCATTTGCTCATGGGCAAAAACACATTTAGGTTTTATAAGCAGTAAGCCTCCCCACTAGACCTGTGAGTGTCCCTAAAAATGTCCCTGAAGTTTAATAGGCCATTTATGTCTAATTTTAATTTTAAAGGCTTATCAAAGCGTTTCTGTAGTAATTATTGTTTTTATTACACATGTTAAGGCCATTTGAGACTCTGCAATTAAATTTTGCCCTCTTTAGACTAAAGTGAGTTCATTTTCTCTGAGGTACAGTGCTGGGAAAAGTCTTTCTTCCTTGCAGATTTATTTTGTTCATGCTTTTTTGTCACATGTTTCAAATCATCTAACAGGGATGATATGAATAAATACAAAAAAGCATTTAAACATTTAAGCAATAATAAAATACTAAGAGAACCAGAGTTGTGAGTAGGCAATGTTGTGTATGTTAAAGCCTGTGTGTAATTTATGTACACTAAGTTTAAATTAGTTTCTTAATAATTTGCTCGATACAATGTGTTTGAAAATTTTATACAAAAGGGAAATATTGCAAAATACAAAAAGATTCCTGCCAACAGGTACAATGGAAGGACTTTTTATTATAATTTTTAAGAAATTTTAATTGCAAAAATGGTGTGCTACTGTTGTTACTATGACATGTCAAAATTTACATGTATTTTAGGATTTACATATTCAGATCAGAACTAAAACCTGGTGAGGTTTTCCGTTGATTCTAACAGTTGTGGTTTTTCCACACTTTATTAAACACTGACTTGTGATAGAAAATGATGGAGCTAAAAAGCCATAATCTGTACCAACAAATATTGGTGCCTCTTCTTTTCACTTCTGTAGTATGCATGCCTTTATTACACATGTTATCGCCATGTGAGACTCTGTAACTGAAGTTTGTCCTATTCAGACTACAGTGAGTTCATAAAGGCTTGAAGAAATTGAGGATTTTACTAGTTATTTCATGTCACAGTAAATTGGATTGTGTGTGAAGAGGTTTAACAGTCTAAGTCATTAAACAGTGATCTGATGTGTTGTTTCCTTTCTCTAGGATACTGATCTGATCGTCTCAAGTCTGGTAAGTAAAGGTTTTGTCTGAGGTACAGTGCTGAGAAAGGTCTTTCTTCTTTGCAGATTTATTTTATTTATGCTTTTTTCACGTTTCAAATCATCTAACAAGGATGACCTGGATAAATGCAAAAAGCAGTTTTAAAGTGATGATTTCATTTTTGAACCAGAACAACCTGGTCTAATGTAGAAACATGTTGGTCTCTAATACCCAGCTGTGGATGCCCTGATAGCAACAATTACCATCAAGCATTTACAGTAACTGGTAATGACTGGTTTACATCACTGGTTGATTTTGGTCCACTATAATTTCAGAATTGTCTTAATTAGATCCAAACAGGGCAGGCAAGAAAAGAAAAAAGTCGTAATTAAGGCCCAATATAGGGTTTTCAAGTCATACCACGTATCTTAATTTCATTAAAGTCCAGACTGATTAGTTTATACCAAGTGTTTTGTTTCATTCATTCAATTGGACTTGCTTGTGTGCTTCAGATCCTAAGTGTGATTAAACTTAAGCCTAGGACCTGATGAGTTGATGGTCCTGAAGTAGTAAAGGAACTCTGGGACATCACAGTAACAGCACCATGTTTGACTGTAATGCTGGTGTTTTTCTCTCACTATAGATGATTCAGTTTAGTGCAGTTCGTCAGCACAGCTGTTGGTTATCATCGAGATATTATTAGGCAACTTGTTTTTGCCTGTTCAGCTACAATATCTGGGAGCGTTTTTGTTTTCTGGGGTCTCCAAATCCTTAGAAATCTCTTTGTAAACCTTTACAGAACTATATGTGTTTGTTTCACATTAGAGCAGCTCACGACTGGCAGTTTAGGGACGATTAAATATTCACATAGGACAGGGGTCTCAAACTCCACTCTTCAAGGGCCGGTGTCCTGAAGCTTTTCCACGTGTCCCTGTTACAAAACACCTGAATAACATTTGTAGGTCATTAGTGAGAGTATAGAATTTGACTGTGTGCTGAAGTGGCATCCCCTAAGACTACTCAAATTTAAGTAATTTAAGTGTTTGGAAAAATGTACTTCTAAAAGTACTTTCATTGCATCATGTTCATTCACTCATGAGCTGCTATAACATGAATCAAATGGCTGAATTACCACCTCAGCATGCAGTCAGGTTCTGTAGAGTTTTGCTAATGACCTACTAATGTTATTCAGGTGTGTTGCAACAGGGACACATAGAAAAGTTTCTGGACACCAGGCCTTAAGGACCAGAGTTTGAGACCACTGGTGGTAGGGCATTGTGGATTTCAAAAGCTTCTTCCCTTAAATCACTGCCTAAAAACTGCTTTTTGTAATTTGTCATAATGACTTGCAAAGTATAGGTGGGATGAAAACATAAACATAAGACATTTTATAGTGGCCTGATATTTTTATCAAGGCTGTTTTTTGAAAATAATCCTGCCCTAATTTACAAAAGATGAACTGTCTGAAAGTCATGTTTGTTTGTTTAAGAAATGTGGGAATGTCCAGCAAAGATCTTACATGCAACAGCTCAGATACAGCACTCACTTCTGTTCTTTTTATCATGAAATGATCTACAAAGAAATTATCATCATACTAAATTTTGCTAATTAGGCCTTAATATCAGCTATGATAAGTTTATCATAGATTTAGTGTAGTGCTTATTGCTGTGTATCAAACATGCCCCAAATGTGACTGAAATATGTAGAAACTGCTGTGTAGAAACTAGCTGTCTCCAAATTTCTCATTTTGCCAAAATACATACAGAGTGGCCTGAAACTCTGCTGTAACCTCAGTGTGTTGGTTTTGTTGGACCATATAATATTTACAGTAAGTTACTGTAGCAGCACGTCTTGGTGTAAGTTTATAGAGTGTTTGTTTTTATTGTGTTAATAGAATTTGAATGCAGGCCACCTCAAATGTCAAAGCCTACAAAGCCTACATTCCATACAAGCTATCATTTGTGATTGTTGCCTACTTTTAAATTGTGACATCACCATTTGATAAAGTGTGTAGTAGTAGGTGAAGCAAATCATTGGTTACGATCTCTACTCTCTTATGTAACTGAACCTAAATTTTGGAGCATTACATGACTCAGAAACTTGTGTGGCTTATTGCAAATGGATAAAACTACATATTACCTTTTATGAAGATGATCATCTTTATTAGGGTGCGGAAAAAGAAAACAGAGGAGAGTTGTTGTTGTCTAATGCTGATTGGAGTTGTCTGAGCCTGTATTTTTGTTCTTTGTCTTTTGTTACACAGAGTGAACAGCTCTTTGGCTTTGCCTTTGCTGGTAAGTAGACAGTAATGGTAATGTTTAGTAATTTACTTACAGTAGTTTGGCTATTTGTGTTATCTTGCCATTCACTCACGGGCAAAGACAAATAGTCAGGATTTAGAATCTGTAGCAGCAAAGCCCCCACACAGGACCACTGACTGCCCCAGAAAATGTCAATGAAGTTTAATAGCCCATTAATGTCTGATTTTAATTTGTGATGGCTTATCAAGTCCAAACATAGTTAAATGTCAGAGACATCTTTATGCAGTTGTTTGATTTCTCCTTATGTTTGTGGATTTAAGTGTGAGTATAGGTGGTACCTTAAACACTTAAGAGCACCACAGCTATCGATTTTTATTGTCTCTCTCATTCCACTTATGAATTAGCATGAAGTCAAAACGCTAGAAGTATTTTTCCTGAGTGACTGGCCTGAGTGCAGTTCACACTGCAGGCGAAAGCGCATCAAATCAGATTTTTTTGTCATGTTGGTATCAGTGATGGTATCATGGTATGACAGTGTGAACGGCACAAATCCGATATTTTAGAAAGCGACTGCTGTTTGAATTTCAATTGTCTTAATTAAGGTCCAAAATAGTGTTTTGAAATCATTTCACAGCTCTTGCTGATCATCAAGATGTTTTTAGGCAAATGTGAGAAGGTTTGTGTTCTTTTTGGCCAGTCAATAAATAATTTTGAGTTTAATGGATATAAAGTATTTAAAGCAGGAGGCCTGAAACTCTGCTGTAACCTCAGTGTGCGGGTTTATTTGGACCATATAATATTTACAGTAAGTTACTGTAGCAGCACGTCTTGGTTTGAGTTTATAGACTTAGTTTATTGTTTTAATAGAACGTAAAAATGTCCTTATAACAGTTCCACCATCATTTGTTAAACATTGTCATTCTGTTCACTCCAATAATTTACTGTAGAAGTCTTTAGTATTTAAAGCCCTACATGTACTGTATTTTCGAAATTATAAGGCATAACGTCAATAAACAATTCTGTTTTTAAGGCAGATTAACCCAAACAAACAGTCAGATAAGTCAAACTTTATTCAAGTCATTCACAAACAACTCTCAACACTGTTCAGTTGTAACACATAAAATACAGAACAATACACTCACTTTTTCAGTTCATTCCTCATCCACAAATCCATCAAACTCTTCATGGGTTGATCAGTTTGAAATCTGCTTCATAAGCATGTCTCTTAGCACGTGCCAGGTCCTTGTACACACACCATAATGTTATGTTGAAGCACCGTACGAATTACTCTGCGAGGTGCTGACAATGGTAGCCATAATGCTCTGACAATACATCAAGCAGCGCAGCTTTGTAGCTTACCGAAGTCTTACTAAAATATTTGACAGAATTTTGAGCGCTGTGTACCACAGAAATCCTGTTCGAGGTCAGTAAGCATAACCAGAATCGATACGCTAGGCACATTGTATGTTTTTGAGAAAATGACAGGATTTTAGGTGTGCCATATAGTCTGAAGAATATGGTAAATCCAAGCATATTGGAAATACGACTAATTCCAGTCCTTTTGTGTCTTACAGGTGACCTGCTGCAGAAGATCCTCTCTCTCTCTATCATTATAAGCAATTCTGTCTATCCTATCACTCTCCCAACTCTATCTAATTTGACAGCCATTCTATCTTGTATCCCTCTATCTCTACCGCTCTATCTAATTTGAAAGCCATTCTATCTTGTATCCCTCTATCTCTACCGCTCTATCTAATTTGAAAGCCATTCCATCTTGTATCCCTCTATCTCTACTGCTCTATCTAATTTGAGAATCCAAGTTTTGAGAATCCTTTCAGAATCCAATTTTCAGAAATCCAAGTTACCAGAACTTGATCTATCTGTTACAGAATTCTGAGAGATCTCTGCTCTCACTGCTCTTTCTTTCCTGTCTTTAAACTCTCTCACATTCAGTCATTTTGCTGGAAATTACAAGTTGAATATACAGTAGTAGAATTACAGTACAGTAGAACTTATAGTAGAAACTACTTACACAGCCCTACATTTGTCATTTTAATTTTGCATTACACTTTGGAATTAACACTTCTAGTTTGGCTTACTTTGATCAATTGTATAAAATATCACCTCTTTATAAGTTTACTTGTAATAAGATAATCTCGTTATTTTGTAATACATACATTCAGATAAATAATAAATTAGATCCAGTCTGTTAGTCTGTTTCATTGGCTATAACATTTGACTGCAAGTTTATAGTACTATTATTTAAGGACAAACCCATTTTGTCACTCAGTGTAAGTATTCAGTTAGTATTGTCATCGAGAAGTGCCTGAGGACCCAGACTTCCTGTTTCCTGACTGCTGCAGAAAATCCAGCTGAAGAATCCTCATCGCCTGTCATCTTATCACCACACCACCAAAGCTCCATATATTTGATTTCAATTTTAGATATCTGAAAGATTTACATAAACTCCCCTAAGAGCTAAGACTTTTATTATAGCCTGTTGATTGTTGAGATTTATTCTGCATATCATTTTATAGAAGTTGTAATTATTTACCAGTCTGGTTAAAAAAATATAAGTAAAATTATACGGTTTCTAAGAGCTACAATAAAACGGACCAAATTGTTTCCAGAGAACTTTGAATTTCCTTTATTTTGAATTTGGAGTACAAATCAGCTTTTTAACATCTATTCATATATTCATAAAAACATTTTACAGTATAATAGTACATTTCTCAGATTTAACAGTAACTTGAGGAGTTGTACGTTTTTCTGTGTTTCAAGGTTCAGTTTTGTTTATATTTGTGTATAACCACATATAAGCTCCAGATTGTACTTCAGCAAAATGCCAAGAAAAGGTCAAAGGTCGCAGTCTCAGAAGCTTAGACGTCAGAAGGAGAAAGAACAGCTGAATGTTTCTCAGAGCAGTGAGCAGGTAAAGGTGTGTGTTTCAGCTTTTCCCAGCACAGAAGTGCAGAGCAGTGTTCAGACAGCCACAGTGTCATATGCAGATGTGGTAAAGAGAAGTGTTCCCTCAGTGTCTGTCCCAGAGCCTGAAATTATGCAGGTAATCCATATTGACCCCCAGCTAACTGTACAAACACAGCATGATGGAGAGACAGCCAAAGTATCTTATGCAGATGTGGTAAAGAGAAGTGTTCCCTCAGTGTCTGTCCCAGAGCCTGAAGTTATGCAGCTAATCCAGACTGAACCCCAGCTAACTGTACAAACACAGCATGATGGACAAGCTCCAGGACAGTCTCATGTACAGGTTACAAACAGTGAAAGTCCACGAGTGAGTAGCGTCTGTGCTTCCCGAAGCCAGGCCGCTCCTAGGTATGGAAAGTACCGGAATCAGCAATGTATGGCTAACAGTTTGGTTTTCCTGTCATTCTTACACGAGGATGAATTTATTACCAGAGCAGATCTAAACCGTGTGTTGGACAAAGGCCATGCCGTCTATTCAGATGCCAGACTGAGGTTTGTGAACAGTGTGTTTCTAGCCTGCGATGAACTTCCCTCAGTGGTCACCAGCCGCAGACACGAGTATCAAGTCGACATGTCTCAGTTTGCTCATTACGGCACATTTGATGGTACAGATCACTTTCCGAGCCTTGAACAGGGACTACAGTGTTTGGTTTCAGACGTTCGCTACGCTTTGCTAGTCATGGGAGGAACAGTCATCGCTGTTAGCAGGCTGAATTCAGGTGAATATGCATATTTTGACCCTCACCCACGTAAGTCTACTGGTATGCCATTGTCGCTAAGTGTAAGTGGTGGAACTGCAGTTATGTTGAAGTTCACACGTCTTAATGACATGATTGACAGGATCAAACGTTTGTACCGAAAATTTAGCATCGCACCAACCTGCACTTATGAGCTACAGCCCATCGAGTTTCACAGTGAAAACGCTGCTGACCAAAGAGATGCTAATCGAACCACCGAATACAGACAAACAGCTACAAGTGCACCAGCTTTAAATGAACGTGTTCATAAATTAAACTCTGAAATATACACTGAGCAGACACGGAAACCTGTGACCAAAGATTTAACCAGTGAAGTAATGTCATCCAGAGTTGATTCTTCAAATGAGACAGCTGCTCCCAGAAATAAACATCATCCTTCTGATTATTTTGAAAAGGAAACCTCTGCATCTTCTGTGAGAGAAACTCAGGTAACACCAGATTCTGTTCCTCAGAATGATTCAAACAGTGCCTCCAGTTCAACTAAGATAACAGAGGAACTCTCAGATAAACTGCTGAAACGTAATAAACAGGAAAGGCAAAAAATGAGGAGAAGATTATTAGCCCAAGAAAAAGTACCACAGCGAAAGGAAAATCAGAAGACGAAAGAAAGGCAGATGTACAGGTTTGATGAAAGCTTCAAGACAAAGAAAAAAAACTCAGCTAGGAAGTCTGATGATCCTGATCACAGACATAAAAGGATTCTGTACAGAAATGAACTGTATAAATTAAATGCTACCTATAAGGAGAAAAAGAAAGAACATTTGAGAAAGATGTATAGAGAAAGTGCTGAAATTAGAGATAGAAAAAGAGAACGTGTCATAAGGACATATAAAGACAATCCCCTATTCAGAGATAAGCAGAAGGAACGTGTAATAAGAACATATAGAGAGTCTCCCATATTCAGAGATAAGCAGAAGGAACGTGTAACAAGAACATATAGAGAGTCTCCCATATTCAGAGATAAGCAGAAGGAACGTGTAACAAGAACATATAGAGAGTCTCCCATATTCAGAGATAAGCAGAAGGAACGTGTAACAAGAACATATAGAGAGTCTCCCATATTCAGAGAAAAGCAGAAGGAGCGTATAAGAAGAACATACAGAACTTGTGCTGGATTCAGAGAAAAACATAAAGCTTACATGAGGTCATATGTATATAACCTATATAAAGAAAGCGAAGAATTTAAAAAGAAAAAACGATCTTACATGACTAAGCGGTATGGAGAAGAGAAACAATTTCAGCAACAACACAAGGACAATATGAGAGAACGAATGAGAGTAAAATATTGGAACGGTTTTTCTTTCAGACAGATGCATAATATCAGATGTGCAATGAACATAAAACGAAAATATCGCCAGATGCATCGACCAGCTGAGACTTTACAGTGTCATCCAGAGAACACTTTAATGAATGAGGCCATATCTCGTTTCAGATCAAACATTAAGTCAGCACCATCTTATGTTTGTACTGTTTGTCTAAAAGCTTCTTTTCCTAATCAGGTGAAAATCTGCAAAAGAGAAAACTACTCAAAACACCAGACTTTAGCTCATCAGTGTCTAACTGGTAAATATGTTCATGTGTGTGATGAAGCATGTCATGATCACTGCAGCTTTCCTGTTGAGAGAAAAAAAGAGTATATCTGTCACACGTGTCACAGTTCCCTCAAAAGTGGATGCATGCCCAGGCTTGCTGCTGTTAATGGTTTAGAACTGCAGGATATTCCAGCTGAACTGTGTGATCTCAACATTCTGGAGAGACATCTGATTGCCAAATGCATACCATTTGCTAAGATTATTCCTCTTCCAAAGGGGAGACAGAGACTCATACGTGGTAATGTGGTGTGTGTACCATCTGAGGTCCAACAAACAGTTGACAGTTTACCGAGGATCAGAAGCCAATCACAGATCATGAGGGTGAAATTGAAAAGACGACTGTGCTACAAAGGCCATCAGCTGTTCCAGACTGTCACTTGGTCTAAACTCATTCAAGCTCTGTGTAAACTGAAACAAATTCATCCACAGTACACAGATATTGTTATCAGAGATGATGCATTGCTTTGTGATCCAACGTTACCTGATGATGACAGCAGTGATGAAGCCAGCATGGCAAGTGATGATTATAATGAAGCAGATTTAATGGAAATTGACAACTATGAAAAAGATGCCCTTTTGTGTGAAAGTGAGTCTCAAAGTGACCAAGATATTAATATGCAATCCTGTGATGAACAACCAGAGGAACAAAATCCAGATGAACCAGAAAGTGATTTGAACAATGGAGGTTTTGCTCTAGAAAGTTGTCTGCAGCCTGTAGACATTTCAGAAGAGATTCTCTGTTTCACTGATAACACATATTGTGTGGCTCCTGCAGAAAGAAACAATCCTGTTAGCTTCTTCAGAACTCCTCATTTGGAAGCCATGGCATTTCCTGTGCAGTTTCCTACTGGTCAGAATACACTGGATGAAAAGAGACGTCTCAAGCTCACACCAAGTGCTTACTTCAAGTCAAGGCTTTTCAACATTGATGCAAGATTTGCTAAAGACACAAATTACCTGTTTTTCTCACAGTTTGTCACTGAAATACATTTGGCTAATTCCAGCATGACAATACAGCTAAGGAAAGGTAAAACTATGACCAAAGATGGACGCAAAATCACATCAGGAATGTTACAAAGTAAGACAGAAGTAGAGAAGCTGGTAAGAAATAAAGATGCAATCAGATTTATGCAGCCACTCAGAGGAACTCCAGCTTACTGGCAGAAAACTACCAGAGATCTATTCAGCATGGTTCGCCAAATAGGAACACCTCAGTTCTTTGTCACTTTCTCTGCTGCTGAGATGAGATGGCCTGAAGTGATTCAAGCAATAAAGAGACAGCAAGGTGAAGAGGTTGATTTTGAAGCCCTGGACTGGTCAGAAAAGTGTGAAATTCTAAGATCAAATCCAGTAACCACCATGCGAATGTTTGATAAACGTGTTGAGGCTTTGTTCAGAGATTTGCTTTTTTCTCCTGCACAGCCCCTTGGTGAGATCATTGATTACTTTTACAGAGTTGAGTTCCAGCACAGAGGTAGTCCACATATACACATGTTGCTGTGGATTCGAGAAAAGGTAGAAGCAGATGTGGATGACGACCAAACTGTCTGTGACTTTGTTGACAGATACATCTCAGCTCAACTCCCTGATCCAGAAAAACAACCTGAACTGCACAAAAAAGTCACTGAGCTACAAAAGCACAGCAAAAACCACACAAAGACATGCTTTAAGAGTGTGAACTCTGGTTGTAGATTTGGGTTTCCCAAACCACCAGCCACAAGAACAATGATTGTGAGACAGGATGAGGATTCAGACACTGAAGCTGCAAAAGCCAAACTCAGACCTTTGTTGAACCTGCTGAAGGAACCTGAAGCTGCTTCCCTCACCATAGAGCAGATTCTGTCACGATGCAACTTGACAATGAATGAGTATGAACAATGCCTCCAAGACATAAACAAGAAAACAGCTCTGATTCTGAAACGTGACCCAAATGAGTGTTGGATCAACAATTACAACCCAGACCTGCTTGAAGCCTGGAACTCTAATTTAGATGTCTCATTCATTTTGAATGCCTATTCATGTATAGAATACCTCTGTAAATATATAACAAAGAAAGAATCTGGCCTCTCTGAATACCTGAAGACAGTTATTGACAACTCTGATAAGAACACCGTCAATGAATGTGATGAAATGAGAGCTGTGATGCAGGCTTACTCAAAAAAGAGAGAAATCAGCGCACAGGAGTGTGTGACTCGAGTCTGTGGCCTAAAAATGAAAAAATGTTCCCGCAGTGTTGTATTTGTACCAACAGATGATAACCCAGTAAAAATGAGTCGGCCCATGAGCTTCCTGGAAAGCACAACACACGACAGTTGTAATATTTGGATGACAAGTTTGAGTGATAAATACAAATGCAGACCTGAGACCCCAGAATATGAGGAAATGTCACTGGCTGATTTTGCTGCCTTGTGCAGGTTGGTGAGTGGTCCAAATGAAGGAAAAGATGTGCTTCCTCTTCTAAACCAGCTTGGATTTGTACAAAGGCGAAAGAATGATAAACCAGCTATAATCAGGTATTACCACTGTTCACAGGAAAAAGATCCTGAGCAATATTATGGTCGACTGTTGAGACTTTACCTTCCACACAGATCAGAGCAGGAACTGAAACCACAAGGGTTCCAAACCTATCAGTCCTTCTACAACTCAGGTTTTGTACGACTTCCATGTTCAGACCACAGTGAGTCTGTGAAAAGGGTTGTGAAAAGAAATAAAGACAAGTATGAGAAGAACTCTGAGGATATTGAGAGTGCACTGGAAGAGTTTGAACAAAATAGAGATGTTGTGATTGATGAATGGTGTAATCTTGCTCCTGAATCTGAAGTTGTGAGGCTGCAATGTGATGAGAATCTTCCTGAGAGACATTCTGATGATGAGAACGAACAGGAGAATGTTCCCGACTACAGTCGTCAGTCTGATGCTGTAACAAAGATCAGAGCCGTCAGAGAACAACCTGCAGTCGATCCAGCCGTGGTACGTGTAATGTATCAGAATCTGAACCAGAAGCAGGCCTGCGTGTTCTATGCCATAAGAGACTGGTGTATTCAGCGAGTTTGTGGTTTGAACCCAGATCCATTTTTCTTCTATATCAACGGTGGTGCAGGAACTGGAAAGTCACATCTGATTAAGTGTATTCATTCTGAAGCATCAAAGATCCTGAGCAGACTGCCTGCTAATGCAGAAGAAGCTGACATATCAAATCCAACTGTTTTACTGACTTCATTTACCGGTACAGCAGCTTTTTCTATCAGTGGCTCTACGTTACATTCTCTACTGAAACTACCCAGGAGTCTGAAACCACCCATTCAAGGACTTGGTAACCAACTGGATGAAGTCAGATCTGAGCTGATGAATGCTGAAATTATTGTTATTGATGAGATTTCAATGGTTTCAAAACCCCTTTTTGCTTATGTGGATGCAAGACTGAAACAAATCAAAGGCACTCAGAGACCTTTTGGTGGAATGTCAGTTTTAGCTGTTGGAGATTTTTACCAGCTGCCACCAGTGCGACAGTCTAAACCTCTCTGTGTTTACGATCCAGAACAGATTGACCTATGGCAGGAACATTTTCAGATGATCACTCTAACCGAGATCATGCGTCAGAAAGATGATGTGGCCTTTGCAGAGATGCTGAACAGGATTAGAGTCAAAGAAAAGACAGATGAGCTTTCTCAGTGCGACAGAGATTTGTTGTCACAGGCTGTGACTGCACCAGAAGAATGTCCAACTGAGGTCTTACACATTTATGCCACCAACAAGAATGTGGAATCCCACAACATAGATACCCTGAAGAAGCTTCATTCAAACATCATAATAATCAATGCAGACGATTTCCAGAAGGATAAATGTACAGGCAGAATGGAACGAAGAGACAAACCATTTACAGGTGGGCGAAATGATTTACCTGACACTCTGAATGTTGCTGAAGGAGCTCGAGTCATGCTGACCAGAAACTTGGACACACTAAACGGTTTAGTCAACGGTGCTTTTGGTATACTGGTAAAGGTGGTGAGATCTGAAAATGATGGACACATAATTAAACTGGGGCTCAGGATGGACAACCGGCAGCCTATGAGACACAACCACAGTGCTAATGCAGCATCTGATGATCTGGTTTACATTGAGAGAGCAGAGGAGAGTCTGAAGTTTAAAGGAGCAGTACGCAGACAGTTTCCTGTAAAGCTAGCATTCGCCTGCACAATTCACAAAACTCAGGGTCTTACAACACAGACAGCTGTAGTTTCAATGAAGAACATTTTTGAACCAGGTATGGCTTACGTTGCTCTCAGCAGGGTGACGTCTCTCAGTGGACTCTATTTGCAGGACTTGGATGAGAAAAAGATTTACGCCAATCCCGAGGTAACTGCAGCGCTCCAAACCATGAGACAAGCCAGTGTTGAGGAAATGATGCCTCTTCTTCAGGTCAGAGAAACAGCCAGCAGACTTGACACTCTTACACTGATCCATCACAATACAGAGGGTTTGCCATCTCACATCAGTGACATCAAGAGTCATCATGAAATGTGTTTAGCAGATGTTTTGTGTCTCACTGAGTCTCACCTTCAAGGCTCCTTTGTTGCAGACAGTCTTCATTTGGATGGCTACACCATGTTCAAACGCAACAGACATGTGTCCTACACAAACTTTCCTCACATGGCCAGCAGAAGTGGTGGGGGAGTTGTTGTGTATTTGAGGAATCATTTTCAGGTTCAGGTAAAACAGTATCTGCATAATGTCACTGATCTTGAGTTTTTAGTGTTGAAGGTTCAGGCTCCATTCCCTGCACTCATTGCTGTTGTGTACAGACCCCCTGACTACAGTTTGACACCATTCATGCAAAACCTGGTAAGTCTTTTAGATTCACTTGAAATAATGGACTGTCACCCAATAATTGTGTGTGGAGATTTTAATGAGAACCAGTTGCAGAGTGGAAGAAAACAGATTCTGGAGCAGTTTCAGTCGAGAGGGTATTCACAGCTGATCACTTCTGCCACTACAGACAAGAACACCCTGCTTGACCTCATTTTTATTTCTCAGCCACAGAAATGTCTGTATTCAGGTGTTCTGAGATCATATTACAGTTACCACAACCCTGTCTTTTGTGTCCTGTCCTCGAGCCAATCATGAAGTCGTCTGGTGAGTTTTGAAACAATTACAGATCATGTTTGTTACAGAGTTTACTGATTGTAGAGCATGAAAAAGATTTTTCATTGAAAAAAGGGTCTTCCCTACTCTGTCTGTCAGAAGACCCTTTCTTATTGCAATGTTATTAATCATTTCACCAAATCATTGCTGAACTTCATGCAGAGCAGAGAACATCTGCTATCATGCACCTCTGATCTGAAATGTGCTGCAACATTTATTAAACCAACATCATTTCTTTTATTCTCATGTTTTAAATGACTAAATCTTTTTACTGTGACGTATGTAGCTCAACAAACGAGATCTTCCCCTCCAAGGGCTTGAAAATATGAAATAGTAAATAAATAAATCCCAGATAAATGCAGGTATTTATTATGATGACATACACGAATAAATACAGACAATTATATTTTCTTGATTATAGTAGATTTTGTAGAATCAAAAGTTTTTGTGATGAATGAGTTTTTGCTTATCATGTTTTACAGGTAAAAAATGTCAAAAGTTTTAAACTATCTTTAGGCTACCAGAGATGTCTATAATGATACATTATGTAGAGAAAAACATTAGTACAGCTTACAGAATATGTATAAAAACTGATTTAGAAGTAAATGGATAGTTTTCTGAAAGTTCCCGACTACAGTTTAACACCACCCACCCAGCTCAGCCCCCAAGTGTCTATGTAATGCTGGTATGGTGTGTGAGTTTGACTTGGCCTTTATCCGGGTGGGTTTGGGTTTGGGTGGATAAAGGCCAAGTCAGAATTCTCTGAGCAGCTGGAAAAAGCTGCTAATAAACAAAGACATCAGAAAGTGTGGGCTTTAGGTGTAGCCCCCGCTTTCTGATGCACTAATTAAACTTAGTAACCGACACCCCATACCAGCATTACATAGACACTTGGGGGCTGAGCTGGGTGGGTGGTGTTATAAGCACGTGTTTTGTTAGATATATTTTTTCAGACACGGCACAGTCTCCTTTGTGGGAAAACCTTCAAACTTCACCATCCTCAGCTGAAACAACAACATCTTAACACCATCTTCATGAACTGCTGAGCTAAACCTGATCCATCAGTGCTGGACTGCACAGATAACTACATGCCACAAGGAGACTGCTGTGTTATGAACTGCCATACCAGTGTGTCTTCAATGGAGAAGATGACACACCCATCACCTGACCTCCTGCCTGATCTGGAGACCATCATCATGCTGCCACACTACAACCTCTGAGACCATCAATGATGACTCCTACTGAGGAAACTGTATTTCCTGTCAGAGATGCTCAGTGATCCTCAGAGCAGAGAGAGGTATGATTCTTTATCTTTGATAAAAAATGTCAGTGTTTTTAATTCAATTAATTAATTAAAATCCTGTTTATTGAATAAACAATTCCACACTCAAATGATTATACTTGTTGACACTTTTTGAGTTTTAATTGACATTATGGATTACAAATCTATGCTTTTTCTACTCTGTCTCTCGGTGCAGGTATTGCTGTCTTCTGAGTTCTTCAGTGTCCCAACTGAGACATTCAAACCTCATTGCAGAGCTCATGTCTTTCCTCACCATCATGTAAGTGTGAGATTGCTCTGGATTCTGGTTATGTGGCCCGCAGCACCTATAAGGTATTTCAATATTGTTCATTGTATAACTTATTTGTAGTTTTTAGGGTTTCTACAGACAAATAAAATGTTCCTTTTTCTGTATTTTTTAGAACAAGCTCGTCCAGTGTGCCTGCATTCCAGCTTCACAGAAAAGAACATCAGACACCAGCGAGGGAGGATAAGAAAGACAGACACAACAACATTGTCATCCCCTATGTAGCCGGTGTATCAGAAAAACTCAGGAGAGTTTTCTCCAAATACGACATCCCAGTGTACTTCAGACCCAGCAAAACACTCAGACAGAAACTGGTTCACCTGAAAGACAAAACTCCTAAACACAAACTTAACAATGTGGTGTATGCTGTACAGTGCAGCGAGGAATGCCCAGACTTCTACATCGGAGAGACCAAACAGCCACTTCACCAGCGCATGGCACAACACAGAAGAGCCACCTCCACGGGACAAGACTCAGCAGTTCATCTGCATCTAAAGGACAAAGGTCACTCTTTGAGGATGCCAATGTTCACATTTTGGATAGATGGAGGAGTGAAAGAAGCCATTTACGTCCACTGTGAGCGACCATCTTTGAACAGAGGCGGTGGTTTACAACACCAACTGTCTGCCATCTATAATCCAGTTTTGAGTTCCCTCCCCAGACACTGTAACGTCCACTCACATCCTGGGAGTGGGCGTGGGTGATTTCCTGACCTCAGGAAATCACATGATAGGGTGGGGCCAGGTTTCACAATGAGCTCACCCAAAACCCTGGCTGATTGGGACCCACACCCACTTTCACACCTTGGCTCATGTGATTAGGTAGAGGATCATCAGGGGGTTCTTTGTCCCTGTTTGGGGAGAAACTCACACTGGGTTTAAATCTGGGACTCTCCACCATTGACCCTTAGAACTGAAGAAGCTTCTCGGATGAGAGGTGAAATGTCTTCAAGAAACTCAAAGAAGTCCAGACGCTTTTCTGTCCAAGCTCCTTAGACTTCACTTGTGTTAATTACATTTTATTTGTTGTTGTTTTCTTTTAGATTTATATGCAGTGATTGGATGTGGTGGAGCTTTGTTAACCGCGTGGAAAACATCTGTTTGTGATGATATTTACAATGAGGCTTTAAGGTGATAGTTTCCATGTAATTTCAATCATTTTACTAAGCAAAAACATGTTTGCAATTAACATATTTTTTCAGTTTTGTCTTTTGGATTTATGGTTAACATTCCTCTGTGACAGCAAATACTAAACTGGTCCAAGTAACCAGCATATCATTGGTCAAAGGCAAAAAGGACCACATGTCACACTAGCAATGAATTTGTGACTGTGTTTGTGTTAGTATAGAGTAGGTCTAACAGTGGTTTTCCACATCTGCTCTAATATATATAGATAATGGGTCAGACATATAAAGTCATTTTGAAAAGTTCATAAAGGTCATTTATATGTGTTCCTCTTTATCATTTTATATCAGGTCAAACAGCTGACTTGAGTTTTGATCAGAGTAGAACCATAACATTCATGTTAATGGTTCTACTGTTTACAGTTACTTTATGATGGATTTCACCCTGGTCACAGCACTATGTGAAAAGCTGTTAGAGGTAAAGTTAAGCCAATTAATACCTCATCATAAGTCACTCTCTAACGCAGGGCAGTGATTATTATTCACTGTAATTTATTCCACAACAATGTTCTTTATTTGATTCTTTAAATATGCACATCGATTGTTTAGCTGTGTGACTCTCCACACCTGAAATATATCACAATGTGGACTTCATTTCGACAGTATTTTGTAGATTGGTACCATATTTATCATCAAATCATCTTGTGCATTTATTAACTAAATGTTGTTTGTTTTTGTTTTTTTGTTTGTTTGTTTGTTTGGGGTTTTTTTGTTGCCATTTTTACATTTCACCAACTGTGTAAATTCTGCAATTTTACTTTGGTTTTGTTTCACATCAGTTTATCTGCTGGCTGGTATTCCTGTCTTCCTTCTCTCACCCCAACCGGTCGCAGCAGATGGCCGCCCCTCCCTGAGCCTGGTTCTGCTGGAGGTTTCTTCCTGTTAAAAGGGAGTTTTTCCTTCCCACTGTCGCCAAAGTGCTTGCTCATAGGGGGTCATATGATTGTTGGGTTTTTCTCTGTATCTATGAAGCGCCTTAAGGCGACTTTTGTTGTGAATTGGCGCTATATAAATTTAATTGAATTGGTTTTCTTCCTTTTCTAATGTTTCTGGTCATTTTTTACAGTTAAACAAGTAACTTTGAGGTTACTTCATCATTTTTAGCTTTTATCTGTTTACAGTTTTTTCCTAATAATTACATTTCTGCAAAATTATAGCAGTTCTGATAAGTTGTAATATTTCTGCCAAGTTATTAATTTTCTACTAAATTATATCATTTCTGCTAAGTTATGTTATTCTAAATTATTACATTTCTGCTAAGTTGTAGCTTCTGGTAAATTACAACATTTCTGCTGAATTGTTATGTTTCTTCTAAGTTATTGCATTTTTGTTAACTTGATGTTGTTCTGCAAAGTTATTAAAATTTCAACAACTTTTTAAAAACTAGCTTTGATTTCTTCAGCTTCTTCAGCTATTTTCAACTATCTTCAGCAGACAGCTTCAGCTTTACAATTTCTGCAACTTTTCAGCTTTTTCAGCTACTTTTTGCATGCAGCTTCAGCTTTAAAGCATCCACACTGCATTTTCGCAGGAAATGCAAATTTTTCTAGTTCTTTATTATTGTGTGGATGCTTTAAGCATCCACACTATTGAGTTCCTGTTTCTCTTTATTCTTTATTATTATTCTTCAAGTTGCTTCCGTACACTTTTCGCCGTAGAACTACTTCCACAATTTTCAGCCGATTTTCACCGTTCAAATTTTAAACTATTCTGCTATTTTTGCTCTTTCCGGCTATGACTTTTGCTATTTTTTGCTATTATACTTTTTAAAATATTAAGCTTTTTTCCTTTAATTTGTCCCATTGAAATGAATGGGAAACTTCAGCAATTCTGCTAAAATTTGCTTGTTTTTGAAACTTAACTACTTCCTCATACTTTCACCTAGAACAACCATTCAAATTTTAAAATGTTCACAAATTATTGGGCTATTCAGGTATGATTCAGCTTTTTCAAATCTTTTACTGTTTTACTTTTATGCCTCTTAAAGTTTTGAGTTGCAAAATTGTGATTTTTCACAAAATACATGTGTTGTTATGGTTGCTATGCTCTTGGCTTCCAGTGTGCCACTGAAGGTTTTGCAATTTTCACTTCATGTCCGAACAACTTCCTGCTACTTGCTCAATTTTCACTCAACTTCCACAAATTATACATCAAAACGTAGGTATTTTTGCTGGCTTTCAGAAAATGTCACCATCATTGTTGTGGGATTTATAGAATTTTGGCAAATCTCCTCAGACTAACACAAGGTCAGAAAACTCTCCATATAAAGTCAATGGAGAGTTTGTTCAAAATCACCGCTGCATTTCTGTAATGAGAGGCATATTCGAATCGTCATATCTCCTTAACGAAGCAAAGTTAAGACATGAGGCTTGTCCCGGTATATCTTCAGACACTCGTGACGCTCACAATTCAAGAATTATTTTCTCACCTATTACCGTTCTGAAATGAGTTGGACTTGTTTGAGGGTAGGAAATTTGTCCTTCGCTCAGATTTCTTCAGATTTCAAACTGTGGAAATGAACCACTTTTTTCTCTCGTCATAACTTTTTGTTGGATTTCCACAGAGACCTGAAAATTTCCATGATTGTTCACCAAACCCTGCTGTCTCTTACGGTGAAAGAATGATATCGATACTTCAAATAGATTTAGAGTTAGAAAGCGTTGTTTGAGGGCAAGTCAAGGCAGTTTTTGCTTCGCTCTACTCAGTTATGGTGCATTAGAAGTCAAATATCTTTAATAATTCATATTTTAATGATAAATTGTAAACACTGGAAGATTCCCCCATCTCTTCTGAACAAAACGGTGTAAGAATGACCGCTCTAGCCCCTACGGTTAGGAAATTATTTTCATTTGTTTGAGGGGAGTCCTCACTATGAGAAATAGGCTGCAATAATCCTGTGCCTCTCTGTGCTGCGTGTGTAAAAAGAGGCACATGTTTTGGCGGGAAAAAGTACACAGGCTCTCTGATTGGTGGATTCAAATTCAGCAGCTCCCAGGCTGACCTAGAAACTTACTTCTCTCTCCCTGTGCATTTTTTTGCTGATTTTTTCATTTAACAAGTATATTTGAGGGACCCTCAGCATGTTCAGCATTTTTTCAGCTGTCCATTTTGCTTTTCCAATTTTTCTGTTTAACTTATTACTATTGTGCTAAATAATACTATTTCTGCTATTTTATAAGATTTGTGCCTAATATAGTATTTCTGCTAAATTACAATATTTCTGCTTTTTATACTATTTGTGCTAAAACATAGTATTTCTACTAAATGTAGTATTTATGCTTAATCATACTATTTCTGCTTTTTATGGGATTTGTGCCTAATATAGTATTTCTGCTTTTTATAGGATTTTTGCTCAAACATAGTATTTCTACTAAATGTAGTGTTTATGCTTAATCATCCTATTTCTGCTTTTTATAGGATTTGTGCTTAATATAGTATTTCTGCTAAATTATAGTATTTCTGCTTTTTATAGTATTTGTGCTAAAACATAGTATTTCTACTAAATGTAGTATTTATGCTTAATCATAGTATTTCTATATATTTCTGCCAGGTCCCCAGGCAGCCAATCCTCTGTGAGGACTGAGAAATTCAAATTTTCAAATCAGGGCCTGCACGGCTTCCCAGCCAATCATATATGTGTCCTGAGGCATTCAAATTTGCATATTGGGGCCTTCATGGCTTCTAAGCCAGCCAATCATATCTGAGGGCTGAGGAATTCAAATCCACAAATCAGGGCCTGCACAGCTTCCCAGCCAGCCAATCATGTATGTGGGCTCCAGGTATTCAAATTTGCATATTGGGGAATTCGTGGCTTCTAAGTCAACAAGTCATCCATGTCATATATCTCTAAAAATTCATATTTTAATGATAAATTGTCAACACTTGAAGATTCCCCCATCTCTTCTGAACAAAACGGTGTAAGAATGACCGCTCTAGCCCCTATGGTTAGGAAATTATGGTCATTTGTTTGAGGGGAATCCTCACTATGTGAAATAAACTGAAAGAAGCAGGTCTATGTCTCTGTGCTGCGTGTGTAAAAAGATGCACCTGTTTTGGCGGGAAAACGTAAACAGCCTCTCTGATTGGTGGATTCAAATTCAGCAGCTCCCAGGCTGACCTAGAAACTTAGTCCTCTCTCCCTGTGTGTGTGTGTGTGTGTGTGTGTGTGTGTGTGTGTGTGTGTTTAGTGGGAGAGAGAGGACCCTGCCCTTATTTGACAGCATGTCATTGTAGGATTTAAATTGAACATAGTTAGACTGGTTGACTGGATTAGAGCCTGTGTTTGTGTGTCCCTCTGTGCATTTGTGTTTCAATAAGTTATTACTATTCTGCTAAATCATAGTATTTCTGGTACTTTTCGGTACTTGTGCTAAATACAGTATTTCTGCTAAATCATACTATTTCTGCTTTTCATAGGATTTGTGCTTAATATAGTATTTCTGCTAAATTATAGTTTTTCTTCTTTTTATAATATTTGTGCTAAAACATAGTATTTCTACTAAATGTAGTATTTATGCTTAATAATAGTATTTCTATATATTTCTGCCAGGTCCCCAGGCAGCCAATCCTCTGTGAGGACTGAGACATTCAAATTTTCAAATCAGGGCCTGCACAGTTTCCCAGCCAATCAAATAAGTGTCCTGAGGCATTCAAATTTGCATATTGGGGCCTTCGTGGCTTCTAAGCCAGCCAATCATATCTGAGGGCTGAGGAATTCAAATCCACAAATCAGGGCCTGCACGGCTTCCCAGCCAGCCAATCACATATGTGGTCTCAGGCATTCAAATTTGCATATTGGGGAATTCGTGGCTTCTAAGTCAACAAGTCATCCATGTCATATATCTCTAAAAATTCATATTTTAATATTAAATTGTCAACACTTGAAGATTCCCCCATCTCTTCTGAACAAAACGGTGTAAGAATGACCGTTCTAGCCCCTACGGTTAGGAAATTACGGTCATTTGTTTGAGGGGAGTCGTCACTATGAGAAATAGACTGCAAAAATCCTGTGTCTCTCTGTGCTGCTGCGTGTGTAAACAGATGCACCTGTTTTGGTGGGGAAAAGTGCACAGCCTCTCTGATTGGTGGATTCAAATTCACCAGCTCCCAGGCTGACCTAGAAACTTACTTCTCTCTCCCTGTGTGTGTGTGTGTGTGTGTGTGTGTGTGTGTGTGTGTGTGTGTGTGTGTGTGTGTGTGTGTGTGTGTGTGTGTGTGTGACAGACAGAGAGAGAGAGAGAGAGAGAGAGAAAGGCTTTTAATGGGATGATCTCATTCTAAGATTTAAATTCAATATATTTAGACTGGTTGACTGAATTGGATCTTGTGTGTGGGTCTCTCTGTGCATGTGTGTTTCCTCATGTGTACATATTTGTGATTGTGTGGCTGTAATAAATGTTTTTGCAGATTTTTGTCATTTAACAAGTATATTTGAGGGACCCTCAGCATGTTCAGCATTTTTTCAGCTGTCCATTTTGCTTTTCCAATTTTTCTGTTTAACTTATTACTATTGTGCTAAATCATACTATTTCTGCTATTTTATAAGATTTGTGCTTAATATACTATTTCTGCTTTTATAGGATTTGTGCTTAATATAGTATTTCTGCTAAATTTAGTATTTCTGATTAATTATAGTTTTTCTACTAAATCATAGTACAGTATTTCTGCTTTTTATGGGATTTGTGTTAAAACAAAGTATTTCTACTAAATGTAGTATTTGTGCTTAATCATACCATTTCTGCTTTTTATAGGATTTGTGCTTAATATGGTATTTCTGCTAAATTATAGTATTTCTGCCAAATTATAATATTTGTGCTAAAACATAGTCTCAATTTAAAATTACAATATTCATAGTTCATCACAGTGTCTCTGGTAAATCACAATATTTCTGCTCTGTTGTACTATTTTTCTAAATCATAGTGTTTCTGTAATGTTTAAGTATTTTTGGCTAAATATATTCTTTCTGTTATCTTATACTATTTCTCCTAAATTCTTGTATTTTTGAGAAGTTATCATGTTTCTGGTAAGTTACAATATTTCTGCTAAATTCTGCTATGCTATTGTATTTCTGCCAAGTATTATGTTTCCTCTAAGATATTGCAGTTCTGCTAAGTTATTCCATTTTAGCAAACTTCTTTTGCTTCTGCAAAGTTTTTACAATTTCTGCAACTTTTCAGCTTTTTCAGCTACTTTTTGCATACAGCTTCAGCTTTAAGCATCCACACTGCATTTTCGCAGGAAATGCAAATTTTTCTAGTTATTATTATTATTCCGGGTGTTTCCGTACACTTTTCGCCGTAGAACTACTTCCACAATTTTCAGCCGATTTTCACCATTCAAATTTTAAACTATTCTGCTATTTTTGCTCTTTCCGGCTATATCTTTTGGTATTTTTAACTATTATACTTTTTAAAATATTCCACTTTTTTCCTTTAATTTGTCCCATTGAAATTAATGGGAAACTTCAGCAATTCTGCTAAATTTTGCTTGTTTTTGAAACTTAACTACTTCCTCATACTTTCACCTAGAACAACCATTCAAATTTTAAAATGTTCACAAATTATTGGGCTATTCAGGTATGATTCAGCTTTTTCAAATCTTTTACTGTTTTACTTTTATGCCTCTTAAAGTTTTGACTTGCAAAATTGTGATTTTTCACAAAATACATGCGTTGTTATGGTTGCTATGCTCTTGGCTTCCAGTGTGCCACTGAAGCTTTTGCAGTCTTCTCTTCATGTCCGAACAACTGTTTGCTACTTGCTCAATATTCACTCAACTTCCACAAATTATACATCAAAACGTAGGTATTTTTGCTGGCTTTCAGAAAATGTCACTATCATTGTTGTGGTATTCATAGAACTTTCGCAAATCTCCTCAGACTAACACAAGGTCAGAAAACTCTCCATATAAAGTCAATGGAGAGTTTGTTCAAAATCACCGCTGCATTTCTGTAATGAGAGGCATATTCGAATCGTCATATCTCCTTAACGAAGCAAAGTTAAGACATGAGGCTTGTCCCGGCATATCTTCAGACACTCCTGACGCTCACAATTCAAGAATTTCTTTCTCAACTATTACCGTTCTGAAATGAGTTGGACTTGTTTGAGGGTAGGAAATTCGTCCTTCGCTCAGATTTCTTCAGATTTCAAAGTCTGGAAATGAACCACTTTTTTCTCTCGTCATAACTTTTTGTTGGATTTCCACAGAGACCTGAAAATTTCCATGATTGTTCACCAAAGCCTGCTGTCTCTTACGGTGAAAGAATGATATCGATACTCCAAATAGATTTCAAGTTACAAAGCGTTGTTTGAGGGCAAGTCAAGGCAGTTTTTGCTTCGCTCTACTCAGTTATGATGCATTAGAAGTCAAATATCTTTAATAATTCATATTTTAATGATAAATTGTAAACACTGGAAGATTCCCCCATGTCTTCTGAACAAAACGGTGTAAGAATGACCGTTCTAGCCCCTACGGTTAGGAAATTACGGTCATTTTTTTGAGGGGAGTCGTCACTATGAGAAATAGACTGCAATAATCCTGTGCCTCTCTCTGCTGCGTGTGTAAAAAGATGCACCTTTTTTGGCGGGAAAACGTAAACAGCCACTCTGATTGGTGGATTTAAATTCGGCAGCTCTCTCCCTCTGTGTGTGTGTGTGTGTGTGTGTGTGTGTGTGTGTGTGTGTGTGTGTGTGTGCGCGTGTGTGTGTGTGTGTGTTTAGTGGGAGAGAGAGAACCCTACCCTTATTTGGCAGCATGTCATTGTAGGATTTAAATTGAATATAGTTAGACTGATTGACTGGATTAGAGCCTGTGTTTGTGTGTCCCTCTCTGCATTTCTGTTTCAATATGCCTCCATATTTGTAATTTTGTAAGTTATTGCTATTCTGCTAAATCATAGTATTTCTGGTACTTTTCGGTACTTGTGCTAAATACAGTATTTCTGCTAAATTATAGTATTTCTGCTTTATTATACTATTTGTGCTAAAACATAGTATTTCTACTAAATGTAGTATTTCTGCTTTTTATACTATTTGTGCTAAATTATAATATTTCTGCTTTTTATACTATTTGTGCTAAATTATAATATTTCTGCTTTTTATACTATTTGTGTTAAATTATAATATTTCTGCTTTTTATACTATTTGTGCTAAAACAGTATTTCTACTAAATGTAGTATTTCTGCTTTTTATACTATTTGTGCTAAATTATAATATTTCTGCTTTTTATACTATTTGTGCTAAATTATAATATTTCTGCTTTTTATACTATTTGTGCTAAATTATAATATTTCTGCTTTTTATACTATTTGTGCTAAAACATAGTATTTCTACTAAATGTAGTATTTATGCTTAATCATACTATTTCTGCTTTTTATAAGATTTGTGCCTAATATAGTATTTCTGCTTTTTATAGGATTTGTGCTTAATATAGTATTTCTGCTAAATTATAGTATTTCTGCTTTTAATAGGATTTGTGCTTTATATAGTATTTCTGCTTTTTATAGAATTTGTGCTTAATATAGTATTTCTGCTTTTTATAGAATTTGTGCTTTATATAGTATTTCTGCTTTTTATAGGATTTGTGCTTAATATAGTATTTCTGCTAAATTATAGTATTTCTGCTTTTTATAGTATTTGTGCTAAAACATAGTATTTCTACTAAATGTAGTATTTATGCTTAATCATAGTATTTCTATATATTTCTGCCAGGTCCCCAGGCAGCCAATCCTCTGTGAGGACTTAGACATTCAAATTTTCAAATCAGGGCCTGCACGGTTTCCCAGCCAATCATATATGTGTCCTGAGGCATTCAAATTTGCATATTGGGGCCTTCATGGCTTCTAAGCCAGCCAATCATATCTGAGGGCTGAGGAATTCAAATCCACAAATCAGGGCCTGCACGGCTTCCCAGGCAGCCAATCATATATGTGGCCTCAGGCATTCAAATTTGCATATTGGGGGAATTCGTGGCTTCTAAGTCAACAAGTCATCCATGTCGTATATCTCTAAAAATTCACATTTTAATGATAAATTGTTAACACTGGAAGATTCCCCCATCTCTTCTGAACAAAACGGTGTAAGAATGACCGCTCTAGCCCCTACGGTTAGGAAATTATGGTCATTTGTTTGAGGGGAGTCCTCACTATGAGAAATAGGCTGCAATAATCCTGTGCCTCTCTCTGCTGCGTGTGTAAAAAGATGCACCTGTTTTGGCGGGAAAAAGTACACAGGCTCTCTGATTGGTGGATTCAAATTCAGCAGCTCCCAGGCTGACCTAGAAACTTACTTCTCTCTCCCTGTGCATTTTTATGCTGATTTTTTCATTTAACAAGTATATTTGAGGGACCCTCAGCATGTTCAGCATTTTTTCAGCTGTCCATTTTGCTTTTCCAATTTTTCTGTTTAACTTATTACTATTGTGCTAAATCATACTGTTTCTGCTATTTCATAAGTTTTGTGCTTAATATAGTATTTCTGCTTTTAATAGGATTTGTGCTTAATATAGTATTTCTGCTTTTTATAGAATTTGTGCTTAATATAGTATTTCTGCTTTTTATATGATTTGTGCTTAATATGGTATTTCTGCTAAATTATAGTATTTCTGCTTTTTATAGTATTTGTGCTAAAACATAGTATTTCTACTAAATGTAGTATTTATGCTTAATCATACTATTTCTATATATTTCTGCCAGGTCCCCAGGCAGCCAATCCTCTGTGAGGACTGAGACATTCAAATTTTCAAATCAGGGCCTGCACGGTTTCCCAGCCAATCATATAAGTGTCCTGAGGCATTCAAATTTGCATAATGGTGCCTTCATGGCTTCTAAGCCAGCCAATCATATCTGAGGGCTGAGGAATTCAAATCCACAAATCAGGGCCTGCACAGCTTCCCAGCCAGCCAATCATATATGTGGCCTCAGGCATTCAAATTTGCATATTGGGGAATTCGTGGCTTCTAAGTCAACAAGTCATCCATGTCATATAGCTCTAAAAATTCATATTTTAATGATAAATTGTCAACACTTGAAGATTCCCCCATCTCTTCTGAACAAAACGGTGTAAGAATGACCGTTCTAGCCCCTACGGTTAGGAAATTATGGTCATTTGTTTGAGGGGAGTCGTCACTATGAGAAATAGACTGCAATAATCCAGTGTCTCTCTCTGTGCTGCGTGTGTAAACAGAAGCACCCGTTTTGGTGGGGAAAAGTGCACAGCCTCTCTGATTGGTGGATTCAAATTCAGCAGCTCTCTCCCTCTGTGTGTTTGTGTGTGTGTGTGTGTGTGTGTGTGTGTGTGTGTGTGTGACAGAGAGAGAGAGAGAGAGAGAGAGAGAGAGAGAGAGAAAGCCTTTTAATGGGATGATCTCATTGTAAGATTCAAATTCAATATATTTAGACTGGTTGACTGAATTGGATCTTGTGTGTGTGTCTCTCTGTGCATGTGTGTTTCCTCATGTGTACATATTTGTAATTGTGTGGCTGTCATAAATTTTTTGGCAGATTTTTGTTATTTAACAAGTATATTTGAGGGACCCTCAGCATGTTCACCATCTTTTCAGCTGTCCATTTTGCTTTTCCAATTTTTCTGTTTAACTTATAAGATTTGTGCTTAATATAGTAATTTCTACTAAATGTAGTATTTATGCTTAATCTTCTGAACAAAACGGTGTAAGAATGACCGCTCTAGCCCCTACGGTTTGGAAATTATGGTCATTTGTTTGAGGGGAGTCCTCACTATGAGAAATAGGCTGCAATAATCCTGTGCCTCTCTCTGCTGCGTGTGTAAAAAGATGCACCTGTTTTGGCGGGAAAAAGTACACAGGCTCTCTGATTGGTGGATTCAAATTCAGCAGCTCCCAGGCTGACCTAGAAACTTACTTCTCTCTCCCTGTGCATTTTTTTGCTGATTTTTTCATTTAACAAGTATATTTGAGGGACCCTCAGCATGTTCAGCATTTTTTCAGCTGTCCATTTTGCTTTTCCAATTTTTCTGTTTAACTTATTACTATTGTGCTAAATCATACTGTTTCTGCTATTTCATAAGATTTGTGCTTAATATAGTATTTCTGCTTTTATAGGATTTGTGCTTAATATAGTATTTCTGCTTTTTATAAGATTTGTGCTTAATATAGTATTTCTACTAAATGTAGTATTTATGCTTAATCATATTATTTCTGCTTTTCATAGTATTTGTGCTTAATATAGTATTTCTGCCAAATTATAATATTTTTGCTAAAACATAGTCTTAATTTAAAATTACAATATTCATAGTTCATCACAGTGTCTCTGGTAAATCACAATATTTCTGCTCTGTTGTACTATTTTTCTAAATCATAGTGTTTCTGTAATGTTTAAGTATTTTTGGCTAAATATATTTTTTCTGTTATCTTATACTATTTCTCCTAAATTCTTGTATTTTTGAGAAGTTATCATGTTTCTGGTAAGTTACAATATTTCTGCTAAATTCTGCTCTGCTATTGTATTTCTGCCAAGTATTATGTTTCCTCTAAGATATTGCAGTTCTGCTAAGTTATTCCATTTTAGCAAACTTCTTTTGCTTCTGCAAAGTTTTTACAATTTCTGCAACTTTTCAGCTTTTTCAGCTACTTTTTGCATACAGCTTCAGCTTTAAGCATCCACACTGCATTTTCGCAGGAAATGCAAATTTTTCTAGTTCTTTATTATTCCGGGTGTTTCCGTACACTTTTCGCCGCAGAACTACTTCCACAATTTTTGTGCTATTTTCACCGTTCAAACTCTAAACTGTTCTGCTCTTTCTGCTAATGCCGGCTATGACTTTTGGTGTTTATTACTATTATACTTTTTAAAATATTACACTTTTTTCCTTTAATTTGTCCCATTGAAATGAATGGGAAACTTCCACAATTTTGCTAAAACTTTCTTGTCTTTGAAACTTAACTACTGCCTCATACTTTCACCTAGAAACTCCATTCAAACTTTAAAACGTTCTCAAATTATTGGGCTATTCCTGTGTGATTCAGCTTTTTCAGATCTTCTACCGTTTTCATCTTATCTCTCTTTAAGTCTTCAGTTGCAAAATTGTGATTTTTCAGAAAATACATGCGTTGCTATGGTTGCTATGCAATTAACTCAGAGGGGACAGTGAAACTGTTTGAATTTTCTCTTCATGTCCGAACAACTTCTTGCTACCCCCTCAATTTCCACTCAAGCCCCACAAATTATACATCAAAACGTAGGTATTTTTGCTGGCTTTCAGAAAATGTCCCTATCATTGTTGTGGGACACATAGATATTTTGCAAATCTCCTCAGAGTAACACAAAGTCAGAAAACTCTCCATATAAAGTCAATGGAGAGTTTGTTCAAAATCACCGCTGGATTCCTGTAATGAGAGGCATTTTCAAATTGTCATATCTCCTTAACGAAGCAAAGTTAAGACATAAGGCTTGTCCCAATATATCGTCAGACACTTCTGATGCTCACAATTCAAGAATTATTTTCTCACCTATTACCGTTAGGAGATGAGTTAGACTTGTTTGAGGGTAGGAAATTTGTCCCTCGCTCAGATTTCATGAGATTTCAAATTCTGGAAATGAGCCACTTTTTTCTCTCATGATATCTTTTTGATGGATTTCCACAGAGCCCTGAAAATTTCCATGACTGTTCACCAAAGCCTGGTGTTTCTTACGGTGAAAGAATGATTTTGATGCTCCATATAGATTTAGAGTTACCAAAGGTTGTTTGAGAGCAAGTCAAGGCAGTTTTTGCTTCGCCTCTACACAGTTACAGTGTATTACAAGTCATATATCTTTAATAATTTATAGTTTATCTCTGAATTATGAAGACCTGAAGATTCCCCCATCTCTTCTGAATAAAACGATGTCTGAATGACCGTTCTAGCCTCTACGGTTAGGAAATTATGGCCATTTGTTCGAGGGGAATCCTGAATGTCAGAAATACACTGAAGAAAACTCACACCTCTCTCTGTGTCTGTGTCTGTGTGTGTAAGGGCTGACTACAGCAGGTGCAGCTAATTTAACTGACCTACATATACCAAGCCCAGACTCTCAACAGCTCCTGTACCCTTTACTGTCTGTGTATGTGTGTCTGTGTATCAATATTTCTCCTATGTTTAGGTATTACTCCTCAATCATAGTATTTCTGCTAAAGCAAAGTACTTCTACTACATCTTAGTACTTCTGCTAAATCATAGTATTTTTTGAAAAATCATAGTATATTTGCCAAATCATGGTATTTGTGCAAAATCATGGTTTTGGGGCCAAATCATAATATTTCTGTTATTTTATAATATATGTGCTGAATATATTATATGTGCCAAATCACAGTATTTATACCAAATTATAGTATTTATGCCAAATTACAGTATTTCTGCTAAAAAGCAGAAATAGTCCTTTTTAGCAGGAATGTCTGCCAAAATATAGTATTTATGTTAAAACATAGTATTTCTGCTAAATCAGAGTATTCCTGCCAAATCATAGTATTTGTACTGAAACATAGTACTTCTGCCCAATCATATTATTTGTACTAAATGATAGTACTTGTGCCAAATCATAGTATTTGTGCCAAAGCATCGTATTTGTATGGAGTCATAGTATTTCTTCTAAATCATAGTATTTCAATCAAATCTCAGTAGTTGTTGTTAAAACGCAGTATTATTGCAAAATCATAGTATTTGTACCCATTCATAGTATTTCTGCTAAATCATAGCATTTGTGCCAAATCATGGTATTTGTGCAAAAACATAGTATGTCTGCAAAACCATAGTATATCCCTTATGTTATAGTATTACTACTAAGGCATAGTATTTCTGCCAAATCATAGTATTTGTACTAAATCATAGTACTTGTGCCAAATCATAGTATTTGTTGCACATCATAGTATTGGAACCAAAACATAGTATTTGTCCCAAAGCATCGTATTTGTATGGAGTAATAGTATTTCTTCTAAATCATAGTATTTCAATCAAATCTCAGTAGTTGTGTTAAAATGCAGTATTATTGCCAAATCATAGTAGTTGTACCCAATCATAGTATTTTTGCCAAATCGTGGTATTTGTGCCCAATTAATAATTCTGTTGTGTTATAGTATTACTACTAAGGCATAGTATTTATGCCAAATCATAGTATTTATGCCAAATTACAGTATTTCTGCTAAAACGCAGAAATACTACCTTTTAGCAGGATTTTCTACCAAAAGATAGTACTTCTGCTAAATCAGAGTATTATTGCTAAATCATAGTATTTGTACTAAATCATAGTACTTGTGCTAAATCATAGTATTTGTTGCACTTCATAGTATTGGAACCAAAACATAGTATTTGTCCCAAAGCATCGTATTTGTATGGAGTCATAGTATTTCTTCAAAATCATAGTATTTCAATCAAATCTCAGTAGTTGTGTTAAAATGCAGTATTATTGCCAAATCATAGTATTTGTACCCAATCATAGTATTTTTGCCAAATCGTGGTATTTGTGCCCAATTAATAATTCTGTTATGTTATAGTATTACTACTAAGTCGTAGAATATCTGTTATGTTATAGTGTATCTGCGGAATATAGTATTTGTGCCAAATCGTAGTATTTATACCAAATCACAGTATTTGTGCTAAAACATAGTATTTCTGCCATATTGTGGCATTTGTGCAAGAACATTGAACTGTTATGTTATAGTATTACTACTAAGTCATAGTATTTCTGCGTTGTTATAGTATTTGTGCTAAAACGTAGTATCTCTGCCAAGTCATAGAATTACTGCAATTTCATAGTTTTTTTAGGAAATCTGTTATGTTATAGTATTACTACTAAGTCATAGTATTTCTACCAAATCATAGTATTTGTGTGAATTTGTATACTGTAATATCACTGTAGTATGTAGTGGCTAAGTAGGGAGTGATTACAGTGTAAATAGGTCATCTCTTGTGTTGGAGTGCCCTCTTGTGGCGCCTTTTGGGTAGTGCCTTAGTAAACGTGAACCCTGTAAAAAGTGGCATCAGACTGATTTGTAGTGGAGGAATTTGTTGCCAGTTTTCTTAATCTTTAATCTGTATGCATGTTGTAATGCATACCCTGTTCTTAATCATAGAAACCACACCATATCACCTCTCCACATCCTCCTACTGTATGCCATACCTCCCTGTACCATCCATCTGACCGCAATAAACTCCACCTGTGGTAATCTAATCTCTGGATGTCAGCCTCTCCTTCTGACCAAGGATAGTTACTATTGCAGCACCACCCAGCATTAAACTGACGTACACCATTCTGTACAATAGTATTTGTGCTAAAAAGTAGTATTTCTGCCAAATCATAGTATTACTGCTATTTTATACTATTTAAGCGAAATTACAGTGTTTCTGCAAAAACACTGCATTTCTGCTAAATCATAGTATTTCTTTCAACTTATAGTACTTGTACTAAATTACAGTATTTGTGACAAAGTGTAGTATTTGTTCCAAAACATAGTATTACTGGTAAATCATAGTATTTGAGCCAAATCATAGTATTTGTGCTAAAACATAGTATTTCTTCCAAATCATAGTATTTGTGCCAAAGCATAGTATTTCTTCCAAATCATAGTATAACTGCACAATAAAGGTTCTTGAGCCACATCAGTGTTTGTGCCAAATCTTAGTATTTCCTCTAAATCCTAGTAATTCTGCTCAATGATAGAATTTCTGCTATGCTGTAGTACTTTTTTCCTAGATTGTAGTACTTCTGCTAAGTCAAAGTATTTCATGTAAATCATAGTATTTCTACCAAGTCCCAGTGTTTCTGCTAAATCATAAATAATGTTTTAGCACAAATTGTAGGATTTGGCAGAATATTCTATGTTCCAGCACAAATGCTATGATTTGGCAGGAAAAAAAATATTATTTAGTATAAATACTAAGTTTTAGAAGAAATACTATGTTTAAACTTTAAAATATTCTGCTATTTCTGCTGATGTTTGTTATGACTTTTGACCATTGAAATGAATGGAACACATTATCAATGGCCTCACTGATTTTGCATGCTGGACTGAGCTGTGTTTTAGCTCAGTGAGATAAGCGTCCGTTCTCAGACTGGGAGGCCTGGGTTCAAATCCCGCTTATGGCAACATTTCTTTCAGTCAACAGTTAAACTTTGTTAACTCTTTTCAACACAAATTTAAGCTTTTTCACCCCTTTTCAACACAATTTTCGTTTTTTTCACCACTTTTCAGCACAAATACCAGCTTTTTCAGCTGTTTTCAGCAAAAACCTCTTTTCAGCAGAATTCTGCTCATTGAATTCTTTTCAGCACAAATTCTGCTCATTCAACTCTTTTCAGCAAAATTTTCAGTTTTTTCTGCTGTTTTCAGAAAAAAACTCTTTTCAGCAAAATTCTTCTGATTGAACTCTTTTCTGCCCAAATTCTGCTTATTCACCTCTTCTGAAACATTTTCAGCCTTTCCACCTCTTATCAGCACAATTCTCAGCAGCTTCTGCTCATTTCAGCACAATTGTCAATCTCTCCACCTCTTCTTTGTGAGAATGACTTTGGCTCAGTGAGCTAAATAGCTGCCCTTAGACCAGGAGGGCCAGGTTTGAATCCTGCTCAGGGCAACCTTTTTTTTTTTTTTCAACTTTTTCAGCTTTTTTCTGCAGACATCTTCAGCATTAAGGCATCCACACAGCATTTTCGCAGGAAATGCAAATTTTTCTAGTTAATATAAATTTTTCTTGTGTTGTAAAAGATGTTTTCTGATTGTCATTTTATTTTGGAAATGATTTTATTTTGGTGATTATAGGTGACTTCACTTTCTGTTCCGTATGTTAGCGCGAACTGCTAAAAATGAATGTATGGTTTTCCCTCCGGTGTTGCTGTCAGTAAAAGAAACGGGAAAAGTAAGCAACAAACAAAGTGTGTGCATTATTGAGAGAACATGGCCGAAGAAGAAGTAAACTCTTTGAGCTCAACAGGTTATGGGCCCAGACCTGACACAACAGGAGGAAGATGGCAGAGGTTAGTGTTCAACGGAGACGAAAACAGTTACGAACTTTGGGAGGCAAAGGCTACGTCCACACGTACCCGGGTATTTTTGAAAACGCAGATTTTTCTATGCGTTTGCACCTTTCGTCCACACGTACACGGCGTTTTCGGTCACTGAAAACGGAGATTTCTAAAAACGCCGGCCAGGGTGGATAATTTCGAAAACTCGTTTTTGCATTTATGTGTGGACAGAAAACTTAGCGTCAAAGGTGTGCGCCTTTTCTGACGTCACACTGTGCGCCACGTTATTGTTTTGGTGAAATGAATTTCTACAATACTTTTACTGTTAATTGTACTCTCTGCAGTGTTTAAATGCTTACATATGCACACACAGTTACTGTCCCTCCACACATACCACTGTGCTGCTTCTATGCCCCAGCTTTGTTTACTATTTCCCACCGAGGCTTCTAGACTTCTGATTGGCCAACATATCGCCACCTGTTGCTTTGGCATGTTCCTAGCAGCATTTTCCTTCATTTCTGCGTTTACGTGTGGACGGAATTATTTTTTTAAAACGAAAAAGGAAAATCTCAGTTTTCAAAAATACCCGTGTACGTGTGGACGTAGCCAAAGTTTCTCGGCCACATACGGATCATTGGTCTAAAGGACACTATATTATCAACCACTAACCCAGATGCAGAGAAGAATTCTGAATGCTACGCTGAACTGATTCATTTTCTCGATGATAAAAGCCTTTCACTGGTAATGAGAGATGCGACTGACGATGGAAGAAAAGCTTTAAAAATACTACGTGACCACTACGATAGTAAAGGCAAGTCCAGAATCATCGCACTGTACACAGAGCTGACGTCTTTACAGAAGAAACCAGATGAGACAGTGACAGATTATATTATCCGAGCTGAAAAAGCAGTGACCTCCCTAAGAAATGCAAAAGAAGTTATCAGTGATGGACGACTTATCGCTATGATTTTAAAGGGGCTTCCTGAAGCTTACAAGCCATTTGCTATTCACACAACTCAAAGCAGTGAAGATTTAACATTCACACAATTTAAAAGCAACCTACGAAGAAACAGAGAAATTTGATAACAAAGGAAAAGCGGAAAAGCGCTTCTCGTTTGACTCTCGGCGAAGGCAGTCGCACTTTTCTCCTCTCCTCCTTCCCCTTATCTTCCCTGCTTAGCCTCTTGTGTCCTTGTCTTGTCTCGTGTGTATTACTTTCCCTGGAACACTCTCTCACAGTCTGTTCTCTAAAACCTAAAAGAGAATTGTGGATTTGATCAACTGGTCTCTGAATGCTTTTGACACCCTTTTCTCAACAAGAAGTCTGGGCTCGGGAGAGGCTGAGTTCCCTGGAGGGACTTTCCCTGCCGGATACACGATGGACGGATGGCAGAAATGGAGGGTCGTGTGCCTGGCGGGACTGTCGATCGAGGACGCTGACGATATCTACCTCTTCGGAACCATGATAACAGGGTTCTTGCTGATCGGAGCTGGCTTGGCCCTGGCTTATCGGAGAATTAAGAGAGCGGAACCGGCTGTTCAAACCCCCCCAAGGCTGCCCGCTGGGATTGAAACGATGGGACGAGGCGTGACTTCTCAGAATGGGCTCACTGAGTGCAGCATGGTTAAGAGCTTGGAGAAGCTTACGGCTGCCGTGAATACTCAGAATAACACCTCTGAGCGAAAGTTGGATTACATCGTGGAACAGCTCACTGCAGTCGTGAGTTCTCAGAATTGGCTCTCTGAGCACAAGAATGACAACACCACGGAGCGCAAGTTTGATAACATCATGGAGAAGCTCGCGGTTCTCCAACGGGAGATTGAGAGACCAGTGTCGGAGTGTTAAAGAACAGCTTTGAAATTCTCATGAGCTGCTCGCATAAAAGAAAAATCAACAACATCAGCATCATAATGCGGATATCCCCTCAGCGCCAGCTGTTGGCTCAAGGCTTGAACCAAACAAAAACTCCCTGATAACGACTGTGTGTTGACTGTTCTTCCCACTCTGTGCAAGGCCACCTGGGTTGGCTGGTAGACTGTTTACTTAGCCTGATAGGGCGGAGGACAGTGTCTCAGCTGAACTATGGACACGCACACACATACACTTACACTGATAAGCACTCACACATCCCCCCTCCCCTTCCAATGCCTTCGATGCTTATTGGCTCCTGGGAACATGAGGCGGGTCTGGGCCCGCGCTGGAGAGTCGGCGCAGTGGCAGGATGGCTGCTGTGTTGCCTGGGATTACTCCTTATCCCCTACCCAACCCTGTTGCTGGTCACGTGCTCTATAATGTTGTGTGCTTTCTGTGCAGAGGAGTTTTTTTGTTTCCTGTTCTCATGCTGTCCTCTATAGCCCAGCATGAGTGGAGGTCTCTTTTGTTCCTCTTGTACTTTCCCATTGTAGTGTACATTTCAGTGTTTTTCTGTAATGCAACCATTCTCTGACTTGTATCCCCATGTGATGTCTGTGTTGTGTGTGTAAGGTCGGGGGGCGGGTTCATTCCACTGCAGGGCAACCTGCCACTGCATGTGGCGAATAAAATTTGAACTTGAACTTGAACATTGGTCTTGCAACCACTACTCAGGAAAGCATGTATTTAACCCAACTGTTAAATGGCATGGACAGAAAAAGGTACACATGTACTAAACTGTTTGGGGATAACCAAGGGGCCATTGCTTTGAGTAAAAACCCAGTGAACAGACAGAGGTCGAAGCATATTGATGTGAAATATCACTTCATTCGTGAAGCGGTAAACGAAGGGAAAATCCGCATTGAACACTGTCCCTCAGAAGAAATGGCTGCAGACATACTGACAAAACCAGTTACAAGAGCAAGACTCAGAAAGTTTAAAAAATGGTTCTTTGGAAATGCATAAGATGCTATGGGTTAACAGCATGAGAACAAGGGGGTGGTAGATTTGTGTTCTCACGAGTAAATATATTAATTTATCTTATGTTGTGAAAGATGTTTTCTCATTGTCATTTTATTTTGGAAATTATTTTATTTTGGTGATTATAGGTGACATCACTTCCTGTTCCGTATGTTGTGAAGCGCGAACTGCTAAAAATGAATGTATGGTTTTCCCTCCGGTGTTGCTGTCAATAAAAGAAACGGGAAAAGTAAGCAACAAACAAAAGGTGTGCATTATTGAGAGAACATGGCCAAAGAAGAAGAAAACTCTTCGAGCTCAACATTGAAGGATGTTTCAATTATCAGCAATTCGTGCAAGAGCAAAAGGTGTGATACAATTGCATTAACCAGAGTTAGGTGATGTAGTGCAGTTAGAATTTTTAAGGTTTAAAAAGTAAACAGAACGTCATAAGTAAGGTGCAGCACAGCCAGAGTAAGCAATCTCCTGTGCCAAAAGATGATCATTTGCCAAAAAAAAAAGTGATTTCTGGTTTTTAAACTGCTATAAATCACCCTTTGGCCTGTAATATGTGAAATATATGTCTAATATAGCCCTCATACGTGAAATCAGCAAATCCCCTGAGACAGGTAGAAGCCACACCGTTTTTGGCAAACTGACTTCTTTATTTATCCATTTTAAAAATCTCACTGACATTAACCCCCCCCCCCCCCCCCCCCCCCCCCCTTTAAGTGTGAGGCCACGAGGGTAGCAGAAATATAACAAATATAACAATCGTTCTATGAAGATATTTTAAGTGTCCAAACATGGACTAAATTGATTATAATTTGGGTACAATAACGCGGTCATGTAGATAATTCCAAAACAGGTAACTTCTTTATTGTAGATATAGCCCCTTTGTAAACCCTGTTCACTAAAGTCTATTAACAATATAAATAAAGACACACATTACACATAGAAACACCAGATATCACTTTGGCACAAACACAGAAACATCGGTGTAGCAGCTGGGGCCTGCGCAGCTCGCATCCCACCCTGCTGCTGTCTCCGCCCACGGACTGAGGATCTCCGTGACGAGCACACCCGCGGACTGCTGCTGCTCCTCCGACAGTCACCGTGGAGAGACGGCGCCCGTGGAGCTGCCGTAAAAACCCGGACACGGACGACCAGAATCGGCTCAAAAACAAGGCGAGTAACGGCTTTTATGTTTGTGTAGAAATTCACGGGAGAGGCTGATGTTTAAATCGCTTCCTCCTTGCTGCGAAAGTGCTGGATGTTAGGAATATTCGCCTGTCTGTTACACAGAAGGGAACAAAGCATATTAAAGGAACATTTGAGCCATTTCGATGGGGTCTGAGCTCTAGATATGCTTTAGAAATGCTTTCCTGCCATAAATAAGACGAAAAATGACGAGCTGCCACGTGGGTGAATGTGTGTGTGTGTCGGGGGGAAGAACGCATTTTAATGCAGATGAAATGTGGAGCAAGGGGAAATTCAATTTGAGTCTGATGAGTATATATACAGAGATACGTTAATATTAAATGCACTGAGTGACAGTTAGGAAGCGCTGCCATCCTCTCCGTGGGCTGTCCCACATGAAAGATCAGCTGCTCAGCATCTCTAATCAGCTGCTCAAAAAAAGGGAAAAACTCCAGATTATTCTCCTAATATTTGCTTCCCCTCCTTTCAGACACCTCCAGCTACAGTCATGAGATGTGTAGAGTATCTGCAGGCAGCTGTGCAGTGTGCAAAGAATGAAAATGGGGAAACAGGATGTCAGACCTTTCATTTTCACCCACTCAGAAAGAGAGACATGTACACTTTATAGGGGAAAACACAGGAGGAGATGTAAGGAGCTGAAGCATGTCTCCCTCATAATAAAAACAAACAACAACATATGTGTGTTAAATTGTTCCCTGGGGTCCGATTTTTGTTTTTCTTGACATACATTTTCATCATAAATTAAGTGACAGAAGCTCTGAATTTCCCTGTGGGTGACTTCACTACTCAAACAAAAGCTGCATAGACGCCGGTTTTGCATAGTTGTTCAAAGCATGCCTAACTTTTAGCTCCGCGTCACAGAGCTAAAACCAAAGTACAATAGTACTGAACTCTAAAAGAGCGATGTAGCTTCCTGGGTTAAAAAAAAGGAACCGCTGTGTGCTAACCCTGAAAGTGATATTAACAATAAATCAAATGTCTAACTGTCAGAGTCAGTTATTTAGTTTAAGGTTTTGTTATAGTCGAGAAGTCAGAAAGCTACCACCGTTTTATCCTCAGACACGAGATTTGACAAGGTGCTGCAAACATTCCTCAGAGATGTTAGTTCATGTTGACTCGATAGCATCACACCGTCGCTGCAGATTTGTCGGCTCTGTGATGCAACTTTCCTGTTTCACCACATCCCAAGGTGCGTTTTCCAATTGAGATCTGGGGACAATGGGGACGTCATGGTACAGTAAAGTCCTTGTAATGTTCAAGAAACCAGTTTGAGATCTCAAACTGAGCCTCACTTTCTTCCCTAGCAAGCGTGACAACAGGGCAAATTCTCCCAGAGAAGTACCACTCACTGGCTGTTTTCTCTTTTTGGGATAATTATCTGTAAACCTGCAGATGGTCCTCTTGAAAATCCCAGCACATAAATCACCTTTCTTCGCCATTCTGATGCCCAGTTTGAACTTCAGTGGTTTGTCTTGACCTTATCTACATGCCTATTGCCACATTCCAGATACCTCGGAACTTGGATATTGGAACTTGGGAGTGACGCCACTCCCAAGTTTCAGGAAACTTATAGCATAATACTTATTTTTTTGCACGTAAAAATCAAATTCACAGATAGAGCCTGGTCAGTGCTCTGCATATGGCTTAGTAAGTCAAAAATACACAACAATGGCTGTACAGATTCAGAGTTAACAGTTTTGGCACGGTTTACACTGTTTACGTTCAGTGCCGCCATCTTGGAATGCTAACTATGTGTGCTAACTATATGTTGGTCTGCTGGTCTCTTTACTAGTGGAAAATTCGAGTGAAGGGCATGCTCCACTAAAATTTTCTGACTTATCCAGAAACACACTGTTAATGCATTGCATATCTGTCAACTGATTGGCAGATTAGATATCTACATTAATGGACCATTGTAACATTAATTGAACATTGTAACTTAGCTGTAATGTGAATACAGCTAAGTTTAGCTATTTTGCTACAATTCTTTCTTTCAAAGTGATCATTTACCCAATGGAAAAAACATTTCAGGTGTCACCGAATAAAACAAAATGTTCACTTTTTAAAACATTGTCCACATTAGAGTGACAAAGGAGAATAAACCTTTTACTGGCTTGTGATTGAGTTGCTGTATGAGTGTATAATGTCCTGTTGTTTTACAGTTATGTGAAGGGGTTAGAAGGGTCTCAACAAACCCTTTAGTCTTTACCTTCACAGAAGGTGGCTAAGCAACATTTAATGTTATTCTTAACAGGTGCAAGGTCTGGAATAATGCTTAGGTGGGTGGTCTGGGCATTATAACAAGCTGATCAGGGTTACCAGTAGGGCTCGGTATCGTCACTGATTTCTAGAATCGATTCAATTCCGATTCACAAGGTCCCGAATCGATTTGATCCACGATTCGATTCAAATGATTCGATTTAAATCTGGGAAATTTTGCCTCAGACAGTCAGAAATGTTACAATTCAGATCAGTACATTTGCATATTTTTGTATCTATAAAAAGGAAGCTGACACTCGCAAGACTTTATCAAAGGTGTGAGCATCACAGCACATGCCTTTGTGTCAAAGCAGCTGAAGATAAAACACAGAAAAACATGAAGGTGATTTTCTTTGCCTGGGATTTTATAAAAAATATTCTGCAGTACATCAAAAACGAAAGAAACACATTAATCAACTTATGAACATTACCTCTGAAGTTACAGAGGTTTTATCAGAGACACTGCTAAGCATTTTGCATAATTTTAAAAAGTTTAAATTTGTTCAGTAGCCCATTGAACAGCAGAAATTAGGTTTTCTTTTCGGAAGTAAGTAAAAGGGAAAAAAACAGCGGCCGACAGCGCTGTAAATTACGGTAGACTTGTGCGTAACAAGCAAGCAAATAATGCAGAAAACAGATTTTTAGACGGGAAACTGTTCTTGAAGTGTACTGTGTGTGTGAGAGAGAGAGAGGGAGAGCTGTGCATAAAGTGTGATTTTTATTGTGGTAGAAGCAAAACAGCAAAAGTCAGAGTGAATTCATGACGATGTTTATGTGAAGCGTAGTTTGGATCTTCTTTTGCTGCTGGTTCCTAAGTTAATTTGTAAATTTTTGTAGTAAATTGTAAATATTGTAGAACTTTTCTTCTGTCATTTAATGGTCGGGCATTGTACAGCTACAAGCATTTCACCCCCATGTCATACTGTGTATGGTTGTGTGTGTGTGACAAATAAAATTTGAATTTGAATTTGAATTTGGTTCAGTCAGTATTGTTTGGAGAGAGATAAAACTAACAGCTTTAGAATCAGCGAAAAAATGACGTAAACACAAAGTGCGGAGCCGCCAAAACATCAGAATCGGCGAGCTGTTGGCTTTCAGCCTTGACCGTGTCCCTGCCGTCGGGTGAGAAAGGCGACATCTCACTGATTCTGATCTGCGGATCTGCGCTTTGTGTTTACGTCTTTGTGCAGTTCCTGCTCTCATTTACTGTTTTAGCTGATTGGTGGTTGTTGAAATTTTGTGAGGTTTCACCTGAGATTCTGGCATTTTGGGCAAAATAAATTTATATTAAAAAATCGATTCAGGATTTAATGAATCAATATCACGTTATCCAAGCCAGAATCGATTTTAATCGATTACCAAAACCCACCCCTAGTTACCAGCTTCAATGGTAAGTGGTTGTAATGTGCAAATTTCTGTTTGCATAGCACACTGGTGGTTAGGCTAGTTATCATGGCTTATTAAAGCGAGTGGAACCAGAGGGTGATGACTTTCGATGCCGTTGATGCAGGGATGTCAAACTCATTTTAGTTAATGATTGACACCCCTGCCTTTAGGTAACAACATCCACTTAAAACTTAAAGTTATAGTTGCAGTACTGTAAAGGTGCAAAATTGTGTCCACGTGAGTTGGGAATACAATCCGTGAAGATATTTCTCTGCTTTGTAGTTGACACAACTGGAAATTGTATCTTTGGGAAATGTTTTGCCAGGGTACTTACAGTAAAATAGGGCTATTCATTCAAAGGTTTGCGTGAGTTCATGTTAGTGTAAACTTAAGTCTCCCTTTCCACGCCACGTTTGTCCCTCAACCTTTTTGACCCTTCTTTTGTCAGTGCGCTCACAGTCTAAACTTATTTTGAAATGCTGATAAGTGAAAGCCTTTAACTGGAAATGTAGACGCTGTAGTCCCGTGGGGGCTTTCATTCTGCACACAGGAGAAATCATGGGATGATTCATGACTGCAGCTAAATCATTCCTAATGATTGTGGCAACACAACAGTCACCCGTCTGTCGGCTGGTATGCGTTGCCAAGTTTAATTTCCTTTATTTCAGGATGTACAAACCTTGATTCCAGCCAGTGAGGTTATTATAACTCGGACATTCCCCTGGTTTTCCGTAACTGATTACCTGTTTTAATAAAGAGTCATTGTCTGATTTCCTTGTGTTTATAACCTTGGCTCTGCTGGCATTTTGTGAGTCCTTTAGGGTCAGAGCAAAGTGAGTAAAATTACAGCAGACAGTTTACCTTTTTACGGAGCCCTGCAGGGGACATGGGAGAGAAAAAAATTAAGACTGACTTTTGCGAGATCTCGCAAAACAAACTCGGGATCTCGCAAAACTTTTGCGAGATCTCGCAAAAGTTCTCGCAAAACTTTTTGAATTCCAACAATGGCGGCAGCTACTTAGTTGTAATATTACTCTTTCTGGGTCACAAAATACACTTTTAAGATATTTTGAGACGTGAATGTAGTTGTGTAAACGTCAGATATCTGCTCGGTTTACAAGACATCACATATTTGCAAAAGTGCTCCGACGTTTTCGGAGATGTATGAAACTTTTGCGAAATCTCGCAAAAGTTTTGCGTCTTAATGTTTTTTTCCTCCCATGTCCCCTTCGGGGCTCCGTACCTTTTCAACAGTGGTTTGAGGTAAATATGGGTTCAATTAAGTTTTAAAAGCACTAATATTGATGAGATTTAATTGGCATTTTGTTTTTATTTTGTGTTGGTATTTTAATTCTGTTTTTAATATTTTCTTTTCTATTCTCATGTATTTTTATTTCTATGTTCCCCACTTTGGTCAGTGTTGCTGCTTTAGAAATAAAGATGACTTGGCTGAACTTTAAAACCTCTGGAACAGTGTTCAGTTAAAATGCGATGAACAACCTCAAAACCCTTTGTTAAAACTTTACCAAGGCTAAAGTTGTTTGTTTGATGTTTGTAAACATGCCCATGTGTCCTGTAATGAAGTTTAACTTTATAAAGGGATCTTAATGAAGCCGCTTAGCTTGCTAGCATGGTGGTTACTATGATAATAGGGCTATTAATTAAATTCAGTATGTTTAAACCACCAACTGAAAGAAGCACCTTAGCTTGCTAGGATGCTCGTCAGCATGCTAATACAAACACAACAATGAGGGTTAGCTTGTTAGAACAAACTCAATAAAGATGCTTAGCTTTTTAGCTGAGAGGCTATTCATTTGTTTATTTTGACTACTGTTTCAGGTTTTGACTTGTCATCTAATTAAATAGCTTTGTTATCTCTTAAGTATAGTACAGTATAGCATTTTGCAGAATGATATTCAATATTAGACCTGTTTAGTGTTTGAATGTTTTATTTTTTTGTTTAGCTTGTTAGCATGCTAACATGTATTAATATTGCTTGGACTTTATCCTGAGGTGAACATAAATGCTATATTTCTTAATCTTTCCTGTCATTTCACTTTAAACTCTTAAGACTTTGTTTAAAACATGGTTGGAGCCACTATAAAGTGTGGACTGCTGCATTTTTATTGTTCTTTGTTATTAACCAAAGTGACCACAATTGAGCTCTAGGGTGGAGTGCTGAAGTTATCAGATAATGCTACCTAGCTTAGTTAGCAAGGTGTAAAAGGTGCTGTTTGTTAAAATCATTTAAATCATAGCCTAATAGATATTTTGGACACCAATAAATCAGTATCAGCAAATAATTTTTATTTGTTGGCTGATAAATGAAAATTTTAAAAGTAAGAAATATGAGCATCTCCCTGTTAAGGTGTTTAAGAAATCAGCCGAGTCAAGTTAGGCTAAACATAAAGGTGTAATCCACAACTTGTTGTGATAGTAAAATTAATTGATTTTTAAATGCATTATCACATTATTTTAGTAAGATAAAAAAAAAATACAGGTATCAGATTTATAAAACACCAAATATAGGTATCGAGCTTGAAAATTATGTATCAGTTGGGCTCTGGTTTAAATCACATGGAGATCAGCACAGTATGTCTGTCGGTTATTTAGATAGTTTAACCTTACTTCTAATGAAAACCACTCACGATTATACCTGACATGTTGTTTGGTTTTTTTGATTATAGGGTCTATAAAGGTTACAGCAGTTTCAGTGACATGGACAGCAAGTGCAATCACACACCCTCCAGAACTAACACAGGAGCCTTGCCTGAACTGCCAAGCAGAAAATGACTCAGAGAAATGGAATCAGCGGGACGAGTGATCGCATCCTCCACTCGGAGGCCTCCAAGATCTTCCAGCAGGCCAACGGTATAGACCATGAGAAAATCCAGGAGGCCGATGATTGTGAATTGGAGGAGAGGGGACAGGAAGGAGGGCGCCGAGTATCCGTGGCTGTAACAGGAGCAGTCGAAGCTCCAGATGGCGGCTGGGGCTGGATGGTGCTGGTTTCCACTATACTTGTCCTGGCTTTGACACTGGCATTTCCCTCCTGCGTGGGAATCTTCTACACTGACTTGCAGAATGAGTTCCACGCAACCAACAGCGAAACCTCCTGGGTGCCCTCCATCATGACGTCAGCGCTTCATGCAGGAGGTAAAGCTAGAAGACCAGGAAATAAACCAGACCCAAGTTTTTCCAAGCCTAATTTACTCATTTTGGTGTAATTTAAGAGAATAATAACTAGAATTTACCATACTACTGAAGTTGCCCTTTAATGCCCCCTGGCCTGAGGGTAGTTTTTAGTTTGCAGTTGCTGTTATTGTTCAGGGAAAGTATGAAACCAGATAGAGAGAGAAACTGAGGATGCTTTAACCTGTCTTGCTGTGTGATGTTGATTTAAAGGTTATTCCATGAGAAGCTGCAGTCCTGTCATTTCCCACAGCCTCAAGTGTTTCATTGACAGAAGAAATAATGCAAACCTTAGAGTGGCTATTTTCCTTCTGAAGTCTTCATTCCTGTGCTGATGAAAAGTAAAACTCAAAAGAAGCTCATCCTATCATAAATCAAAACTTTCAGATTTATTAGATTAGTTTAAAATAGCTGATTTAGCAATAAATTGTCACTTTTAATAGCAGTTAAACAAAACTAAACTGACGTACTTAGTCTGGCATGATTATCTAAGGTCTAATGTTTCCTGACTTTCAGAAGATATTACTGTTGACTTATTATTTACCGTGATCCTCTCTGTACTGTGTAGGGTCATGATAGACACTGGTTACCAAGAATAAAATGTACTGTATATAAATTATGAATATAGCCACGGTGACATCACCCACATTTTACATTCTCTTTTCGCACCCCCAGGCCAAACGGGTCAGAGAGGTCCAACAAAAACTCAACAGCGAGGTACTAGAAGTATAAATCTCAGTTATATTCTCCATAGGGATGTTGGTAATAAGCCATAATGTTGTATCCATCCAAAGTAGATTTACTATGAGTATGACATTGTAAAACTATAGAAGTCTGTATATATCATCCTTAATCCTGTATACAGATGGATCGGGTATAAAGCAAATCAACCCACAGCTGTTAGGTGGAGGAATCCATCCACAGGGGCCAAAACTGAGAGACAGAGACTAAAATCAGGGACCAAATTATAGCACTTTTTTTTATTTCTGATCTTCATATCTTCATCATTTTCATATCCGCAGATTGTAGATTTATGACAAGAAGGCGTCACACAATTATTCTTATTCTGTTGGCTTCCTTTTAAATCCATCCAAAAACGGAGATTAGTTTGGAGATTTAACCCCTGGAAACACAAGTTGGAAGGATTATGGTCCTTTATCTATGTCCAAGAGTCCTTTCTTCATTAGAAAGATTAGAAATAAGTTTTATGTGATGAGCGGGTGCACATAGTGCAACTTCTTATCTGTCTTATAAGTTTTGAACTGTCAATATTTAAAATGCTAGAATAAAAAGATAGTGGAAATCAGCCCATGGTTTATCTCAGTGTTATCGCAATGGTTGGATAAAGTTCCTCCTCTTTACAATTTCTTCACTCCCAAATAAATTTCAACAACATTTATCAAAAAAAAGTAATAAGCATCATAGTTTTTATTTGAGATGAGGGAAGAGTTCACACATTCAGTATAAAATGCAATTATATGCGAGCGTTTGATCAGAAGCAGCCTGTGGCCTACAACACCTGAACAACTGGTAACTGCCTGTTTAAGTGCACTCCTATGCAGCTTAAGTTCCTCTCCTTCAAACTTCTTCCTTCCATTTTCTGAAAATACAGCACACTATTAGCAAAAACCCTTCATAAGGGCCATTTAAAGTCCTCACACGTTTACTGTTTACTCGAACAACATTACATCACGATGACTGTTAAGTATGAACAGGCGACATGCATTGAACAAAACGCAGACACAGAACGTAACATCCCTTTCACGGGGGGATAGTAAAATGAACATAATATATAAGCTAGTCAAAATAATCGGGATTTATAATAAATCTTTAAAAAACCCATACAGATAGTGATAATTGTTGTATGTGGCAATATTAGATTGACCGATAACAACGAGATCAACAATACAGGAGCTTTTGATGAAGAGGAAATTAGCTTTTATGTTATTTATGAAATGTAAAAGCAGAACTAGAGCATAAAAATGCCATTTGATACACATCAGAAAAATATGGGCTTGGGAAAGCTTTAACACAGCAGCACTTCAAGTTTATTTTTTAAGGTTTACGATGAGGATGTTATGCAGTAATGTCAGACTCATCCTTTAATGCTGCTCTGAACAAACCAGAGGTAAATGTATGTTTTGGTCTAAGATGTACACAATAATAGTTGTTTTGTTTTTTCGCATCCATTTCTATTCAAACAGTCAAGATGTGACTTGTGCAGACTTTTAGCTTTTTTAGAGGCTCAGAGCTAATTGGACAGGCTTAGGTTTATCTCCAGTAAATTGCATGAGGGAGCCTTGTCCCAGGCCTGATTTGTGAGCTTAAGAAGTGATTCATGAGTTATTAAAACTGTAACTTTAGAATAAACACAGTCTAAAAGATTCTGATAAAGAATAGCGTGATTAAATTTTTTTTTAATGGCGCAAAAACTGAAGTTTTAAACATGTTAGTTCAGTGATTTTCCCCCATTAATATCTAGCAGATCTGCTGTTTAACAACAGAGATAGGCCGTGTTAAATTTGACACCCCTGACCTTTAAACAGTGTACACTGCTATATTTGCTCAAGCTTTCAAGTATACACAGTGAGATTTTTTTCATGGCAGGCAGGTGAGTCAGGATGATGTGTTAGAGATTGAGAAATCTACACACAAAAGGTAGTGTAAGATGAAATCTAATCTCACTGGCAGGCAGGTGAGTAAGAAACAGATGTGTCATCTTGTGCACAGTGTAAATGAATGAGCAGACATATTTTCAGTCATATGTTCGGTTCTTTTGAAGGTCATCCAGTCGGTGCAGATTACAAGTTATGTGAAATGTGCTGGAGGATTAAGGCCTTTGCCCACTCGGGTTCTGGTATTAAACTAAGAGCATTAAATTTGATCCACAGGTCCCTTTTGTAGCATGTTGGTGGAGAAACTTGGCTGCCGAGCGACAATCATGTTGGGAGGGGTCCTGAGCGGGCTTGGAATGGCTGCCAGCTCATTTACCCAGTCAATCACTGAGCTTTACATCACCGCCGGGGTCATTACAGGTCAGCAAGCACTCAGTAGATTTATTATCCCAGCACACATTTCATTGCCATGGGTACACACAGCTACCTGCCGAGCATCAAAGGGCAGGCACAGGTAGAGTTCAGCTGTGCCGAATATTTGTTTGGTTGTTGTAGACCAAAGCAGACAGATTTTGGACAACTGTAAATGCATCATTACATCTTTTATATCACTTAAATTTGACATACAGACATTCAAAAGAAGTTAAAACTCTAATTTCACTTCATAACAGCCTTGGTCTAATTTCCATAGTTGTGGCTGTTCATTTTTGTGGTAAACTCATAAAGATACAGATACAAAAATTTTACTGCTTTATCTTATTTTTTTTAAAATGTTATCATTGGTACTCCCTGCATAAAAGGAGAAGCCTTACCCAAGGTACCTCTGGACTACTTCCATGTCTTTCCTCTTGGACTTATGCATCTGCAAGTGTTTCAAAATATAAACCTTTCATCATGATTTAATTTTCTGGGAGTGGACGAATTCGCAGTAAGTCAGATCTGTATAGTAGCACAGATGTTGAGTGACTTGTCTGGGGCCAGAATATGATATAAGAGGTTGGTGGACCATCTCTGAAAGTATTTGTCTTAAACTAAATAAATGGTCTAAGATAAAACATGCTTTCCATAGTGGAATATGGTTTCATAGAACCGAGGTTGCTCATGTAACCATGTTTCCTGGTCATGTTTCTGTCCTAATGAACTACACTTCAGGCTTTGTCATAGCTGGAGTATAAGTTCTCATCACGTGCCCTAATCCTAAAAATGAAAGCTAAATGTTTTAGTTTGAGGTTTGCAGTTAAATCACCGCACATGGTCTCACAATGGTCAGTACATGACTTCTACCAGCTGTTGTCCAGAGGTGCACAAGGAGGTTACCTTGAAGGGAGGTCTGACAAATTTAGAATAATAAATAATAAAAATAATAGAATAAAAATAAAAGCATTAGCAAAAAACATTTAGTGTTACTCAGGATAGATTAAACATAATAGAACTTTTCTACATTTATACTTTATAATCCATTAGCACTATCGCTGATAATAAAAATGTCACTCATCTTTCATTGTTTCAGGTCTTGGTTTCTGCTTCAGCTTCCAACCAGCTGTGACAATCCTGGGACACTACTTTGTGCGTCGCCGTGTATTTGCCAACGCCATGTCCTCCACGGGCACCGCCTTGGGACTGTGCGCTCTGCCTGTCCTGGGAAACTACCTCCATACAGAGTACGGTTGGAGAGGAAGTTTTCTCATTCTGGGGGCCGTCCTGCTGAACTGCTGTGTGTGTGGAGCTGTGATGAGGCCCCTCCAGCCCAAAAGGCATCGTGGCCAGCCGCTGATGAACCACGGACCTCCTCCGCCAGATGAGAATAGTGAGAGCAAGAAAAAAGGGAGGGTGAGGACGATTTGGAGCTCCATGTTAGCTTTCCTGAGCAAACACATGGCCTTCAATCAGTTCTGCAATAACTTGCGCTACCGCGTGTACTCCATCGGCATCACGTGGACGATGCTCGGGTTTGTGGTACCTCTGGTGTATCTGGTTCCCTACGCCACAGCAAATGACATGGAGCCGAGTCAGGCTGCGTACCTGCTGTCCATCCTGGGGATCGTCAACATCGTGGTGCGGCCACCGTTTGGCATCGTCTTTAACATGCCATGGTTCAAAGGGCGACACGTTTACGTGTTTTCTGCAGCTTTGCTTGTCAATGGGCTCAGTAACAGCATCTGCTGCATCGGGCCCAGCTTCCATGTACTGCTGGCTTACGTGGTGATCTACGGGCTTTCCATGAGCGTGGTGGGCTCCCTGATGTTTACTGTCCTCATGGATGTAGTGGAGATGAGCTGCTTTCCCTCAGCCCTTGGCCTCCTTGCTGTCATGGAGAGTGTCACGCTGCTCATTGGGCCTCCACTGGCAGGTAAAGGAAATATAGATATTATCATGAGTGAGAGATGTGAAGAGAATGTAGGTCACACTTTTTTATCCCATGAAACCATAACCATAAAGCCAGTAAAAACCCTGGAGGTATAAATATGCAAAATAATTTTTGCCTGTAGTCTCTCTTCATGTTTTCTGCATCACTGGCTTAGATTTTGCATGATGTATGGGACTGGGGGAACAGCTAAAGAGCTGCTTAAAGGATTGGCTTAAATTTTTTCAGGGACTTCAAGGCAACCTCATGAACTCTGGAACAGGTTTGCTCAGGTTAATACTGGCCCTAAGGAGATTCCATCTAAGAGCACCATAGTATAAGGGATGGGGAGAAAATCCAAAGCCCTGTTAATACAATTAAACCTTCAGACTGAAGCTAATTTATGGTCTCAGGTAGACAGAAAGTATTTCCTCTTTGTGTTACTGTGAACTTTGTGTAGTATATATTCCAGACAAACAAAAGGAAGGACTCTGACACCTTTTTGTTTGGCTGCTGGAGCCTCATAACAACTTGAGACCTTTACCAGTAAGAGTCTGAGTGATGGAGCAATGCCAAAAATGCATGACTGTTTACAAGTTGCCAAAAAAGGGGAAAATACTTTCTATAGAAGTTTATCTTCAGTGACTTAAAAGTCCTTTCATACCCACTTTGGCCTTTCTCAGGACTTCACGTCACTTAAAGTTATTGCTTAGTTTAAAATGGATTTCGAGAAAAAAAAAAAAGACCAACAGGCTACAAAATCAAACATATCTTTCTAAAACTGACCAATCAACAGTGGGCCGCTCAACAGTGGGCCGCTCAACAGTGGGCCGCTCAACAGTGGGCCGCTCAACAGTGGCCTAAATGTGACCTTCCTTTTGAAATTAAAAATGAAACTGTTATGGTTAGATGCAACACATGACGAAATCTGAATCTGGTCTGTCTGGAAAATGTGATATAAAAATCAGTTGGTCTTAACCTCCTAAGACCCGAACTCTTCCACGGCATGCATTTTTAATTTCTCTTTGATATTTTGGCATATTGGGGTCTGATGAATGTAAAAACAAAGAATTACCAGATTTTTTTTTTTTTACCTTATTTTTGTTTTTATGAAAAATAAGAGCCACATATGGCTAAAATTTTAAATTTTGATAGAACAGTAGCAGTATAATGTCCTCGTAAGTGGATATCAGGCCCTTGTACAGCAAAATAGAGTATTTTGGTCTAAATAACCCAAAATGTGATGTCCACATATGTGGACGCCAGGTCCTAGGAGGTTAAGCAGGCTCAGTTATTCCCAGGTAACCAGTATCATAGTTCAGACAGGGCAGGTGTAACAACAAAAGGTGCGTTTGATGAAGTAAATGTGTTGCTCAATACAGGCATGGAAACAATCCAAATGTGAAATGACAATGAGGCTGGGTAACGGCAGAAGCATAAAGAGAAACTCTAACAAAGGTAAACATAAGATTAGATAAGCACACTCAGATTAGAAAAGGTGGAGAAACCAGACACAAGAACCAGAAACGCCACAGAAACATCATCAAACCCCGATCTGAGGGGTGAAGCAAATTCAACATAGCCAGGCTTTCCTGGCAGAAGCTGATTTGACAAAAAATAAAACTCCCGTAAGAATGAGCGATTATCATGCCGACTGCTTCACTCTATATTCACATAAAAGTTTGTAATTCAGGCATCATTTAGCTGTTTTCTTTCACTAAACGGACAGATTCAGCGCCGCCTACTTCAGTCAGAGAAATGATCAGATAATGAAGATCTGTAAAAAATATAAAATATATGATGGGTAGCACAGGTGCTCCACTCACACAGGTGCGTGATGCTGCGGAAAAGCATTAGTGATTCGTAGTTTGCCGATGATTTTAAACCACAACTCCAGACCAGGTTAACAGTTCAGCTTAAGATCAAGCCAGGCTAAAAGAGCACTGTACTGAAAACTCGTCTCTCTAATTAGTTAATCTCGTGGCAGAAATACTTTCAAAATAAAAGTGGAGGCCAAAAGAACGCAAACTCAAACATATGACAAAAACATGATAGTTTGAGTCTTTGGTGAATTTTCATCCATTTTTTGCACCAGGTTGTTTCTTTATGGTTATTTTTTTCATCTATCCTCATGTTTCTTATCAAGTTACAGTGCACTGACCTCTATTGATCAGTGGCAGAGCTTTGTTGCTGTAGATAAGTCAGTTTAAAAGCCAGCAAGTCAATATTAATCCAGCTCCATCTAAATTCCTGCTCCATACTCATCTTTTCCTTTTATCTGCTCCAACCTATAAAAAAACAAAAAAGTAAAGCCTTCATGTGTGATTGCATACGCTTCAGTGCACATGTTTTCACATGTGTGTTATGTGAACGGCTGAAATGAAGGAGGAGGCGGCACTGCAGGGTGTTGAGGCCGTTTAGCACAGAGAGAAAAACAGTTTGTTCTTCTCAGTGGAGAAGCGAGCTCAAGCTGCAGCAGAGTGAGAAAAGGGCAGAGGCTTCCTCTCCCTCTCAGGGCTGCTTTCGTCTCAGATGACAGTTATGCTTAGACTGTTTATCTGGCTGCTTCTCCAGCTGAACAGTGACATAACCACAGAGACAAGTCACGGCAGGATTATGTTGCTTGTACATCTGACCTGATGTGCTGCTGATTATAACGGGGAAAAGGATTTTCCGAGGTCACGGTTATGGAAGATAAACACAGTTTGAAAAGATGTCTTTTTTTTCTTTTTCTTTTTTTTTGGTGGAGTCAGAATATATTATGCTGATTTGAATAGAGAACTTGCCTGTGAACAAATATCACACTGACCTCTAATAATAATAATAATAATAATAATAATGGATTGCATTTATATAGCGCTTTTCGGGGCCCTCAAAGCGCTTTACAATTCCACTATTCATTCACTCTCACATTCACACACTGGTGGAGTCAAGCTACAGTTGTAGCCACAGTTGCCCTGGGGATGACAAATGTAAGCTCTGGGTCAGTGATTTTCCACAGGTTTGCGCTTATGAGGACTGCACTATGAAGCAAGATTAGTACAACAGATTTAGCCAAGAAAAACCGCCAAGGATTTCTGGACGTCTCTGACGAGAAGCTATCATGAGTCAAAATGCTGACACTGTTGATGTTTTCTTTATTTCCAGGAATCCTGGTAGACAGAACGGGCCACTATTTCCATGTTTTTTTTGCCTGCAGTGCCGTTGTTGCCTCATCCGCCGTGTTCCTTATGGTGTCGTTTTGCTGGCTGGATAAAAAGGAGAGGAAGGCGCTGAATCAGGTGAAGCCACCCACGGCTCCCGACCCGGCGGCACCCACGATTGACATCGTTCCTGGTTGCCAATACAGCAGCGTGTCCACAGAGGGAGATAAAGACAAGGCCTCAGCTAACGGGGCGGAGTATATCACCAGCGTCTGAACCTGCTTACACTGTGTGTCACCTTTTAGCACACGTCACACCTTCGGTCAGACTGTTCTGCAAATGATTCCTAATATTTGCGGCCGCTTGCCTGGTGCGTCAGATGTGTCGAGGTTTATTTTTCTGAAAGATGCCACACATCCTAACATCTGGAGCACCATAAAAGTCAGAACAAATAGTACGAAGAGTAGGGATGGGTATCGTTTAGGTTTTATCCGATACCGGTGCCAAACCGGTACTTTTGAAATGGTGCCGGTGCTTAAACGGTGCTCAAACCGGTGCTTAAAGAATGGAGAACACAAAATTGGTCCAAAAACCTCTCATGTTTAGCTGTTTTTTTTGTAAAAAGATAACAATGTTAGCCTTTTCTGCAGCTATAGGGCATATATGGTATCACTCTTGGCTGGAAGCAGTGCTTAAACAATGGAAAAAAACACAAACTTTGTCCAAAAAAATGTTTAACTGTTTTCCACTTTTTCTTTGGTCATTTTAGCCTTTTTGGCCAGGGTGAAGGGAGTATCTGCCATCAAACAAGAAGACAGCCGCATGTAGCTATGATGATGTTTGCTAGTTCACCTTACATGCATTAATGTAATAACGTGGTTAGCCTACTCAACGTAAATTACACACGAACAACGTTAAGCTACTCACGCAGAGAAGAAGTGTATCACAGCTCAGAAAAAAAAGCACCGAAATGTGCGCTGCTTTTCGGTCTGGTTACTACCGTTTATGTCAGAACCTACCGGTACCCATCCCTAACGAAGAGTTTGCACTGTTTGACCAAGGTTGCATCAAGAGATGTGCACTTAAAAACCACGACGTGATTGTACTGTTTATTGTCAAATGCTGCTGATTTTATCTACACAATCTATCACACATGAGGTATATCACTCTAATAAGCCAAGATACGTACATAATCCCTCATTAGAGAAATCAAATCTTTAGTAGTTGTTTGCTGGAACAGTTTTTTTTTTTTTTTCAATGGTGTGTTAGTGTACGATGAGCTTAGAGACACAGAGAGTAGATACTCTTGAGCTTTGAAACAGAAAGGAAGGGGACGGTGCAGTAATATCAGTGGGAAACATTGTGGTGCAGCAACCTAGTGAGGCCTTATCAAGAGGGACATGTTATGTTTTTTTCTATTTCCTGTCATGTTACAGTGGTGAATAGTTGTTAAATACAGCCAAAACCAATGACCAAAAGATTTGAGTTTCATCCAGATCTTTCGAACAGTGTTTCCCACACCTAGACTTCACTTGGGTGTGCAACACAGGTATATGTTGCAATTATTTTTTTTATTTTTACAGCCATCTAAGATAAGATAACTCTTTATTGTCATTGCACAGTCATACATAGTACAGTAGTACAATGAAATTGGAAAAACTGTCCTACGTCGGCACTACATATAACACAACACGACACGATATGACACATCACAACGTAACAAACAACACAACACAGTATATTAACTTAGTATAAAAAAGAAGAATAAGTGTATGTGTATTGCACACTGTTATTATTGTACATTAATTATTATTGCACCTTGTTATAAATATAAATATTATTGTTATCGTTTTAAACATTGTTACCTCCCCCTAAAAAGTCCAGGGAGGTATCCAGTCAGGTCAGCTATTTACATTGATCAGGGCTATTGCCCTGTTGTAAAAGCTGTCCTTGAGTCTATTTGTTCGGGACCTCAGCAGCCTGAACCTCCTGCCAGACGGCAGCAGCTTAAACACCCGGTGTCCTGGGTGTGTGCAGTCCCGTAGGATGCTGCGTGCCCTCTTGAGACAGCGAGTGCTGTACAGGTCCTTCAGGGAGGGAAGAGGATGTCCAATGATTTTTTGGGCCATGTTGATGACCCTCTGGAGTGCCTTTCTGTGTGCTGTGGTGCAGCTGGAGAACCACACACCGATGCAATATGTCAGCACACTTTCAATGGAGCAGCGGTAGAAGACGGTCAGCAGCTCCTTCTTCAGGTCCATTTTTCTGAGGATTCTCAGAAAGTGGAGACGCTGTTGGGCCTTCTTTAAGACCGCAGAGGTGTTAGAGCTCCATTGGAGGTCTGTGTCTAACATCTAACATCACTATCAAGCCCCTCACTCTTATTTTGACATTTCAATCGCTGTTAAACAGCTAGCTCTAGTCCTTTCTCTACAGGCAAGCTGGTCAAAGCATTATTCTGACAGGAGGTTGGTACTAGTTCTGCTCTGGAGCTCTTTCACAGCCCCGAGGGGCAGCTCTAGTCGACAGTTGGTCACTAGAGGACATTCGCTCTGTTTGCCTAGGTAACTCTCTAATGTAGAGTTTATGGGCCCTGCTTTGCCACAGGTGCATAAAATCAAGCACCCAGTCATGCAGTCTGCTTTCACAAACATTTGTGAAAGAATGAGCTCAGTGCACTCCAGAGTTGTCCTGTAACAAGATTCCTTCCTAACTATTCCACAGTCAAGTTTAGGTGATATAATTGCAAAGTGGAAAACTTTAGGAACCACAGCAGCTCAGCCATGTGACCACGTACAGTTACAGAATGGGGTTGCTGGGTGCTGAGGCATATACTGCGAGCTCCAAACCTCCCTGGCATTAACATCAGCACAACAGCTGTGCACCAGGAGCTTCACGGCATCTAGCAGCTCCTGTAGGTATAATGTGTAGGTGGCTCAGCACTTCTGTCCACCTACTGCGTCTATCACCTCTCGTATCAGTCTATTCTGCATTCTCACTCTTGTCTCAGCAGTTGCTTTAATCATTGACCGCAAAGTTAAACTTCACAAGAAGTCGCTCGACGTCACTCAATTTCTCAGTCTCTGCTTTCTGTGTGGGCGCCTCTTTGTAGACCATTCCTCTGTGGGATGAGGAACTTTCTTGAGAGCCAGGTGATGGCTCGGTATTTAATGTCTCAAAGTAGGGCTGGGCAATATGGCCTAAAATTCATATCGCGATATAATTTGAAGCATGTGCGGTAACTATGTATATCACGATATATTCTTTTCTTCTGTATAACGTATTTTCCACACTATAAGGCACACTTAAAATCGAGAGTGTGCCTTATGTATGAATTCTGGTTGTGCTTACTGACCTCGAACCGATTTTGGCTGCAGAAATCTGTTAAAAATGTTTTAGTACAACTTTGGTAAGCCGCACTGCTTGATGGATTGTCAGAGCATTACGGCTGCCGTAGTGAGGAGCTTCGCGGAGTAATCTGGGTCCAAAACTCAGCTGCATCCTACATCTATCTTGGCCAAATTTATATTGTTTCTATCGTATATCGTTTCTATCGCCCACCTCTATCTCAAAGTGTGATTGATATTATTTATTTATCAGTTTAGGACGGCGTCCTTTCACCTCTTTCTCAACAAAACCAAGAATAGATTTTTATTCTGTGGGAAACACCATTTCTACTTTAAGTATGATGTTAGAGGGGATAGCCTGAAAGTAGTCTCAAGAACTGAGTTGCGGTTTTGAGCATAGAAGCCCCACCCACTTCAGTTTCCAGCCAATCAGTAGAAAGTTGGCTTACCAGGAGAGGAATTAAAACACCTGGTTTGAGACAGAGGATGAGCTGAGGGGCAGCAGAAAAGCCCACTAAGATAAATGAGGATTATTTTGAATTGTGAATCATGCAAAGCTACTCTGGGAGAGTAAAAGAATAAAAATATGGAGCCAGAAATGAGCAGAATAGGTCCCCTTTAATGGATCAGGGTTGTTTTTATTTTGTACTTATAACATTATAAAGACATCTTAAAAGACCAAAACCAACAATTTGTTATAGCCTGAGGATTAAGCCAGCAGACTGCACTATACACATTGATGTTAACAATCATAGAAAAGCTTTTCACATTTGGACTTCATGTTTTTTCGTAAAGTACCCACAGATTACTGAACACCGTGTACTTTAATGGCAATGTGAACAGCACAGTCAGACCTGTCGCTCACACATTTTTATCACTGATACCTAATCCAGAGTAAACAGGGGCGTGAAGCGCTTTAATGCCCTTCCGTGTCAGTGAAACTAAGCGAAAGCTGCACAGCAGAGTGTCGTGACACTTTTATGGTTTAAGGCAGATAATTTCAGGGGTGTGAATACTTTTAAACATGACTGGTGCTAAATAAAAAAAGGCTGTAGCTCTGAATGTGAGTTTGTGGTGACCTGTAGAAGGTGTACTTTGATAAGTGATTAAGAAAATAAATGAATGGATGAAAATTTAAACAACACCTCAGTTTAATGCGTTATTGGTTTGCGCACGCAACTGTTTTATCAGTAGCCACTTTAGCTATATTTCAGCTGTATTGAAAAACTCCATCTATTCTCCTTCACTTATTCACTGGAAACTATCACAGGAAAGGCAGGAAGTCAGGATATTTCCACAGCATGTGAAGTTTAAGAATTTTTGAAATTTATGTGCAGTTATTCAGTTTACATGATGTGCAGTGCCTGACATGGTGTTCATGTGTCCTGCTGTAACTCCAGCCTTTCATTCATCTAAATCATTTTAAGGTTAGACCTTTGTTGGTGTTGGCTGTGCGCCAAAATAACTCTTGAGAAGCCGCACCTGTTGGTCAGTGCTCACCTGATTTATGTCTGTACAGCACAAAAACACTGATAAACACACAGTTCCCAATATTAAAGCCTCTGCCTTATTAAATTTAAGTTCAATGCATCCCGTACTCAGTCTCGTGTTTGATAACAACTGATTACTTACTGCAGCATCACATGCCGGCATTGCCAACCTGGAGAACAGCCATACCGATTATGTTCAGCTTGTTTAAAAGCTAATTACCAGGAGCGGTCTGAGCGAAACTCAAAATTTATATCTTTTAAAATAAACCACAACTATACTTTACAAGTCCGGTTTTGTTCGTAGAAAGCGCCGAATCACTGCTGTCGTTTTTTTTTTTTCTTTTCTTTTTAATGAAATGTTTGTTTGTTTTTTAGCGGGAGTAAGTACCGTATTTGTTTGGGTCTATTTTCAGCTGCGGATGAATACATACTCGTGGCAATGAATGAACTGTGAAACAGTGGAGCTATATCAGACTTGTAGCATGAATTTATTGTTGCTTTTATTCTTGTTAGTGGTTGGTTCGTTTCAGGAATGATAAAGATGAAAAGGAAAGCAGACTGATAGCCCTGTGAGGTCTAAGTCATCATCGATGGTGAGAAATGACCCAGATTCTGCATTTCAGGAATAAACAGGAGCTTTGTGTTTAGAGGTGCTTAGACCTCAGAGGGAATTTTAACAAGGTGTAGTAAACGATATATTACTTTATTATTTTTGGCTTCTAAGAAGAATCATACATTTTCTTCCCACCTTGCTGAGCTGTTTGGTTCACTCAACATGGACCTAGAAAATTGTTGCCTGCACTTCAGAGTCATATATAGCAATTTAACATGTACTGTAATAGCAGTGAATTAATGATGTTTTTCTTTTCTTGTGCTTGCTTTTCATTCCTCAATGCAACAGTGCCTTTTTACATAGCTGCCGTGTTTCGTAAAAATTACCCACACTGATAATTTCACGTGCTTTCAGAAACAAAGAAGCAGATGGTTTCGCTTTTCATGTCAGACATTTGAAACATTTCTTCGAAGGAATATTTCAAAGGCGCTGATCACAGCTCACACTACAAGTACAAGCTATTATAACAGAGTATTGAATACACTTTTCAGGTATAAACTGTATTGCAGTAAACAAAGATGTAAGCACCAACAGAGGATTTTAGTAATTTTTAGATGCTTGTCTTGCTTTAATTCAAATAACTTTATTATAAATTCTTTATTTATATATTATGATTCTGGAAAATAAATGTTTGAATATCAGAGATGTCTCTTGGGATTTTTTTTAATTTTATGTATTTTTACGTGCCTCGGTTATTATTGGAGAATAAAACACAGCCTCTCAGACTGAGAACTAATGTTCTTCTTATTTTTTATTAGTACACATAATATTGGTGCGTATTTATTTGAAGTATACTGAAAAAGGTTTGAGAGGGATTTAAGCTCCTGAAGCCCAGCAGTTGTTGGTAAGTGCCCAATAAATTAGTGGAAACAGTCAAAGTTTGATCTTACTAGGAAAAAAGACCATTTGATTTTATACCTAATAAAATTATAAAAATGGATAAGAGACACTTGGGAGAAACTCTGTTTCTCTGCTGACATTTTTACTTTGGCCCAATCAGTGACACTGTGTGTTTACACACTATAATACCCTTAATATAGTCCTTAGGGCTCCACAGCATATGATACCTGCTGAACTTGGTCCTCTCTCTATGTGCAAGAATCATTGAATGTCATGCTGAGGAGAAAGTAAAACTATATTATATGTGTTCTCTTCAAACTTGTTTTCATAAGTGCTTGTTTAAAAACTAGAACAAAAATAACAAAAAATATCAACATGGATGTAATACAAGGCTTTATTATCAAATATAAGCCTGTATACTGTTTATTTTTTCTTATAGTATGAAAGGGTTGACACTGATTTTATATTTTCTTATAAGAATTAATAAATTCCACAAAAAAAATTTTTCATGGTCAAAAAGTTTGGTGTCAACATTTTATGATCAACTGTTCAAAAATGGTTGATCGGTCTCTGCTGATGCTGGTAAAATTGCACTAGTGTCTGTCTGTCTGTCTAAATTAATATAAAAAACTGGGATCTGACTTGTGCTGTAAAGGCCAGGCAATATGATAAGAAAATGACATCCAAGTGTCCCCTGTTATGCTACAAGAATCATGTGTAATGTTATTATTATGCTTTTATGTATTATACTATTTTTAGAAAATGCAAAAATGGGAATTTTCACCAGTAAACTGTCATATGAAATATATAAAACCTAACTTTCATGTAAAAACATTTTTTTAAGAGTTTTTGCCAAAATTAGTGTCACACTGTCAAAAGGGTGTAAATCTTTCCTACACAGACAATTAAACAAACCGCCGTGCCTTTATTGTGAAAGGGAGGAAGTAGTTTCCAGCAGCATAAGCAACGACGCAAACTGCTGCCATCTTGTGGCCAATGTGTGAAATGAGCCGTTTTCTTAGTGTAAAACTTTCCACAGCTGTCCCACAAACGTTGATTCGTGGTACAAAAACGATAGTTGAACAGACATGAGGACAGAGTTTGATATTTTGTGTAATGTCGCTCTTTTTTTTTTTTTTTTAACGTGGTCTGAGCCGCGCAGGTGTCAGCTAAATGAAAGTGAAAGTAAAAGTGAAGCGGGTGCTGCAGACACTTAAGCTAGCTGTGCTCTGTGGAGGAGAGAGATATACGGTAGGTAATCTAAATCAATCCCGATTAACTCAATTTTAAATACATTTTAATGCGTCACAGGTGTATACACAGGTAAATGTGAAACGGCAGGTAGGAGAGCAGGTAACCTAAACGGCCTATTACTGAAGTTACCACCTCAATTAAGAAAGCTACAATGAGAACCAGCAGCTGCAGATATATTTTATGCTCCAGTTGCATTAAATATCTGTAAGGCTTTGTTAATATAACTATAACAGATATTAGTGTTAACGTTTTGCTCATATTTTCCATAAGTGTGATGTAGACAGTTTGAAAAACAGCACCGTTTTATCCCCGGAGTCACAAAATGTGTCTCTGTGGTACTTAGAGTAGATTAAATTAAAAATGCAGGACCTATATTTTTACTTTTTTGCATATTTTATTCAGTGATTAAGGATATATTTGTTGAGAGTAACCCTAATACTGCGAGAGTGGGTGTAAATAAACAAAAACTGAAACCAAAAAACGACACAAAGTATAACAAATAGAGAGGAAATGTGGTTATTTTTAGCCTTTTATAGTTTGGTCCAGTTTGTTATTACACCTTCTCAGGTGAGGTTTTGGTCCAGATGTTTGAGGCTTGAGGATGACCTCATGATCGTGAGCCAAATGCTTCACAAAGCGCTGTGTTTGTACTGTAATCTCTCCTCTGAAGTCATGAAAAATTAGGCTCCTGACTAGTGTTATTACAGTATAAAATTTCATATTACTTTACCTTTTTTTAATTTTAAAATTTTAGTTTCAGTTTACGCTAGTTTCACTCTGTTGCCAGATTTGATCCTTCCATTTTGGAATAGGAAAGGTTTAGTTTCAGTTCAGTTTTACTTTTTATTTTCTCTGATATTTTCTATCGATATTTATGTTCTTATAAAACCACTTAAATGAATGTTGGGCCACAGTAGCAAAAGGTCCTAAATTAACCAAAAGTAATTCAGGCACACACACAGTCATACATACACACATTAAACTTGCGCAAATTATGTACCAATGAGATAGAATATCTTAAAACAGAATTACATGGAGAGATGTGAATTTAAACGTACACCTATGAGATCTAGTTTCCAGCTTCTGTGTGTGTGTCAGGCTTTACAGACCGATGCATGACCACTGATAGGAAACTTCATTTGCGGAGAATGGTTCCTTTTTTATTTAAATGTTTGTGATGAAGATTAACAGATTAGATATGTCCTCATCAGCCACTTGTATCGAAGTAGCAGAGGAGGCAGTTGATAACTGGCAGGTTCTGAGTACTAAAGACTGTAGAGGAGCTAGAAACACTAAATATCATGTAAACATCTCATGCACATGAGCTAGTTGCACACCAACTTTCTGCTGCTTGTTGGAAATGTGATCACATTTACATTTTTAAATGCATAAAGTTCTCGTTTTCCAAATTCTAGTTATTATTTTTATTCCACTAACTAAAAAATTTTTTTTCACTACTAGTTGCAATTTTTTAGTTTGTTTTAGTTAACTGTAACAGCTTCAGTGCTGACAAATACCCTTCATACTACAATAATTAATTAAAAAAAAAAATAAGAAGATGAAACAAATTAAGCAAACACTAGAAACTAAATGAAACTAAACGAAACCAGATAGAAATTAATAAAGAAAATGTCTATTTAGTGTTTACGTTTCTATTTTCATCTTCTTGTGGAAGGAAAAATGTTAAGGACCATTTACACAGGGACCAATTAACTCATCATGCATTGCTTTGCAGATGATGGTTGGCCACTAGTGGACAGTCCGGGCTCCATGTAGTATTTACTACCAGGTCATATGCCAGTCAGTGGTTTCCTGTGCACTCCTTGTTAGTCGCTCACCTTGAAGGTAATGGCCGTTTGCTTCCTGTATGAACGGTTTTTGGTTGAAGTAGAAGCTTTTCAATCTGATTTAACTATTTTCCTGAGAGAGAGAGAAAAAGAAGATACTCAAATCAACCAATCAGAACGGTGAAGTTCAAAAGAATCACCTTCCCACTATGAGCTGCTCACACCTGCAATAGTTAACTCTGAACCTTAAGTCCTGTTTGCCCGATTTTCCCCCTCTGGCAGTTTCCACTGTCATTGAGATGATTGGGATTAATAGTTAAATATTTTACAAAAAGACACACGTTTGGGAAATATAATTGTTTTCCTGATAAAGTAAATCTAGATTTTAACACATCTTTTCTGAGTGACTGTAATACTTGCTGTTGTAGGATCCGATTGAGCCTCCTGCGTTTTCACCGCCAACCGAGGGTAAAATGACGGATGTGGCAGCCTCAGGATTTTTCGTCCTTGTTTTCGATGCAGTTCTGGGTTCATCGATGTGGACCGGGCTGCTGCTGCTCGACTGCTCCAGCTGTGGTGGACTGGAAGGCGTGTGGGCCTTTGGAGCTGTAAAATGGGTTTTCCTCCATGTTTTCACCTCTGTGTTGACTGATGGAAAGCCCCAGCCTGTCCTCCACAGGTTGGTGGCGCTCCTTTGCCTTCTTCCTCCCGTGTTTGAAAGTGGACGCTTCCTTAAAGCATCTCCATCTGAGCCTTACTCGGGCCCATCTCCCAATCTCAGCATGCTCCTCTTGGGCCCGATGGCCTCATCTCTGGCCTGTTTAATTTGGGAAAAGGGTCTCAGTGGGAATGGAAAAACAAAAACGGACAGCGTCAAACTGGATACCAGTGGGCTGCTTATGAGGACATTAAAATATTTCAAACCAGACACTCTCTACCTGATCGCAGCGTTCGGTTTCCTCATCTTAGGAGTCATCTGTAAGTATAAAACATTCCCATTTTATAGTGTGTTAGATAGAGCACATGTGTTTATTACAGTGTAAGACTTATGGATCAGAAACATGCAGGCAGAAGTAGCCGTGTTAGGATCAGAGGATGGAGGGCAAGCTTGTTAGCAAGCACTCCCTCATAAAATATTTCTAAGAGACCGGACTTGCTGTTCTGTGTGCATCAGAGTGGAAACAGAAGCTGCAGAAGTTTGTTTATAGGTTAGGAGGCCTTGAATGTATGTATTTGTCTTTTTCTTCCTGGATTCCAAATCCTGTTAGACCTGAAAGGTCCTGCATGTTACTTAATTCAGAGAAGTAAACAAAACTTCTCTTTTACTCTGTTTAAGGTTTTTTTCTAATCAGCTGGAAGAGAAGGGACCTTTGAGTCTACAAATCCTCTCTAAAACACAGTATATAAGTAAAAATTAGACTGTGAGAGCAGATTTTCTCCTATCATTGTTCACTGATAGAGTAAAACCATCGATTCCTGCTGCTGAGTCTGTGTGCTGGGATGGCAGAATTAGCCACGTTGGAATATTTGTTCCAAAGACCAGCACAGATTTGAACCATTCGTTTATGTCCACAAAAGGGCAAATCAATACGAGAGACGAGTTATGTCAACATTAGCATGTTTTATAAGGTCCACGTGCAGGTTTTGGCATTTTAAAAAAATAGGCTGGGCAAGATGATTTCACCATGACAGCACTTTTCGTGCCTGCAGCATGTCCCGGCACCTGTACACTGACTCCACCTGCTCATCCAAGATTTGTCACTTCTGCTAAGAAACCCCTACAAAGAGGGGGCTGGCTTAAAAATGCACAGTCTGTCCTTTATATACAGTCTATCATCAGCACTCATAACCTAGTCAGTAACAAATGTGATTTCCACCACACACTACATGTCCTTAAATACTCACTACGGTTTAATACTGCTTTCGAAATAAGTTTTTAATAAATTTGTTGACTTTGTCCCTGTTTACCTTTGTACCTGTCATTCATCTTTCCTCACAGGTGATACGTTTATCCCGTTGTATCAGGGGAAGGTCATTGATATGCTGAGTGGTAAAGTACTTGAAGCCGGCTTCGGTTATGCGCTCGGAGAGCTGGTTCTCATTTCTCTCGGAAGGTGATGAACCAAAACTGTTCCCACCATTTCTTTGTCTCTCAGATATTTGTAGGAAGAACATTTATTTACTTGGCATCTCTCTGATTTTTTTTGTCTTTCCATCTTAACAGCGCGCTCTTCTCTGGCATGAGAGGTGGTATATTTATGTGCACCTTGGCCAGACTGAACAAGAGGCTGAAGCATTTGCTGTTTCACACCCTCCTGAAGCAGGAAGTGCAGTTCTTTGATGATAACAACCCCGGTGAGAGGAGCACGACATGTCTATTAAGATATTTAGGGACTGCATGAATTTGCAGGGTCAACAATGCCAAAGGTTCCCCTAATGAAAATATTAACGCTGATTTAACCTTCGGTAAATGGAGCGTCATCTTAAACTGCAATTGGCCTGACAAACTAGCGTCTAAAAAGCCTCATAATCTAATCAAACATTGAAGCTGTGCAGATTTAAGCGGTTACTGAACTCTGTCCTTTTCTCTGTTTCACCATCCAGGTCGTCTTTCCTCCCGCCTGCACTCTGACGTGGACAGGATGGGCCGCACGGTAGCGCTGAATGCTAACGCCGTGGTTCGCAGCACAGTAAAAACCTTCCTCATGTTGGTAGTGATGTTACGCCTGTCCTGGGAGCTCACTGTGCTCACCTGCATAGAGATGCCACTCTTAGCTGTAGTGCAAAACAAATACAGCACCTTGTATAAGGTAGGTGTAAAAGGAAGAAAAAACAGCCAGACTTTTCTTTATCTTTTTTCGATGACAGGAAGAAAAATGTTTGCAGCTGGAAAGAATCAAGGATATTAAAAGTGGGAGTCATGAAGACTTTATTTGTTGATCCTGATTTGTTGTCTGACAGGAGCTGAAAGAGCAGATTCAGGACTGCCAAGCTCAGAATGCAGACCTGGCTTCCCAGACGGTCAGCGGGATTCAAACCGTCCGCAGCTTCAAGGCCGAGAAAGACGAAATCAGGAGATATCAGGAGGCTCTGACGCAGATGCGCGTAGTCAAGAGACGTTCAGGAATCTACAGTTCAGTCTTTCTCCTAGTGCGGAGGGTAAGGCGACAGTCATGTTACAAGCAAGGGAACATGTTTCATTCTCAGCTCTAACTGCATATGTGCTAATATTTAAGCACCAAGAAGAAACGGTACCCTGGTTTCTTAAAGCATTTTAGTATTTCCCCAGTATTTGATATGTGCTGACATGATAATGGATCCTGCTTTGTTTGTTTTTTAGCTCCTTCGCAAGTAACCCTCCTCTCCAAACTCTCTTTATTTAGCTGGTGTCTCTGGGGATAAAGATACTGATGCTGTTACAGGCCCGCACTCTCATCTCGTCCGGAAAGCTCAGCATCGGCAGTCTTGTGTCCTTCTTCTTGTATCAGAAGCCCATGTCAGTCAATTTAAGGGTAAGCCGAATCATTCTGGATATTTATTAACATGTAGTGCCTGTTTTTGATATTCAACGGGTTATTTATGTCGCAGGAGATTTTGTACTGCTATGGTGAAACGGTGGCCACAGTTGGAGTGATTTCCAAAGTGTTCAGCTACCTGGACAGGACACCCAAGTGTAAGGAGGAGGGAGATTTAGCTCCTGACAATCTGCAGGGAAGAATTGTTTTCCAAAATGTCACCTTCAAATATCAAGAGAAACTTGCCCTGAAGGTAACAGTTTCCTAGTGTTACAGTGATGGTTGTGTTCATCCTACAGTGTCACTGTTGGAATGGTGTTAATCATTAATTTGTGAGAGGTGGACAGATTTATGAATGCTGCACTGACGTCTTCTCTCCAGTCAGTGTCGATGGAGCTGCAGCCAGGGAAGATGACGGCGTTGGTGGGTCCCTCCGGCAGTGGAAAGACCACCTGTGTCAGCCTCCTGAAGAGGCTGTATGAGCCCCAGGAGGGTGAGATCCTGCTGGATGGAAAGCCGCTCCACCTTTACAAACACAAATATTTCCATCAAAAGGTCCAGACGGCTCATTGTACAGCTTAAATCATTGTACTAAATCAAATAATGTAGGGATGCTCCTGGTACATATGATCTCAGTACTTAATGTGTCTTTAATTGATGCAAACATGTAATCGTATGTTAGATATAGATGCAGTTAATGTTTAAAACTGTGGGTCTAATCTAACATCAGCTTCAAGTCACAGACCTCGGTTCCTCAAATGAATGACACAAAGAGGTCGTCAGAGGGTTTCTGTAAAAGCTTTTCTTGCTTGGAAAGCTGCCGTGTCTAGTCTTGTCTTCAGCTCAAACACTCTTCAGAGTTTTGAGGCTGGAAGATTTTTGTTTGACTGGAGCAGCTGGACCAGTTCTGGGGACGAGGGTGTAAGTGTATTTGATTTACTAGTAGGTCTAGATCTTAAAATAGCACGTGGACAGTGAACCTCCTTCTTTCCACATGTAGCCCAACAAAACTTTGACTCTCAGGTTTTGTTCTTGTGAGACGCGTCAGCTTATTTACTTTAATTGTTTAAATGGTGAAACCACATTAATCCTTTCTTCGTGCAGGTAACCCTGGTTTCCCAGAATCCCGTGCTGTTCTCTGGCTCCCTGAGATACAACATTGAATACGGCCTGCAGGATTGCGGCATCGAGAAGGTGAAAGAAACTGCAAATAATGTCAACGCACACGACTTCATCTCTGAAATGGAGAACGAGTACGACACAGGTACAGAGCCATCTGTGGTATTGTGCCTCACCTCAATCACACGGGTCTAGAGACCACTTGGCAACTGTCTGCCAACCACTGGTTACAGTGGAAAAATGAGCATTACCTGACCAGTTCTGAGTTGTTGCTAAAGCTAATCAAAAGCCTAAAGAGCTGTCAGTGAGCCCCTGGTAACCGCTGGCACTGTGAACCTCGAGCAGGTTGCTTGTCTTTTCTATATGACATAATTGTCTGTTGCTCCTTTTGAAATGTGTCATTAATGCACAACTTTTATTTTGAAGACAAATGTCCTCAGTTTCCAGGAATGTGGAGTAGAGCAGAAAAGTAATAACAGTAGCTTTTAAAGAGATAAAATTAACATTGAGACGAACTGAGTTCAGCTTATTGGTCCACAGCAGTCCCAGTTTATCATGTGACCCCTTGAGAAAACGAAATCCCACCCCTGAAAGACCAGCACGCTTCTGCATATTAACTTTGCCCACAGCGGTGAAAATAATCACTGAAATTTGAAGAGTGTTATTAATGAGTACATACCTACAACATGGAAAAATTCAGATTCATGTTGTTTACTTTTGCTTGATTGCCTTTCTTTACATTACTTCTCTATCTACTCATACTGCATATTGCAGTGAGATATTTCTCTTATAAGCCCCTTGTGTGTGTTTTTTCTTTTCATTACATTCATTACATCAGGAAATAAAAATATATGACAGCTACAGAGGTGATCTAACAAGGAGAAAATGCTCAAGTCAGTTGACAAAATAATCAAGTACAGAGGCACATGTTTAAAATAGATCATGGTGAGCTGCAGATAGGTTTATGAAAGTTAATATTAACTTTTTCTGACAGATGTGAAGTAAGGAAAGTCAGATTTTACAGTTGTAAAATATCCAGCTGGAAGCTGGTAGCCAGGTAAACCACGAGCTATGTTTCAGTAATGATTAACTGTAAAGTTGTGATGGAAAAACCTGAAGCAGGTGCATATTTTCCACTGTAACCTTGGTCTGTGTTGTTTGTCCTCTCAGATGTAGGAGAAGGTGGGGGTCGTCTTGCAGGAGGACAGAAGCAGTGCATCGCCGTGATCAGAGCTCTGGTTCGAGACCCGCAGGTCATCATTCTGGATGAAGCAACCAGTAAACTGGATGTCGAGGCGCAGCATTCAGTACGTATATAAAAATAAAGCTCAGAAACTTCCATACGACCCTCAGCTTTCCTCACGGTGACCAAACAAGGAAATCCTGCATGCAAGAAGCGTGAATGGGTTTTCTCTGTGTGTGGGTGTGAGTCAAGCAGCTGCTCTTACATATCTGGCGATGAGAAAGTTTGGGCAGTGGGCCAATAACACAAAAAGAAAAAGCAAACCTCCCCTGATTTAGATTTGGCTGGTCTCCTGTTCCTCTCAGGCGAGTCTGGACCGCTTCCATCATGATTTTTAATCTCTTTGATGAAGTGCACCTGAACTTGTACCTCTAGTATGTGTCAAAATGCAGATCCTTCAAAGTTATTTTGTTTTGGAAGTGGACAAAGTCACGGGGTTGCAAATCCATTAATCCACACAGTGGCCCACACCTGATGTGAGTATGTTCACCCCAGATGACTCAGGACAGTCTCACCCTGGTCCCTCTCATCACCCGATCCACCGCCTTCAGGTTTGGAAACTTGTCTGCTCGCGTCCTTCACTCCAGTCGTATCAGTTGGTGTTTGCTCTGTAGGTGTGAGGTTTGTTAAGAAATGACAGAGCTCATAGTGCACGTGGTCAAAATAGGGGTTACAGGAAGTGATCTAAACATAAACTCAGGGCTGTGCTCAAAGCATCTCTCCTGACCTGTGGCTCGCTCATCTTCTCGATGAGCGAGCCACATTTGAAACTAGAAAAATTTGCATTTCCTGCGAAAATGCTGTGTGGATGCCTTAACGCTGAAGATGTATGCCGAAAAAAGCTGAAAAAGTTGAGAAAAAAAAAAAACTGCCCTGAGCAGGATTCGAACCTGGCCCTCCTGGTCTAAGGGCTGCTATTTAGCTCATTCTCACAAAGAAGAGGTGGAGAGACTGACAATTGTGCTGAAATGAGCAGAAGCTGCTGAGAATTGTGCTGATAAAAGGTGGAAAGGCTGAAAATGTTTCAGAAGAGGTGAATAAGCAGAATTTGGGCAGAAAAGAGGTGAAAACTCTGAATATTTTGCTGAAAAGAGTTCAATCAGCAGAATTTCTTCTGCATAGATTTCAATCAGCAGAATTTCTGCTCAAAAGAGTTTTTTTCTGAAAACAGCTGAGATTTGTGCTAATAAGAGGTGAAAAGGCTGAAAATTTTGCAGAAAAGAGATGAATCAGCAGAATTTCTGCTGAAAAGAGTTCAATCAGCAGAATTTCTGCTAAAAATAGGTTTTTGCTGAAAACAGCTGAAAAAGCTGGTATTTGTGCTGAAAAGTGGTGAAAAAACTGAAAATTGTGCTGAAAAGAGTTTAAAAAAAGTTTAACTGTTAACTGAAAGAAATTTTGCCATAAGCGGGACTTGAACCCGGGCCTTCCAGTCTGAGAACGGATGCTCAACTCACTGAGCTAAAACACAGGTCAACCCGGCAAGGAAAATCAGTGAGGCCACTGATAATATGGCAGAAATGGGCAAAAAATATTGCAAAAAAAATTCAATATCTCAAAAAGTATAGAAGTTATGAGCACCAAAAGTCATAGCCAGAAAGAGCAGAATTTTTTAAAGTTTGAACGGAGAAAATTGGCTGAAAACTGAGGGAGTAGTTAACGTCCAAAAAAACGTACGGAAGCAACTTGAAAAAGAAAAATAAAGAATAAAGAGAAACAGGAACTCAATAGTGTGGATGCCTATTACTATAAGACAGTTTTCTAATTTTATGGGCCTGTTGCTGGAACTTGAATGAACATAGCTCTGGCTGTGAGTGCAGAAGCCCCACCCATCTGTTTATGAGTGGCAACCAATCAGATGAAGGGGCTAAACTTGTAACTATAAATTAGAATAGAAATAACACAGAAGCTTAAAGCAGCAACACCCCCAGTCTTGACATGGAAAACAATAGCCCAAAGATATCTCTGCACACCTGAATCAGAGGCAGGTCGAAGGGAAACCTAAAGCTTTTTGGAATTTTTTAGGGTTTTATGAGTTTAGTATTATTGTAAAGTTGATTTTTTTAAGACTAACCAGTTAATCCAGAAAGTATTTAGCTGATAAACTGATAATAAACACAACCACTACCTGCAGCCAAAGAGGGGAAGAGGTCCACAAAAGAATTGTGTTTGTGAAGTGGCCTCATATTTCTGTGTTCAGGTGCTGAAGGAGATTTTTGCTCGTGGCCGGACGGTGCTGGTCGTGGCTCATCAGCTGAAGACTGTGGAGCAGGCTGATCACATCATCTTCTTGGAGAACGGCGAGGTCGTAGAGGAGGGGACGCACAGTGAGCTGATGGCCAAAAAAGGGCGTTACTATCGTCTGAAGGAGGAGCTGTTCTCTCAGGACAGCCAATGACCTGCTCGTGCTTTCGTCGCACAAATACTTTCGTTTCTAGACAAAGAAGAAGTGATGTTGTTTACCTGTTTGTATCATGAGAAATGAACTGTTCATCATCAGAAAACTTCAAACGGCAGAAGTGTTACTGCAATGTTTGGTCGGTCAGAGGAGCTCAACTCGTCCATCCTCGTTTATTTATCTGGGAGGAAACGTTTGAAGTGGAGAGAATATTATAATCATGACCTTTAGCTACCATGGGTAACTACATTTTGAGAGTATAGTTCATATATGCAATTTATTGGCAGTATTAGAGGAAAAATGTGGGGTTTCCTGCCAGTAAACAATGCAAATAAATATGAATACTCCACATGGCAGCAGAACGGTCATGACATAAAGTGACTCAGATTTAGAGGTCGTCCTCTAAAATGAAGTGTTTTCTGATTCAGTCCTTGACATTCAGAGCACACCAACACTGAAGCCCTCCATCATTTTAAGGCAATTAAAATGATGGAGGGCTTCAGTGTTGGTGTGCTCTGAATGTCAAGGACTGTTTTTCTCACTGCCTTTTGTGCTCCATGTGTTAAAGCTTTGCTGTGAATCACGGGTTAAACTCCTTAAAGAAGCCCTCGCTCTAACAGAAGCTCCTGTTAAGGTGAGACTTTGTCACTGACATTCGTCACTCCTCCTGTCAGAGTTATCATCACCTGTGGTTTCCACCGTGAATCATGGTGTCTTTTCCTGAAACTCCAGAAATATTATTTTTAGTGGATTTTGTTCATTGATGTACTTTTTTAAACTATACTTATTAAAATTGCTTTTGAAGAAAAATTGATGGAAATTTTTGAGTCCTGATCCGTTCCAGTTTTTTACTTCGGTCGTTTCTCTTCCTTATTAAGACTTCCTCGTTGGAGGTCAGCTTCATTTAATGTTGAAACCTCATGTATACTGAAGGATAACTTAGAGGATGTGTTTTTATATAAATCAAAAACTGGATTTTGTTCCTTACGAGCTCCACAGTGCAGAGGAGACACAAATCCCTGGGACTGTTATGGCAGGAGTCCACTTAAATGTTAATATCTCCTCCTGCTGCTGCCTCCTTTTCTATCCATGGATGATCACTGACAAGCTGATTTTTGCCTGCAAACTTTTACTGGAAGATGGAAAGAAAACAAAGCTGTAGAGACCAAATAAGTGGAATAAGATACCAAAAAACCTGGCTGAACAGAACGAGGTTCAAACACTGAAAAACAAGTATAAAATAAACAGATTAATTTAAAAACAACAAGTGTTTTCATCCAAATTCCCTCCAGGGCTATGAAAGGATATTTCCACATTTTTGACTTGCAAATATGTTTCTATTCTTGTGCAGATAAGCCTATTTTGGCTTCACTTCCGCATGTTCTTGGCAGGCTTTTACATCTGCTTTCTTGTTTTTATGTTCATGGGAAGACTTTCACGTTTCCTGTTTTGCCGAACCCCTCCTTTATCATTTTATTTAGCATCATTTGTAAACGCCGAAAAAATCTTAGGTCTTCAAAAACAAATTCTAAAGCTTTGAATAGTTCCTCTGTGTAGAAAACATTAACACTAGTTCATACTATGTAACACAATTTAATGGGCTACATGTTTAACTTCCAACACCAATAATAGAGTTGCTATTGTAACCGGTGTAATTATAACAAGATGTGATTTATGACCCTGTTACACTATGACACTATCAATATTCGGATCGATCCACCTACTTCGGCAGGGGTTCAACGTCCGAGTGAGAGAGTGTAAGCGGGTTGAGCCTTATCAGAAGAGGAGTTAACAGCCTGTCGCTCAGTTCTCTGCTGGAGACGAAAAACCTCAGCTCAAGCTTTGTGTCCCGGACGCGGCCAGCTGCACACAATGATCCCCACCGTTGCCTTCTGCACTCCAACTATGCGCAATTGCGCTTTTTTCAGAGGTTTAAAGCTTTTTCAGAGGCCATGGACACGCCAGCCAGGACTAACTACATCCACTCGGTGAGTGAGCCGTGGAAGGTAAAATAAGAGAAAGCGCTTTCGCTTTAAAGCAAAGCTCCTGGGCGGGGGTCTTGGAATTGGAAGTGAGTAAACGCTCCTCAAAATAGCATCAACCGCAGAAAAACTAATGCGCTCGGTGGTATGTTAAATGACCGTCTTTTCTACCAAGAAACATCCGTTTGTATCGACTTGAAAGTTTTGTTTCCGTCTGCAGAACTCACCCCCAGGATTAGTGGTCTCGGGTCTAGCGTTGCGCTGTCTCAAGCTCGGATATTTTGTGCGCAGACTTTGCAGCTAAAACTGTTAAAATCAGAAGGAAATCAGAAAACTTCACAAATCCCTGAGGAAATTCTGTGGTCACAGTCGCTCCAGGATTTTGGAAACGGCGATAATACAACCCATAGCAAAGTGTGCATTATTGCAGTGTGTGTTGTTGTTGTTTTAGATGGAGGAGTTGTGTGGAGAGATCAACAGGCAGGAAAGTTTTCCTGTGGCTCGGTGGTGCAGCACGTCAGGGAGATCAAAGAAACTGAAGAAAATCTGTTTTCACAATCACGGATATCAACATTATTTCCATTGTGTAGAGATGCAGATCACTGTGTCCACCTCTTGCATCGATGTGATACTTTGAACAGACACAGTAAACATTGATTTAATCAGTGTGCAGAAAGTTCTTTTCTTTATCTTTGGGAATTTTCACCCATGCTCAGCAGCCCTGAATCTTCCTTCCTTCATCTCTGCATGCAGTCAGAAAGTATGTAATGCAGTAGATTCATAAAAATCAAGTCAAAGGCAGTTTTTAAATAAAACAAAACCAAACCTGCGTTGTTGTGATTATAATAATAATAATAATAATAATACATTTTATTTAAAAATAGCGCCTTTCAGAGCACCCAAGGACACTGTACAACAAATACACAATATACACAATTATAAGAGTAACAGATAAAAGTTAAAAGGATGCAGAGGTTTAGACATAAGCAATTTTATGAAGAGAAATGTACCTTGTACTGTCCGGCTCTGCTTAACTTGTACAGTCAGCTGTTATGTTACATCCAGAATTGATTAAATCCATGAAAAACATGATGTAAAACTAGCAGATCTGTAACTTTTTGGGTTGTGACACATTCAGCTTTGTTATTTGAGGCCACGTTTCAGTCAATCTTTCACCAGTTTTACCCTGTCCCTCCAAACTCTTCAAATGATTTGACAAATAAGATTTTCATGTGAAATTGTTTAATATTTAACATAAACCAGAAGTGAAAAATACAATATATAGATATAAGGGGTGCAAAAACCAAAACAAAACTCCAGTCTTATTGTCTTACGATGCTTCAGACCGATCGATCCCGTCACTCTGTCAGTAAAAACTCGCCACACAATTACCGCATGCTTTGGCACTCATTTAGGTTGGTTTTAATTCTTCTGCCTGAGCTTGTTCCATCTCTGCTTGCCAGTAAATTTTGTCTTTTGGTATCGTGCCTTCATTTAAGCACCTGTAAGCAAACACAGTGTGCAAAGGCAGCCAGGGAGGTCAAAGGTCTGGAGCAGGGATGGGGAACTTCAGGCCTCCAGGGCTGGTGTCCTGCAGGTTTTAGATCTTACACACACCTGATTCAAGTGATTCATTCATTACCAGGCCTCTGGAGAACTTCAAGACATGTTAAGGAAGGTAATTTAGCCATTTAAATAAGCTGTGTTGGATAAAGGACACATCTAAAACCTGCAGGACACCGGCCCTTGAGGCCTGGAGTTCCCCCACCCCTGATCTACAGTCTGAATCAAATCGGTACAAAAAAGGGGGGAAATCCTTCAAGTTTCCTAAAGCTGACAAAAACAGCTGCTCTGGAGCTCTCCAGGATTTGAGGCCCCCAAAAGGTTCTCTGTGTTTCAGCTAGTTTACAGTAATCTAGTGCCAGTAAATCAGAAACAGAAAAGATGAAGGTTTACGTTGTTGAATCAAGAGGCGTTTAAAACACAGCTGTAAGATTTCAGGCAGTTTGTTTTTTTACACACATTTCACAAGTGTTATAAATCCTGCTCTGGTTCCTCGGTCAATCATTAAAAGTTTCACAAAGAACATGCACCTTTATTTGTATAAAAGCAGGCAATTAATTACTTTGCATGTTTAACCGTTTGATTTCAGTCTTGTGTTTATTCCTAATAGTGTTTGGTTTTTTGGGGGAGAATACTGGAGCTCTGGGCCCCAGACCAGTGTGGATTTGTTTGTTGACCTTTAGTCTTTTTAGTTTTTTTCCCCCTTCTCTGTCTCTGTACACATTTTTTTTTTTTTTTTTTTTTTTTTAAATTGGTTGAACTGGGATTTAACAACCCCGAGGTTAACTAACATGTAATCAGCATGCAGGGCTCTGTGGGGACTGGTGAGACACACAAACTGTTACTTAGTTTTCAGATCACTGACTGAACTCATTTTGTGACTCTGGTAAAGAGGGTAATAAGGAGAGATCTGCTAACCAGTGATAAGCAACAGACAAATAACTGACCAGAATTTCACTCAACACAGCAAAAACTTCTTGGACACTCGGTGTGGCACAAGAAATCTTATTCTTTGTCATTTAAATACTCGAAAGGGACCATCGGCTCATACATGGTCAGGAAGTCGAGCTCAGTGACATCTCTTTAAACCTGTGGAGTGTATGGTTTTCACAAGGAAGGGGGGGGGGGCATCCATGGAGGCCATAATGGCTCTTGTAGTGTGCTTAAAACGTGTATTTCTTTTTTCTTTCTTTGTTTTTTTTTTCGCCTGTTCCGTTTGGTTCTTCTGTCATCAGAATTATTGTCTAAAGGCAAAGAAAGATGTCCAACATGTTTACTTTACCCGTAAATGGGCCTCCATACCTTGGAGGGCCTGAGATGTCCCTAGACATATAGACACAAACAAACAGGGGCACACACAGATACAGACATCCATTCCACCCTCATGCTCTCAAATGCAATTACTCAGCACAAAACGTGTATTTCTGCTGTAAAGTTGTACATTTTAACACTGGGTTTCTGTTGGGACTAGAGGAGTTGTGGCTTTAAGTATTTCAGCATTGGTTTTATTTTTCAGCCCTGCAGGTTTCTGCTTGTTCCAGACTAAAAACTGTACACAGACACTTGAACTTCCTGCTGTAGTTTGCCCCTATGCTACATATTTCACCGTCTATCCCTTTTTTTTTTCTTTTTTTTTTTTGCTGCCTAGCCTGACCTGTCTCCCCAATGTAAGTTTTTATATTGTATGTATTGTCTGTATGGTCGACTAGGTCTGTCATTTCAGCTGCAGGCAACTGACAAATAAAGCTTATCCTTATCCTTAGTCGTAGGTTTAAAGTGTTTCTAAGCGTCCGAGCTAATAATGTCAGATGAGACCTAAGAAGATTAAATGTCTAACTCATTTCATGGGTCAGTTGGCTTTTGGTTTTTGAAACGATGATTTATTGATTTTGTCAGAACAACACGAACAGCAACAAGTCAGCACAGCCAAGCACAAAAAAAAAAAAAAACAAAAAAAAAAAAAAAACAAAGCAAATGCAGGTATATGAGTTACCAGTACACACGCCTGGGACAAAATATGTAAAGCGTTTCACATTCGAAGTCAAGGGAAACAATAAATAAAAAAAAAAAAAAAAAAAAAAGGGGGGGAAAACACAGACATTAATCAGTGTGTTTAAAAACAAACTGCGTGTCCCCTTTATGTAATAGCACAGTAAGGTCATGAGGTAGGTGATCAAGCAGAGGCTGCCATATGCTACAGAATGCATTACAATTGCCCTTTATGATGGCACTGAGGCGCTCCATCGGCAGCACCCTGAGCAGTTCTCTGTACCACTGTGTAACAGTAGGGGGCCGTCTCTGAATCCATTGAAACAGTACACATCGCCTCGCCAAATGTAAAAGTTTACTTAACAAAAGCATCTGTACAGAAGACAGAGAGAGCCCTTCTATAGATAGACCCAGAACGAACAGCATAGGGTTCAGTGGGATCGTTCGGTGGAAAATAGAGCAAAGCTCTATAGCAATATTCTTCCAAAATCTAGTAATTAAAGGACATTGCCATATGCAGTGGTAATAGGTCCCTACAGCCGTGTTGCACTTCACACAAAGAGCAGAAATCTGAGGGTGAATTTTATTTAGGAACTCCGGCGTACGCTGTAGTCTATGTAAGATTCTGTACTGGCTTTCCTTTAGTCTGTTACAGGGAAACAATTTCATGGCAGATCTGAAAGTTTTGGACCATGCTTCCGCACCAACCTGAGCTTCGAGGTCGGTTTCCCACCGAACCCTGGCCTTATCAGTGGTTATAAAGTTCAAAGACAACAATTTCCCATAACAAAGAGAAATAAATTTCTTTTTTGTAGTCATTTCCTCGTTAACTTTGAGAAGAAAGCTTTCAACAGGGTTCAAAACTGGTTGATTGGCTGGAAATTTAAGGGAGTTCACATAATGCCTTACTTGCAGGAATCCAAAGAAGTGTTTCTGTGGTAAATTATACTTAACTTGAACTTGATTAAAGGCCATAAAACTACCCCTTTCGAACAGATCACAAATAAACCTTATACTTTTAGAATACCAATCATCAAATATATTAATGCCAATACCCGGGGGGAAAGCTTTATTCCTAGTTAGAGGCTGCAGTGCACTAGAGAAACCTCTTCTTCCGACGTGGGCAGTAATATTACGCCAAACCTTTAAAGTGGGCATCAAGACGGAATTAGTTCTGACACCAAGAGGGAGGTCCGCCAGGTCAGTGGATAAGAGACTAAGAGGTGAGAGAGGGTCACAGCACCAGGCATCTACCGATGGTTCGCCCCGGTGAAGGAAGGAATGTAACCACCCTGAGATTATTTGTGCATGGCAAGCCCAGTAGTAATATAAAAAGTTAGGCAGTGCCTGACCCCCCTCATCCGTGGGCAGTTGTAAAATCTGTATCTTTAGTCTAGATTTCTTCCCACGCCATATGAATTTAGAAAGACATCCCTCAATCTCTATGAATGTTTTTCTGTTGATCCTGAGAGGCAACATTTGAATGGGGTATAATATTCTGGGTAGCACATTCATCTTGATTAAACTTATTCTACCCGTCCAAGACAGGGGGAGGTCAAACCACCTATTGAGGTCATTCTTGATTGAGGCCACAATCGGCTTGAAGTTCAACTTGTACAACTCCGCTGTGTCTGCGGACACCCTGATACCTAAATATGTGAAACCTGTGGTCGACCACCTGAAAGGGAAATTAGGAGGAGCGTCCCACCTCCCCCCGTCACCCAGTGGCAAAGCTTCAGATTTATCATAATTTATCTTATACCCTGAGAAGAGGCCGAATTGGTTGATGATATGTGTCAGTGCAGGAATAGAAGTTTCTGGCTTAGTGAGAAAGAGCAACACGTCATCTGCATAAAGGGAAATCCTGTATTCAGTATTCGACAAGGTCACCCCACAGATCTCAGGATCAGTTCTTATAGCCTCTGCCAGTGGCTCCAAAGCAAGTGCAAACAACAGGGGAGAGAGGGGGCATGGCTTTTGGTTTTTATTAATGCATGTAGATAATAATCAAGGAAAGATCCAGAAGAAGAATTAATAAATCTGATGATGGAGACCAATTAGTCTTAGAGGTCATCCAGGTCTTTGTCTTTAACTTTCTGCTTCCAAATTCAGATAAAACTGAGGTTATTGTACTTTGCTCTAAAAAATCTTAGAAATATGGTATCGAGCCAGCTGTTTACTCTGGATGATGTTACTCAGGCCTGCAGTAACACTGTGAGGAACCTTGGAGTCATTTTTGACCAGGGTATGTCCTCAATGGAAGCCATCAGTTGATCCAAAATGCTGCAGTGAGAGTATTGACCGGGACCAGAAAGAGAGACCATTTCTTTCCTATACTGGCTTCTCTTTATTGGCTCCCTGTTAAATCCATAATTGAATTCAAATCCTGCTGCTCACATACAAGGTTTCGAATGATCAGGCCCCATCTTATCATGTCCTCTAAATTTTCTTGCAAAGCTTCCAGTGTCTGAAAATCTTACTCTTTGCTTCACAGCGGCCTCCATGTGGACGGTCCGCCCATCATCCCGACTCTCACCACCAGCTATGTCCATGGCACGTCTTCCACTTCGCTGCTCCACATGACGGTAGCAGAGAGCCTGCAGAGGTCGGTGGAGCGCTGGCCCGACAGAGAGGCCGTGGCTTTCCTACAAGATGGAGTCCGCAAGACCTTCGCACAGTTCCAACAAGATGTGAGTCCTTTACTTTAAAGCACGTAGAGCAAGTGTGTCGAACTTATTTTAGATGATGGCTCGCATAAAGACCAGTTTGAGCTCAAGGTTGATGGAATAGTAATCAGCTGCTAAATTATTTAATTTTCAATTATTAAAAAAAAACTCTGACTACTATCTGGGCCAGTCAGGTGACAGACATCCCTGTTCTACCCGACAACTGGAGATGCCATTTCCTGTTAAATTGTTTTTCTTGTTTAATAACTAGAACAGCCCCTTTCTGCCTTTTATCAATATCTTTTTTTTTAATGAGTCAAAGTACTCGACCAGAAGATTTGAAACATTGTTGCAAAGAAGAAAATAGAAATCCATTGCATTGATAAATTGGGGGATTTACTGAAAGCCATCCAGAAGAACTGGACCCCCTCGTGATCTGTTCACTCTTCCCTCAGTGTCCATAAATAAGAGATCAAACAGTACTGTTGCCCGAGCATGTACTAGTTGTTAAATGGGACCATAGTTCTTTTCTTCTAAAACCAAATCTGGACCGTTGATCACATCAATCTAAAAGGTCCCTCGTGACCTCATGAAAATTTTCATGGTGTTGTCAGGTTTACTGTTCTTCCACATGATCGAGGTGATCATCAAACCAGGTCTCAAGTGGATTCTGTGAAATGTCTGTGAAGGTTCTCAGTCATCCAGGTCATCGTAGTCAAAGGAGCTTGCAAAGAAAAGCGTCTGGACTTCTTTAAGTTGCTTGAAGACGTTTCACCTCTCATCCGAGAAGCTTCTTCAGTTCTAAGGTCAAATGGTGGAGAGTCCCAGATATGAAATATCTTGACCTTAGAACTGAAGAAGCTTCTCGGATGAGAGGTGAAACGTCTTCAAGCAACTTAAAGAAGTCCAGACGCTTTTCTTTGCAAGCTCCTTTGACGATTCTGTGAAATGTGCACATATGGTTAATGCAGAGATTCATTTTCTTGTTTAGAAAATCTGCACATTTGCTCTTTGATTTTTTTCCCCTGCTTTTTCACTTCTTTTAAAGACTACATCTTTAGATTTAGAATAGAATAATCCTTTAAATCCCCACAAGGGAAAATTTAAACAGGCACATTTGATTGCTGAGTCATCACTAGCTACATAAGTCATAACAGGAGCTTTAAACTGACACTTCACAGCAAACTTTGACTCCTGCCTGAAAAGCACCTCCGCCACTGATGCCCTCACCTTTTATTTCATCATGTTTAGTGTAAACATGCAAGTCTAAAAGTCACTGGTCAAAGTCACAGCAGCACCACAGACTGTTTGCATTAACTTGGCACACTACAATCCCAGTATGCCTTTTATGGCGATACCTCTGCTCTACTTGGCAGCTCTGCTACGCTCTCCCTTCATGACATAAGAGAGAATGTGTTTGAGTTTCTGATATCTTCCTATGCCTGGCTCTGCCTGACTGCTTTATAGCAAAGCTAGAAAGGCGTTTTGTTAAGTTAATATCCTCATGACAGGATCTTAAATGACTTATGAGGAACATTATCCATTTAAAAAAGAAAAACACTCTTTAATGTATGAAAAGTGAGGGTAGTTCCTGTATGTTTCAGCCAATCAGGTGTTGGCTGTGGCTCTTTCAGTCGTGCTGAGTCTGCATCTCTGCTGCTGCTATCAGAGGAAATGAGGACAGATCCTATTTCAGAGCTGAGCTGCCTACAGCGTCCCCAAAAACCTGACTTTACATAAATTACTTTAAACAGCTGTTTTCTTTATTTGAAAGGGAAGAAAACTGTAGTTGTCACATGGAAATGTTGCTTTGCTAACACTATCGGTGCTTTCTCTGTAGCTTTTCATTGTGACGTGGCAGACTGCTCTGTTGCTGGAGTAATGTAAAGCACAGTAATCTTTGGACCTGCAGCATCCCCTGGATGTTTGATGGTCTCACTGCACAGAGTTGTTTGTGTCTCTGCAGGTGGACCAGGCTGCAGCCGGGCTGCTGGCGCTCGGAATGAAGAAAGGAGACCGGCTCGGCATGTGGGGACCAAACACTTATGAGTGGGTCCTGTTCCAGTTTGCAACAGCCAAAGCTGGGATTATACTGGTGAGTTAAAGCTGGGCATGTTGCAGTATTGAGATTTGGTAAGGTTGAAAACTAAGTAGGGGCTGGTGACTGGCTAAAGTCGTGTAGATGCCTTCAGATACCTCACAAATGTCACTTATGTGTTAAGGAAATCCTGTTCAGTGGGTCTAAGTTGTGGACCCCGATAAGCAGGAAACTAGATGGATATCCAGGTCTGCAAAAGTCCTGCTGTGTGAGCCAGACGCCAAGAGGTGGCGTGGTCGGCCAGCCTGACCCTCAGGAAGTTATTGACGAGGACACTGGACTGCAGATCAATGCTTTCTGTCTGCCATGCTTCAAAGAGATGCCTGGACTGAAGATGATAAAGATGAAACTTAGTTTCTTGAAAGCTCTAGTTTCGTCTTCTTCCTAATGTTTACCTTCCACAGGTGGCTGTGAACCCAGCATACCAGGTGCAGGAGGTGGAGTTTGCCTTGCAGAAGGTGAGCAGTTTTCTTTTCAGCCTGATTATGTTTTCTTTTTTTTAATTCTTGGACACAGAGACACATGCATATGTGTGACACGTGAAAGTTTAACTTCTCTGCTCCTTTTTATTTTTTTATTTTTTTTCCCCCTCGCAGGTTGGGTGCAAAGCTGTAGTGTGCCCTACACAGTTTAAAACCCTGAATTACTGCGACATGCTGAGGAAGATCTGTCCAGAAATCGAGACGTCCAGCCCAGGAGACATCAAGAGCAGCAGGTACAGATCACCCGTCAGCCCCTCAGGTCGAAATGTGATGTTCCCTCCAAGCATGAAGGCGGCAGGTTTAACGGTTTAAAGATTATTGTGACACTAACACTGGCCATGAGGCTGATTTGTATCCTTGGAAGAACCAAAGATGAGCTTTTCAAATTCGACTGTGGAGAGACGTGGTGGTTGGAGGCTTTTAAAACAGAAGGTTTTGCATTAAAACTAGTGCAAAAACATACATGCTTCATATGCTGATAGCTTCTTTACATTGGACATTGCAAGGTTTGCTGTTAATCCTTTGGTTGGTTCAGTTCCTTTAAAGTTAACTGATTTCTTCAGAACACGTTGCTATTGTCTGTTTACCTGACTGATACTCTTTACTTACAGCTTTGCCAACCAACAGATCACAGCCTGACCGTCTGATTGTTTGCTTTCCTTCCACCAGACTCCCTGAACTCCGCTCCGTGATTGTTTTGGACAGCCGACAGCCGGGCATGCTTCACTTTGAGGATGTGATGCAGGCCGGCGGCAGTCAGCACATGCAGCAGCTTCAGGATCTGCAAAAGAAGATCTCGTTCGATGACCCCATAAACATCCAGTTCACTTCGGTAAGTGATGCGCAGTCACTGTTCTCTTCTCACTGTGGCTGGATGGCATGCAAAAGATTTTGTTGCCACAGGAAATATTTCAGAGTTCAACAAGTAATTATTATAAGACCTTAAACGACCTGCTGCAAGGTCATTAAAACTTTGAATGTTAGTAAAGTTTAAACTGGTGAGTCAAAGATTCACACACTGTACAGCTGCAATGAAGGGGGAAACTATCCACAGAGAACAAACTGTTTTTGTTAGAGGTGGTAAAGAATTTTTTTTCATGTCCAAAGTTTGATGCTTTAACATTCACGTGTGTGGTGCCTGACCAAGAATGAACCTCCTGAAGAATGGAGCTGAGATTCTTGTTGACCAGATCCCACCCACAAGGATGCTGCAAATAATCCATAGTGTTGTAATCTCCCAGGGACGATGGGAAAGGATGGTCTGTGTCCCTCCATGGATATGCTTCTGCAGACCATCACTGACCCACCACCACACCAGTCATGCTGAACAGTGTTGCAGGAGCCTAATGTTCTCCACGGCTTCTCCAGAGCCTTTCACGTCTGTCACATGTGCTCAGGGTGAACCAGTTCTCATCTGTGAAAAGCGCAGGGAACCATTAGTGGACCTGCTAACTCTGGTATTCTATGGAAAATGTCAATTGTGCTCCACAGTGCTGGGAAGTGAGCACAGGGCCCACTAGAGATCCTCAGGTCACCCTCATGAAGCGTGTTTCTGATTGTTTGGTCATGCACAGTCACACCAGTGTCCTGCTGGAGGTCATTTTGCAGCTCTGGCAAGTCTCATCCTGTTCCTTCTTGCACAAAGGAGCAGATACTGGTCCTGCTGAGGTTAAAGGCCTTCTACGGCCCTGTCCAGCTCTTATAGTGTTGCTATCTCATGGAATCTCCCATATGCTCCTGAGACTGTGCCGGGAGACGCACCAAACCTTCTTGCGTTGACATGTTTTGATGTGCAATCCTAGAGGATCTAAACTACACCGACCCTTGCCAAATGCAAAACTAGTGAAAAACCATTAGAAAAGATGAGGAGGTAAAAAATGTCCATGGCGTCCAGGTGTAAAACTATTCCTGTTTTACTGGTTTGTCTCATTGTTGAGCCTCTAGTGCACATGTTGGTAATTTCATTAACACCAAAGCAGCTGAAACCGATTAACAACCTGCTAAACAACACAGCGAAACACCTGCAGTCATAATGAAGACAAAATCAATCATATCCATTTGACTGTTTCTTTCTTTTTTCTAGTCAGAAATTGTGAATATCTAATCTTACAATCCTAAACTCATTGCATAATTTCAATGTATTATTATTTTCTTCAGTGTTATCTGGTAATAAGGTATCATGCTGTCTGATAAACGTCTGCAAACACAAAGACAACAGATTAAGTCCTACTTTATGGCTTTATAAGTGCAGTAATGTGAGAATAATATTTTACCAGGGTACAACTGGAGCTCCAAAGGGTGCCACCTTGTCACATCACAACATCATCAACAACTCCTACTTTATTGGAAGAAGACTGGGATACCACTGGAGAGTAAGTGAATTAATCAGGAATTCACACCATTAAGACCTTTTTAAATAATTTACTGATTTTAATTAATGTCTTTGTTAAAGTTTGGGCTTTATTTTATTTCAAAAATCCACGAAAGGATTCAAACTAACGAAGAACTGATCCTGTTATAAACTACTGTGTTTTTGCTTAAAGTCTTTTCATTGCAAAGTTTTTTTTTTCCTAATTTTGACTCCTTTATTTCCTCGTTTTCCAGCCTCACACTCGAGTCTGTGTGCCAGTGCCTCTGTACCACTGCTTCGGCTCTGTGGGTGGCGGGATCTCCATGGCCGTGCACGGCATCTCCACCGTCTTTCCTTCCAGGGGATACGATGGAAAGGCAAACTTGGCAGCTATCGAGAGTGAAAGGTAATGTCAGAAGTTCAGGCTAGGATTTAAAAAATAGGACACCTCTAAGCCTACAGGGCTGTGTTGTTGTGCGAGTTAACAGAAAGATATTTGATCTTTAATACGCTTGAACAAAAGGTCTGAGACTATAATCGCCTTTAAATCTGGAGCAGTGTTGTACCTTTGGGTTCCAGGATACCATCAAATTAAAGCAACACAAACTGGTTTCCACACGTCTCATGTTTCCCTGCTTAACGATGATTTAAAAAAAAAAAATTTTTGTAACTGTAATCTGAGTGCATCTCATTACTAACACAGAGGTCTGTGTCTGATCCTTTCTTACGGAATAATGGAGATTGTCTTGTGTATTTGTGGCATGTCTGCTGATTAAAGAAATGAGCTTTAGTCACCATTTAAAAACTTTGTGTTCATCTGAGTGTTGATCTCAGAAAGTCAAATATTGTTTTACTGCATGAGGCCGGTGAGCCTTAGTCTCAGATACTTCATGAATGAGATCAGATATTTCCCAAAAGCACTTCCTGTGGCCTTGTAAACTGCCCCATTAGGATAACATAAACTGTGTGTGTGTGTGTGTGTGTGTGTGTGTGTGTGTGTGTGTGTGTGTGTGTGTGTGTGTGTGTGTGTGTGATGTCTCCCACGCTTGCCAAAGCGCAATGGATCCATGTTTTCATGTTTACAGCAAATTCTGAAAATTTAACAAATGTTGTCTCGTCTGACTCTCAATTTCTGCAGTGAGCGAATGTGAAGTGAAATTTAGTTATATTTATAGAAAACAAATTCAAAACAACAGTCACCTCAAGGTGCTTTATATTGTAAAGTGAAGACCCTACAATATTAGAAAGAACCACAACAATGAGATGACCCCCTATGAGCAGCGCTTGGGGTTAGCAGGAAGAAACCTCCAGCAGGACCAAGCTCAGGGAGGGGCGGGGCCATCTGCTGTGACCGGTTGGGTGTGGAAGAAAAGAGGAGAGATGTGAAGTTTGATAACTGCTATTTAAAATGTAGCTTCAGTTTCCTGATATTAGGTGACGGGAGTTGCGGCATTCCTTTTTTTTTTTCTTTTTTTTTTCTTCTTCTATTGACAATTCTCTATAAACCTTAGAGATGGTTTACAGAAATGCTCAGTCCTGTGTATACACTGCCACCCCTCTTGTAAACGGAGTAGAATTTATAATTTATATTAGTATAGTATTGTCTTGTTTATTTTTGTCTATTTTTTTTCTATCGTGCTTACTATGACTGGGAGAGTTCTGCACAAGAATTCCAGTGTGCCTTGACTGCTGGTTTATGCACAAATGGACTTTGAGGCCTCAAAGATAGAGCTGAATGTGTGACATCACGGCGTCTGTGTACATCATTTATATACAGTCTCATCTGTGGTTACAGTTCTGCTTTCTCTGCAGTTGTTGAGTTCTTCTCAGACTCCTGTAGTCACCTGTTTGATAACAAAAGTGCATCATAACCTTGGATACAGCTAATTTGCACTTTTGGTTTTGGGGCCATTTCACACAGTTTTGTTTTTGTTTTGTTTTTTGTCCAGTTGTTATCATATGCAGATATTACATTTATATAAATACGTAATCAGTAACAAAAAGTGTTTTTTGTTAACGAATATTTTAAACACTGTCCAAATGTTCTCTTCTCAGGTGCACCTTCATCTATGGCACGCCCACCATGTATGTCGACATGCTCAACCAGCCGGACCTCACTAAATATGACTTGTCATCAGTGGAGGGAGGTGAGAAAAGAAAATGATTTTTAAAGTTCATTTTCTGATATATATTTTTTTTTTTTGCATTTATTTGCTTCTGTTTGTTTACATCTTTGAACTTTAGGCATCATGGCTGGTTCACCCTGCCCTCAAGAACTTGTGAAGAAAGTTTTCTCTGACTTGAATGCGAAGGAAATAACAGTGAGTCTTTTTTTGTTTTTTCCCCCCCAGTATAAGGTCAATGTTTGATTTATGAGTGATTTAATGGTGCAGTTTAACCTTTGCCCACTAGGGGGAGACAAATCCTCAGAAAAACGACATAATGGAGTGAGTTCTGATTTTTAAGGTAGAGACACAGGAAGGAATCTGTAAAAAGTTTATTGGATGTTAGCACTTCCAAAAGTCCAGGCTGAATATACATGAGCTATGTCTGAGGAAACCCTCTGATTTGCTGTTAGATGCTTGTTTAAAAAAAAAAAAGTGAAAAGTGACAATGTCTCACAAAGAATTTGCTACAATGATCCTGCATTCATCTTCTTATTGACCAGGGTAGAAAAAAAATGACGATTCACTGATCTTGTCCTCACTTTCAGTCTTTTTGGCCACTCTAAATGTCAGTGAAGGTGTGCATGCAGAAACGAGGATAGATAAAGTGTCGTTGTTTGTGCAGCTCTTCACGTTATCCTCTGTTTGAACTGAGCTGTTTTCAGCTCCTCCACCTTTTAAGCCAACTTTTGCCTGATAGGCTGTGTCTTGCAAACAGAAGGTTGAAACAGGAGCTGAGCGGGGCTTCCTCAAAGAACCACATTGAGGATATCAGCACATCTGCTGGGGCTGAACTCGAGGCTCTTTAAAAACGTGGTTTAACATGTTGAAGAAGACACTTTTACCAAGAGCTGAACAGGAAGAAAAACAGACAAGCAAGCAACCACGCACAGGTGATTTTTGGTCAGTGGTTGATGGGTGTTTCCAGTCTTTCTTTTTAAAGCTTTAAAGACAAGAATGGAAACAATCTCCTTGACACATGAGCTTATTTTAAGCTCATGTGTTTTGTTTTGCTTAGACTGATTCACGGTTTGTCCATTGTGCTGAAAAATTGAATGCGCAGGGACGGGATGGCGAATCTCTCCTCAACATTTTCCTCATTTACTTAAAAGCATCCCTTTTTTCCATCCCATCTGCTTCCACTTCATGCTGAAGTCTTCATCTTTGATATAAATGAATGAGAATTATATTTAAATCAAGTCGATGCGTGTTTGTGTGTAACTGAAGCAGACCAAGGGCGATGTGTGTGTCTGTGTTTATGCTGCTGACAGCCTCTGGCAGATGAATAGATGGAGAGTCTTTAAGTAGAAACAGTTAGCATTGCTTTCATTGTAGCCGGTCACCTGGACGGGCTCCTGCTCGGCGTCTCCTGTGGGAGAAAAGACACAAACTCAGCAGCCAAGTCAAACAGTCGGCCCTCCAACCAGAGACCCCGCGACCTGGACTCGGTGTGCTGGACCCCAGGGCCAAGATGGAAACGTTCAGTCTGGGATAGAGGGGGAGCACACGGAGTTCTGTGGTCAAAAAGAGAAAATCATAACAGTGCAACGCCAAATCTGAGCTACTCCAAAACCACCTTAAACCTCATTTGGGAAGCCGCTGTCACAATGCACCAAAGTCCAGCTGAAAACCTTCCATCACAGCCGAGATGAGACTTTATACTTGCACAAAACTGCACATCAGGCGTTTGTAAAGGCCAGCGAGCGTTTAATTGTCATTTAACGGTCTACAGTTTCCAGTTAATTATCGCTCTTTCAGAGATGTTTTCACAGCTATTTGTTTATCTGTCAGTAAGGCTGTAGAAAAACTACAGGGCTGACTGTTATGAAACTTGGAGAGGTGGAGCGGAGACAAAGAAAGAACTCATTAAATTTCTTCATGTCAGAGTGCTCTTCTGTTTTAAAATAAGCATCGTTTCACAGCCTGTGTGGGAAGCAGATTCCTCTTTAGATGTCTTGTCTTTAGGAGCTTTTAAAGATGGGAAATTTGCTGAGAGTTGACACTGATCACATGTTAAACGTTATGATCAGCTTGGCATCAGACACTCAGAAGCTGCTTTGCATACTTTGCATTCTCTAAAATGATTTAAATACAACCTCAAAAGAGCCACACGTGACAGATTAACTTGTAGTAATGACTTTCTCTGTGACTTGATCAGACTCTGTGGAGGAATTTTGGAGCACTCTTCTAGTGTTGCTTCGGTTCCCACCAACGTATTTTAATCAGTTTGAGGTCTGGTTCATTGCAGTGTCTTGATTCTGTTGTAGATTTGCTGCTGTGCTTTGGATCGTCGTCCTGTTTCATGTCCCACAGCTAAAGCTCGGCTTACAGAGGTCCTCACATTTGACTCTAGAATACTTTCGCGTTCAGATGAGTTTATGGTCGACTCGAGGACTGCAAGGTGCCCAAATAGCGACTTCTCAGCCACTGTGCTGACAGTTGGTACGAGGTGTATGTGCTGATGTTCTCCAATCTGTGCATTATAGCCAAACATCTCCACTTTGTTGCAGAAATCTTTCTTTAGCTGCAACTTTGCAAACCTGACCCAACTCCTGGCAACCTTTGCAAACGAGCCATCATAGTTCAGTCTTTCTATCTGTAGTGTCTGAGGTCTAGCTCTTCTGCAGTTTTGCATGCTCTGATCTTGGGATAATTGTTAAAATAAAGGACGACACAATTTAATGTGTCACTGGTTGAATTTTCTGCTGAGTTTTTGTCTGCAAAATATAATTAATTTCTTTATTTTGTTTTGCAAATAAAAATGTTAGCATTTATGTCTAAGTTAAATTTGTCCTCACATATAGTAGTAAAAAACGTTGTGTTTTCTCAACTAGAGCAACAACATCATCACTGATTTGTTATCTTTTTCTCTTATTCTGGTCTTATAGAAGGCTTTGAGACCTGATTTGTTATAATTTACATCAGAAAAGCTCAACTTAAAGTGACGGCTGCTCTCCCTGGAGTCAACACAAGAAAACAATCAGATAATTACAGAAAAGCTCCCTGGTATTTCCTAAAGCCCAAGTTAAAATGTTTAGATCTTATTTTTACTTGGCAACAGGAAAAACAGACAAAAGAAACAGAAAAGAAAACCAACAAAACTGTCTTCAAAACTACTTAAAATTGCTGACATGATCATTTAATTTATCAACTACTGTATTGTGTATAAAAAGAAAAATAAAAAAGCCCCTGGAAGTCAGTGATCCCAAACCCTCCCAAAAAGTCAGAATATTAACACCTAAAAACCAAAAATAGTTTTCTTTAGAACTTCTTTTTCGATATTTTAATTGGTGATCTTTAGAGGTGCTGATGCTCCAAGCCCAGGTTTCTGGTCTTCATGCACCACTTCCTGGCTGCAGCTTCATATTCTGAGTAGTAATCTACATTTCCTCTTCTCGTCATGGCTTGTTCGGTACCTGTGGGCCGTGAGTTCATTGGCGCATGCCCTTTTTGGCCCTCGCTGTCTTCGGTCTGCAGCGCTTGAAGCCAGTGATGTCTCTGACCTGCTTGCCCTTATGCTGATTCGGAGATGCGCACAGTGCATCTGGACGGTTCAGGCTTGAGATCGAGTCCATCCACCTGGAAGAAGCCAAAATATGAGAAGCATGAAGGAGCATGTTTCTTATTTAATACAGTGTGTGAACCTGAATAGACACTGTTTCCTGTTCGATAACCGTGAAGCTGCTCCTGTGTTTGTAGCTGTCAGTGATGCTGCAGGAGTTTGATGGTTGGCTGAACAGGCTGATTCTTTAGCCTCGACAAATGCTGGATGATTTAGCAAAAAACGTCGTGCAGAAAGTTCCCAGAGGAGGAATCATATGGCTTTAAAGTCAGTGGCGCTACCAGCAGAGTTTAGCGTAAAATTACATGAACGATACGAATGGATTGTATGTTACAAATTTCATGGCAATCAGGATGAAGAGAAGCAACGTTATTAAAGTAGCACAAAGACTTCATGTGAGAAACGGATGTATCCACCATATCATCTTTATGTGGGAGATTTAGCTTTTTGGGACCTCAAGGTTTTTATTTGTTTTTTGAAGGGACCATATTTAGGTAATATTAAAGTATTTTTTTAATGCAGTTATTTAATGCAAAAGAAACCTTGCATTCTTTCCAGTGGCCACTAGGGGGCAACTGACTGAAGGTTGAAGAAATCTGAGAAACTCCTTTACATTTCTTGATTTTATGACCTCGGGGGGGAGGGGAAATTCCTAATGAGTTTATTGTATTACAGAAATCTTATTCAACCCAGCATGATGTTCACTTTGTGACCGATTGGCTCGTGTAGAGTAAAAAAACAGATGTGAGATGTGAATTACTGCTAAACTGAGTCACTGTGAGTAATGGTTGTTTGAAGCACAGTATAAATGTGCTTTTTGTGTTGTCTTTAAAAAAAAAAAAGGTGAAAATTCTGAAATTAGAAGAATAGTTGGATTTTTTTTACAACATAAATGTGCAATTCTGCCACAGTTTGTGTTTATAACATTTAAATATATCACAGTTATCATCACGTGCATATGATGACATTGCTGCTTTATAATCTGAGCTCGTTACAGTTACAATATGCATGAATTCTTTTGTGGCTTTTATTCTTTTTTTCTAATTTCTTTAATTATTTTTTTTTTTAATTTTTAAAAAAAAAATTTTTTTGGAATGGAAAAATATCAAAAGTCAAAATATTTAAAGATCCCCTCATTCCAATAATCCTACTCGATCGTTAGTTGAAGATCAGCTTTGAGTCTTACTTGCGCAGTGGAGCTATCTGGCAGCTGCAGTTCCACGGGTTGTTGAAGAGGGTGAGGTTGGTGATGGTGTTGAACTGGAGGCTTTTGGGAATCGACTTTAGCCTGTTGTTTTCCAGGTGAAGCACCTTGACCGTCGTCACACCGGTAAATGCGCCGTCGGATAACTAGAAAAATGCAGAGCAGCACATGAGCTGTATTTTATTTCTGTTTTTTTTTTTTAAGGGAGTGGAAATCTACCTGAAACTTGCGTGAAATATTGGTAAAAATCTCGGGATATCCTCCATATCTGTCCAGGGTGTGGGGGGGTAAGGGCGGGGGTAGAGCGAGGGAGTCGTGCCAGCGTTTTCCTCTTTGGATAAGTGTTGGTGCAGGAGGAAGGATGAGAGGTGGCTTTCATCCCAAACACTGACAGTCTGTGAACTCTTTCTTTCCTTCACGGGTGCTAAAAGCTTCAGAGAGGTGCTACATGAGCTGACGTACATCAAGTGTCGTCTCCACCAGCAGGAGGACACGGGCGGATGAGAGGGAAGCAGAGCTTTGCTTGTTTTATGTAAGACTGGAGGAGAAGAGGTCGTTTGGAAATTTCCACTGCAGAGTGAGAAGTCGCTGAGGCGCTGGTGTTTTGAAGGAGTGAAAGATGGATGACTTCCAGCCTGGTCGAGGTGTGTTCACTCCTTCTGTCGTCTCAGTCTTCGGGATGCTGCCATGAAGGCTCGCAAAGGCCCCAATTGTCCATTCAGCTGGGCCAATGGCAGGCTAAAAATACTCCTCTTTCATGCACCGTGGAACACCCTGCCTCTATTTACCTGTCTCCTCAACCCTCCTGACCTGTTTACAGGACCCTCACAGCCAAAGCAGAAAACGCCTCGCTGAAAATAACACTTGTGCAATAATTAGACTCGGCCACGCTTGGCCATACTCCAGCAAACAAAAACAAACCAAAAATACCAGCATTTGGCTGGAAATCTGCTTAATCTGCCCCGGCCGTGTGTGCTGGAGTCGGCGCCTCCTGCTGCTTCCACCTGGCTCGCGCACAGCCTCAGCGTGAGAAGCTTGTTATTTTACAGTTTACCTTTCTGGGATGCCTCCATATTTTGGCACAGGTACACTCAAATATTGGATTAACCCTGGAGTATGAGGCAAACATGCTCTCGAAGAGCTTAAACTGTACGCGCTCCTGCTGCAGCTGATGTGGAGGAACAGACGGGCGTCCCACAGGCTGCTGTGAAAACATCTGTCTCATTAGGTTCAACTCACTTTCTCATATGGGGCATTAAAATGGTTTGTTTTAATCTAATTTCTGGACACGTTCCAATTTAAATACAGCAGTGATGAGTAAAACTGCACTCCAGGGCACAAGGGAGGATCCACAGTTGGAGTCACTTCCTCTGACATGTTTGTATTGTACTTTTGACCTGCCGTCATTGAAGAGGCTGATTGGAGCGTGTTTTTAAAGGCACTGTTGAGACCATAAATGTAAAGTCCAGCTGGAATAACCAGTAAATGCATTTAACTCTCATTTCCCCTTAAAAGCTACAAAGAGGTTCAAGTCTTACCTCTTTGCTGACTGACAGGATTGGCTTGTTCCACCCTTTAATTAAATCTGTAATTGGATGCCAGGTGCCAAAATACTGAGTTTGTGCTTAATGGATGACACTGAATTATTTATCCAAAACAGTTTCTCAGTACCTGGTTACAGCGTGAAGAAAAAAATAAATAAAAACTAAGGGCCTGGTTGAAGCTTTAATGCACACCCCTGCTCTCAGATTCTGTTGTTTGACAGGCTGAAGAAAAATCATTCTTTACACGCCTGCATGTCACAAACTTCTGACTTGTGACTCCTCAGATTAAAGTAAGCATCTCAAATTCCCCTGATTATGCAAACTGTTGTGCTCCTTGTCTTTGAAAAGACCTGTTGAATCACAGTTTTGATCACCACAAATCAAATCTCGTACATTTACCCTGACACCTGTCCTGCTTTATAAGTTCACTTATGCATCTGTCTGCATTTGCTAATTCACTTCAAAATAAAACTGAAGCTCAAGGTCATACTTGTAGAACGTTTTAAGACCCCACAAATTGAAATGTAGTACAGTTAGGTTTAATACGCACACGCTTCTCAGTAGATCAACTCTTAGAACTTCACAGCTTTTTGCTAAACTCCTGCTCTGATCTGCATCCGGAGAAAGATCCCATTTGGTTAAGCACATGTGTACCCTTGAGCATCAAACATCTGCTGTTTTCGAGAGATAGAAAACTGCAGCAGCAGCTTTGCATTATAAGCATGAACTGAGACACGTGTGGAGGAAGTGAGAACGCCCAAGAACACAAGACTGGCTTAAATCTCACTCTTTATGTAAGCTGTAATCACGGGATTAATGAGAGAAGACTATTGTGGGGGCACTTTTGTTCTTACCTGTTACAAGGAGGATGGTTTGGAAACTGCACTCATATAAATTTGTAGTTTTTTAGGGAAGCAAATATTAAGTCAGACATGCAGAGACCTTATTATGACATAACTGTTTTAGTTGGGCACAATGTTTTCTTAAAGCTGAGCCAATTAATTCAAAAGACCTTTACAAAGGCTGTCTTGTACGTTTCTTCTAAATAACCTGAAGATATTTAAGAGTCTACAAGTAGTTTGAAAAAGACCTAATTTCAACAGGTTGTTTAAATTTCAAGCCAAAACTTCTAGCAGTGACGTTTGCCAGGCTTGATGCTTTGCCAGTAATAAGCCCAGTAAAACCACAGACTGACCTTCTCCAGACCCATGTTGTCCAGGTGTAGTTTCTCCATATAGCGCCCAAAGCTCTGGAAGGCGTTGTCAGGGATAGTCTTCATGGGGTTCTTCCCCAGCGTGAGCTCCTCCACCACCCGCAGTTTGCTCATTGCCACGCTGGGATAAGTGGACATCTTGTTGCCGTCCAGGTGAAGTTTGGCGAGGTTCTCTACGTCGTCCAGAGAGCTCGCGTGCAGTGTCGTCAGCTCGTTGTTACTAATGTGCAGCCAGCGCAGGTCTTTGGCGCCCGAGAAGGTCCCCTGACGCAGCTCCCGCAGCTTGTTGTCGCTGAGCTGCAGAACAAAGAGGTTGATCATTGGGGAGAAGATGGCCTTTGGCAGGTCGCTGATCTGGTTCCCGTCTAGGTGGAGGTAGGTGAGCTCAGTGAGATCCTCAAAGGCACCGGGCTTGATGGTGCTGATGTCATTGTTGGACAGGTAGAGGTAGACGAGCTTGTTCAGTCCCTTGAAGGCCTGGGATCCGATCTCTCGGAGGTGGCAGTGTTGCATGTGCAGAGAGATGAGTCCCTTGCTTTCGCTGAAGGCTCCCGTGGGTATGCTGCCCAGGTTGTTCCTCTGCAGGTTCAGCAAACAGGTGGCCTCCGACACCCGAGGGATCTTCTTCAGCCCCACGTTGTCACAGATGACATGCTGAAGGTCACCGTGGCAGTGGCACTGGCTCGGGCACTGGGCCGGGGCGCCCCGCACTACGATGCCCAGCATCAGGAGGCAGGTCCACAGCAACAACCAGCTCACACAGCGCATCCTGAAAAGCTTGTAAATGTAACTCGGGTCAGTTAGAAAAATCCTGCAAAAGTCTCAGAGATCTGCAGAGAAATGTGAAGAGCAAAGGCGAACGCTTGATCCTGTTTGTTTGTGCTGAGAAACAGACGGACAGAGGAGGAGAGAGGAGGTGGGCAGAGCTGAGAGACACTTTGAGAGGAGGATGGACAGAGCACACAGCACTATTTATAACATTTACTTGAGGAAAAATACTGAGGAGGGCCTGCCAGGGTGTTGGACTGAGAGATCTGCAGGAGGAAGTCAACTGTCTGAGAGTTTAACCCTAAATGAGCAGAAAGGTGAACCTCAACTAGTCTTTTTCTTTGCAGCTGGCTTCGTTTTTGCAGGATTTGCAATGAGCTTGCTGCAGGATGCACACCTTCAGACAGTTGATAAGAGTTTGTAACGTTTGATTAACTTCCAGGTGCATGTTAGACAACGTGGCACGAGGTCAGCTTGGCTCTGTGCTCGCTCCCAGACATCGCTATTGTTTTTTCAGTCTGCGGTGACAGGAAAGGGAGCCACTCCTGTGTAGCTGTTTTATAACCTATAATAGTCTCCAGATGGCTTTTAATCCTATTGCAAAAAAAGATACTTCCATCATCACAGCAGTGAAAGTTTTAGATGCCACTTTACATTCCTGTGTGCATTCCTTTGTTTTGTGGTATCATGCAGTGGTATTTTTCCAGACCTCTGTGCAAATGATGGAGTGGCTTAACTTTTTTTTTTTTTGTAATGAATATGATTGGCTCAGGTTAGTGGATGGTTTGGCTTCAGGTGTGTGCGTTTATGAGATGAATGAACCCACCCAGGATAAACGGAATGTAGAGTTTACTTAACAAATCTAACATTTTATTGGCAATATTGTTTCCTGTGTGACTTTCCAGGTGAACGTTCTCACTGTAGCTCCTGTAAATTTCCCTAAAAGTCCCGTCTCCAGCAAAGTTGAACCTTTTTCTAGTGCACCTCCCGCTTCTTATAAACGTAGTAAAGAAAGTTAAATACATGATATATACCATAAACCAAATTTTAGAGGGTAACATGGTCAGAAATGGATGTAGTGCATGGCAGTAATTGAGTGAATATAAAAAGAGCTAAGAGCTCACATGTGTAGTTAAAGTAGAAAAATGACTCCATTAGTTTGACTTTGTAAAACTTTATTTTTCTGCCATGATGGATATTTTATTTTGAAATGTTGAATAATGAAGTACATTAGCTGTGTAATATGCAATAGAAAATAAAACACTGACTATGGTAAGAATTTATTACTGCTAAATTATTTTTATTAATTCATTTTTAAGTAATAACATCAGATATTTTCCATTTCCAACTTTGCCTCTGAAAATTTTAAGCCTTTTTCTCCTTTTATAAAGCACTGAGAACTGCTTTATTTTAGATCACTGTGAGTTTTCTTGCTTTATTATTTCAGTTTGTATGTCTTTATTGTTTAACTGTGGTGGTGTCTAGTTTTATTTTCCCTTAACATTCATTACAAACTGTTCTCTTTGAGTGTTTCATTCATATACAGTATGATACTATGATGCAGTCATGCGTGTCGTCATAGTATCATAGCATTATGTGATTTGTCAGATCAGCCGTGTTGGTCCACTGTGTGCTGCCAAAAACCCCTCTGAGCCACTGGGGCATGGCTGGATACAGGACCTCTGGAGGCGCCCCCTAGTGTCTGACACTGGCACTTTCTTTGTTTATCTACAGGATGCATCAGAACAATTTGGTTTTTATTGTGGAGACTTTTGGCGTTTGTTTGTTTGTTTGTTTGTTTGTTTGTTTTTTTAAGTATTATTTGGACTCCACTGTGTTTCAGTCCCACCTGCTCATATCATTGCTTGTTTGACAGCTTGGATATGGCACCACAGAGAACAGCCCCGTGACGTTCCTCGCCTCCCCACTGGACAACGTGGAGAGAAAGACTGAGACTGTTGGCTACATTACAGATCACTTGGAGGTAATTTGGCATGCTTCTCAATATAAATACTGAAATGCATTAAAATAAGATTTATTTTGAGTGCAAAAACTCATCCAAACAAAACAATTTGGGGAGGGCTGAACACTTGAATAAAAATCAGCAGGGAAGAAAACTTTTATTGTGACAAACAGTTATCGATGAAGGTGAATATTGGGGGAATATAGGGCAAAAAAACAAAGTAACGGTTTCAAAGAAAGCTTGTACTAGCCTGATTCACTCAAGGTTCAAGGTTCAAGGTAATAATAAAGAACCTTGAACCTTGAACCTTGAGTGAATCAAAACTTCACTTCTTTAACTCTGTGCAATACACCAAAAAATGTTTGGTGAATAAAAGTATGAATCATGAGTCACCTGCTCCACAGGCTAAAATAGTGGACCCTACAACCGGGATGGTCGTACCTGTGGGTACCTCAGGGGAGATTATGATCAGAGGATACTGTGTGATGCTGGAATACTGGAATGACAGAGCAAAAACAGATGAGTGCATCACTAAAGACCGGTGGTACAAAACTGGGTAAGTTTAATATCGTTGACCATAGTATTTTATTACAGCGATGAGAGTATTCTGTTACAGGTACTGAACTGTGGTGGTTTGAATCATATCTTTCTGATAGACTCCAGTTTGTTCATGTAAATGGAGAGTCCTCTTCACACACTAAGGTTAATTATGGAGTTCCACAGGGTTCAGTACTAGGGCCAATTCTGTGTACATTATTACACATGCTTCCCTCACCAGTATCATTAGAAGGCATAGCTTATATTTTCACTGCTATGCTGATGACACCCAACTTTATCTGTCCATGAAGCCAGATAACACACACAAATTAGTTAAACTGCAGGAATGTCTTACAGATATAAAGACCTGGATGGCCGCTAACTTTCTGCTTCTAAATTCAGATAAAACTGAAGTTACTGTACTCGGCCCTGAAAATCTTAGAATACGGTATCTAACCAAATGCTTACTCTGGATGGGATTACCTCAGCCTCCACTAACACTGTGAGGAACCTTGGAGTTGTTTTTGACCAGGATATGTCCGTCAATTTCTTATATTAAAGTTTTAGCTTTTTTTTTCCTTTCCATTGTCACAAAGCGCTTGATCATATTCTGATTGTTGGGGTATTCTCTGTATCATTGTAGACCTCATAATATAAAGCACCTTGAAGTGTTTCTCTGTGACAAGTTTGAAATAAAAATATAAATTAAATCTAATTGAAGTCTTTAGTTAATCATCACTACTTTACAGCTGTTAGTATTGTCTGCATTTTCAGGCAGATAGGCTTTAAATATAACATCTGATTCTGTTAAAAGGCTGATTCTCTCCCATCCTTGTTCTTGGGCATTTAACTGTTTCTTTGTCCTCTTGGCCAGCGACATCGGCAGCATGGATACATACGGCTACTGCAGGATAGACGGCAGGATTAAAGACATGATCATCAGGGGAGGAGAGAACATTTACCCGGCAGAGATCGAGCAGTTTCTGCACAGACACCCCAAAGTTAAAGAGGCACAGGTGAGCTCAAACAGCAAGGGCTGAGCAGTAAACCTAGAGGGTGTTATAGGAAAATGAGAAGGGAGACTAACTGTACTCAATTATTCACTAGAAATTCTGTCGGTGAACTTCAGAAGCGCATAGAGTAAGTTTTATTTTAACATCAGACTGGCGTTCACTAAGATTGCTACAGCAGAAATTAAATTTTACTGAACATTGCTGCTTCCACACTTCAGAACAAGTCTTGTTAAAACTGTGTTAAGAGTGTGGCTTGATATTGTGTGTCATCAGTCTGAATTTCTTAACTTTTCTTAACGCCTATTGTGCATTACTTACAAGTCCAAAAGGCAGGGTGACCCCTCCAACACACCACTCCCCCCATCGATGTGGCTAGGTGCATAATTGTTGGAAAGACACAAGTTTAGTCTCTGTACACCACCTCAGTGGATTTTAATCCAGCGGTCAAGAATGCACTTTCACCTTTTTAATTTGGTGGGGAGTTTTTCGCATTCCAGTTTCAGTTAAAAGCCAACAAGAATGAGAGCACACATGTGATTTAGATTTTAAAAAAAAAGTGTTATAAAGAACACGTTTAAAGTCGCACGAAAAACATAGAGTCAGTGGAACATGCAAAGCGGCCTCCAGACTTTGCCAGGTTTTCAGTTAGGACACCCCCAAGAACATTTTAAGAAAATGTTAACATTTAAAATATTTGTTTTTTTTCCTTTAAATTTTTTTTTATTATATTAACCCCTTAAAGAGTGTCTTGACTTGGCTTAATCTTTTGGCCCTTCATGTGATGTCTAATCCTCTGTATTTGTCTTAGTTTCAATCTTCGTGTGCAGCGTTTGAATGTCCAAAGTTCTGTTCAGATATTTAAGATTTTGTACTGCTGACTGTTTGCTGTGTGATTCTAAATGTTCCTCGTTTCCTGCTGTTTTTCAGGTGGTGGGAGTTAAAGATGAGCGTATGGGTGAGGAGATCTGTGCCTGCATCAAACTGGTGGATGGAGCAGACTGCACTGCAGAAGAAATCAAAGCTTACTGCAAGGGACAGGTGGGGCACAGTTCTCGTCTTATATTTCATAATGAGCTGGAATTGTGTTGCACCATAATGAGCGCTGTTCATTTGCTCCTTTCAGATCTCCCACTTCAAGATTCCTCGTTACGTACTTTTTGTAACCAGCTACCCACTCACGATCACTGGAAAGGTAATTTCCTCAGTCCTGGCTCCTCTACCGAGTTCATAAAAAGCAGGAATTTCTTCCAGGATTCTTACAAATGACATAAATTAATCAGCAGGTTTAATAAAATGTCATTCATCCTGAGTGAAAAACATCTGTATTTAGCAGCTGCTGTAACAGTCTGCAATAATTTAGGGGAAGGAGAAATCCAGGATGAAAACACAAACTCCCCTCTGGTTCTTGTGTTTCTCTCGTGGGATGCTATTTAATATCATTTACTGTAGACTTGGCCCTGTGTTTGAACAGGCCTGCCCTGAATGCTCTCAGACAGGAGGGACGGGAAGCTATTAGCTCGTCTGCACGTACACTATGGCCTGTTAGATGAATCCCAGAGGGCTGGCAGGCCGTACTCGACCTGGACCATCAGATCAGATAAAACCAAAACCTTGATTTGAGATTCCTTCTAAACGGAGCAAGTACGATATGATAAAACTTTCAGAAAAATGCAAAAAATGTTCTGCGTTCATGTTATAATTGTAACTACTCATTTGTGTCTGCTCAGATCAGGGGGTGATTGTTTGTGGCATTCAAACACATGGAAGTTGCAGAATGCCCTCTGATGGACAGAGTATGCGACATCAATGCAACGTTGATTGAATGGTGTTTCTCTTGTCGTTTGTTTAATTTTAAATTTTATTTATCATGGAATATTTTAGTTGAGCTCTAAAAATGAACGTCACTCAGATAAATATGAAAGTTACTGGTGCATTTTTGGTTTGCTTGGAGATTTCTGTGTGAAAAGAAAAGAAGCCAAACCACAGGAAAATGCTAAGAGTTCACAAACTGGGGTAAATCTGACCACAAGGGTCACGTCAGTAGTTTGTATATTCTGCTCTGATGTAGCTAATGCATTGTGTCGGTTTAAACTGATTTTTGCCATTTAAGAAAAAAAAATACTGTTGGTATTTACGTAGAGAGCAGAGTGACAAGTTGCATGTAAGAGACTGATCCTTGCATGTGTATTTCTGGGAGTTCCTGTCTTGAGGCATAAAATATGGGGGATAATTAAATCAAGTGTGCACACTGATTTACGTTTACCACACGCTATTTAGCACTAATTCTGCCAACATTTAACGCAGAGAAAGAGCACGTCTTATTTTTTTATTTTTAGAAAACTGCACAACTTCTGTAAATCACCCGTAAAACTAACCACACCCATTAGCGCTATTTGGGGTTTGCATTCACATGTTGTTTTGTCCAATTTAGTAAAACTGGCACTTGTAATCCAAGCTGACGCACCAAAAACTTCACTATCTAGTTGTTGGATGAGTTGTTACGAGGTGGGAAATTATCCATAGAGGTCAGACCAGGCTTGTAAACATGTTTATTTATGCTGTAAAATTGTAACATGTAACATGGAAGTCTGTGAGGACTGACTCACTTTTGGAGGCAGCCTTAAGTGGTCATTAGAGGAAGTAATCGGATTAGATTCACTTGTAGTTTTGGCAATTTTCACAGAGATGCATTTGACATCTGAGTGCTCAAAGCTGTTATGAAAGACTCTTAGATTGATTTAAAATAATTATTTATTGTATTGACCCCAGTAAGTGACAGATTTTAATTTGCGTTCTGATTTCTTACGAATTAAATGGAATCACCAGCACACAATAAAACACTCGGCCCCATTTACTAATAGGTTTTTATATATTCATATACTTTGACGCTGCAGATTTGTCCATTTAGTGCTCCTGCAAAAAGTTGTTGTTGATTCGTGTCATTCTTCTTTTTGTCTTTCAGATCCAAAAGAACAAACTGAGTGAACAGGTGGAGAAGCAACTGAAGGAGTGAAAATGAAAAGCTACAAACTGTACAGAGGGAATTTAATTAATACGTGTGCGTATATCAGATACCAAAGATACAAATTGGGATTGTCAGAACTGGCCAACAGAAAACGCCTCAAGATCTTGTAACGAGTGGTTACAGGGACAATGTAACCCCCCCCAAAACAGTATCCTGTACCTGCTGCAGAAAATGGTCCCATATAGAAACACTATTTACTTGTAAGGGCCCTTTTTAAGTGCTTTTGTCTGTATAGGCAGGACAAAGGTTGTAAGGTTTTTAAAATGTTTTTTTTAATGATTTTTAAAAATTTATAAAAACAAAAATCTTCATTATATGAACTTGAAATAAACCTTTTTACAAATTATTAAAACCAGGCATGCAGGTTCCTCTTGTTACGGAAAGAATGAAGGGGTTTTTTTTGGGGTTTTTTTTTTTTTTTATTGTCCTCGATGGCAGGTGCAGGCCTCTTAAGCCTGCCATTCAGAAATATGCACACATGTTCCACTTTAAAAAATATGAGCTTTAAAGTGAGTGAGCATTGTTCAGAGCTGTAAAGAATTTCCTGACCAGGCTACATGTGCAGTTCACCTGACGCTGGGCTGCTGGATCGGATGTCATCTCCTGTCTAGACCTGAAGGACTCGGCCCAGAAATAGCCCTTAAGAGCCCAAATGAAAACAAACTGTGCTCCTGGCTCTTAAGAGAGAACCTCAAGGTTTATTTAGCATTTTTTATTTAACATATTTTGGGTTTGGATTAAATGTTTCAGGACATGGTATTCCTACCATGCGCCAAGTACAGGAGGTGGTTTTAACAGGGAAAGGCAAAGGAATGCACATTTCAAGGAGGAAAAATGGGATTTGAGACAAAGAGTGAGTTTGTTCTCCTTTTAGACTCGAGACTTTTGTTTTCAAATTGTCACCATGCATTCCTTTGACTGGGAGGTTATTACAGGTGATACTAATAACCAAACTGTTCTCCCAAGAGGTGAATGCATTGGTGGAGCAATGCATACAAAAGTATCTTGGACTCCCTCATGTGGCAGGAAAAAGCACACAAAAAGGCCAAAAATTTGTTGAGCAAATTTATTTTGGATGAGGAAAAACATCACTTGCGTTCTTGTGGCATTGAGTTAGGTTTGTCTTTTTCCTGCTTCAAAATGACAACGCCTCAATAAAGAAATGCTTGTCCCCACTTTGGTGTGGAAGAACTGCACCGATCTCTGAACCTCAACCACATCCAGAACCTCTGGAGGAGTCGGAGCAAGTTCAACATCTGGGGCCTGATGTATATCAGAATCAGAATCAGAATCAGAATACTTTATTGATCCCTGGGGGAAATTATTTTTTGTTACAGTGCTCCATTTTAAACCAACATTAAGACAAGACAGACAATACGCTAACTAAGAATAGTACAATATATACATATATATATATATACATATATACATACATACATAAGTCACTCATAAATAAATAGTTGGAAAAGAAACATGTGTAGTTGTAGCAGTAAACAGTGTGTTAAGTGGATGCGTTGTACAGGGAGATGGCCACAGGCAGGAATGATTTCCTGTGTCGTTCAGTGGTGCTTTTCGGTAATCTCAGTCTCTCACTGAACGAGCTCCTGTGACTGACCAGCATGTCATGGAGTGGGTGGGAGGTGTTATCCAACATTGTCTTTATCTTGGACAGCATCCGCCTCTCCGACACCACCTTGAGGGAGTCCAGCTCCATCCCCACAACATTGCTGGCCTTACGGATCAGTTTATTAAGTCTGTTGGCATCTGCGACCCTCAGCCTGCTCCCCCAGCATGCAACAGCATAGAGGATCGCACTGGCCACAACAGACTCATAGAAAATCCTCAGCATTTTCTGGCAGATGTTGAAGGACCTCAGTCGCCTCAAAAAATAGAGACGACTCTGGCCCTTCCTGTAAAGTGCTGTGGTGTTTTTAGCCCAGTCCAGTTTATTGTTAATGTGTACTCCAAGGTATTTATAGTCCTCCACAATGTCAACACTGACCCCCTGAAAAACAGGGGTCAAGTGAATAAATACGTACACAAAACCATGCTTGGATTTTTTTTCCCTCTACACATAATGTGATATTTAAAGAGGAACAATTTGCAAACGACATGCAACCTTCAGGCCATGTCTACGTGGTAGTTTCAAACCTGAAAACTATTTTAGTGGGGAAGGTTGTGTTGGCTCGCATGTGGTGCACATTTATGCACTAAATCCAGAAAGCTGATCTGGTGACTTATCTCTTCCAGTCAATGACTGTTAGATTAGAAAAATGCAAGCCATTATTATACAAAGTCAGGCAATTTTAGATTGAGAAGACAATTTAATCCTCCTCCCTTGTTATTTCAAGTAGATGACAGATTTAGAATCAATCTGAAGTGGTGTACTTACGTTTTGGTGGACCTAACTGTATATAAATGATGCATCATCTTGGTATTTTCACCGCCTTCCAGGAGATAAAACACAAGATCCGAACATAAGCCAGTAACAGACAAATACTGAGATATTCTTTGATGTCACATGTTAAGCAAAGAAATAACATGTTATTAGTTAAGTCTATTCTTGGTTTAGTATACAAGACGATGGTTAAGAGGGACAATAGCATTTCAAGTAGCAAAGGTGGAGTTTTATGTATTTCTGGATGTAGCAAAAGACTTGAAAGAATATGTGATGAGTGCAGTGATGTCAGGCTTTTGATTTAAAACGTATGATATAATGTATGTGCATTTCAACAGAGCTTAGGTTGAGTGTTTAGAATACAAAGCTAGATGAGATGGAGGCAGATGACCCCCCAGAGGGAGAAGTGGGAAGAAGAATAATTTCCTGATCTTACTGACCACTGACAGCGCTTCAGACATGAAGTCAAATTTAACCACACGCTTTCATTTTAATCCAGATTTACTTAAATAGCACAAAATCACAACAATAGTCACCTCAAGACATTTAATACTGCAAGACCTTACAGTAATGCAGAGAAAACCCTAACAATCAAACTGCTGCCTCTGACCAAACACCTGGTGACAGCAGGAAGAAAGAACTCCCTTTAAAGAGAAAGAAACCTGAAGAAACCAGGCTCACAGAGGGGCAGCCATCATGTGACTGCTGTTTTGGTATTTTAAGGTATCTTGTTGATGCCTTAAAGACCTCAAACTGGGAGTAAACTTTTCATAATGAAAGGTTTACTCACAGTTAATGAGAGAATTACTTTATTAATTCCAAAAAAGCAGCATAATTTTTGTCAAGTGAATCCATTACTTCTTACCAGCGGATGTCCAATATGTTTTTATTTTTTTTTGAACAACATTTCAAATTTTGGCTCCAGCGGGTGAAACATCTGTGACGCTCTCACAGAGAGTGAATCACAGAGAGAGCAAACTTATAAAAAGATAAAGGTCTGTGCTGTGTCTTTAGTCTTTGGGCAGCGGGATGCCGACTGCCGTCTGCTGCCCCTCCATCTGCTGCTGCGCCTGCGCCACCTGCTCCTCGCTGCAGGAGTCCTGCAGAAACACGGTAGCCAGGTTGCGCAGACGCGGGCTCTCGGAGAGGGAGAAGCGCAGCATGCACTGCAGGATGGCGGGATCGGTGATCTGAGAGCGTGACGTGGGTGTTAGGAGGTTCACGAGGGTGGTGATGGCTGACAGGACAGTCTCTTCCCTCTGGCTCGACAAGCAGTTTGTGACTAAGCGGATGCCGTCGCTCTGCAGGACGACATCTCTGCACTCAGGGTCCATGCTGAGGTTACAGAGCCCTCCTGAGATCACGAGAGACAAAATCAGAGATAAAGGCTTGACAGTTGCTGCAGACAATGAAGGAGATGTCACTGTGACACCCACCCATCCCAAACTCCACAAAGTTCTCATTCTCCTCAGTCAGCATGTCCAAGAAGAGGTCAGTCACCTGCAGCTCTCTCAGATACTCCACGTTCTTTGGATCGTATGCAAAATTGGCCAAATTAGCCAGAACTTGTTCCTTTGCCTCTGAGGAGGAAAAAAATCATCACATGTAATGTATGTAATCACATAAAATGAGAACTATGGAGTGCCAAAATTAAATAGGCAAATATTTAGTTAAAAGTCTAATTAATTCATTCAAATATTCATTTCAAATTATTTGTGGCTGGTCAACAGACCTTAAAATCTGATTGGTTACCCTGCACAGCAAGTTAAGACGATTGATCCCAGATAATGCTGCAGTCCATGAACGTCCTTAGCGTACTTACTATTGAGAAACACCCAACGAAATAATCGACTCCCGAAAAGGTAAAGATACTGACCAGATCAGCATTAGCCCCGCCCCTGACTTTGACAGGTGAGGTTGACAGTAGAAATAAATTCATGACGTGTTGAAGCCCAGAACTATGAAATAATAACAACTGACATATATTTTAAATAAAACGAATTATTTCAATTTAATAAATGTGTATTTAATAATTTCAAATTTTGAATAATTATTTGATGACGTACGTCTCCAAAGAGGAGCACCTAGGCTTTCTGTAGGCACCTATTTTTTTATGTTTTTGTTCTATTTACTTTAATTTATGATTCATATTATTGTCTTGTGGATCTTGAGTTGGAGCAGAAAGACGAAAAGGCAAGATTGGAAAAAAGATAACAGAAGAAAGCAGAGTAGTGAGTTTAAAGTTGAATCCAAACACAGCTGTTCCCACCGTCGCTGTCGGTGTCCTGAAACTCGGTGACCAGAGTTTGTAAATACTCAAAGCGGTCAGAGCCTCCGGACGAGCCGCTCCTCCACATAATCCACCACCAGCTCCGCTCTCCGCTTTATTCTTTTCAGTTCGTTCCCGGCGCGGTCTGACCATGAAATGCCTCCGTGTAGCTGCGTGGATAAGACGAAGGTTCCGTTTAATAGTTTTTGTTTTAAAATCAGTTTCGATCTGATAGCATACGGTCAAGCCGCGCTTACACAGAATCAAATCTAATTTACATTTTTCATACGCAGTTAAAGGTCTTCTATCATAGTTTTTTGTTAATGTGGCCCTAATACTCCCTCACACAACATGACACAAAATAGAAATACTGTCAAGCGGAAGCTAGTGTCACGTGGTACCGGAAGTTCCTAATAACTGTGGGACACGAAGGGGGTGTGTACAGCACCTCAGCCAACTGTAGGGGAAGGTCAGTGTTTAAAGTTCAAAATAAAGCCACGAAAATGAAGCAGCACAAACTGTCAGCCGGGAAACGGCTCGCCAAACCGATCCTGTTCGGGACGGTCATCGTTGGACTCGCTGCTGCTTTCATTAACAGGTAACGTTAAAGCGTGTTTACAGCTCAGCCACCTGTACGTAACAGGCATGTTGTGCGTGACATTTGCACATGCAAGTGTTTACTGCACACCTTATTAATAAACATGCAGCTCCGAAAGAGCCGATCAGAAGTGAAGATTATAAAAGCAGCACGACTTCGCTGTTAAAAGGTACTGCAGGGGAAGCAGTACGACTGCGTATTAGGCCCATTCTGCAGTCCTTTGGAAGTCAAAGAGAAAAAGCTCAAAATTTTAGAAATTCGGCGGACTTACGAGAAAAATGGATAATTTACAAAAAAAAGCAAATTTTTGATGAAAGAAATGGGCAAATTTACATGGAGAAAGCATTTAAACTTAGGAGAAAAAATGAAAAATAAATAGCTAGTTTATTGTTTTAAAATGGCAAACGATCAGATTTTTTTTTTTTTACCAGAAATAATGGAACAATAATGAGAAACAAGGACAAACTTATTTGAAAAAAGGAGCAAATTTATAAGGCAGTAACATGCTATACATACATACATACATACATACATACATACTTTATGAATGTCAAATTTCTGAGGTAGCAATGAGCAAAGTTCAGACGTATTAAATTACAAAATCAAAAAAGGTAAACTTATTAGAAAAAAAATAGGACATTTTAAAGAAGAAAATGAACATATTTCAAAGAAATTAGCAAAGGATACATTTAAATTTAGTTCATTATGTTTCCAAGAAAAAATGAGCAAAGTTCCAAGATAATAAATACCAAAATCTGAAAGAAAAAAAGACACATTCCCAAGGGGGGAAAAAAGAGAAGAATACATTTCAGAGAGTCTGGTGGAGCATTTGCGAGCGAGGAAACTCAGTATGTGGTGATGTCCATGGGCTCCCTGACTGACAAATACATTTCTAGTTCCCGTTTCCCAGCTATGAAGATTTGCTTCAAGGTTATTACGAGGTCTCATTAAGCAAAATTATTGTCAGAAATGCCGACAACGCCACGAGTAAGGTGTAACAGGACCTGGAGCTGCTCTGTCCCCTGTGCAGGAGCGTTATAAAATCAGTTTATGTGATATATTTCCTTATGATTTTGTATATTTGGTGTATTTTGAATGCAGATTTATTCTGCTTGTTGTTTTTGTATTGCTCTTTGTGCATGATTTCTGGTAAGCCTGTCTGTAAGCCAGCTTTAACAGCGGGAACAATCTGTGTTGGGCCTGCAGCAGACTGATAACCTGCTCTGTAACAGCTGAGATGGGCTCTAACCGCCTGCCTGGCTGTATCTAAAATGCCTTTAATCATATTTAAATCATGTTAAAGGTATTGAATTTGCAGATGTTGTTTTTAAGACCTCTAGAAAAGCCCTGTCAATACAATTAATTTCAAAGGTTTTTTCATTAACTTTTAGTCCCACTAACTCGTTCGTGCTGTTAGTGCACTAGAGACTTTACAGCACACTAGAGAAGCTCTGCAAATTGAACAGCTGTGTTTTGTCTGACCAAAAGTCCAAAGAGAAATCTTTACTGTTCAGTGCTGTGTTGTACAGACTGGACATTGTGGCACAGCTGGTTGTGTCTTTTTAATTGACATCCCTAAAAGCTTTGAAGGAGCCCTAAAATAACCTCATTATTGAAACTCCTGAAACTATTGAAATCACCGAAATCATTCTTTGGTCAAAATTCAACAAAAGAGAAAGAAAAGATGAATATTTAGTTACAGTGGACAACTGCTTGTTTTGGGTTTTTTTTTTTATTGTTAGAAAAATGGAAACAGAGTAGGTTTCCATACACACTCTGGAGACTAATTGAAACAAAACTGAGAGAAAGTGAATATCCAAAACATTTTCTTTGGTAAAGCTATAGTTTAATATTTTTCCGTGAAAGTAAAATCAAAATCTGTTTTTTCACACTGAACCACCTACGTCACATTAGAAGAAAGGTTGTAATCTTACCATTAATCTTTTCTGGTTCTCTAATTAATTCTCACTTGTCATTTGTTTTCATTCGGTACTTCCTCTGTTGCGCAGACACAGGTTTTTTGAGGACGTCGTTGAACTCAGGGCTCAGGAGCGAGCGCGTAACGATGCCAAGAGGTTGGAGGTCCTGGAGAGGCGGCAGAAGCAGATCGATGATCTGACCGAGAAGAAGCAGCAAGGAGGGAGCGGCTGAAGGGGGCAGCAGCCTGAACCTCAGTGCCTCTGCAGCAGACTGTAATACAGAGCAGGTCTCCACAGGTGGACGCTGCACATGTCCACATATGCAAAGATGGCTTTGCTGAATATTTTTACTGAGGCCTGCTTACAGTAATGGATTTATTGAAGTAACCCTCACAGATTTGTATAGACATCTGGGCTGGACACAACACTGTCCAAGACGCCCAGTAAAGGAGCTTAAACAGCATCTTTCTTGTACTTGCGTGTTTTTCCAGCAGGGGGCAGAATTGACTGCAACCTAATGGACTGTATGAATGAAAATCTCTTTAACTATAAATTATTTGTGATATACATTGTTAAAGATCATTTATTTAAAATGCACGCCACAGAGGTTTTCATGTTTATTTTATTGGTGTGAGTTTAGTTTAATCAGGATTAAAAATCAAAGCACAGACGCTAATGCCGTACAACAAACATCAGCTCTGCCTTCAGTTTTTGCGCAATGAAGCAGGAAAATCAGACTCCTTAGTGTTGGGATGTATTCAGTCTGATGGATGCTAGAAAGTAATAACTGATGCTGATCTGTCAAAATAAAGGTTTTAAATTCACTATCAGTGTGACATGAAATAATTATTCACTCAAATATAAGTTCTGTAATTTGTAACTAATAACTAAACATTGTAGATAGAGAGAAAAGGCCATTTAGAGCGAGTCCAGCATTCTACCGTAAAGAAGTACAAAATTTTTAATTCTCAAAGGTTTCAAAAATTGTGCTTAAGTTCAGTACATGAGAAAATGTGCTTGTTTGCTTTTCTCCACTCTAAAATAAAGAAAGCTACTTTCAGTTTTTCCGTTATTCACAAGGGATCAACACAGCAGGTAGCGCCGCATATTTGATTTGGCAGATTTTTTTATGCCAGATGCAACCCGCCAAGGGATTTGTGTCTCCTCCCGGGATCCAGCAGGGTATCTTTCGCTTGTGTACATCAGCAATTATGATAGTTAACAATAGAAAATAACAGATGCAGTATAACCACAGACTGTAAATACAAAACATGGATGGGTCTGCCTGTGCAGAAATCCCTTGACCAGCAGGCGGCATCTCCTCTGAGATTGTAATGTGCAATACCACCGATTTCCTTTCTGATCAGACACCAAGTCAAATTCAGGGCGGTATGGACGTTACCGATCCGATGTTGATACTTTGTACAAAAACATAATGTGTTATTGTATTTCAAATTATAGCTTCATAATGATTACAGGACATCAGACTACTTGTTCTTATTGTTTAATTATGAAGAATTATCATATAGAAATAAAAAAAACTAAATTTGTGTGTTAATTGATGCTATTTGAACACACTTTCCTTCATTGTCACTGTGCCACACTACAAATTTTGGTATTGATCCAATACCAAGCAAATACAGGGCCAGTATTGCCGATATCAGTACCAATAATTATAAGTTACTCAGGCAGCTAACTGGGGGAGAGTAGCGTGCCATGACTTATGAGATGAATTCTCAAGTTTCAAATTCTGAACACATTTTAATCACCACTATGTCACTGTGATTATTACTTTCCACAATAATTAGTTAACACAGCAAAAAACACCTTTCAGCTTTTCATGTGTTTTGAAACTTGGTTTTAGTGTTGGTATCGATACTATCGATATTTGGATCGATCCGCCCACCTCTACTGCATACAAGTCTAATACTCACTGTGATGATAGTCATCAGTGTTCTGAATTTCAGTCACTAGTGTGAATTCTTATTGTATTAGGGTACGTGCAGGGCTTTCCCCTGGTGTAGTGGTTAAAATAGTTGCCTTGCATGCAAAGAGCCCCAGTTCAAGACCGGTAGGATACATGACATTCCTAACTAGCTAGTTAGGAAGGTTGTTAGGAATGTCATGTGGTGCAAAACCTGTGTGGCCAAACTTTACCTGTGTTTTCTAGTCTAAAAACTTTTTAACAAGCCGATTGCATTTTGTTACACAGAGTTCTGCTATTCAAGAACACTTTAACACACAGCCTGGGGGGTTTGAACCAATGACCTTCTAACTAGCAGACAACCCACCCTACCTGCTAAGCCACAGCTGTCCACAGGTAGATGCAAACACACAGGCCTTATTTGTCCATGAACTCCTCTTACACGATGTGGAGTTGCACTACCAAACTTGGTACGCTATAGCACCCTGAAGGTTCTTATCTGCATCAGATGTTATGTCATCATGTTTCCTAAGAACAACCTAGTAACCAGCTAAAAGGACCTATTTTTAGCCTTTACGCACATGTCACACATTTTAAAAGCATTGTAGAATTTTAATTTCATGACATGAAAATTAAGTTTCAGCCACATAAGTTGAATAATAAAAACACTAAATGGTTCTTATATTATAAAGCCATCACGTTGCCTGTCAGCCACATAGCAAGAGGCCAAAATGAAACATTTTCAGCATAAAAAAATATATATATCTACAACCTATTTTTTTTATTTATTCATTTTTTAAAATCTTTTACCTGAGAGATTAAGCAGAGACGGACCAAATCACTATTGTAGCACAGGCATGTACTAGTAGAATAAAGCAGGGTAAGATTCAGGGCGTGGCTATGAAACCAATAGGTGACATCACTGTGGTTACTTGTATCTTGTATCTGAAGTTCATTAGTATAGATATATGTAAGAATCTTCTTAGAGTATTTCTAGTAGTGGAACAATTTAAATTTTTTTTTTTTTTTTTAAATCCACAGAAATAATTTCCAGTTTTCAAGTCTTCTACAGTCTTTTTAGACTGACATAAAAATATAATTTGACAGCATCAACACATCTGAGAACTGGGTATGGGTGTTTTTCCTGACGACGGGGCGATCGTGGCTCAAGAGTTGGGAGTTCTCCTTGTAATCGGAAGGTTGCCAGTTCGAGCCCCGGCTTGGACAGTCTCGGTTGTTGTGTCCTTGGGCGAGACACTTCACCCGTTGCCTACTGGTGGTGGTCAGAGGGCCCGGTGGCGCCAGTGTCTGGCAGCCTCGCCTCTGTCAGTGCGCCCCAGGGTGGCTGTGGCTACAATGTAGCTGCCATCACCAGTGTGTGAATGTGTGGATGACTGGATATGTAAAGCGCTTTGGGGTCCTTAGGGACTAGTAAAAGCGCTATATAAATACAGACCATTACCATTTACTTATAGATTCAGTCAAATCTGATTTAAATAACATCTTCAGTTTTCTTGTTATTTTTCTGGACTACCAAAACAACACTAATATGAAAAGCTCACCGTATTCTAATTTCTAAACTGATACAACAGAAAAACAGCAAACATTAATATTTGAGAAGAGAATGAAAAGTAGTCTTTGCCTTGAGAATAACTTAAGTAAAACATAATCAGTGTGGTATAATTACATATTTTATTGAAACATGCTATAAAAGAAATTTAAAATAAATTAAACCCACAAACAGGCAATATTGCACTCGAATGAAAAAAAAACAAAAAAACAAAAACAAAAACAAAAAAAAACCCCAACAAAAAACAAAACAAGGTCAAAGTGCTTCACTTGCAACTGAGAAAGGTTTGTGCATCAATTCAAAGAACAAAATGTGGATAAAACGTTTCGACTACAGGCTGTAAGAATGCTGGTTAACTGGTCCGAACACTATGACAGCACTACTTTAACTGGCTGCCTGTCAATAACGATCAATATGACCAATACTGTACACGTCATGTCACACGGTTCAGAAGTTACATGGTGTGTTTGGCTCACTGAAAAACTCCCGACTCTGTGGAACTAAATAAGAAGTCAAATACAAGCGCATGAGGATGGCGCCAGAAGCCAGAATCACCCAAAAATCACTACCTGGAAAGGCTCTTGGAAACCTCAATAATTGGTGGAGTCACAGGCCACATGGCACAGTTATTTAGGACATCTGCATCCAATAAACCTGCTGATTTTTATAATTAGAGGGTTCAGCAGTGGTTTAACTGAAGTAATTTAAGTTAAAGATCAGTGAAGAGGCTGCTTAGATTTAAAAACAAAAAAGCAACTCATCATCATTTCCAAGACTAACTGCATAATATTTCCCTTTCCAGATGATATGCCATTCTTAGAAACCACTTCACATGTCAGGGGAGATCCTTGAGGTAAAAAAAAAAAAAAAAAAGCAGAGGGGGGGCTTTAACAGTCTTTGTGAGCAAACAGTGGATACAGTAACACATCATATACAGACTAATTTACAGCAAACGAAGCACAAGTGAGGACAGACAGAGAGAGAGGCAGCGCGGGAAGACGAGGAGATGAGCCACAGTAACAGTAAGTTTTACAGTATTAGCCTTTCGTGATCCCTCTTTTTGCGCCTTCTCTTCCTGTTGTGTTTCATGTTGGCATCACAAAGCCAGGGGCACTAAACCGTGGGAGGAGGCGGCGGGAGGCGCGGTGATGGCCATCCGGGTACCAGCTTCGAGTCCGTTCACGGTCCTGCTGCGAGAAAACAGACTTTTGAAACAAAAGGTCCCGGAAGCAGATACACGAATCCACCCGTTACCAGCCACCAATCAAAGCCTCCACACAGTTAAAGCAGTTTAATTTGAATGCAAACAAGGTGGTCAGTATGGAAGCCCATTGGTGCCAGATTATGAAAGCCAGGAATCGGATATAATAAAAATGATCAGTCATGAAAATAAATAAAGATAGATCAAATATATGTTTTTAAAAGCAGCTGAGATAGTCGATATAAATGTGTCCAATAATCTGTATGTTCTCAATCATAAACATAAAAGTAATAATCATCAATAATCAAAGGACCACCTGGCTGGCTGAAAAGGTTTTTAGCTTTCACTTAAAAATGGATAAAAACAGCTAAATTCATGACATATGTCAGCTGGCACACTTTCTATGCCAGGAGCTACAACTAACATAAATACAAAGATATAAATTTGGTAGAAATGTAAAAAATAATAATAGTATCTCTCATCCCAGTACAAATATTTAATGTGGCTCTAAAACACATGATTACGATTTCTCTACATCTACCTATTATATACCCATCCACCTATACTTTCCCTCAACAGCTGTTTTTAAGATGCACACAATTAGAAGAAAATTGGCTCAAAGTTATGGTGGCCCCAAAGGGGGAAGATGTCAAATAAATAAAGAAATAAAAGCTTGTTTGAGACAGAATGAACAGACACGCATCAATACTCTGTATAAAATAAAGACAAATTATTTTCTGCTCTAGTAGAGACTTAAGTATATACTTACTAAACTACTGTATTCAAGTAAAAATTTATCTACTGTATTGTAGATACATAAGGGAAAATGAGATCAGATAGCTTCAAAGCTTTGGTCGGTTTTACTTTATCAAAAACTGCCAACACAGGTCGAAGCACCGACCGGCGCAGCGGGAGGTGGCTCTGTCCTCATTATCAAACGCCCTTCATCTCACACAGGACAACAGCTGCATAGCAGACATGAGGCAATATTAGCAAACACAGGCATGTGCCGCTAAAAATAAAAGTTTAATGCAGAAACTGGGAAGGAAGCAGGAGAGTCACCCAGAGTTATCCAACTGGTTTCACCGCGTTCTTTTGTGGGTCACAGTTGGGGCATGAAAGGCATCCTCTGTGTGGTAGGAGTTTGAAAAGCACAGAAATATGAGCTTTGGAGGAGTGCCAGTGAAACTACATTTTCAAGACTGGGCTGGGCATTGTGTGGAAGTTTTCTTTACTGGTATCGAACTGGTGTTTCTGTGTATCCAAATTCCTGTGCCGACGGAAAAGCACATTTCTCAGTGTTACAAAGTTTTTCCATGAACAGTGTGAATAAAGTTACAAAAATCTGTCTGAATTAGGCCAAAAAAAAAAAAAAAAAAAAAGTCTACAACCCTAACTACGATGTATTGTCAATTATACTACCTGACACTTTTTACTTGTCATTTTTAAATAGATCTTGAAACAAAATTACTTTTATTGCAGCTCTGGTGATTTCTTGGAACTTCATTTATTGAAGTATAAAGTCATTTTTTCTTAATAAATGGCCAGACATAGCTGAATGTGACTGTACTCTTCATAAGACCTCCCTGCTCTGAAGTCACCCAGACAATGCCCTTGTTGTGCACACATACTCTGCCTATTTATATTTCTCTCGCACAGCAGAAACACTACACTTCCTCTGGCTGCCAGTCCCCACAGTAAGGATCTGTTGGCAACATAAGCATGAAGAGCAAAAAAATTCAAGCTGAACAAAACCGTTGTCATCATATACAACAATAAACCAACACCTGGATCCTGTTAGCAGGTGTTATTATATACTCATATTAGGTAGTGCTTACTAATAAGGTTCTTGAGCCACTTGTGGCTATATTTCCCAACTTCATCAGGACATTGGTTTTCATTTTATGTTTGTTGTAAATTAAATTCATAAATATGTACACATCCATGTGGGAGGTGTTAGCACCCTAAATAAATCCAATCCGACTGAAGATTCTCTCGTGAATCATCTCCTGAGGGACTTCCAGCCATAAATTAAAACAAATAAAAAGGTATGGCAAAAACGGACTTTGTTAATAGCATTACTGGTTAGATCTGGAGCTGAAAACAAACACTTTATACTAGTATAGACAAGAAAAACATGAATCAGGTCACTTTAGAGTTGAGAGATTATTTCAGCAGCACCACGCCACCACCACTAAATGGTTATCCAGCCCACACTTATTTCTATGAGATGGGAAAAGAGGCTTGTTAAGGAGCAGCGGCAGCATGCATGGCCCTCTACACACTTGCATAACAGGTGAAGGAGCTACAATTACCCCAAATTAATGCAGGGAATATGACCATCTCAGTCCTGCTGGGGGGAAAAACAAATGCACACCATCTCAGATACTCGTCCTTATTCACGCAACAATACAACCATGCTGTCCACACTTACATGTGACAGTAATGGGCAATAAAACTACAGACTGAATGTGCTTTCACTCACGCTTTATCAAAATATGACGTATGGAGCGCTTGGGAGTAGTTTGCATTCAGCGCGTTGCTGTTGTCGAGAGCGAACGTCTTCCGAGCTTTCTGGTCTTTGGCAAAGTTCCTGCAGGCGGCGAGCTTCGACTCGAGAGCCTGTGAGGACACAAAAGATGAAGAGGAAAGATAGAGGACTTCCGACATGAAGCCAGAGGTGGAAATGAGAACCAGAAACAGGGAGGAGGAAAGACTCACCCCAACTTTCCGGAGCAAATCACTGACAATGTTGAGGGCTGATATTCTGGCCGAGGGGGTCAGAGGTGAGTTGCTGCCATAGCCATTTGATAGCACTAGTTAGAAAAAAGTAAAGAAACCAATTTATTCCTCCAATTTTTATTTTATTAAATCTTTTACAGAGTTCAAAATCATTATTCTGTTTAAGCAATTAGTTCCCCCTGTTTAATAACCTCTTGGCAGATTTCAGACACTTATTTATGAATATTTGTTAAATTAAAGACATTAAAATCAACTGTTAATCTGCTATATTTTTATAATTGAGCCAAAATATATTAAAAGGTTTTCATGGGGTCTTTGCTGCACTTTAACTGCACAAGAACTGATTATACAGCTGAGTCATTACAGAAATAAATGTTTTCTGCATGCAAATATACGCGCAGCACAACATTTAAATAAAGAGCTACATGTCTGTACTTGCATGTTGAGGGGAAAGACGTTGTGCAGCTACCTGTTTGGTTGGCAAAGGCGTTGTCCAGACCTTTGCTCAGTGGGGTAGCCGGCAGGGAGAGGGAGGCCTGCACAGCCGTGTCCATCTTCACGTTATCCTGTGTGGGTGAACTCGGAGCGGACATCCTGGTTACGTCTGCCTGCCTCTCTCGCACAGCGAGCTCCTGCCGTAAATCTTTTTTTTTTAAAAAAAGAAAAGATAATTGTAACAAATATATATAGGAAAACCCAGATTTTAACCTTCAGAGGAGAAAGACTGCAGCAGCTGCACATTAATGAGCTCGAGTTCATGAGTGAGTAATCACCTCTGGCTTCATCCTTTAATCTTTGCACCGAGACCAGCAGCGACTCCTTCTCATCCAGCTCGCTCTCCAGGAAGGCATTCCTCTCAATGGCCTGGTTCAGACGCTGCTCGAAGTTCTCAAGAGACACGATAGTTGCTCTAGAAGAAATTTTTTAAAAAGGAAAAAGACTTCAGTAATTATGTGCAAATAACCTCAGAGGCATGTTCTCTGCAGACACTAGTGCTTGAATAATAATGAGTAAGTAATCAATATCTGAGGCTTATCTATTGATTTTAATCCAGCTTTGTCCAGCAATCAATTGACTTGAAGCCATTTGTTAATTGCAATGAGATCCTAGAATTTTATCTCTTGCAAATTTTTATAAAAATGTAACCAACATCACAAAGTAGGCAAGAAACAGAAGTGTGTTTGCACTTACTTAAGGTAGCGTCATTTGTTTATTATGCTGAATATTCTACATGATCCCAGCAACAAAGCTAAAACCTAAAAATCAAGTTGAAACTTTCAGAGGCTGAAAACAAATGAAGTCAATGTGAAGTAGCTACAGCTGCAGTTCCTCCAAAGGCCACTGGGGGCTGGCGCTGAAAGAGTCATTTTCTTGGCTATGCTGAACTGCTCTGCTCTTTGCAGCTTCACCCTTTACTGTTAGATGTGATATATTATCATCATATACTGTACACAAAAGATGGATGTAACTATCACGATATGACTTTTAACTTTCAGGATACCACCATATTATTGTTGTTGTGATTTTTGTTTTGTTTTTTTAGCTGTAGTTACCACATTTGGAGAAGAGGGTGGAGTTAGAAAAACGATGTTAGCAAGCTGTACCAGAGATAGATTACTGCTTTGACTCTTGCTCATCAAAACTGAAGCGCACATGACTGGGTGGTCTAGTAGTGCACGTAAATGCACAGTGATCTGTATTGTTTGTCTGATATTTTCATTAAAGGTGCATAAACACCACAAACATGGTCAAATGGTTCACACAGCACAAAGGAAACTTTGAGACTGTTTTATTTATTTAGTAAGTATTAAGAGTCCAAACAGACCTTTTGGCTCTTTCCAGATCATCGTTGGACTGCTCGAGCTCTCTGACGTATTTGTGAAGCTGCTCCTTGATGCTGCGCGTTTGGCCGAGGTCGTCCTCCAGCATGGAGATCTGCTTGTAGCTCTGAGAGTACTGCTGCTCCATCTTCTCCTGAGGAGGAGAGCAGACAACATGTACTGAACATCTGACTGCATGCATTTAAACACATGATTGAACAGCTCCCAAAGCACGCCGCCATACATTTTTCAGTGCTCCATTCATTTTCCCTTTCCATTTCCATTTAAAAAAAAAAAAAAAGAAAAAAAAAAAAGCAGCAGTGTGACCCATTTATCCACCAGCTCTGAGACAATTGGCATGATAAACACCACCGGGCCTGTCTGTGTGTCTGACCTACATCTGCTGATAAAGTAATGACTGAGCTGCAGCCAGCCGCAGAAAGGCCAGACAGTCCTCTCGTTCAGCAGGTCCAATTAACAGAGTTTAAAAGCACAAACGCTGAGATAAATCTGAAGCTCTGATTCTCGTCCTTTTAGATCTGAGCTCAGCCTTTGACACCATTTCTCACTCTGTCCTTCTAAGCAGACTTTCCTCTCTCGGCATCTCTGACACACCCCTCGCCTGGTTTCAATCATATCTCCTCGACCGTTCCCAGTTTATTCAACTAAGATCATTCCGCTCTCGTCTATTCCCCGTCACCTCTGGTGTACCCCAAGGCTCAGTTTTAGGCCCTCTTCTCTTTATAATATACATCCTCCCTCTAGGTACCATCTTCCGCAAATTTGATCTTCACTTTCACTGTTTTGCTGATGACACCCAGTTATATCTCTCTTGCAAACCTGATTCCTCCCTCCCACCTTCTTCCCTTACAGAAGGTCTATCCGAGTTAAAATCCTGGTTTACCTCTAATTTTCTAAAGCTCAATGAGGATAAAACTGAGATCCTCCTTATTGGCACCAAATCCAACCTTTTGAAGGCAAACCATTTCTCACTCACCATCGATAACTCCACAGTTCTCCCTTCTCCTCAGGTTAAGAGCCTTGGTGTCATCCTAGACAGTTCACTTTCTTATAAATCACACATCAATAACCTCACCCGTTCTGCCTACTTCCATCTACGTAACATTAACAGATTGCTTCCTTCTCTTTCCACCCAGTCTACGTCCATTCTTGTACATAGTCTTGTTACCTCCCGTATTGACTACTGCAATTCTCTTCTGCATGGTCTCCCCCAAAAATCCCTCCATAAGCTTCAACTGGTTCAGAACTCTGCTGCTCGCATTATCACCAGAACCCCCTCCTACCAGCACATCACCTGTTCTTCAGGAACTTCACTGGCTCCCTGTGAAATTCCGGATAATTTTCAAACTTCTTCTGCTCACCTTCAAGGCCCTTCATAACCTCGCTCCTTCTTACCTTTCTGACCTGTTAACCACCACTTGTTCTGCCCGTTCACTTCGTTCTTCTTCTTCTGTCCAGCTTACTGTACCTTCCTTCCGCCTCACCACCATGGGAAGCAGAGCTTTCAGCTGCTCTGCTCCCAGGTTGTGGAATTCTCTGCCCCCTGAAATAAGAAATATTGGTTCTCTCCCCCAGTTTAAATCCCAACTCAAAACTCATCTGTTCAAATCTGCATATTCACTGTGAATCCACTGTTTGTTCATTTTATCTTGTGCTTTATTTTATTGTTCTTATTCTGCCATTGTTTTACTAAGTGTTTTATCCTATTGTAAAGTGTCCTTGGGTGACTTGAAAGGCGCTCATAAATAAAATTTATTATTATTATTATTATTATTTTGCAGCAGTCTACATGCACAAACACAGCACGAGAATATTACTCACAAATCAGAAAATAACACTTAAGATTAGGTTGTGTTTCATGAACATCTGTAAAGGACTGCTTTCTTAATCAAACGTTTTCAGAATGTTAGTATATTTTCTGAGATGTGACGCATTATGAATGCTTTTAGTTCACCATAAAGAGTTTGATAAATGTGCATTTATAAAAAAAACGTACTTGGCCCCTCACCCAGGACCAATTTGCTTTGAGATAATCTGTGGAAAATGGATGGACGGAAGGAGAGAGGAGGATTATCCAGGATATGTTTGTTGACTTGTCCATTAAAGGTTTTTAGCCATTGAGCGTGTGCTCTCACGCTCGTAACGGCTTCAAACTCCAACATGGCACAGACATCTTTTCTTACAGTCTACGATAAATATTCACAACTTTATTCAGTTAGTTTTGTGCAGTTTATCTTTGTGGTTTGTTAGTCAGTCCTAGGCCATTTTCTTTGTACCCGTGTTATTTTATAAGGGTGCTGTTTTGTGTCCTTTTTATGTTTTAGGAAAAATTCAATTCCTACATCCTGTTTCAGAAATTTTTCCTTTAAAGCTTTGTTAAGATACAAAGCTATGGTGTGTGTAGTAAAATTAGAACCATGAGACATGCCCCAGTGTTGCGCCAACATCTCACCAGTGCTGCATTTCCTCCAAATCAAAGGTGTGAAGTCAGCACTGCTGAAAGTGAAACCTGTCAGACACCTTGGCACAAACATGTTTTCCCTGCAGGTGGCTCGACTCACCCGGCTTGAAACATGGACTCAGAAATGAGCCACTTGGATTTGGTAATTATGGAGCGAGAATAACAGCAAGACACAATCCGATGCATTATTTATGAGTGTGGCACAGATCAGCTGCATCAGTATACAGCCAGATTAGGGCAGAACAGGTGGTGAGATTGGAAGGATATACCTCAGATTCCCACTGCAGCGAGATTACCATTTAGATTGCACTTTAAAACATCTCATCTCCAGGACTGTACTCAGTTTTCATGGAGGCCAGTAAACTACAGGATAAGGTTACAGCTAGAAATCCAACAAAGGCAGGGCCACAAAAATAAGAGGTGTTGTTCTTTGAGAAGGCAGCCAATAAACATTTATTCTGCAAGACATCGCTTCTACAGGAGCAGCAGCTGTTACAGGCCCACTTCTCTTCACTCCCAGGAGACTACACTCAAGGGCAGCAGATGATAGATGGCGACGAAAAAAAAAAGCCCTCATATTTATTTCAAGGATACGTGTGAAGACACTCGCCTAATGTCTTGTTAATATTAGAAACATATATACATAATGCTGGCCTCATCATAAATGCAGAGTGAGAGAGAAAGTCACAGTGAAGGTCTTCTTTAGGTTCACCACATAAATCTGAGAAGCTTAATGAGATACAGTTGGATTGTTAAAATAAGCCATTATGGCTCAGTAGCAATTATTCTATCAGGCTTTTAATTAACCAATTAAAATCAGCTTGTTCGTAAAATGCCAGAAAATGGCACGAAAAGCTCACAAGGATTTTCCTGACCACATGGTGGCACTGACATGTTGATCACCTGATTCTCAGCTCTTAAATCTAACCCATCAAAAACATGTTAAAAACATTCAGGATGACTAAATTAACTTAGAACATGACCATTTATGGTTTAGGTAAATTAAGTAGATTAAGAAAAAGGTCATTAGAGAGGCTTAGAGGTGCTGGTTATAGCTAGCTTTTAGCATGCTAAGCTATGCTAAACTACCAGGTGTTCTGGGAATCCATCCTACCTGTTGTTTCTGCACATGCGCACAACACAAAATTCAGTGCCAAACTGTCCTACCTATTGGAATTTATGCTAGAATTATTGTGCGACAGCGGAAATGTCCATAAACTACAAACGGTAGGACGGTTTGCCAAAGTGCGCAAACTTAAAATAATGTATTCTAGCATGCAGGCCTCACGGTGAGCACAACGACCTATCAGATAAAGCGGTTACTCTATATAGATATTAATTACGTGGTGTCATGTATATATTGCTGAAGTGTGGTCGGTCACATTGGACATGATTACAAGGGGAAATTGTGCATTTCCTGATGGGTTGGTGGAACAAAATTGGGAGCACTGCACCAAAGCTTACAGATTGCAAACCAAAAAAAACAAAACACTGCTGTGCCAGATTAGGCCCCCAGGGCTTTAGTTTGACACCAAATAATGGATGTAGCCCATACAATGCCACCCACTAATTAGTAAAAATCACATTATGATGCCTCAAGATATCTATGATGGAAGTCATGTCCATCTTTTATAGAGTCTATGGTCAGCTTTCCACAGACTGCAGCAGTTACCTTGAGAGTTTCAACCTCATTCTTGAGTCTGTTGTTCTCAGACTGCAGGTCCTTCATTCGATGCTCGGCCTGGCCAAGCTGTGCTTCCAGCTCAGCCTCCAGCTCCCTGCTCCCCTCCTGAAACTCCAGCAGCTCCTCCTGAGCCTCCTCACAGCTGTGGGCAGACACACAGAAAGCCATTAGACGACAAGTCGAGACAGAAAGAGGTAGACGTGCAAGCCTGGGAGACACGGCTGGTGGATGCATTCATCAAACTTTACAGCTGGATATGGTTTTATTTTTATCGCCGTTGCATCTCCTCTAGGCGCTCGAGATCTGACCCAGATACAATTCCCCAAACTCGAATGCAATTTGTGTCACCTACTTTGTAAAGGGGGTGTTTTAAGGGTTTTAACCCTTTAATTTCTCCTAAGAGATGAACTGCTATAAAATATTAACTAAGGAATTAATATTTAAAGACTAACAAACAGTTGCTTTTGTGCAAAATTTACTTCTGCAAATAGTGACCGCTTTACCCCACATCCACACACCCGAACTACAGCGTCACTATAAAAACTGATTTATTCCCTGTACTTTGCTCCTTTTCTGAAATCTCAGATTCAGCTTTTGTCTTCAAGACTTTTTAACTGGGCCGGTTTTTACTCGTCTTTATGTTTATGAGACAAGGGTTGAGAGCAAGACTGAAGCCCATCCATCATCTGGATGGAAACTGCACAGATTTCTCCTGATGGAGCATGATTTTTCAACAGAGTACAGAAATTCTTGCTTGTCAAGTCAATTTTTGATGTAATCTAACACAACATAATTTACCAGAGACGCTCAATCAGATTAAGATCTGAGGAGCTTTCAGGCCATGGATCTGAAATGTTTTTGATGATCTCTGAGTCACTTAGTTATCACCTTCTCTTTGTGACATGGTCCTCGATTGTGCAGGAAAAATGCAAAGATTGTCACCAAATAGCTTGAGGGTTGTTACAAGAAGTTGAGGATGTTTTTAATATAGTCAATCTTTAAACAGCAGGTCGGACAAGAAGAATCCACAAATGCCAACGAAACAAACCCTGGTATGCTTGGAATTGACGTCACTGTTGAAGCTGCTGCTAACTTCTTACCATACCTTGCGAGTCTGTAACAGTCTGTTATGAAACAGTCAATGATTTACCATCTTTACAGCTTTACAGGCCGCTGCAGTCGATCTTGTCTAGTAAAAACAGCTGACACTATTGTGCCAGCTGACATGCTGGCAGTGAGGTCAAACTGAAATTTGTGTTTTAACCAAGAAGTGCGTCTCTGACTCTCCAATGTAACCTTCGAAACATACAACGAGCCACATGATCCTGGACCAGCTTTACCGCAAAGTGCTGATTATGTAAGTGTCTGCTGATGTGGTCACTGAGAGACTGATACACGGACACACACACACACAGCTGTCTAAAAATGGCATCATGGGAGCTGAAGTGCTCGGGGTGGCACCGAGCCAAGGCATCCATTTGTTTTCAAAGCCACCGCGGTAATGTCGAGCCAGGCCGGGCTTTGAACTGGTTTCGCTCTGAAAAGGTTGGCTGTCACACATTTGCACACTGGTGCCTCCTCTTTCCCTACATTCAAAACCAGACAGCATGACAAGGGAACCCTTTGTGGGCCAAACACACTCATGTCATATTGTTTTGCTCATTCAAAGTTCAAACCCGAGGTCCTCTGTGTTATCGCTGTACAGTGGTGAAGAATCATGGTATTGCTTTGCTACTTAGCGCACAGGACAGCACTGCTGGGCTTTGTGAACAGCTACACAGAATAATACAATGTACCTCTGTACCTCAGAGACACAAACTGGGAACTGTCCTTCACTTATATGACCCCAATAAACATGGCCTCCACTCTGAAGGAAGCCCATTGTCTTACATAATCAGGCGTAGGCCTGAGCTTGTTTCCTGTAGCACCTATTGTTGACATTTCAATCAGCTGATCTTAATCAAGCAGCATATAGAGCACAGAAATAGGTTTCATACAAATGCAGCAATCTTTACACGATGAATGAACAACAGTGAGAATCTGCACAGAAAAATCATTCAAAGATGGGACAAAGAGACGTGGGAGCCTTTTATGTTTAATGTGAAATATGAGCTGCCGCTGTGGGAAGAAATTGAGAAGGAAGATTTCACTGCTTGTCTCACAAGTGTCACCGGAGATGCCAACAGCGGCTGCTAATTGAAAGTCTAAGACTGACAGATAGCAGATAAAGCATTTCTCCCACAGACACAAAGAGCGGACTGGTTACCATCAGATCTTGTGATTCAAATGTCGCTAACAAAGACATCTCTCAGTTCAGAAGTAGCTGCACAGAGATCATTTACATAGGTTAAAGGTTGCAGCACCAGTAAGAAGTAGTAGGACTTCAGCTAATGACTGCATTACACTTGACACAATCACACGCACGTTTATACAAAAAGCTTTTTTCTATACTTAAGTGCTCTCAGCCTAATTTTAACACACTCACACTCTGATGGATGTGTCAGGGGTAACTCTGGGTTCAGTCCCTTGCCCAGAGATCCTTCAAAACAGACTAGAGGAGCCAGGGATCAAACCCCTGACCTACTGACTGGTAGACGACCTGTTCTGCCTTCTGAGATATAAAGGTGTATGTATAAAGATAAAATAACCAGTGCTAATCAACTGTAAACTGAAGTTTAATGCTCATTGTTTTACTTTTAACAATAAAACTCTAATCAATCATATTAGCTAAACATGTGTTGTATTACCAATTAAGTTTGTCATTTTAAAATGTTAAAGAATTATGAATTATATACATTTTACTGTACAGCATCGCCATGCTGGTGATCTCAAAGATGTTGGGTAGGTTTGAAATACTGGGGAGATATGGTTACTTTATGGTGCCTGCTTTGTGTACAGGGGAGTTGTCATGTTGAAACAAGGATGGGCAAAAACACCATAGTCTAAAACATCACTGAACTGCACAATGCAGCTTTGTTATATAAAGAATCAAGATCAAAACAACCTCCAACCTAAAGCAGAAGTCACATAAGGGGATCTTTATTTAAAGCAGTAACAAATGTATACTGTACTGGAATAAAAAATAATGCTTTCATTTTAGCTCACATGTTCCAGTTTTGAATGACAATACCTCTGAAATGAAGGATGTATTGCATATCTTACCGATTACTGGGAGGAACAGTGGCACATTTGAGCTTTTACTTCCCATTAACCTTCATTTCAATGCTGTGCACGAGGAGTTGAATATATGCTTTGGTCGCCTCTGAGGAGGATTTTTCATTTTCCCCAGGTACCATATAAAAGCTTGGCTCACCTGAGTTTTATCAGGTTCAATGTGCATGAAAGAGACAGTGGTACTTGAGCATCAAGGTGCACAATAACCAAATGTACCTACAGTTAAAAGATTAAGTTTGTGCATTTTTTCCTCCTGTCAATGCATCTTCTACCACAAGTAACTCTTGACCAAAGAGAAGTTAAAGCCCCAAACGCTGAATTAGCAGAGGAAGAAGATGGGAAAACTAGGCTGGACTTCACCAGACAATCTTTTCATGAGATTTGTTGATTATGAGTAAAAAACACAAAACTATACCTGCATTATTATTTAACTAAGTGTTTCCAAAGGGCTGAGGCACTGATGTTACTGAAGGAGAAACAGAGCCTGCACAGTGTGTATTGTACATACCTTTTCTTGTACTTGAAGGAAAGAGCCTTCCAGAAGTCGATTTCCTCATCTTTTGAGGAGAATTTCGGTATCATATCCATTTCCATGGCAAAAAAATCTACACAGGAGGGAATCGGGAAACAAGCGTGATTTCAGTGGGATAAAGACAATCCTACAAAAGACGAAAGGTTAACAGATGAAGTATAAACATTTGAGAAAAACCCATTTTCTTCTCATAGTCGTTCTTCTAAGCCTTAAAGCTCTCTCAATCCCCAACAAGGCAGCAAACATCTAAAGACACAACATCAAGTGAGAACTAGACTCACAAATCAATGAGTCAAACTACAGCTGGGAGCTAATCATCAAAAGGACTCCCTACAGACTGCAAGAAACCCAACAGAGGCAACTGCAGAGCACACAGCATTCAAATGTGCTTTCCAGGCTTTAAAAAAAAAAAAAAAAAAATAAGAGCAACCACTCCTGAAAAACAGCATTTTTAATTTGATGTAGAGCCTTCTGTATGATTAAATATATCATAGATTGGCCCAAATAAGACTCCACAGGCTTGTTTAGGCTGTGTATAATGCCTCCTATGCGTAGCACCCGATGGGCCTAGATGTTAATGCAAAGCACAGTTCACAGAGGTAACAATGAGACCGGGAGCCTCATTGATAACTTTTAGGGGGAATTTAAATCCCCAAACACCAAACCAGTTGTGAGCAGGAGCGGATGGGAACACTAGGCTGCAGATCCAGCAAGAACTGGACAAATGATTTTGGAGGATAGTTTTGCTCTCGTGAGATCTGCTGAGGTCTAAGTTAATCAATAGGCAAAATCAGTGAAGGTACCAGTCCAACTCTGTCTCACCTTCTCTTAGAACATGAAGAATACCCGATGCAGACAAGAGAACACAGTGATAGTATGAAGCCTGACATTTTTCACAGGGGTAGCACAGCTTCTCTTTGGTGCTATGGATGTAATAGCTCCCACAGTGGGTCTACATTTCTAGTTTATTTGCCACATAAGGGAACAGGAACTGCTAAATGAGCATCAAAGCTCAAATTAATCTTTAATCACTCCTCTGTGCTCCACCACTGGGACTCACTCCTGAGATTCAAAACCACTGCTTTAAGCTACCCTTCTTTTTATTGGCTGCCGCTCATAAATAGAAAGGTTGACCGGTGAGTGGGTGGGTGGGGCTTCTGTGACCATATTAGCGACATCTGCTCTCTTTGACATCAAAGACCCAAGAGCAGGAAATAACTGTCTGAAATGAAGTGTTTAGAGCAGTGTGAAGTCTGGGCCATATCATATCTGGGCCAGCAGGTGGTTAGCTTAACTGAGGGAAACATCTGGACGAATTCCACTAAATCTAACAAATTAGCAGTAAATTTCACATTTTGAGTAAAATAACCGAATCTAATCTTGAACTAGGGGATGAAAAAAATAATAAAATAATTTGAAGGCCATTCAAGCAGAAATCCTATTAACTTTTTATAGCACAGGATGCAAAAATGTATTCTGTCATCCTTTGAATAATTCAGCTTTATATTATAGCCAACACTCACGGCTCGAAGGAGAAATTATAGCCGGGGAACAGCAGCACACACTGGAGCCGCTGTTTCCCAAATTAATGGGATTATTATTTTTCCATTTAGTTTTTATGAAGTCTGTCGATTTAAATAGGCGTAGGTGCAAACTAAGGGTGGTTTGAACAGGCCACATCACTGCAGGGTGAAATATTAACCTTTAAATAACCTGATCTCAATTCCTCACTCAGAAAAATGACCCTGTTGAACACGGACCATATGTCGAGCCAACCACAGCCCCGCCGAAGGTGATAAACATTTTCACTACAAGAAAAGCAATTTAAAAAAAAATCCACCTCAAATTAAATAATCGGGTTAGCGTTGGAAACATAACACAGGATTGGAGATGATACCAAGCTTGGCGGCTGAAAACGTGCAGATGATGTTGAGGAGGATGATGATGATGCGCTCAGCTGTCAAAACTGGGTGTGCAAAGGAGCCGAACGAACCGACGACACGCTGCTCTCAGTGTTTCACCTCCATTTGTTTTCCACTACAAAAATAAAATAAAGGATAATGAACTCGGTACCTGAACATCGCTTCGAACAGAGCTGTTTATCGGTCCATCCTGCACGGCTGCCGAGGCCGACCGTCCCCTCCAACGTCTGCTGATCTCTGCTGCTCACAGGAGCGTTTAAAGGGAAACACACCCTCCACACAGATCCTTCTTATTTCCGCACCTCAGCTATAATTTGGATCCTTATGCCAGAATATTCACAAGGCTGAGAATATGTGGAGAATATTTTACTGATAATAACAATAATAATAATAATAATAATAATAATAATAATAATAATAATAATAAATATTATTTTGTCTGAGGTGAAAGATCCTCATAGTCAGTGAATAATAAGTAGATCAGCTCAGATGATAAAGTTAAATATTTAATTTCTAATACAGTAAAGAGCTGTGTGTTTTGGTTGGCTGGTGTTTATATAAAGAAAAGAAAATGCAATAAAAAATAAAAAGTAAAATTATGGTTAGGAGTGGATTTCATCAACTCGTGCCTTTTTTGCTCGCGAGCTTCACTGCTGCTCACGAACTGCGCATAACACTCAGTCAATGTTAAATTATCATCACCTGGCGGCAGTGGGCTAGAACAGCAGTCTGTGTAGCCTTTGAATTGTGCCTGAAGTCATCTAAAAATTAATGCGTGCATATAATTAAGTATGCTTTTCTTTAGAGATATAAGTTCACCTCCTACATCGTTCCCTCGCTCACCTGGAGACCGCTGGAAGCACTGTGAGAATCATGTTCTTTGATTTCTCCAGTGCCTTCAACACCATTCTTCCCTCGGTTCTAAAGGACAAGCTGGTGAACTCTGGAGTGGACCATCACCTCACTACCTGGATCCTGGACTACCTCACCGACCGACCACAGTATGTGAGGACTCAGGGCTGTGTGTCGGACAGGGTCGTCTGCAGTACGGGGGCCCCACAGGGAACGGTTCTGGCTCCGTTCCTCTTCACCATCTACACTGCAGACTTCTCCCACAATTCCACCCAGTGCTTCCTGCAGAAGTTCTCTGATGACTCTGCAATAGTCGGCCTCATCACTGATGGGGACGACAAGGAGTACAGAGGTCTGACCCAAGACTTTGTGGACTGGTGCCAGCTGAACTACCTCCAGATCAACGCCAGTAAAACCAAGGAACTGGTGGTAGACTTCCGCAGGCACAAGCATTCTCCACTGCAACCACTGAACATCCAAGGTATGGACATTGAGGCTGTGGACAGCTACAGGTACCTTGGTGTTCATCTGAACAATAGACTGGACTGGACTCATAACTCAGACGCCCTCACAGGAAAGGGCAGAGCAGGCTGTACCTGCTGCGGAGACTCAGGTCGTTTGGAGTGGAGGGCCCACTCCTGAAGAAATTCTATGACTCTGTGGTGGCTTCTGCTATCTTTTATGGCGTGGTCTGCTGGGGCGGCAGCATCTCTGCTGGGGACAGGAAGAGACTGAACAGGGTGATCCGAAGGGCCAGCTCTGTTCTAGGATGCCCTCTGGACCCAGTGGAGGTGGTGAGTGACAGGAGAACGGCGGCTAAGCTGTCATCCCTGATGGACAACGTCTCCCACCCCATGCAGCAGACTGTGACAGCACTGAGCAGCTCCTTCAGTGGGAGACTGCAGCACCCACGGTGTGGGACGGAGAGATTTCGCAGGTCTTTCCTCCCCACTGCTGTCAGACTCCATAATAAAGACTTTAACTGATCAAGCACACACATCCATACATATGCAATAATACTAAGTGCAATAATCCTTTCTGTCATCGTTGTATTTTTACTCAGTTGTATATAGTATTTGTATTTGTATTCTATTTTTATCTTATTGTATATTTATTTTATTTTATTCTACTGTATATAGTATTTTATTTTATTCTATTCTGTACAGTTGTGTACTGTATTTATTCTTATTGTATTCTAATTTTTGCCTCATAACTTTTGCACTGTCCACTTCCTGCTGTGACAAAACAAATTTCCCACGTGTGGGACTAATAAAGGTTATCTTATCTTATCTTATCTTATCTTATCTTATCTTAAGTTATTTTGTAGGAATAACTTGGGGGCCCATGACCCTCTTACGGGACACGCCCATCTGGGACTTTACACCAGTTGCACCTAAGAACTGAAGAAGCTTCTGGGATGAGAGATGAAACGTCTTCAAGAAACTTAAAGAAGTGCAGACGCTTTTCTTTCCAAGCTCCTTAGTCTAATAGTTTACAGATTAAAATGAGAGAGAAGAAAATAACTTACAGATGCTAAATTACAACACAGTTCCTCAAAATTATTGCATGAATCAACGTTTTGATTCTGCAAGGTTTTTTTTGTTTTTTTGTATTTTATTTTATTTTTTTTACAAATAAATTAGTTATTCATTGTACTAAAACATTTTGAGATAAAGAAATAACAAATAAGAGCTGTTGAATGTAAAATCCTAAAATAACAGCTTTTTAAATGTACACACATCTAAACGCTGGAAACTATGGTGGAGGGTAGCTCACAGACTCAGCTCTGCTGTCAAAAGGAAGCTTACAGGAAATAACAGCTTAATGTCTGCAGAGTCCACACGTTAGTTTGTTACACTGAGACATTTGAATGTTTTCTGGCATTTGCCTTATTTTAGTAAAACATTTTTATTTAGTTTTATTTAGCTTTAATTCACATGTTGAGCTATTTTTGTACGATTTTTAAAATATTTTGCTCACATTTTCACTTGTTTTATTAATTTTCTTTATTATTTTATTCTTTTTATTCTACCCATGTATATTTTCATTTATGTTTATGCTTATTTAAAACATTGCATGTTAATTAATGTGAGCACTTAAACATAAGCAACATTTTAACTTTTTATTTTATTTTGTCGACATTTTTGTTTACATCCGTTTCCTTCAGTTTTTTGTTGTTGTTTCTTTCTTTTTCAAATTCAGGGTCATATTTTGGCTGCTCTAACGGGAAGCTTGGGACAAATAAAGTGTATTAATAAGCGAACAGACTCTAGTAATTAATGACTACGTATGTACTGACGTCAAACGTATGCTGTAGGAGCGTGTTGCGATGGTAACGGACAACACACCGGACAAGAGCCGCTAAACAGGGTCGAGATGACCATGTCGCAGCTGGATGTCGACGGTTTTCCAATTTCGTGGAAAGATCCACAGGATGCAGACACAGTATCCATGTTTGATGTGATTTACGGCAAAGTGAGAGAGGTTTGTGTTTTTAACGGACACGTGGGTGATGTGTGAGTGAAAATGAAGCTGAAAGACCCCAAAACATAAGCAGCAGTATATATACACGCGTTGTGTTATGAAATGTCATTTAAATGACATCACACAGATGAGTGAAGAGTTAGCTGGACAAGATTTAGGATCGAAAACGAAAACAAAGATTTAAATAAAGACATTTTACTATTTCAGGAAAAATATGATCTAATGGCAACAACAGGTCTCAAAAAGGGAAGGGGGGAAACAAAAGACTGGACAAGTAAATGGGACTAAAAAGAAACAGCTGGAGGAACATTTTACAAGTAATTAGGTTCATCAGTAACGTTATTGGGTATAAAAAGAGCAACTCCGAGAGGCACAGGCTCTCAGAAGTAAAGGTGGGCAGAAAACTACATCTACAAATTGTGGAACAGTTATAGAATATTCTTCCTCAGTGATGGAGTCAAAATGAAAGAGTAAGTTACAAGGAAAGAGTATGAATATCTCATCATCTACAAATAATACCATCAAAGAAATCTCTGTGCATGAGGGACAAGGCTGAAAATCAACTTTAGCACCAAGGGAAATGGCAGCTTGCACATCTGGAAAAGCAGTGCTGGAATACGTATACAGGTTTTAGTGCAACATTTACACCCATTCAGAATATTGCAGTATGACAATGCATCATCAGCATCATCATAGTATAGACAGTAAGAGTGTGTGTGCAAATCACCATGTAGACACCTGCCATCCCTACATGCACTGTCCTTCTTCCTGTTGGGGTTGAAGCACCCTGATTATGAGGCTGTGGTGCTCTGCGATTGGCTGCTGTGTTAATCGCACCAGTGTGTTTTGCAGCAGGCTTTGTTTAATAGGACCTGCAGAACAATAGGTTTCTAGGATATGCGCTTTTATAAACAGTGAAGGCGGGCAGCTCGCTTAGCCCTCACTCAGTCAGTGCTTCAATCGGACGGCGAAAGAAGTCAGACGGAGATTAAAGCAAAGAGATGGAGAAAAAGGGTTTTGAGGAAAAGGAGGAGGAAGAAACTAGGACTAGTTTATTTCACCACTTAGTGACACGGAGGAAGAATCTGGGGGATGATGTGGTTTGTATTTAGCTTAATATGGAAAGGAGCTCAGGTTGTAAATATTGGCACACGGCCTTAAATTTTAAATGCGCACCTGACAATGATCCTCCTTTTGTGCCTGGATTGCATGTCAGAGCTTATTCTGTTGTCACTCTGCAGGCTTTCTAAGTCCCCCCCACCTTCTCCCCACAGAAGATCATCCTGCAGCGGCTGATAATGATTTCTCGGCTCCCCCACGACCTTGCTGATAGGACAGACCTGGGAGGTCAGCCAGCAATTACCTTAGAGCTACAGAGACTGAGGGACTAATCACCTGATGCCAACTGAACCCAGTTTTTCTTTAGGGGAATGATCCTGTTATACTGGCAGGACAAATTAATACTCCTACTTAATTTGCTGCCCTGAAATACCGAGGCTTCTTGTTGAATCTTAACAAAAGCAGTGAAAGACTGTCTCGCTTCCTGTGTTTGGTGCTTTTATAGCTTTCACACCTCCATGTGTGAGTGAGTCTGCAGGCCTTACCTGTAAAAAAGAAATAAATTCTTTGACTAAAGTTAGAATAGAAAGCCCACAGAAGCCCCCAGGAAAAGCTGTGCCTGTGTGTCGAAAACAGAAGGAAGCCTGAATACAGAGTTTTTAAAAACTGTGATACTTAAAAAAAAATAAGGTCTTAATTTTTTAAATGATTTTCCAGTAATGAAACAAATAAATTATAGCAAATAAGATTCTTTTTGAAAATTATTTTTTTTAAATTAACCTCTTAACCCTCACCAGAAGTGTGTGCTATGAAACAAGATGAATGGGTTTGTTGGATTTGTTATGTTGCGATTAAAGTCAGACTTCTGTGCCGTGAAGGTGGCTCTCTTATTTACCTGGCTAGATCACCATGGCAACTGATTCTGAACACATAATTTGGTTCAGAGCAGGTCGTGTTCAGAGTTTAAAATAATCTGAAAGCGCCATATTTTCTACTACACTTCTGGAATCGCAGCTAAGAGAACACAGATAAGAAGTTTAATTAGTCTGTCTGATGGATATTTATCTGAGAGAATATTAATCAGTAAAATCAATTTCACTTTGATTTGGCCAAAGACTCACCCCAGATCAAAGGGACTTCTTGAATCTCTGTTCAGTGGCCTAAAAACTGAAGAAATATGCCATGTTCGGTCTTATGCTTAGCTAGTAGTTGTGGCTCGTTTGTAAAAGGCTGAATATAATACACAATTCTGCAATTATTAGGTCTTGAAAAGACTTTAAAGGCATTCATTTTGCTTTTTAAAATGATGAACACTAAAACAAGAGGGTTTTGTCTTCTGTTGTTTCCACGCAGCTCATTATGAAAATCTCAACTTTCAGCTGAACAAACAGTACATATGGGATCACATAACAGGCCTGCTGCTGATTTATCCATCCTACCTGCTGCACATCATTGAAGTAAGTTCTCCTGCACAGAAACAACAAATGTATGGCTGAAGTTTGTGAAAGTGTGTGCTCAAAGTTTGCTGTGCCTCTCTCTTCCAGTCGTCCAGGGATATTCTGACTTCTGTTTTGAGAGACGTCAAAGTCATGCAACAACAGCCACACCGGTAATCTTTCTCATACTGCGGGTGACTTCTATATATATATTATACGCTGAGATACGGTGCATCCCATTTCACTCATATTTATTGCTTGTCTGCTGTCTGTTAAGAAATTCATGCCACAGAGCCCACAGAGAGGGCAAATATAATCCCGTGGTTGCCTTGCATCAGTTCAGATTCACAAAAGCTTATGATGATGTCTGAGCAGTCGACTCCTTGCAGTGTGTTTTAGCATAAAGACGCAAAGCTGTTGCATCTCTGCTGCCGTCATCTCGCTCAGAGTGTCTGACCATTCCATACTTTTGTGCTTCCTACTGTTCTAACATGTCAAAACTAAGCTTTTGGTATGAAAAACAGCATTTGAACCTTAACTATCATAAATACATGTCTGGCATCTGTAATAATTCAAGCTGCATGGCAATTAGTAAAAAAAAAATTAGAAAGTTCTGGACTGAAATGATGAGGCGCTGTTGCCTCGCTCCAAAACGGCCACCACATTGACACATCTTTCCAGTCAACAGCAGTGGACCATTGTGGCATTTTTGTGTATATTTCTATGAAGCAGCTCTAGCTGGTCGGCTGTTGCCAGTGTGGCAAACCCCCACAGTGCTTTTGTTGCTTTAGACCAACAGCTGCTCGTTCTGGCTGCAGGCAAATAAATATTTAAGCTTTCACACACAACCTGCTGTTGTGTGTTGTGTGAGCCATAATAATTATTAGCACATCCTTTTTAGCACCTTGCTGGAAGTAAAGATTGTGTTTTTGGATCACAACCCTCAAAGAAGGCTGTTCCAGCAGTGGAGCTACAAGGTTAGCTGTCTTTTATCTTTGCACTTGATTGCTTGAAGTACTTTAATGCATGAGAGGATTATGAGAATACAAACGTTTTAGTACATAAATGAGACATAATAAATACCTTCAGTTGTAGCCAATCTCATGTTTTTAAAGTTCAAGACATTGGATTCTCTGATTGTCTCCTGTGTGTATGTATTGCTGTGTGACTGAAGGTGCTGGGTGCAGATCAGGTGATCAGGGATCCCGCAGTTAAGGTACTGGAGGATGAAGATGTCAGCATAGAGACCCTTGTATGCAGCGTCCTGTCAACGCTGCAAAATCTGAGCAAAAAGCTTGAAAAATCTAAGGTGTGTTTCTTTGCAGATGATCTTTTTCTGTTTTGAAAACCAAAACTTTCTCAGAGTTTTTCTATGACTTCATGATTGCAATCTAAGGCTCTTCCTGGGTCAGTGTTGGATGAGACACCGCAGCTGATCGTCCATCAGAAAATTCTGGAAAGGCTTTTGGGTCGAGAGGAACTCCTGAGCCTGCAGCAGTACCTAGATATGTACAAATCCACCTTAAACATCAGTATTGAGTTTGGTAAGTGACAGCTTCCAGTTGGTGTAAAGATTTATAAGAACATTTCCAATATGAAAATATTGGAACTTAGTAAATACGCACTGATCCTTGTGTTGGATCAGATACATATGAATGGAGATATGATACATACGTAACTCTGTCAATTTTCTGATGGTTTAACAGGACAGCTGAATCCAAGAAACCTTTTCTCCGCTGTTTAACCCCTGAACAAAATGTCAAAGGCCAACTGTTTCCTGACTGACTGTTTCCCTGTAGTGATTTTGGTTCCTACACTGAAAATATTTGCTGCACTTACTGTTCACTTATTCTAGTGATACTTGTGGTCGTCAGACATCCTCTGCCTTTCCTGTCTTTTATGATAAATAGTACGTGTCCAAAAGATCCATTCACTCTTTGCTTCCCCTTTATTGTCTGTGTACCTAGCCATGTATTGCAATCTAATAGTGTGGCATTGTTTTCCCATTCTAAAATAAAGACATATTCAAAAAATACATCACTTATGTCTTCCAACAGGTTTTTGTATTATAACAAGTCACGTGCAAATTGTCATCTGTCACAGTACAGTGGTCCACTACATCCTCAGTTAATAAATGCCAATAAATGAATAAATGCTAGCATTCTGCTACTGCTAACACATACTTGTGCTCAGTTAAAGATTTATAAGGGCACTTCCTTGAATCTGGATTAGTTAAAACAGATTAGAAGCTTTCATGTGTGTATAAGAAGCTGGTGGTTATGCAGGTTAACAAGGACAGTTAAGGCTTGATTATACTTTCCGCCGCTGTGTCTGCCTTGGTTTGAATGACATTGTGAAACTGATCATATGGGTTCGTCTGGACTTCTATGTGCCGCCCATCAGAGAATTTACTTTAAAACACAGCAGCTGCAGGTGGTGGAGTTCATGCTCGGCTGTGGTGTCTGCAGCTGTCCACGTTCCTTAAATCAAAATGACAGATGCTGTAAAGAGGCTCCTGATGCTGTGGTGTCCCGAACACTCACAGGAAGCTGTTTTACTACAGTCAAAGGGGTCTTCATGTTTTGTCTTGAGCTCTTCTAATAAAAACGTGAAGAAAAAGTTTACCTACAAAGTTTTCAGTTTTTGTTCTATAGTTCAGTATCTTACAGGCTCCCTAAAACCGAACATCGGTGAGCGGAAGTGATATTAGAAGTTCTCTGAAATACCCCGTGAGGATTTAAATGTCCTTTTTCACTGTTGTACTTGCTGGAAATATTTTTTGCACTCCTGATATTCCAGAAGCCTTTCTGTCATCAGTTACACCGATTTAAATGACATTTATTTGGAACAAAAAGCACAGAACATCCGAGTAATATAAAAAAAAACATTTTTAATAGTTTCAACATTCGGATGAGGATTAATTTAATTTTTTTCTCATTTTATCTTACACTGTGTTCCACTTGGTGACTGAGAGAAAGCAAGTCCAAGAAAAGGCATTTCATCTGTACTCCAAACTTTAAAGAGTCCACAGCATCACTACAGTTTGACACAAAGAACTTTTTAAAAAAAGATTCCTTGATCGATCACGTTTTCCCTTTTTGTTTTGGCCCCCGTTACTTGGAACTTAAAGTTATGCAAAGAAAAGGATGAATGGAGATGGCTGCATGCACCACAGTGTAATCTACAGACTGCGCGGGTCCACGTGACCCTACACGTCACAGTTTTTTTCTCATTTGTAGTTGATTTTAGCAGATGTTCAGTCCTCTGAAAGTGAATTATTCTGTCTTATCCTCCATGTTGTTTCGTTGTTGGTCTGTTTGGAGTCTGATGTGCTTTTCTTGATTTGCTATAGATAAAACCGGTGGAACATATGAGGATACGTGGTGAAAGCAAACAGGAAATCATGAATGATTTAAATAAACTCTTAGCAGAACTGACGGGGGAGCTTGACTCAAAAAGGTCAAAGGGCAGCACTGAATTTTCTTCTTTTCTTGCAAAGGTCGATCTATTCACTTATAAAAAATAAATACAAGCACATTTAAATAGGACCAAAGATGAGACGCATTTCATAGGCATGGTTAAAAAGCATGCTTCCGACTTCCACACAGCACAATGTCGATATTTGATACCCCTGCACACTCTTACTCTTGAAACTATGTCACAACACACACAATCCGCCTTTATCACAACCTATGTGGTGGACATTGTCTATCAGTACATTCCACCGATGTAAAAAAAGGCCTTTGAAGTTTAGTGCTCAAAGGGCATGCTTGCAAAAGCTGCAATACTGAAAACTGTCTCTGGAATCTCTTGCCGGCTGTCTTTGCTCGACTGGGTTATTGTTAATAAAGTCGTGTTTGACGTGTTCTGTATGTACAGGCTTTGATCTGAGACCCTTTAGTACAAAAACGAAGAGCAGCACATTGTAACACAGAAACAAAGACAGGACAGACCATTCACCTCAGCACAGCCTAACTGCAACAGCAAATTTGAAAAAGAAACTTTTTTCTAAATATTAAATTTATATTGTAAAACCATGCTGCATTGATTCAAAATCAGCATTTCTTTTATGGCAAAAAATAAGAAGTTGGTAGATTCAAAGATCATTTGAGTACCAGGAAATAATCTGAAACTGTTTTTATCAGTAATTAAATGGATTTTCCAAACATAACAGAGAAATCTGCTCAGATTTGACAACTTTTCTTGGTGCTAAGTGATAGAAAGCTTTCTTTTTCTACAGTTTTTGGAGGAAGCTTAATTTATAGTCCTGTGCTGAATCTGCCTATGCTAAAAAAAAAAAATCAAGGCCCTGAAAATTTAAAATCCGGGCCACACATTTAAACAGGTTCTTAATGTTCGGCCTGGCCAGTGTTCTTTGTGGTCTGCACAGCAACAAGCGTCCCATCAAAATGACATAGACAGGCAGACATCCACAGCACCTGCAAGCTAGCCAACGAGGAAAGCAAGAAAGGGCTCGGTCTCGTAGTAATAGAGCTGCTTCATTCACTGTTATGTGCATCCAGAAAGGCTCGGCTATGGTACAGGGAAACAACACGATCAAAGATCATGATCAATCTACGTCTCATGACGGCTTTATGTCCACAAAGTGAGGAGGCTATATGAGTGATACATTATTAATTAAAACTACAAATTAAAAATGTCTGGATCCTCGTGTGATTTCTCTTTCCTATCATGGTCCTTTAGTGACTCCCACGCCATAATGAGTGGCGTGGTTTTACAATCATACTTGTGCGCTGTTGTGTCTGCAGTGCTCTGCTGTGTTGGACTTGGAGCTGATAAATGCGGAACAACGGGAAAGAGAGAAAAACACCACACGATTACGGTGGTAAATCAGACCCAGCGTTGCTTAATCTTACTGCTCTCATCAGCGTTGGTTCAGACTAGATCTCAGGACCAGTCACTATGAGATCACAGTGGAGCATTTAGTATCTTGACAGCCAGACATTCCTCTGAGGAGGTGGTGGAAAGCGAAAACACAGGTAAATAGAGAGCAAATAGATAAAAAGGAGCCAGAAACACCTGCCCAGCTGAATGGTATTGTGGCTCCGCAGCTACTGGATGTGTAAAAACCAACTGTTTAAAATGTCCTTGTTGGAATTACAGTCGTAATATAAAAAAAATAAACATGAATGGAGTCATTTCCCCAATATTCAATTCTATTAACTGTCAAAATGAGTTGTTTTTCAGTGTTACATTAACACTGGGTAATGAATTAGCACTTTGAGCACACTAAATGCAACTAGAGCCTATTACACGTTGGTTCACAGAGGCATTATCCTTGTAATAATCAATATACATTTTTGAGCATATTACCGCCACTGTAGGCTGCGTTGCCACAGCAGCAAGGTGGATGCCAGACTATGCCAGAGGATATAGGGTCTCTACAGGTTAATGCAGCACTATAAATTAAGCTTTAGTCAGATAAAAGAAGCATCTTGATGGTTTGGATGACCTCTGGTATTTCTTTTTTGTACCAATTTAAAATTTTCTGCTTGTAAAAAAATCTGTTCTATGCAAACTGTTGTTTAACGTCTGTTTTCTCTTAAACATATAACCTCTGTTGCATTGCTGTCTGGTTCTGCTGTCTAAAAGACAGTAATGCAGCAGTTTTCATGCAGAGTCTGTTTAAACCTTTCAAACTGTGATCGATGTGTCACTGCAATTGCAGCACCCCACAGACACTTATTTTTATTTCTAAAGAACACACAATCACATTTCCACGAATCTCAAATATACCAGGAAATGTGCTCAAAGCTGCACGAGACGTCTTGAATTTTCACGTAGCTGCAGTGATGTGTTGTTGTTTTTTTGTTGTCTAAAATCAAATCTAAAAGTTCAAGAGGTTCATTCTGAGGTCAGAAACTGCAAAACAAGCACTAGATTTGACCTTTCAGTCTGCTGTACCATGTTAGGCTTGTGCTAGTTCCAGCAACATTATAATATTATACATATAGTATGGATGTTCATCATCATTTATCCTTTTCAATACAGTATTTGTATATATCTATATATTTATATATATATATGAATTTCTCCCTTCAGTATATACAGAACAAACTGTATAGAGGCTTCGGTATTTACAAGAGTCCTGTGAGTGATATCGCGCTTTAAAGAAAGACACAGGTAGAGCAGCACAGTGACTTTGAGGCCATGTGTAGTGGATGTTTTCAGGACAAAAGGAAAGTCGTATAAATCTGGATAGGTCACAACAAAAACCCACCGCAAGGCAAATAGCAAACTACTGCTGTCGTACACAAACCTTGTTACTCCAGTTTAACTGATTTTCAAGTTTCCTCTTAAACTGAACCTGCGATTCCTGAAAAGGTTTTGATGCGGCAGCAGAGCAATTCTGGTCCCACGTTTGAATACTTGAAAAAAAATTTCTCGGATTCATGTGCAGCGGAAACGACCACAGCTCCTCATACCTAGTAAAAAGTATTCAGAAATATATCTGTATAAATACTCTCATCAAAATAAACACATATACACACATATCTTTGCACTTGCCTCTGGTTCACTAAAATAGACCAAAAATATCAGCATCATCAGGCAGGGTTCCTATAAACTGTAATGTGAATGTGGCTGAAAATGACAGAAAAACTGTGCTTATTTATAAGAGACCAAGCACCTTTTTTCTGAAAGTGTCTCTAGACTGTTTTCTGGCTTTGCTACGATATGATAGGATGTTAAATGTGTCAGGGCTGTTGCTCTTTCCCAAGAATGGTTCAATATGTCAATACAAGTTTGCACTGTATGAATCCTGGAGTGTGATACAGCAGGTTCATAATCTCTAAAATCTTTGTTTTTTAGCATCTTTCCACCTGTTGTTTGCGTTCTGTGTCAGTCTTACTGGTTTCATCAGTGTTGTTTCAAACAACATCTGCTAAGCTAACAGGAAACACAAAGTTAGCAGCTGGCCGGTGCATTTAATGGAGTGTTGGGCACCTAAAGAGCCAGATATGTCTCTCTCATCAAGTGGTGGAGACCAAAAACTGAGCTAAAAAGAGAAAAAGTATAAAGAAAAGCAGATGAATTGAATGATATTGCTTGCTAAGGGTGTACGGCAATCACACATGCCTAAATATGACTGCCTAGCAACCACTGATCGCTAAGGAAAAAGTTATATTGGCCGAATCGTTGGAGGTGAGTGACGGGTGAAATTGGTCACAAAGAGGGTGTTGCACCAAGAACCTCTGATCTAAATTATTATTGCATGGCACAAGCATGCAATTGGGTTTCAGAGTGCAGTGAAGCGCATGCTACTTCCTATGTGGAAAGGAAACTAAGACTGTTCACCATCAAAGTAAAAGTCGTGCCTTACAACTGCATCCAACACCTTTCAAAACATGAAACTTTTTTACTTCAACTGTTTTTAAGGTGAATGATCTTCATTTCCACTTTGCATCCCACTTTCCACAGTTTCATTACTGCTCAGCAACTGTGGCAATCTGCAAGCAACCAAAGCAATCACAAGGTGGTCTTTGGTGCATTACCGTATACCGCTTTCTGACCAATTTCACCTAGAGACTGCCAGCAATTTCTAGCAACCATTTGGCAACCAGTTGGGGAATACAAATTTTCCCTAGTGACCGGTGGGTACCATGGGATCACTGACAGGTCTTTAGGCCTGTGCGACTGGGACCTTAATCTACAGAGTCAGGATGAGGAGGTTAACCATTTAGGAGTTCAGAGTAGATCTGCCAACTCAGGTGGTTTGATTATGATGCCTCCTAAGTGAAGTGTTGTCGGCATGTCTTACTGGGAGGCGACCTTAGCCCAAAGCCAGCAGACGCTATTCAGATTTGAGCTCTCGGCTGGCTGCAGAATTCCCCGGTTTCCCACCAGAAAACCTGGAAATTGGGAGATCTGGGCATCTCTGCCTACCATGGCCTGAACCCAGGTAGGCAGCAGAGAAATAATGGATGGGTGGATAGCAGGTCCAAAAGTGATACAATATAAATTAATTAGGTTTGCCAAATTATTTAGCATAGTGTTTGAGGACAAGCATCGAATCGCTATCGAGCTAATGCGCTGACCAACAGTTAGTGGGAACAGCACAGCAATGAGCCCAGCAAAAGTAAAGAGAGGACAACTACCTGCCAGCAAACTGCCAAGTAAACAATGCAAAATGTTTAATATTTAATAGGTTTCTGTCTAATGTCTCGTGACAAAGGAAACACACAAGAAAACCCCACAGGGCACCCCACCCACAGAGCTGGCCATTCAGAGCCTCCGCTACTGCTATGTGGATGAAGTTTATTTTATTTTTAAAAAATAAACGATGTGGTTATGCACTCCAGGCTTCACAGTTACAAACTTGTACATCCTTGAAACTGAAATGACGCCTAACTCGACAAAGAAAAATGAAAGATCTCATTCGGCTTTGCGTCCTGCCAAAAAATATTTCTGAGTAAACACAATTGAGTTTTTCATTTTTCATACTGGTGGACGTTTCATAAACTACAGCATGTATCTCATATACTTTATAGCTCCCTGACAGCATCAACTATATAGCTCTCCCATGGATACAAAATATGATCTGGGTTAGATTGTTAATCGTATCATACACTCTGAAAATGTACAGTATAAACAATAAATATCCAGTGACTGATATCCTGACTGAATGCCTTGTTATAAAGAGAAAGGAGTGATTGGGCGTTTAACCGCTTCCCAACCTGCTTAGTTAACTTCTAAACATCTAAAACATTCCTTCCTGTTTTTGCTCCACGACACCGACAGTGCAACATCATATAATACAATTACCACTTCACTTAACACGTCACACACACTAGCAAAACACACACGCGCGCGCTTTCCAAAACGACACACTGGCACACTCACAGTGAACGCTCAAGTGGGACTGAAATTCGGGGCCAGAGGCGTTTCAAGCCAAGAGGAGATGAACGGTGAGAGAAGGAAGTTAACAGGACAGATATACAGCACTGTGTTAGTTTGTTCTGAAATTCACTCATGAAAAGCAGCAGCAGCAGCAAAGAGCACTCATCCTCCCAGCAGCCTGTTTCCAGTCTCGTGTGAGTGAGGTTAAAGGCAATATTGCAAGTGAATCAAATAAGGCAGAAAGAAAAAGAAAACATTAAGTTAAATTAAAAAAAACAAACATCCAGCCAATGCAAAATGTCAAATCTTCCCCTGACAACACTGTCGCCAAAACCGTGTGTATGTGTGTTCACCAGATTTTTTTGTTTTACTGTATAGAAGTGCTTTTTTCTTTTGTACGCGCTGGCCCCTCTAGATCGAGCACAGGTGAGGCGTGATGAGGAGGTCCAGAGGTGGCCGCTGAGGCCGAAGTTAATGCAGCTGGAGAGGTGAAAGGTCAATGAATGATCGAGACGGCACAGCAGTAGCTTGACGGAGAGGGTGGGGGAACTCGGTGGCGTCATAGCACTGTGCTCTCAGACTCTTCCTCCGAGTCCTCTTTGCTGTTGGCCGACTCCAGCTGTGCCACTGAGTTCCTGAAGGGGGAGATGTGGGTCAAGTCAAAAATACTGTCCAGTTCCATGTTAATGACGGGGATGTCCAAGTTGCAGAGGGAATCTGGCAGAGCAGAGAGAACAAGCAGAGGATAAGCAGACAGATAAAAACCGTGCAAACAGAGAAAAAGATCCTTCCAGATGTGATTCATCAGCGCTGAATGATGTCACACACAGCAGACGTCCAAACCAAGGTTGGAAGCGTGAAGAAATAAATTAAAAATGCATGACAGGGATTCACAGTGTAAAAAGTGTATGTGTCTGTTGAACATCACCATTCCCTAATGGTGGGCAGGGGTGTCAAACATGAGGCCCAGGGGCCAGAATTGGCCCAGAGAAGACTCCAATCTGGCCCGTTGGATGACTTTGAAAAATGTGAGAGCTTGTGTCTGTGTGGAGCTAGCTCTGTGTAGAGGGGACAATGACACAACAAACACTAACTATCGATAAAGTTAGATCATTTTGACCAAACTAGCATTTTATGCAACACAATTAAGATTTCCTGTCACTGAAGGCTATTTGTCAAAATCAAAATCCTGCTGATGTACCACATGGACTTAATATATGCAGGCAAAACAAAATCCAAACAATATCTGTGCAGTTTACAAGCTCTTTTTATCCACTGCAAGCAAGCAGGCAACAAAGGGTCATGGCTTCTGAGGCAAGGCAAGTTCAGCGTACCCAGGATCTCTTTCTGTTATCTGGATTCACCCTAACGTCAACAATCAGGCTAAACCCCGGCATGCATCAGTCTAACTATGAGAATCTGACCAGACACTTTTATCAGTAAGACTGGAAAACAATTGCTAAAAAAACAAGGTTTAGTCTATATTAACCCACAAAAGAAAACTAAAAACTCAGACTGTAAGGCTGACAGTAAAAATTTGATGGTTTACAATCAAGAGGCTCAAGGAAACATGATGCTATTTTACAGAGAACTGATTGGTCAGTAGGTGGTGACTTCATAACTGTTAATGTCTAATTTTAAACATTTTCTGCTTCGATCCAGGTTAAGTCTACGCCATGTTACCATGGTAATATACCTAGTAAAGGCAAACAACCTACATAATACTGAAAACCCCAGGTTAGACCTGAAGTTACCTGGATAAGCTGAGCTCTCCCTTCATATATTACAGACCTTTGGTGCTTGTGCTTACCTACCTATATAGAAATCTGGCTAGTATGCCATGCAGTACATGTGTACTTATATAATATATTACTATAATATTGACAGTGAAGACATCTAGTGTACAACATGTGATGGAAAACTGGTGCAGACAGGAAGTGCGCTGACTGAGGGGCAGAGGTGGAGTCGGTGGGAAGCGTGAGGGGTGTGTGGGTGGGGTGACAGATGAAGCCAGGGAGAGGAGGGGCAGCTGGAGCAGGGCATTATGGGTGGGAATCCTAAGCGCAGGAGAGGTTGGGATCGGTGGACAGTCCGGTATGCACGCCCATGTAAGCCATGCATCAGTCTCAGCCACCATGCAAAGGCCAACAAAATGAGTAAAAGGTGGACTGAACACAGCGCCTGTATGGTCATATGAGTGAGGCTGCCGTAGAGCAGCGGATAATCTTAAACCTGCATCTACTGGCAGCTTCACTGTGTTGTGAGCATGTCAGCGGGCGGCTCCATGTTTGGGGTTTGAGGGTACCGAAGAGGAGGGGAAGGGAGGCTTTAGCACAGAAACTCCTGCTTACCCTAAAAGTCCCTCTCACACACAGAATCACACTGAACCTCTCGCCTCATACCGCTGCAGGTGAGACGATAAGAGGGGAAGAAATTACATGAAAATCATGATTAGAACCTGCAGGTGATGGAGAGGCAAACAAATGCATAATACACGACTCCTCTCCTGATGGAGAAGGACACCAAAGGATAGTCTGCTGTTATCCTACATCTATCATTATTGCCAATAAATGTCATGAATAGACCAAAAACAGTGCATATACATCCAAGTACATGAACTTAAATAATAAGAATTCATAATATTTGTCAAACTATGGCATATTATTTATCAAATCTACATATAGCAAAAAGAATTACGAACACAAAGTGCTTTAAAAAAAACGGTCAAGTTTAGCATTACCAGTGGACATGCTTTCCCCAGGAGAAAGGCCGTCCAGGAGCCCAGATGAGTGCTCCAGAGGCTGGGGACTAGTGCCAGGTGTGGATGGAGGCTGAGGAGGAGGCAGGCTGGGTCTCTGCCGGGGCGGCTTGGGGGTCGGTCTGGCCTTGGTGAGAGTCCCAGCCAACGAGGGCGGAGAGGACAGAGACGGGGTGGTGACCATCTGCAACTGACCCGGGGAGCTGATGGTGGCATATCCCTGCGGGTAGCTGAAGCCATATGGGGAGGGGGTGCTGGGAGGAGTGGGAGACAGGCTGACTGGAGACGGTTGACCTGTGGACTGGTCGGACATGGCTCCCGTTGGGCAGTAAGGGCCTTTAGGCGGGATCGGAGCCAGCTTCTTTGCTGTAGAGAGACCACCAAGAAAGAACACAAGATGATCGGGGTCTGCAATATTTCCAAAATAAAAGGCATTTAGGAGTCTGCTAGCATGTCTGTTTGTCAAATTAAAAGTGTTCAATTTTTATAGAAATCTGCGGTGATGCTTTAAAGTACCAGATTTTCAACATAAAAGAAAAAAAAAACTTTGACATGCCCATTTTTCCAAAGTAAAAGAAATTTGCTTTAATTTGCCAGATCTTCAATATAAAAGCTGACAGTTATAAAAAAAAAAGTTACCATGATAACAAATGTCTCTATATTTCTGAAATAAAAGCAACCAGTTTGCTTTAAGAATAAACAAATGTTTTGACATGCTATTTCAAAGTAAAAATCACTTTTTAGTCATCAAAGTTTAAGTGTAAAAGAGATGCTTGTCTCGTCTTCAGTCTAATAAACTCTGAAGTTCCCCAGACAAATTTACCCATCAAATTGCTCATTAATTATAATATCTGCCTTAATTAAACCCTTCAATCATACAGCATCAAGTCAAGTTTATTTCTTCAAACTAAACATCGCCCTCTTATCCTTCGAGTCTGAGGATATTTTAGCAGATAAAACTCTACTGCAGCCGTCAGTCAGTTATTATGTGGTTTTCCAAGGACCTTTTCCCCTCTTTTGTGCAGCAACCAGAGTGGAAACAATGAATGAAAACACACTTTTGCAGATTTACATCCTCTCCACACGAGAGGTTCCACTGTAACTTAAAATGACCTCATTCACAGCACTGACTAATAGATTAGACAGATTCTATTAGAGCCTGAGAGACAGCTAAATGAACACAGCGTGCTGCATCTTTTTTTGCTGTCACAGTACTGGGCAAGGTGCAGAGTTTTTAAATCCCCAAAAGTAATTACTTTTACTATTTTTACCATGTTTTTGAGACAAGCTGAGATCCCTGTCATACACGCCCAGTTAGTTGTATTACCTCTCCTCAAGGTGTGCGGACTGTGGTCAGAGAGCTGCGACTGTCCACTAGAGGTCACTGCTCCCTGGAGCCCCTTCTGTCCAATCACTGGAGACAGCTCCTTGTTCTTCAGAGTACTGAGGAGAGAGTGAAGGACAAAACACACAAACACACACATTATGATATACTTTCTTCTGTAATTTACTAACCCTGCCTCCATAAATCTCTTTGTTTTATAAAAAAAAAGGAAAATATATGAGAGCAGCCATAATTCCCGGTGACCACTGTTGCAGATGGACATGTAGCTTATACAGTTGAGCAAAAAAAGAAGGAAAGAAAATTCAAACATATCCTGACAGCTTAATACATTTTCCTTACTCCTACAGCACAGTGTAGCCAGAATGCCAATGGGAAGAAGGTGTTAAGGTCAAAACATAACCAGTTTACTCTCTGATCGACTGACTCTCCTCAGCTACGCCTCAACACACTCTCACTCTTCAGCAAACGAGACATGGAAGGCGACTGAAGCAGCCAGCATTCAAAGGGAAGCTATTATGCTGATACGATATCTGGATTTTCATATTAAACATGGCTGAAGTTTCAAATTAATGAGGTCAGCATATGTAAAAGTAATATCTGTGATACTACTACTACTTACCTTCTGCCCTATTTCAGCCAGTTTTTCCTGCTCTTAGCTCTGAATGATGTCAGAGAGAGTGGACAGACCACCTGCTGTTCAAATCTGTTTATAAGCGGCAGAAGATAGCAATGTTTTCTGATATTTACTAAGATGTATTTGACTGTTCAACACCTCCAAACATCTCTTACAGGACTGTGACCTCATCTTTTTTTTAAAGGACGCTTTATGAGACTGTGGTTGTCTTTGGTTTTGTCTGACATGTGGTAGTTAGCAGTGTGTACTTCCTCCCTCTTTTAATGGTTGCTGGTAATCAGCTTGTAGATGGGTAATGCAACCTTACATAAGGGGAAACTATTTATTCTCTATCAGTGCAAATATGTATAAAAAAAGCAAAATAGGTCCCCTTTAAACTCATATGAACATGTTGCTGTAAACCAAAGCAGATGTTTTTTGGGGTTTCCTTAAATATCAAACAGTGCTGTTTTGCTCCTGCATACATCATTGCCTTCGCATTCAAAATCTCACTGACTCATTAACGCTGACTTTTATAATCATTGACTGAAAGCTTTGGATTTCCTTTGTTGCCTGGCAACAGGCTCCTGAATACCCTGCTCACATGGAAAGTTATGGATTGCATACATGGCAGCAAAATTAAAGATGGATGTGATAATGGAATCCTTAAAGCGCTTTGATTTCTATAAGTGACAGCTGCAAACCAAGCGAGTTAATAGGACACAGAGTAGGGTGGCACTGAAGGGAGTTTCTTTTTTTCTTTTTTTTAAAAAATCACCCCTCTCTTGTGCTTCCTTGTCCCTGCGGGGGCCTCTCCTTATTTGTGTGTGATTTGTGTTAGTGGGAGCGGGTTGAGCAGGGCTCTGTATTTACCTCGTCAGCTTGGCTCCTCTCTCCCGGCTACAGGCACAGGCTGCCCATGGAGGTGGAGCAGGGAGAGGGGTGCTGGGGGTTTTCGGGGAGCCAAGGAAGAGATCGTGACGAGTGAGAACGAGCGGGGGTTTGATGTAAAGGGAGGAGCCATTCGTTTCGGACGGGGGCCCATGCGGAGCAATAGACGGGGAGGCCGGTTTGGGCAGATGCAGGGAGTTAGGTTTGGGGTTGGAGTTGACGTCAAGCTGCTGAGGGGACGGGCACAGGGAGTGAGGGAGCGGGGGCGGGCTGTACCCAGTGCGGCGGGGTGGAGGGGACGGGCCAGGGGGCACAGATTCGGGGCTGGGGGCAACGGGACGCATACCCGGAGGTGTTCGGGTGCGGAAATGGTGGTGAGGGAGCGAGTAGGAAGAGCAAGAGGAGGAGGAAGAGGAGGAAGAAGAGGAAGAGGGGTAAGGGGGAGGCGGCCTCTCCTCCTCTGGGGAGGGGTAGGCGTAACAGGAGTCCGACCAATTGGAGGATGCATCGTCTGAACTGCAATGATAGAAATATCAGTGATTCAAGCGGATGAATTCATTAGTTCTAGGACGAGGGATGTGTGGATTTGAAACTTTACGTTTGGTCCATAACGAGGGAAAAATCAGGGGAAAAATCAGGTGAGGAGTAATCGTTGTTGGGACAGTGAAGTGAAGGCTCCAGGAGGGGAAGAGCACAAAGAAAACAAAATAATAAAACAGAAAATCAGCCACCTCATCCATTGCAGGCTCCTGCGACAATGGACCGTTATGCTGCTAATGATGCTCGGACTGATGGCAAAAGAAAAATAGAGATGTGATCCATGCACATGCAGCAATAAATAGTTTTCTACTGAACTGTGGATGAACCTTTCAACACATTTTGGTTAAACCCAGCCCTAAGTAGAAGTGAAATCTTCACATGATATGCAGTATCACCACTCAGGCAGAAAATTAACTCCACGCGTGACTCAGGAAATTCAGGGGGTGAGGAGATGTTGAAATGAAAAGAAGTTCTAAATGACATGCCTCATCAGGGTGGGTTCACACAGAGGTGAGGATGAACGACAGACAAGAAAACAAGGGGTGGAGGTGGGGTGGGTGGGGGTTGGAAGGGGCAGACAGCGCAGTTCAGGTGTCATTTGCAGGGCGCGGCAGCAGACGCGGTGACGAGCGAGCAGCGGCAGCAGGTGTGTGTGCGGGCGTGGAGCAGGAGTAAAGGAGGGGTGGGGAGGTGAAACAGGAGGACGGGTGGGGCCACAACTGCCTTACCTGGCTCGGTCGCTGCTAGTGGGAGGAGGGGTGGGGGAGGGGGAGGCTGAGAATTCCCCAGGCTGCTCGGGGATGAGCGCGTCAATGGGTGGGATGGGGGGGTGCACACTCGGTGGCGTGGACAAGGATTTACGCGTAGACGACGATCCCCTGCGCGACACCCAAGAAGTGTCCATCACCCTGACACCCATGCTGCAGTGGGACAGAGATGCACAGCCAATCAAGTCAAAGGGCGTGTTTGTCTGTGTGTAGTTCAGGGGTCAGGTTTCCACACCCAAAACACATCATCCGGGGGGTAAAAGGGATCGGCTTTCCTGTCTCTCATTTATATCAGTGCATTTAAAAAAGGCCGACCCCAGACGAGCAGGTAGGGTCGCTCAGCTTCACTCACACGATTCCCAGCATGCAACAACACACATTCTCCTGCAACATGATGGAAAATAACTAATATATATTTTAAATAACTCAACAAACAAAAATTAGTTTGGATGAAACAGGATGTGCGTTTCCGTCCTTTTCATTTTAAGTGCAAATCAGCAGAATTAATTGATGGCTGCATGCAAGTGGAAACGTCCAGGACTAAGGAAATGAGGCCAGAGCAGGACTTCGCGAAGCAGTGTGTGACATCACAGTTGCTACATCCATCTTTTCCACTGTCTCCTGATGAGAACGGTATGTTGTTTCAGGGCTTCAACTTATATATAATTCAGACGGCTGGTGCTAATCCAGTGAATTTTGCAGGGTTTTTAATGCATTTATCCCACTGTGGGCTTGATTCTGCTAACTGAAGAAAACAGTCATTGTCAAACTAATTAATTACACATGTACTTTCCTGTGTCATTAAAACAGAATTGATCGATCTCATATAGGTCTCTTGGCTGTCTAGAGTTTGAGGAAGATTGATGCCACACTTAAGGTTTGTCAATTCTTCTTAGGGTTTGAGGTAGTTTAACTTAATATGGCACAAAGTCTGTTGAAACAGCAGGCCCAAGGTAACTAAATCCACCCACCACTCCCTTCTTAGCTGCTCTTCTTCTGTATAAAACCAAATGTGGTTTTATGTATTTTATATCTAAGGTGACCCTTGCCTGGAAACAAATGCCTATAGAAAAAAAAAGAAAAAAATGTAATTGAATTCAAAAAATGAAAGAAATCTACACAAGCCAAGCCAATACAAACAAACAAAATAAATAAATAAAAATAAAAAGATGGATATGAAAAGATATGAAAGTGAAGCCAATGCATCAGACCTGCATTCTTTCAAATGGCCAGCAGGAGGCAACTCTTCTGGATCCAAACAGAAGTCAGATTCTATAAAAGTAAAACCTTTCCTCGCAAGTTTATGCTTTGAATCACTTTGTTTCTTAGCAAATACAGCATTATGTTGTAAATGTTGGCCCTATTTAAAGTAAACTAGAGGAAAACCTTGGTACATTACCTACTGTACTACGTGTGATGTCAAGGTGGCTACTTTAAAGTCAATAACTGTCTCAAGTTGGATACTTTGTCTATACACTTACCATAAGCACACAAGTATACTACTACTAGTGTAGTAGTAGTGTTGTCTTAAATCAAACACAAAAGTAAACTTTTCAGGGCGATGCTGCAGGTCATAAATCACTAAACCTCCTGAGTTTTCCTTTGTTTAAAAGAAGTATCCTCTAATGAGTCTAAAATGCGTTTTGGACAAATGAATATTAGAAAGAAAAATTCCATCACATGTAGACAGCTGACTCCGGCTGATGGAGCAGAGCTGTGCTGGAGGGCTGATCTAATTCGAAAAGCTTTTTATTTAATTACTGAAAGGCTGCACACTGTATAGATGGTTGACCACAAGCAGCAGACATCCCCCTACACAATCTGCACTTAGACAATAACACAGATAATGCAAGGTCAGTAAAAAGTATAGTGTTTTACCCCAGCTAAACTAACTGGCTTCCATTTCAAACAGATTACCACAAAAACCCCTCAATTAGTACGATAAGACAAAAACAGTAACTGTAACTATGCAGTCAGGTGAGATAAGCAACAAGAGACTATTGTATCCACAGGCTGAACGAGTCAGTTCAGTATCAGAAACTGCAAAGATGCCTCTTACTTATGTAAACAGAGAGAAACAGGCCTGTTTATTCATGTCCCCCCACTCTGCTGAGACACTGAACTACAGGAGTCCAAATATATAATTTCACACACACCCCTATGAAGCAATACACACTCAGACACATGACAAATGAGAGACAGCTCCTTTCAACGTGCAGCTGAGACGAACAGATGATGAACAGAGTGACATGAGGATGAGTGGAGGAAAAGGAGCTATACCGTACCTTTGTATCTTCCTAATGCTGCAGTGTTAAAACAGAGACAAGCACAGTGAGGACACGAGCAGAGACCACGAAAGACTCGTACGCTTGGACTCGATAATAGCATTGTTATCAAAGAAGTGAAACAGGATAACGCTTTAAGAGAGGAGAACAGTGAAATATTGAGGCCATGTCGAAAACTAAGGAGGAATTTAGCTATAATCAGGTCAATGTTTCCCTGCTGGATACAGTAAAATCCCCCAAAACATGCGAGAGGTTTCCTGCAGCTGCAGTGAGTCTTTAGTAAGTGTGGTTTCTCTGCAGTGGTAGAAACACAAAGTAAAAATGACTGGCACTTTGTCTTGACATTCCTTTTTGTTGGTCTCTGATTGAGCAATAACAAGCATTTCTACTGATATTACCAAGCGTGTACACACAGCCTGGGAAGAAACAGGTTTTATGAAGGATCTTTCAGTGAGTTTTGCACAGACTTTCACTCCCAGTCACAACCAGCAGTGATTTAGTGTAGTTCACGATAAAGGACGTGTTTCAACAGGCAGCATTTCTGAACTCTCAACATCTGTTTTCTATAGAAATCCAGCCTATAGTCAGACCCTTTGGCAAGTCTTTGAATATCAATTCTTTCATCAAAATCAAGAAGTGAACAAGATTTATATTACCAACATTAAATATAAGGGTGGCAGAGAAAACCTTACCAAAGATGGTTTTGTAACCCATAGCAATGATTTGCTATAGGTTACAGAGATTCTAATGAGGCATCAGTCTTTCTTATCGGTTTACACGAAATACAGATGTTATTTTGAGATTTTTGTAACAGTTTTCCTAAAAATGAACAACTTTCCCAAAAGATCCCAACAAGTCATCAAACATCAGTAGGGGTTAAAGTGGGATTTGGCAGGTGGAGGAGTCCTAAGATCTGCTGTAATAGGGCAGCAGACTTAAAAAGGCATAAAATCTCTATGGATTTAACCAGCTTCGTCATACATTATATATAAGCAGATGTTAGAAGAGCCATCATGGCTGCTCTCCAACCCCTGGCCAGTATGAAGCCAGTATAAAGGTGGAATGTGGAAATGTTGCTAAAGAGCATCACCAGCTTAAAGGACTTCAAGTAGTTCTTCTGGGAGCAAATCCTGCAACTTGGCAGATAGCATGAAGTACCTCTATTTAGACCTCAGGAGAGTGAATGAGTCCTAAAACCTGGAATGAGTTAGCATTTTGCACTTCAAGTTCCCTGAACTCGCAGGCAGTGGGTTCTAAAAATGTTCATTTTTTTTAATGCTTTAATACATTCTGTAGTAGTTTTTGTAGCTCTGAACATGTTTTTGTTCTATTGCAAAAGATTACGTAGTAAATACCTGACTCATGAAATTTGAAGCTTTTACTTCAGGAGATAAACGGCTAAACAAGCAAAATTAACATTCAGGATAATTGCGGTGCACATAGAAGCTTAGTGGTGGTGATTTAGCATTAGCGTTGCACTTCTTGTGATTGATTCAGTGATTGAGTGCTATCAATCAGGTTGTGTTGTGTAACAAAACATAAGTATCATAAGTCTAACTAGTCTAATGGAAGCCCCACCCACCTGCTGTTCAGACCTTCTGTTTGTGTGGCTCAGCCAATCAGAAGAAAATGGGTGGAGCTCAAACTGTGAGTTTCAGACAGAGGATGAAGAGAAGGGCTGTAGCAAGGCTGAGGTAAGACATACTAGGATTGTTTTGAACTGTGAATCATGCAAAGCTACTCCAGGAGAATCCAAAAATAAGATTACAGGGCTGGAAATGGCCGTAATAAGTGCCCTTTAAACTTACACTTTTAACATTAAGTGAATATAATGATTGTTGCTTTTTAATCCAAGCTGGGATCTAATCTGTGCTATCAGTGTCAAAGAAGAAGAAGAATGTTGGGCTATTTGTCTAATCATCACCTGCTCTCCCAGAGTTGCAGAGAAGTGCCGCAAGTTTAGTATCTAAATATTAATTAACTTATTAGACTGACATAAATTAAGTAAGAAATTAAAGAGGACTCATGTAAAAGCAGACTTTCTTTTGGTGGAGCAACAGCCTTTGGTTCTAAGGACTGTTTCTACTGAAAATTGAGCTCTATTGATCCGACCCACACAGTCCAGGTTTAATTAGTCGGGCTACTTGTGGCCCCTGGGCTGCAGAGCTCAGGCTCCCCCCAGGCCCTGATAAGACCATGGGTGTATTAAAGCATTAGAGAAAGACACTCAGATTCAGACAGTGAAAGAGAAAGAAAGCGACTGACTGGTTTTCAGCTAATCCCTCTTCACAGTTTGAGGATTGTCGGATTGCTCATTTCACAGACTAAATGTCAGCTCACCCTCAGTCTTTTTCTTTCTCACTTCCAGATGTCTCAGTGAGCTGCAGAGAAAAGTTATGAGGGCAGGTCCTGTAGATAAAGAGTGAAACTGTATCGTTTTCTGTCCACCTCAGAGTGAAACTGAGCTTCTCACTGAGGTCACTTCTCACGGCAAACTTGTGTAATCGTTGGGGAATTTTCCTTCTCTTACTTCACACGTCCAACCCTGTCAGGAAGCAGTCGTGTGGAAAGTTTATGAGCCTCAATGTGGCCTTGTGTAGAAAAAATGTCTCTAGCTGTCAGTCAGCTGGATGACAGTGTACGCAGAGAAGACTGCTAATTAATTCAGAGACAGGTTTAAACAGGTGGAATCAGTGGAAGTTTTAGACGAGAAAGTTTTATTTAGGGAGTCAGTCTGTGCACATATAAACCGTTTATATTTGCATATTAAATTCATGCTGCAACAGACACCCACCAGCCACTTTATCAGGCACACCTGTTTAACTGCTCATTAATGCAAATTATCTCATCAGCCAATCATATGGCAGTAACTCAATCTATGCAGACATGGTCAAGATAATCTGCTGAAGTTCAAACCAAGTATCAAGAAGAAAGAACAAAATTGTGACTGGCTGACAGAGAAGCTGGTCAGAGTATTTCAGAAACTGATGATCTTCTGGGATTTTTCCACACAACCATCTCTGGGATTTACAGAAAAAGACCAAAGACAAAAAATATCCAGTGAGCGGCAGTTCTCTGGGCAAAAATGCCTCATTGATGCAAGAGGTCAGAGGAAATCGGCTAAGTTAGCCTGAGCTTATAGAGAGGCAACCATGAGAGACACAGAAGAACATCTCTGAACTCACAAAAGGTCAAAGCAGACTGACTCTAGCAGCAGACCACACCAAGAACAGGAAACTGAGGCTACAATTTACATCAGCTCATCAAAATTGGCCAATAGAAGAGCAGAAAGATGTGGTCTGGTCTGAAAAGTCTTGATTTCTGTTGCAACTTTGCAGTAAACAGCACAAAAGTACGGCTCCATCCTGCAGGTCAGGCTGCTGGTGGTGTAATAGCGTGGGGATATTTTATTGGCACACTTTAATTCCCTTAGGACCAATGGAGTGTCATTTAAACGCCACATCATACCTGAGTATTGTTAATGATCATGTCCATCCCTTAATAATAGATGTCAGGTCACAAAGCTCAAATAATCTCAAACTGGTTTCTTGAACATGACAGTGAGTTGATTGTACTTAAACGGCCTCCACAGTCACCAGATCTCAATCCAGTAGAGGACCTTTGGTGTGCGGTGGAACGGGAGATTCACATATTGGATCAGCAGGAACTGTGTGACTCTATCACGTCAGTATGGACCAAAATCTGAGGAATGGTTCCAGCACTTGGCTAAATCTATGCCTTTAAAAATGAAGACAGTGTTGCAAGAAAAAACAGGGTCCAACCGAGTAGTAGCAAGGTGTACTTAATAATGTGGCTGGTGAGTGTATATTCTGTACTAACCTACACTTTCATAACTTGCCCAAGCCAATCTTTCCAGATCTGCAGTGACTAAAAGTACACTGTAACCCTTCTCTCGCTTGTTTCTAAGATTATGTGCATTCTTACTTTAAAAACAGTATTGGGATTAGGCCTAATGTACTGATACTTGATTTTAAGGCCGATATCAATATTTGGCGATTTAAAAATCTAATATATTTGTTATGTGCAGTTATCTATGAATCTATGACAGTACAGCTTAAAAGTAATCTTGTTCTGTGAATTATTTGTTTACGTTCTGCTTGGATCTGCTGATTGTTGTGTTTCAAACATATATGCTGCCAGTGGGAAGTTGCAGAGAGCTTTCTGAAACAAATCATACAAGATCAACTCTCATAATTTTCAGCCGTCATAAATGCCAGTACCAATATCCGCAAATAGCTAATATCTGCCAACATATTGGTCGGGCTCTGAAATGCATCGCTAAGAGACACAGAAGAGTCATACCCGTCCTTCTTATAAAACTCCAGCATCATGTTGTCTGTGGCGACGCTGAGCGGCCGCCGGCTCTGGTCGTTCTGCTTGCGATCCATCTGCTCCATATCTGGAGACGGCATCGAGCTGTAGTTGGCGTTGTGGTTGGTGTGGACGGGGCTGCCGTAGTTTCCTGTGACATTGAACTCGATCTCTAACGAAGACAGAAGAAAACAGGAACAACTCAGTATTTTATTTTCTAAAATGCCATTTTAAGACTTCAAGAACAAACAAAGCAGGGCTGTTTCCTCTTCTTTTTCCCTCCTCACCTCCTGGGAAGAACCAGTCGGCGTGCTGGATGATGGGCTCGATGATGCCGACGATCTGTAGGGAAACTGTCGTCATCATCTCCGTGATGTTCCTGGAGCAAACGGAGAAGACACACTTTTTTTTAATTGGGGGGGGGGAGAAGTGTCTGTCTGTCTGTAAGAATTTCACACAGAGGGTGATTAGCACATTTTCATGATATTACCAAAGCATTAAAATGAGAAAATTAAAATCATTTCAGAACTGTGGGCTATTAAAGTACTAATTAAAAGTTAAGGGGGATGACGAGTTTGTAAGATTTACACAGAGATATAAAAGGAGACGTCCTTCACCCTTCACCCTATTCAAAACTGCCAAGTCATCATCTTTCTCCTAAATATATACGGTATAATAACAGCAGTCTCCTATGGATGAAGTTGTGTGTCTGCAGGCCTTTTTGTTAGTAGCAGCCCATGTTTTTTGATTAAGGAAAAAGAGGAAGAGAAACTGAGCTGCAATGAGAGAATCCCTTTGAGTCCCTCCATTCGTTGTCTGCCACCTTTAATCATCAAGTTACTGCATGAAAAAGTGATTTTAAGGGCCGAGCAGGAGGCAGTGCATGATAGAACCTGCAGGAATTACAATAAAACTAAAATGACTTCACTCGCTTGCCTCTAATTAAATCTGGCCCTTGCTTTTGTTTGTTTAACTTCATAATTAAATTGTAACTGCAAGTCATGGTATAGAAGGTATCTCAGCACATGCATAATTCATGATGTGAAAATATTAGGATGAGATAGCAGGATGAAATAAGTGCACAATAATAATCAAATCAAACACACGGCACAACTCTTCCTCTCATCATGAGCTGATTTGTTTCCATGGTTCACTGGTACCAAGATCCAGCATTTTGTGTTCAGTTATGATCACACAGAAGAGGATAAGGTAACAAGCCACATGTATATGCATCTGCTATAACTTACCCATCATTCTGAGTCCACAGCAGGTTGGGTCCGAGGACAATAGCAATGTTTCCAGGCGTCATCTTGTTCACATCCTGGTAGTCAGTCAGTTTGGACAGGAATTTGATTAAATACCTGTTAATTAAGGTGCAGAAAACAGATTATTCAATAAAAACAGAATTTAAATGTACATTCAACCTCTCTATCTAAACATTTAGACCATGAAACTGTTACTACTATAAATATTCTGATAGCTGTCATAGGGCGAGAGGCGAGGTAAACCCTGGACAGGTTGCCAGTCTGTTGCAGGGCTAACACACAGAGACAGACAACCATTCACGCTGGCATTCATACATATGGGCAATTTGGATTAATCAATTAACCAATCCCCACAAGCTGCATGTCTTTGGACGGTGGGAGGAAGCCAGAGTACCCGGAGGCAACCCACGCAAACACAGGGAGAACAAACTCCACAGAGAAAGACCCCAGCCTGATGGCGGAATTGAACTCAGGACCTTCTTGCTGTGCGGCAACAGTGCTAACCACCGTGCCGCACGCATTTGGAAAAAATGTAAAACAAAAATTAAACATTACTAAAGCAAAATTATTATTTAATCGTTTAATTTAAAATAAAAACACCATTTATAAATCAACATTTTAAAATGAATTATTAATCCATTAATAAATACTTCAAAAATGAATTTCACAAAAAGTATTAAACTCTCAATAAAAACCTCATTTCAAATTCCAAATTTAAAAACTGATTTTCACAATCTTTTTCCAAAATCTCAAGCAATCCAAATTAGCCACGAGGTGTGACTTAAGGAGCTCACTGATTGGCTGGCTGTCTCGATTTTTCTACACTGCTGTTTTGTGCTCATAGCCTTGCAGCGCTAAGAAGTGTGTGTGCTTGTATAAAGGCCATTCAGCCTCAGTATTTACACTCTACCCAACACGGATATATGATGAACGAAGGGTGTGCGCCTGTGGACTCACCCTGACCACCTGTTTCAGGTAACGTGCTAACACGGCTAACGCTAGCGTCACCGCATGTTAGTGAAGAGTTAGGGGCGTGGCTGTTTTGACTGATTGGTGCTACTTGGTTGTAGTGATGGGATTTCCGACTCTTTTTAGAGAACCGATTCTTTCGGCTCGACTCACTAAAAAGAGCCGACCCTTCAGGTTGTTTTGCTGCTTTAATTAATTTATATATGTTTATATATAAATATATACGGTGGCCCCTAGAGACAAAGCACGTACAAACGCCAAAACACATTTCTAGCGTTAACTGAACTTCCAAAACAGAGCTACCTAGAGCACTTAAATTACACAATTGAAAGCATACGTGTATTGTTTGTGTATTTATGCACAAGCATTCATATATACTCAAATAATTAAAAAAAAAATATGTTCATTTACCTGTTACTACCAAACACCAAATCCGGTAGTTGGTACTTCCTGGCTTGTGTAGCCACTAGGTAACAAAAGCTCAACACTGCCCCTAGCATCCTGGAGCACTTCTGTTGTGTTTGTACATGTTTTGGAGTTTGTACGTGCTTTGTCTGTAGGGGCCACCGTAAATATTTATTCACTCCACATAAAATGTAAAATGTAATAAATAAATCATATAATACAAAAACCAACTATTTACATTTCAACTTTTAACTATTTAAATTTTCAGCTTTTTCCTTTTAAACAAATTTAAACACTAAACACTGCAAACCACAACACAATTAAATATAAATATGAAAAAATATAAAAACAAAAAGAAGATGCACATTCTCTTTCATATGGGCCTGCATCAATAAACTTTCTGAATCCTTTATCATCTGTAACTGAAAATAGTTGTGGATGATTACTATACCTTTTTAATATGACGTTGTTGTCCCTGGCTCCCTCCCGCTCTGTTCCTGTGCTACTGAGTGTAACTATTGCCCCTCCCCCCTCTTCCCAGCGCAAAGCACAAGGCTCGCGTGCGGAGTGAAGCGGAAAAAAAGTGCGAGAGAGAGGGCGAGAGAAAGAAAGGAAAAAAAACAAAACACGACTCCCAATAAGGAGCCGGCTCGCGTCGTTCACTTCAAAGAGTGGGCTTTAAGAGCCGTTTCATTTGCGACTGACACATCACTACCTGGTTGTGATACAGGCAGCTGGAGCCAACTGAGATGTGCTAACCCCACCTCTCCTTCAACTTTGTAAGCTGGACCTCGTTTTGATGCCTTTTGGAGCACCTTAAAGAGTTTCTGTGCGGGTTTCAGTTTTGGTGTATTAGCATTATATTAGCCTATATACATGTTTCTGCGCATTTATGGATACAGCTGTATCCTGCATGCTGGCATTTGCTGATAAGTTAGCAGTCCACGCTCTCTTCCAAAATATGATCACTTCTGGCTCAAAAAAACATAATGAAGGCTACATCCATCCCAATATGTTCCGGTCAGTTTCAAACAGCAGATACTGTAGTGTTACAGCTGCAGTCTGAATGATAACTGCGTGCCTGCTGAATGCACGAACCACACTGAGTCAAAGCTTATTATTGCAGCCAACCATTTCTGTGTCTGATGTTTTCAGAAATGGATGGGCTGGTGGATGTCTGTAGCTGAGCTGAATGACTCATCCAGAGCTGAACATCAGGCCGCTCATCACGGCAAACAGCAATCATCTGGACAGGCCTGACAGGTCTCTTCAGAGGAGCACCGTCTAAAAATACGACGCATTTGTGCGATTCGATGATGATGCTGACAAGTGCCGCTGCACCTCGCTCTCCTCATTTCTGTACCATCACTTCCTCTCTTCCCTTTCTCTGTCAGGCCTTTCCACTTTCTTCTTTTGATCAGGAGACAAGCCTTTCAGCATTCTGCATTTAATCCAGCAGCCAACACCTGGGATGCAACGCCTCTTTCTCCACACTGTTTCATAAAGGTCAGAGTTTCTCTTTTCTGGCAGGTGGTGATAAGTAGCGCACAATGAATCAGCCTCCTGAAAGCTGGAAATAATTTTTCAGCTTTCAGGAAGCAAACAGATACCAAGAAGTGACTGAAAATGAAAGAAGAAAAATCCTCGAGAATCAGTAGAGGTAAAGCGATATAGCTACGAGTTATTATCTCCCGACTCCACAGCTACCCTCTGATCTACAGAATGGTATTATCTGTATTGTTTTTGGTTCACGCTCAAGTTTCTGAGGAACATTATTCCAGTGTCAAAATAAATAAATATTGTTGCCAATAGTGAAGTGATAGAAGGAGGCCTAATCACAGATTGTTGGTTTAATAGTCTGGCTGCCACCATCTCGGCTTTCATTAATCTGAACCTGACCTTATTTGAACCAGTACTAAAGCTGGCTAGTTCAGGTAGACAGTGATATTAAAATAGATGCTAATCACGGCTAAAAAACAGGTGTGAAACAAAAACCTTTGCATCTCCTCTGAACAGTTGACTCCTGTCAGTGTTATTTAGAAGAGAAATAAGCATATTTCACAGCCTGCTACAAAAATATATTTGGTTTTGCCTCTTTTGCCACAAGCGTACTGAGGATGTATGTCATATATCTCTAGTTTAGAAACTACAGTGCCCCCACTTCACACACTCGCGCTACGTTCCCATATCACGTTTTTTCGATTTCTCTGTAATCTAACAATAAAGTTTGTTAAATCTTATCACTGTGTCCACTTGAGTCTGCTTGTGGGTTCACTCCCATTTACTGGCCACTGTGACAGTAAACTAGGTCTGGTCAAAGAAGAGTATAGTCTAGTGTACTCTAGTTTAGTCTAAACAAAATGCTCCCAACCTGTTATCCTCAATAGTGCATAACTTAAAGCCTTAAAACAGCAGTAAAAGAAATGTGTTACTGGCGGCAAAGACACTTATTTCTGCTCTAAATTTGGGCATTTTGAGGGGATTGATCTTAGACTGTACCAAAAAGATGGGCTTAGCCTCTGTGATACATTGTGGAAGTGTTTGGTCACCATGATGGTGATTTGGAGCCAGATGTGACCATATTTAGACAATAAGTTGCACTTCTAAATTATCAATAACTAGCTTTTTTATGCAAACTGCAATCATACTCATAAAATCTACATAAATATGTGCAACACATAAACACACATACCTGCTAATTAGCCTAAATCACATAAATATACTGGAATTTCAGTAACTATATGTGAGTCACAAATGTCTTGGATGGTCTATTCTTCACAACAAGTCAAACAGTTTGTTGGATAATAAAAAAAGGCATAAACCAACTGTAAAAGTCCAGTTCATTGACTAATTAGCAGCCATGAGGCTAAGGAGAAAACAACTGGCAACAACTCCTCACCAATTAAAACCACTGAGCTGCCCTCATACAGTTTTTATAACTGAGGGAAACTGTGCCCTGAGACCACAGCTGATTGTAAACATATTCCTGCTTTAAAGTTGGGCATTTTAACATGAGAGTCTGTGGGGACTGACTGCCTTTTGGCATTTGCCTCAAGTGGCCATTAGAGGAACTGCAGTTGTTGGTGCTGGCTTATTTTGCAAAGCAATTTTGATTTAGGTTTTTCTAAAGATTTCTCTTTGAACTTATTTTACACACTACAGATGCAACAGAAACACTCAGGGACAGTCAGCAAAGATACAGGTGACAGACTGGGGACTCAATGATATGAACATTTTGGCCCAGCTATTTCTGACCATCAGGTCACTTTGTCATGTCTTTGGTGGTTTCCTTCAGTTAAATGAACTCCTCTTTATAGGCAGAGCCAGCCAGTCTTATATGCAGTTATATAAGGAGGTAAGGCGGAAAATAGACCTGATTCCTTCGATATGCAGTTAAAAAAACCAAAATGAGACTGACTGGGATGTTTCAGCTGGTTAACCAGATTATTTGGCCAATATATGAAAAAAGAGAGAACCAGGAGGGGAGTGAAACATGGAAACGCTGACTCACTTAAAGTTGGTGTTGTTGGCTGAAGGGAGTTTCTCACAGGCATTGAACAGAGCCTGCAGGCGCTTGTCTTGATCTTGAATGCTGCAGGACAACATGAAAGATTGGTTGTAAAACAACAGTAGGTCGAAGAAATGTCTTTAACATGAAGATGGCAACATTGGTCTGAGATGATACACACTTTGAGGCTTGGATCCAGTCATTGTAGAGTTCAAAGGTCATTAATGGTTCAGGGAGCTCACGCAGGTAGGACTTCAAAGCACCTGGAGAGAGCACAGCAAGAACCATGGTAAATACATGTCTGCACCCGTGTATTTCAGCACATAGAAGCAACCGTAGAAGGAAAGAAAGAAAGGGAGAAAGATGGAAACAAAACAAGAAAATAGAGAAGCAAAGAGAAAAAGCGGGAAAGAAAGTAAAAGGAAGCAAGTAAGGAAAGAAGATCGCAAACAGGCAAGGAAGGAAATGAAGAAAGTAAAGACGTTTATCAAGAAATAAACAAACCACCAAACAAAGAAATAGAAACAAAGATGATAAACGTTTTGAAGCAACCATCTGCTCCATGATTAGTGCTTCAGCGTGGACTCTGTCTGATCCAGCCGAGCCCAGATCTGATCGTATGTACTGCATGAGAGTGAGTGTAATTTCCTGCAGCTCACTGCACAATGGCATTAGATTTCAGATTAAATCACTTTATATAGGAGCACATCTTATGTGATGTGTATATATTCAAATTCCAGGCTGAAAGGCCTTCCTTGCCAGCAGTCTCCATTACTCTGGTCCCCATGACAAAAAGCCAGAGGGATTTTCCATAATTACAAACACAAGTATGTTTATTCAGAACAGAAAATCAAAATCAAATGATTGTTTTCATGACTAGAAAAAGTTTATGTGCCTGTGAAAAGTCTGTCTGTGCACAGTTTGTCCCATCAAGTGCTCAGAAATGAGTCCCACTGGTCTACGCAGCTATCCTGTAAAACTACACAAATCCACATCGAGCTTCCGTCTGACCAGAACTGAGTTTTCCTTTACTGATGAGGAAGGACACAGCTGACCGGGTTTCACTGCGACGTGTCGTCTTCTCTCTTTGGCCTGCCGCTTCCATTCCCCAGAGGGATGGACGACAAACAGCTGTGTATACATATGCATATACATATAGGTGGTGCACTGATGGTGCAAAATAAATACCTGCAGTTACACTGAACCAGGGCTTCCACCTCCTCCTCCACAGTGGGACGAATTAAATTTGCTGGTGGAGCTGACCCAGTTTAATATGGGACCATTAAAGGGGAATAGAGCGCAGAATAGGACATTTTCTCCACATGCTCCGGTGAGCTGTGAGTTAAATTGAGATTTAATGCTGCATTATTCTGCACTGGTTGAAAATGACTCTTTTTTTCTGACTTTCATACTCGGCTGAGAAATTAAAATCTTCACTGTGCATCAGAGAGGTTTTCAGTTTGTTTGTAAAAGCAAAGATTTAATAGTTTGGTCATGAAACAATTAAGACACATTTTTCCAACAGTAGTACGACAGCTAGGCGAACAAACACAGGACTTAAATGATCTGGCTTATATACAAAAAATAAAAAACTGCGTTTTTGCTACAATATTCTGTTGCAAAAAAACAACCCAAAAACACAAGGACATCCGTAAAGTACGGCGGTTTCCTCAGCAAAGAAAACCAAAGAAGCCACTGAACATAAAACAAATGTTTTTGAAAACACACTGACAAATAATTTACTACAAATGCTGCAGATGATTATAACTGAGAGCCTCGTCATTTTAGAAATAAAAGAAAGATTACTAGCGAGACACCTCTCTGTGCTGAAAGGATGCTTACCATTAAGTTTTATTTTTCGATAGAAAAACAGCCGGTGTGATAATTTTAAGAAAAATGCACTTGTTTTTAAGATAAAAATATTTTCCACAGCTTGTAAAAAGCTTTTCATTTGGAGATGTATGGTTTTCATCTGACAACAGCAATATGCTGCTGCAGTAAAAAAAAAAAAGATCAATAACAGCATCATAAAAGCTTGAAAGCTTTTCTTTCTTTTGTAGTTTGTCACAGTGCAGCTTTAAAAGCGAATACGTGACAGAAACAAAAAGACGTTTTTTGTTTCATCCTCTCCAGAAGATGAAGAATCTGTCTGACACTAATCCCAGTTATATTTGGAATTTATCACTGGGCATTTCTTGGATAGTTTATTGAAAGTGGAAGAAAAACACTTTGCTTTGTCTGCAGACACGCGAGCAGTGACCACAGAAGCAAAGTGAATCCTAATCGAGCCTAAAGTTCCTGTGTCACACCAGCAAAATAACCTTTAAGAGGAAATTTACTGCAAACAGCAGCAGGAGAAACAAAGACAGGCAGCAGAAGGGATTAAAAATGTTTCTTTGATGCGAGCAGCCTGATTATGATTATATTCATTCATTGACAACAGGAGGGTAGCTCAGCATAAGGAAAATAACAGAAATGTACAGAAACTAGACTCGAACAAGCCAACGGGGGCCAACTCATAAATCTACCCCTGTGAGGCAAATTTCAATGGATTATCAGTTGTCATGGGAACACATGATGTACAACCAGGAGGCAGGGAGGAGGTCTAGGTATGTGGCAGTGTTGTTGATAGCTCACCTGCGATGGCGTGTGGGTCTGCGGAGTATTCTTGCACGTCTAAAACCCCGCAGTCCAGAGACGCCTTCAGCTTTTTGAGTTTGGAGGCCGAGGGAGCGATTCTGAACAAACCCTGAGACACAGAAACGAAGCCAAGGTCACTTAACTCCAACAGCAGGAGAATTACACAGGCTGAATTTATGTTGTTTTACAAATGCCTGATTCTCTTAGTAGCAGAAGAGTGTAAAATGCTACATTAAAAGTCCAGCTTTCAGAATTAAAGGTGTCATTTCCCATTTCATCCATCCATCTATGCTCTACTTCTTATCTGAGTCACAGGGCAGCACTCTGAGCAGTAAAGGCTTCTTCCATTTGATACTGACACCCTCCTAAAACACCCTGGTGTGGGGTGGTTGACCCATAGTTTTGAGTTTTGGGCTTCTAAGTTCTGTTCTGTAGTCACTTCATGTTGTTTCTTAGTTGTCGTGTTTTTCTGTTTTGTTCCAGTTATCTATGTTAGTCCTCCGTTCAGTTTACTCTGCCTCCCTGCTGTTCCTCGTGTATTGTTAAGTATTCGTCTGTTCCTCTGTTTAGTTATTTCCTGTTTTATTTTGGTAGCCTTTGTCTTGTGCATTGGTATTTTGTTGTGCTTTTCCTGTCTAGTTTACCTGATTTGTTGCAGCTGGGCTCCCTGGTATTTCCCATCTCCCTAATTACCTGGTGTGTTTTTAATGTTACCCTCTCTGATGGTTGTGTCTCCTTGCCTTGTGTTCACTGAGTTTTTGCGTGGTTTGAATTTCCTGCTCTGCATGTAATTTGGCTTTCCCTGTATTGTAAAACACCAGGATTAAGGATGCATTTTGAATTCATTTCTGGATTTGTGAGTGCATTTGGGTCCAAATCCTGGCTGCTACACAACCAAACCTTGTGCTGGGGCTGCTGCGAGGTCTTCTGAAGCTTAGACATGTTTGAAAGACCTTGTCGAGAAGGTGTCCAGGAGGCATATTAGGAAGTTACCTGAATCATCTCAGCTGGTTCCTTTCAATGCTCCTGACCCTAATCTCTAAGGCAGGTTTGAAATGTATGTGTACACACAGGCTTTACCCCTAACACCTGATATGTAATTAATGGGTTACCTGTAGAATTTTTGAGTCACGTTTTCACTTTGTTTCTAGTAGTTTTAATGAAAAGTTAAACTTTTCAACCAAATCACGTCATGTCATAGTCAGGAAGTGACGTGGTTGCTTGTGCAGTTTGCCATCAAAACGAAGGAGAAATTGATCGTAGTGATATGTGATCACCTCGCTGTACAGGAACAAATATCGTAACCTGCAGCTAGCATGGCTCAGTTAGTTTGTCTTGTGAGTGAGTGATTGTCTGTATCACTTTATTCTCACTTTACTCTTTTCTTTCACCCTCACCATCCAGCAGGTCACAGCACATATTTAACCCTCCATGAGCCTGGTACTGCTGGAGGTCTCTTCCAGTTAAAAGTGGGTTCTTCCTTCCCACTTTTGCCAAGTGCTGCTCATTAGGGGATAATTTGATCCTTGGGATTCTCTCTGTAATACTCTATTTACCTTACTATAACAAACACCTTGAGGCAGCTATTGTTGTTAGTTAAATAGCCCTAATCATCTGGCATGTGTGAGTACTGCCCAAGTGAGAGCCCAGACATCCTTAGCACCCTTACAAAGCCAGCCTCTGCAGTTTCTCTTGTTTTTTTGAGTCACCCACCCACAGTTTATGGTCATAGATGAGAACAGGAATGGATATTGACCGGTAAATCCACAGTTTTGCTTTCATGCTCAGCTCGTTGTTCACAACAGCAGATGGATACAATTTCTGCTGCACCAATCCATCTGTCAGTCTCCTGCTCCACTCTCCCTCACAAGACACTGAGATCCACTTGGTGCAGCAGCACTCGGAGTGGGTGCTACATCCTTTTCCAGCTGAGAGAACCATATACTTGGACTTGGCGGCGTTAAACCTTGTTCCAGCTGCTTCATGTTGGGTTTCATAAAGCCAACAGCAACACAAATTCTGCAAAAAGCCGATCCTGTAACCACTGAATCAGTTGCTTTTCAGACATATGACATTACTCAATTATACCTATGGATGTATTAATGTGTGAGCATTAGTTTAATGTTCCAGCTGATTATTCGTTTCAGGCTTGGCCCCCGATTAGATTTCCCTCTGGTAATTAAGACTGACTTCATCTCTGCGGTGACCTCTGCAACATTTCACACCCATAAATGTGTTTCTTGTGTGTCGTGTGAAAAGCGACCGGTTTGTTTACCTCCTCCTGCATGCCACACTCCAGCAGCATGGTCACACAGGCCTCAATGGGAAAGGCAATATCTCTCCCGCTGAGCGCTAAGTGCTCCTCTAATGGCTTCCCGTAACACGGTTTCTCCACCCAGGTCTCTGTGAAAACACACACACACACACACACACACACACACACACACACACACACACACACACACTTAGAGTTATTCACACACAAATGCCCAGATCATTCTGCAGCAGCTCTGCTTTTATGATCTTATGACTGCAGCGATTCAGAGTTTATCAAATAATTTTTTTCCAGACTGCAAAGCAATGCCAAAACAAATGCAAGGTTTTCACTATATGCAATAGTTTCCAACCATACCATTACAGAGTTATACTGTGAATGCCGTAGTTAACAGAGACAACAGTTATTTGACATATTTTACTGGTAAAATGACAAACTGCGCTAACAAAAACACATTCATGGATAACATGACTCAATCACTCGGTCATCCACTCTATCAATATATAAAGATTTAATATGATGTTGCAGAAAACAACACAGAGTTTCACACACAATTACTGTAATCACATTACATTTTCCTGTTATGTAGTAATCAAGTGCATTACAGTACTAATTTAAGTTATTAAACTACACCTGATAGTCACAATTATGTTGTTGCTTGAGTTTTACAAGTTCTTTTCCCTCCATTGAGTCGTTTAAAACCAGACTTATTTTACCTTTGATTCTCTCTGATTTGCTCATTTCGTCTCCTGTGACTTTTCAGCCACGACTGTATATGTTTAGCACCTACTAACACGTAGTTGACTTATTTCTTATCTGTTCTGTGTTTTGTGGAGCAAATTTAACAACAGAAACTACTCTGCTCAAAATAAGTTAGGGAACACTTCATCATCGCATTACAACACAAAGCCAGTTACACTTCAGGGGCACCAATCTGTCCACTTAGGAAGAATAAACCACTGTGGACCCATTTCCGCTGCTTTGGTGCAAATCAAAGTGACAGCAGGAAAATTTTCCCTCTTTATCCCTCCTGGCTGATTTTTGTCTAGTTTTTGCTTTTTGTTAGTTTCTTGTCTCTATGTCTAGGGCTTTTATTGTGAAAGGAAACACATGCATATCATCAAATCAGGTTTCTGCTCCAGATTGGACATTTTGGTTTCTATTAAAGCAAAACACTGTAAAGTGTATCATCAGAAATGTAACAATTAACAATTAAATGTAACAATTTAAAAAAATTTAAATTCTTCATGTTTAGTGGTATATGTGAAGTGAATGGGGCGACACTACAACTTCCATCAGGCATGAAATAACTTCAGTTAATGTTATAAAGAAATTCTCAGCAGCGTCAAACCAGAAAACACAATGTAGGTAAATGGGTGATAAAAGCACTTGAAAGGATAAAGCACCACTTTCATTTGTACAGCCCGACACATTGTGTTTACCCATTGTCGCTGTAATATGGACTACAGCAGAGGCAAATGTAAGCAGTTAGAGAGAAAGAATAACAAAATAAGACTGCAGCATGTTGGTCTGAGACTCACCCTGATGAGCTTTGATCTGAGGCAGAACACTCTGAAGCAGCTCTAATGACTTCCTGTGGTACTCTGCCTGGACTTCTATCAGCTAGACAGAGACAGACAGAAAAAGGCAATCTGTAGAGTGTGTTTCTTTTTCTTTTTTGTCTGTTTTAGAGACGTGAGTGCACTTACTGTCTGGAAGTAGCTTGCATAGTCAATTTCTTTGGCCACAAAACTGTACATGTCTGCTGATAACTGATCCTGAAAACACATTTTGAAACATAGAACGCATGAAAAACAAAAAGAGACACAAGGCATGTAACAGTCTGAAAAATGTGTTTTTGTAGTTCAAACTTTTGTCTATTTAGAGCAGGTGTATTATTATTATTATCATTTGGTATACTGTCATATTAAAGAGTCCTTAGAAAGCATGGCAACTCAATTAATGTAGCTGAGAAAGAGCCATTATTAATGCCATTAGATACACTGATACAAATCAAAATATATGCTTCAAAAAGTGTTTAAAATAATTATTAATATAATCAAAGTACTCTCATATTTTTGGGAATACCTAAACCCAGAACTTCACACTAATTTATGGCTACTTGAAGCCAGCTAATAGCTAAAAGTGCTCATATCTGTATGTATAGAAGTTAGGTTAAAAAAAATCTCTCCTCTTTCTTCTATTTGCTCAAAGTTTGAAAAATTTTGTTCTATATTCTTCTGCTGAAAGTGGAAAGTTTGTCTGTTCTCACCTCATATCAGATTCAGTTACACACATTTGTGCAGCGTTAGAATACCAATCAGGTAAAGCGCCAAACTGTGCTGAGCCAAAAAAGCCCAAAAACTCTATTTTGGTTTTGTAATTTCATAAATGACAAATTTCACAAAACTTTTGCCTTTCTTGTCTACGAGAGATAACATATCATGGCTGACTAGGATGCCTATAATGACGCGAGTCATTGCTTATTGTAGTAATTACACATGATTTCCTTGTTTCCTGTATATTGTGCACATAATAGGTCAAACGGTCCGTTAAAAGGATGTATATGCACATGCAGGATGTGGAAGCTTGAACACTCTTGGAAGCAAGAATGGGCGATTTCAGGACATTTATAAATATCCTTGTAGGTTCACTTTACAAAAACATCAACAAAAAAAAGATGACAACAATCTACTTGATACATATAACAACAGCCTAGATAGATAGATAGATAGATAGATAGATAGATAGATAGATAGATAGATAGATAGATAGATAGATAGATAGATAGATAGATAGATAGATAGATAGATAGATAGATAGATAGATAGATAGATAGATAGATAGACTATGACTGGCGCTATGTTAGTTAGTTTATTGGGATAAAAAGTGATCACTGACTCGACAGATCTCCATGCGGTTGGCTGCCTCCTCCATCTCTTCCCTGAGGTGGTCGGCCTTGGCTCCTGTTGGCTGCAGGTTGCTGGAAAGTCCAGAAGATTTGGTAGACTGAGTGTACCTGTGAGCAGAAGGTAGGTTTCAGTAAGAAGTGAATTTGAGTCACAAAAGTATTCAGGATTTTTTTAGGGCAGCATGTTAAACTGTTAGAAGGCATTTTTCTTTGCCTTTAGCAGATCTAGACTTTTGTTCCCGAGTGAGAAAAGCGTTGACAGCGAGACCTGACAGCTACTTTAACAAAGTGACTCACATAAACAAATCAAACTGTTGAAGGCAATGGATTAAGTCTGTGGCTGACAAAATACTAACACTTGTCTTTCTATATACCCTCATTTATTCAGCTTAAGCTGTTTTGTCTTTTAAGTATTGCTCTCAGACTCTCCTCTTCCCCCTCCATCCATCTGTCTGTCAGTGTAGATAATGTGTAGAACTGCCAGAGGAGCTCAGCACACGGCAGCATAATGGGAAAAATTGCTTTAGATTTGGGTCACTAAAGAACTGGCTGGCTGGACCGCAGTGAGGAAAACAACATTTCTGCATGTCACTGCTCAAAATGGCAGTGAATCAGCTGAAAGAAACTGTGGCAATTGCACGTTTCAAACAGGATCAGGCACTACTGACTTTATTCTGCATCAGCTAGACACCATTAAAAGTTAAATTTACCTGAAAGTTAACTGAAGTTAAGAAATAGCTGCATAAAAACCCTCAAAGTTACAAAGCCAGTGCAGCTGTGAGACATCAGACCGATCCTCTGCAGAGTAAAACGGATTATGTGGTGAGTTATTAATGCATGTGTATATATTAAAGCTGGATGCAATTGATTGGTTTAAGAGGCCACATTTGCGAAGCCTCGAACAGCTGCCACCTTAGCTTTTTGAAACCAAACATCACGCGCAAGAAACCGCGGGACAGTCCATGCTCATATCGTGGACATACCTTGCTTTACTGCCTTTCTGGACACTAATGGGGACCATAATTTAAAAACTGAAAATGATGTTGTTCTTATTAAGACAGTAGTGTCAAAATGCATCAAGAGCCCAGAAGATCATCGAAGTACATGGAGGACATTTACAACACACGCCGCCTCAGCAAAGCCACCAGTATCTGTGTGAACCCCACACGTGCATCACACATCTGAACCCCTCCTCGCGAACACCCAGAGACATTCGAGCGCTTAATGAGCCCATCATGTTTGGACTATCTCACTGCAGCCGATAAAGCTCACAATCACAGCCTCATCTTCAACAATTTACACTAATGAGCTATATTGGCAGATATTTTATATTTTTTTAAAATTTTAATTAGTTTACCAAGTTTCTAAGGAGAAGTTGCTTTTGTATCTCATTGGACTGTAAATAAAGGAATTATTTAAATCCATAAACTAATCAGGAAAACAATTCCTGAGTCACAGATCAAGGGAGTCTATGGTTGCTTTCCCGTAGACTTCTATACAACAAATGTCTTTTTGTGACCAGGGGAGTCGCCCCCTGCTGACTATTAGAAAGACTGCAGGAAGCTACATCCGTTCTCTAATTTTATAATCTGATATAAAGCACTCCTATGTCAACACAGCCATAAAATCAGGCTTAGAAAGCCTCTATCCAATTTTGTCCTCTAGCATTTAGTTCTAGTCAAAAATAATAAACAGCACCCTCAAAATAAAAGTCCGCTTCTACAGCAGCTCAGGAAGTAAAGGTTTCATTTCAGTGTTTGAGCCTATTGCTCTAAACACCTTCACACTGATACACAATCTGTTTAGCAGGAAGTGTGAGGAGGAATCAGCCAGTGGTCTGTGGTATTTGAAGCACGAGTGTAACAGCTACAGACATCAGTATGAAGGTCCACACTGAGTGTGTTCGTTACAGAAAAAAAGGACAGTCTGGTTTAAAGTGAGGTTTTCACACACGGGCAGCAGTCTGCGGTGTGAGACAGACGGCGGCGTCACGGTGTGCAACAAAATCCCAGTGACATTCAGTGGGAAGCTGCACAGCCAGTCCATTCACAGCTGATGGAGTTTCTCCGATAACAGCCAAGCCTCTCTCTCACACACACTCACACACAGAGAAACACACTCACCGTGTGCGTGCAGAATCCATGTCCAGGACCAGCTTCGCTAAATGTTTCCTTTGTTTCTGGATATTTGGGATTTCCACCTGAGAGGACAGAGCAGAGATTTTCCTTCAGTCTGCTGTGTCAGTGTGAAAGAGGACAACAAACAGCCTCAGTATTGTGAGGCTTTGCACCTGTAGCAGCAGAATCAGTCTGGGCAGCACTTTCTCATTCTCATGGAGATTAGCTTACTGGCTAATTTGCAGAGCAATAAGTAGAGTTCATCAGAGAAGTCCCGTGTTTGGGGACTGGAGGCAGGAAGCTCCAATCTTCTTGCTATCAGTTTCTAACTTTTTATCACTTCAAAGTATTTTATTCATAGATACAGGGCACCTTAATGAGCAAAACTACACAACAGTCCTGTCATGCTGAAACAGCTCATACCTCGTGTGAATTACTTGTCGCCCCCTTTCCTTCTTTTCTATTTTTCTATTAAAAAAATAATGAAAAATAAACCATTTTTATAATGTTTTTCTGCCCTGTTGAATTTCAGATGCTCTATAATCATATCACAATTATATTTCCACTTTTTCTTACCAGGACGCATTTTGGACTCCTTTTCTAATCAGATGCTTGCTGTTACTGCTGTTAATGTGACTGGAGCTCATTTATTAAACAGTTAGTCGCACGGCATTGTTTCTGTACCTCTGCGAGCTCGTACAAGGGTTCGGTCACGTCCCTCTCGATGGTGAGCTCGAACAAGATGAGCTCCTGAGCGAGCTTTTCCTGCGTGTCGCCGCAGAGCTTCAGCATCTTTCTGCAACAGGAAATATCACAGCGGATTCACCGAGTGCAACATACGCAGGTCAGTCAGTGTTACAGCTCGCTTCCTGGTTTGTAATATTGAGGTTTCTCTTGAATCACTGTGAAAAACTCATTTCTTTATAGTTTGCTTCTATAATATCTGTAGTTGGACACTGGCTGCTTTTTCACTCATGCTCAGTACAGTTCTTGTACCTAACCATTTTCAAATTGTTGTTTTAAGTCACTTAAAGTGACTCATGACTCAATCAAGCAATAAAAATGCAACTCAGACATTAAACCAGTGTTGTATCTGCACATAATAAACAATTATTAACTAGCAAAGAACCTTGTTTGTTGCAAAAGCACATAATTTCTTCCCATTTCTTTAGTTGAAGCCGTCTGACAGGCATAAAATACTATTTTTGCACCAACGAGGTGACTTCTAAAGAATGTCATTATATATCATTACAGATATTATTATTATACTCGGGATGTGAAAAGCAAATCAGTTCTGGGTCATAAAAATGTTCCTCTCTGCATCAGCCTTTCCAAAGAAAATGTTTCCAATCTCATCAATGATCAACAATAATGTAAATTACTGTGTGTGTGTGTGTGCGTGTGTGTGTGTGTGTGTGTGTGTGTGTGTGTGTGTGTGTGTGCGCGTGTGTTTACCCTAGCAGAGACTCGTCTCCGAGCACAGCTGCCCCCTCCACCATACATTGTGCTAGCGTTGCGAGCGGAAGCTTTTTCTGCACAGAAACACAAACAGTCGATGAATCAGCTGCAGTTCATAAATAAAACCACAAACACAGAGAAAACATCATAAAAGCATACGAAGATTATAAATTATCTTTAATATAAGTACCAGAAGTTAAAACACGTGCTCATGTCACATCAGTTCATCACTTTTTCAAACTTTTATTTTATTTTTAATTAATGAATTTTAAAAAAGCTTATTTTTCTCTCTTTTTTTCCTTGGCCTTCTCACGAGTTACTGTCTTGGTTCCATCTTAAAACATCTTCATCTCAGGCTCCTCTAAGCTTTAGGATGAAAACATTTTTAATCCAGTGAAGGATTAAAAAGATTAACTTTCCACAACACAAATGGCACATTATTGTGCAGCACTTGAATATTTTGTCACTCAGTCTCTTGGTTTGCAGGAAAATATTTTCTCTGTTTGTTTTTTTAAACATTTACTGGAGGATGAAACATGCTTTCCAATATCGTTGCTAATCACCTGTCAGTGTCCTTCTGTCCTCTCTGAAAGTCTTAAAATTTAATTTGTCATTAGGAAAACTTTTAGTCTGAGTTGTTATGAAATTACTGAGAGCACAATGAAGAAAAACTGGATAGGTAGAAAATGATTCATTTTCATTCTATTCCATTAAAATATAACAATAAATATTAAGTTGTGGCTGCTGCTGATTAGCATGCAATGTTTTTAAAACAAATCAATAAGACAAATGAAGAGCAGCAGCATGCTCTGACTGTAGAAATAAAGCGTAAAACATGCCCAGAGGGCAGATAAGTCTGCTGTTTACACCAATCCTGGAACATTTTACTTTGTATACTAAGATTTAACCGCATAAACTTCACTGCAGTATAACAACTATTGATCGATTTATTCAATTCATTTGAGCGTACACACAGGCCTCGATTTGCTTTTCTTGTGTTACTAACCATCGGTCACTAGTGGACATTCCAGACCCCCGGTTGCCTAGGTAACCCTCTAACGCATTTACCAACTTGTCATATGTCCGTCAACAGTGTTCTTTGCTGTCACTGGTCAGTGATACCCAAATTCTTACCACCTCTCTGCCCTTTCATATACATAAATGTAAAGCCAGAGGCAGAGAGACCAGCAGCAAGACCACGACACAGAACAGAGCAGGCATGAATGACAGCAGATGTGCCACTGAATTAACCAGCATGAAAGGATGAGCTAGGTAGAAGGTGGAAGTGGGTTGCAAAGTGGCCTGCAGATAACCATTAAATGTATGCAGACTAAAGCTGCCTACAGAAGCTGCCCTACGTGAGATTCGTCAGTAGGATATGAAGAAAGGTGTCAAATGAGCAATCAGTTTCTTCTTCACGTTTCTTCTAAGTCCCGTCGTTGTTGGACTTTTGGATGAGTTATAAAAAGATTCACGTCTTCTCTGAGGATTGGACCTCCCAGTGATCGTTTATTGGTTAGGCAAATGTGTAAACCTACCCCATCATATTTATGGCTCCAACCTAACATGGCCAAAATACTAAGGCTGTAAAAAAAAATGTATATGGTTGTAGATCATGTGATTTGTACCTTGATCAGCACACAAGCCCACACTGGTACGGTACAGCTCAGCTAAAATACCAGATGACAGAAAAGGTTTTATCAGATTTGTAGTGTTTATTTTCTCTCACCGAGGGTGACCTGACAGACTTCTTGTCCACGTCCACGCCCTGCTGGCCCTGCAGACAGGCGGTCAGCTTCTTGTGTGTGCTGTGGGAAACCTGCTTCACCAGCTCCAGACGTTTCTCCACCTGAAACACACACAGAAGGGAAGGAAGACAGAAAAGTCAGGGCACAGGCCTCAGCCAGAACCATGCACACACTGTGAGCTCCTTCCACTAATGCACAGCTTGTGTCAGCTTCAGTTACAGACATGCACTCAAACCTCAACCCAGAACAGGGTTAGATTTAAAAATAGAAACTCCATCTTTCCATCAGAGCTTTTCCCCCAATAAAACAACATCATTCTCAGTTGGTGTGAATGACGCCGCACCATTACCTGTTGGGCTTCAATGCGTCTCATTTCATTATTAAACCAGCTGAGTGGAAGCGATGTGTCTGCCACTCAGAGCATCATTAATCTGATCAATTACAATATCGCACCCCAAATCAATCAGCGAGGACGTTTCGCTTTTTGTCTCGCAAAGAGGTTCAATTTCAGCGTTCGTTAATGTTGCCCGAAGGCAGTTCAGAAAGCCATTAAAAATAACAAAATATATTAAAAAAAAATTCATGCATGCTGAATATTTTGCTCCACTAATGATTTTTCTTGTGAGATTTTTCTTGTGAGAAGCAGTGACTATCGAGCCAAAGAGGAAAAGCATTCGCACAAACACACAGATTCGATGAAGACTCATTAGTACCTGCAGCAGATCTTCACTCAGCACTTCTGTTTTTTCAGCCCTGGAAGAAAAGAGAAGAGCGGCTGTTAGGATGACAGAGAGAGGGAAACGTTAAAATTACAGAACTTGTTATTGTGGGAACTTGGCAAGTAGCGCACAAACCACTCAATCACTGTAATTGCATCATTTGCTCGACTTCTGTGCAAGAAATATAAAATGCTGCAGCTGCCTGGAGCTAATCGTGTAAGAGGAATGTTTATTTTCACAGTTGCACAGGACTCACGCTGGTCTGGTTTAATTACAAAGTCTCAAGTTGGCAATGTGACAGAAAACAGAGACTGACTGACACTTACAACATTTTTAAACTCTTTGACTTATCTTCCAATTATTTTATGGGTTGGGAATTTTTCTATCCTAATAACTAAATAAACAAATCTAAAAACTATCAGAATCATCTGAAAACACACAAAAAAGCTTCTTTTAGTTCATGGAAAACGTCCAAAAACTCTGCTCCAAAAATGAGTCAGTCTCCATAGACTCTCCCAACTTTACAGCCAAATAAACATGTTTATAGCCTGCTGCAAAGAAACGTTTTGGTCTCTATAGCTAAAGCTCCAGTCAGATAGTTAGCAACCAGTTGGCAACTGCCGGGCAACCACTGGTAGCTGTGAAAACCTCATCCACAGGGGCCTAAAGACCAGTCAGTCCCCTGATGATAAGCAGCTGCTAGGAAAAAATGTGTGTCCCCCCAACCAGTTGGTGAGAGCTTGTTTGCTGTCAGTAGGTGAGATTAGTTCCCAAGAGGTTCTGCCCCAAAAGCCTCTTTAGAGTTGCTTTGGTTGCAACTGGTTGCCACCGTCCCCTGTAGTTTGTATGGAAGACACCAACTTATCTCCAACTAAAAAAAAAAAGTGCAACAAATTCATCCTCAAAGTAAAACTGGCATCTTTTGCAGCACGTTGCTCTCTGAGATAAGACACAGCTTTTATTTTGCAGGTGAGCAGTCTCGCCTTCCGGTCTGTAGCAACCAAAGCAATAACAAGGAGATATTTGATGCAGCAACCTTTTTGTGACTGATCTCATTTACAGTAGCAACAGCCAACAACCTCCATCAACCGCTCGCCAGCAGTTTCACTTTCGTGTAACTCCACAGGGTGACATTATTTAACTCACAATTTCAGCGTGTATTTAGTTCCAAAACTATATTTTTTAGCGGGGCTTCTGCTTTGACTGATAAGTGGATGCTGAGTCAGGTAACCAGAGCCTATAGCTGTCTGCTAGGACTCACCTCTGTCAGTTTAAACCACTGAATGTGACCTTTCAACCACATTTGTGCTGTTTGTTATTATTATTTAATACGTTTCTGTCTTGGTGATGCACCCATACAGCTTTTCGATTCAGCTTGCTTGCGTTAGCTGATAACTTAGCACTCCTCTATCTGGATCAACAAATATGCAATAAAATATTATAAAGACACTACGGTGGTGACTCAACAGAAGAAACTACCGGGAACTTCTAGTGACAACAAGAGAAATAACCCTTTACAGAGGCAAAGTGGGCAGTTCCTGATATTCTCAACCGTAGAGTGCAGGACTGAAGTGACTGATATTTGAAGGGGATCTAGACAACTGCACACCTGGCATGGCCATCAGCCACCAGCCAGCTATGAAGCAACAATTACAGTGTATGTGTGCCAGGGCTTCAGAGTCAAGTCACAAACCGAAATGCCAATGTTACCATAGAAACATGCTCCCAGTGGCAATGCAGTGTTACTGATATTAACTTTGTATACTGTTGATTATGTTCAGTGAAGATGAAAGGATGTAAGGAGCAGAGGTAGTGAAGGTGGATGAGTTTAAATACCTGGTGTCAACCATTCAAAACAGTTCAAAGAAGAGATGAAGAAGAGAGTGTAGGCTGACAAAGACAGGATACTGGATTAATTTTACATTTCCAGAACTAAGTATGAAAGTATTACCCCAATAAAAATTTATTAAAAAATGTTAATGTTGCCTCTTTCAGAGTCAGACTTTCAGTTAGTGTGCATCAAAGTAGTAAACATATGTATACATATAAGAATGTTTCTTATTTATCTTTTCTTATTGTCAATAAATCCCACATTGACAAGAAGAAAGAATCGCCTCCTCAAGCTGACAATGGTTCATACTGAAGACGCAAGCCTTTAAAAACAACCCACAAATATATCATTTCATTTTCCAGAAAAAAAAGAGCTTAGTAGCCCTAAAACAGCTGCTCTCCGCAGGTTTCAGCAAATGTTTCTCAAACAAGAAGAAATGGAGCTTTTGTTGGAGACTATTATCTGCATCGCATTAATGTACACATGGTACTCTAGTGAGTTTTTCAGGCAGCAGGATGGTGTGTTTGTGAGATTGAACCATTATAAACCAGTGTATGTGTTCATGATAATGAAGAAACATGTCACCCAGTGCAACACTGATGTGTTTTTAATAGTTTCTGCACAACAATGAAGCTCGATAGCACGCAGGAATAAAAACTCTCAAGCTTTAAATGTGCAGACAACACATGGGTGTTGTTGTTATTCATGGGTGTTGTTGATATCAGGCTTTAACTAATGATGAATGATTTTAATCATACCAACGATGTAGCATTTAGAAAAACATATTCTACTCCATTATTTGATCACCAGTTCCTTCAGGAAGCCAAAGCGCCATGCACTGAAATAACACTAACAGACTGCAGCACTGCCTTCAGCAGCAGTTGAACAGCTGATGGAGATCAGTGTGGATATTTCGGATGCTAAGATGACCTGTAGGTTAATAACAAAGACAGCCTCTGGAGGAAAACGTTGCCTGGAGTGTCAGAAAGCCTTTAGACAATAGATCTGATAAGATGCATAACAACAAGCTGCAAATTTAAAATAAGGCAAAACCTGCAATTACTGGTCTTATTTCACCTGGCTAACGTTTGCAGAGATATTTATCTATTGGCATCTTCTTTTAATGCTAATAAGGAAGTTTTATGCATTTTTTAATTGTCCATTTCTTGAAAGTCTCTTAACATTTATGTCTATCTGCTGGTTTAGCATTGCTTACTCCTGCTTTAAAATCACGGGGGTCAGACAAAGACATCTGTGTCCAGTAAAGATGCACAAACCTACCCGTTTGAATTTCAAAATCAATCCAAACACCTGCTAAAACCAAATTTTTGCTCTTTCAAAGTTGACATGAATGCACGACAATTTATAAAGTTTCAAACATCAATCCTGAGATGAAAGACATGAAGGTTACAGTAAGTTTTTTCCCCCCACATAAGTATTTCATTATTTTTTGACAGTTCGAATGCGTTACTGTTAAATTTCCTCTGATGGCTGTTGCAGTATTCCTCTATTGTTGTTCATAAGCAAACACAAAAAGTCCGAGTGTATAAATAGCCAAAATGCTCATTTTTTGTTGCTTGTAAAACTAAACAATGATGAGAAATAGATCCAGCAGTTAAAGATGAACCACAGCATCCTCACCGCCGTACAGGTTCTTTCTTGGGTTACCTTTCCTTCTCTCGCTCTCTCTTGCACATTTCCCCCTGACAACCAGTTAGTTTAACAAAGTTCAGAGAACAGTTAAAACAAATCACAATGCAGATACTCGGAGCTGTAAATAGAACAGATGCAGGCAGACGAGTGGATATAAAAACAGAACCAACAGCATTGAAACTACACACACACAGCTACAGCAGACATTTCTTCTCTCTGTCTGCTGCGATTCAGCCTCACTCACACGTCGATTATACATCAGGCATCAGTTTCCTAAAAGCATCTTAAGACGGTCTTTAGAGCGCCGTAATGCTCAGAGAGAAAATATGTTTGGGAGCTCTGGTTTCAGACTGAACTGCTGCAGACAGAAATGATTGTAACTTGAGGAAAAAATCAGAGTACAGCAATGAACCGAGGAACGACTGAGTGGCTTATCTGTCACTTATGAGTAGCAAAGTGCAATTTGGTGGGACCGGCTTAGCAAGTGGTTTCAGGTATCAGATCACCATGTGTCTTAATGGATATTTTCACGTGTATTTAACACTGTGCACTTGTGATCTGATAACCACGGATGCACTTGAAAACCAACTGTAAACCGGGCCAAGATAAAAAGACTAACTCTGTACCTTGTTAAAGTTTTTGTTCTGCTGAATTTTATCAGCCCTGATGTTACGCTCTGCTCTGAACAGCCTTTAGCAACTGTTTCAGTTTGTATTCAAAATATCAGTAGCAACACTGATAAACAGGTAAGTGTGAATCACCTGCGGTGCACTTCCTTCACCCTCGCAGACAGAGAAACCTGTTATTAAACAGGCAGATTAGGTTTTACAAGGTCACCTCCAGAGCCTGGAGTCTTAACTACAAGACTAATTCATTTATTTTACAAGGTCATTACCTTAATGCCTGATGTATCATATTTGACAAGTTGAGTTTTGTGAATTTGACATCAGTGTCACAAAAATTAAAATTCAATGTACTGAATGTAAATAGTTGGAACGTACTTACAGACCAGATTTGTGTGACTAAGGTCTTAAATAAAAATATTATTTACAGTTTTCCTTCACAGCAGATTAAAACTGTGTCAAAAGCATCCGTGAATAAAATTTTAAATAAAGCCAACTCTGTCTAAATGCTGGATTAGCAGAAACTCTTTGATGAATAGATGAAAATATGTTATTTTCAGTGTAACTAATATAATATATAAGTTAACACATTCAGCAGCCCTTTGCTTTCTGACCGAGAACACGCACCAGACCAGTCACACCTACCTTACCTGCCTTTCTGAGCAGCACAGACACATGTTCCCCTCTAAATGTACCTACTGCCACATACAGCTATACATTTCACTCAAATTTAGCTCAAATTCAAAATAAAAAATAAAACACAGAGTGAGCCTGCTGTGGCCCAGTGGACTTACACAACAATTCTTTTTCTGCTCGACCTCTTAGTCTTGCCAGAAATCTGCAGCTTTCTCCTCCACATCCCCCCTGCTCACAGAAAGGAGATCACCTGTTTTCAAGCAGGAGTTCTGTGACCACAAAGAGCAGAGAGGAGGTGGCGAAAGTGGGAGGAAGAGAGGGAGGGGAAGGGCGGCGTAAAGAATGAGACCTGACTATCTGGTCCTTTCACTCACTCATCGTCACCAGCCTCTGCTTTATGTTCCCCTCTGTGAACAGATTGGACTTTCAAATATGTACACATTATGTGTTTATGACTGAACAGACACACATCTCTTTCTCCCCAAAAGCCAACATTTTACATTTTGTAATATATTTAAATTCCAAGGGTGTCCTAATAGTTTTTTAGCCCTCAGTACTGAGTAAAAAGACCCATGCTCTGCTTGTATAAGCTGCGCTCTCAGATTCGTACCAGTGGAAACAAATTTATTTTTTCAAAGAATGGGCCATGGAATTTTCCACTGCCAATAAAGTCCAGTTTATCTAGCCTTAAGTGTTAGATTTAATCCTAAAATGTGAGTTGTAGCTTTCACTGTGAGGTGTTATCATGTTGCTTTTTTCACTCTAAAACTAAACATTCAGTTTGAGTCCAGATGAAATATTAAATTAAGTACTTCACTTTTCAGTTCAGCACATGGAAACTCGTTATTCTTGTGAAAACATGAATAAAGTTTTCTGTTCTGAAGATGATTCAGACCGTGTGGAGTGGTAGAGGAGATCCCAAATGCAGAGATGTGAAAGCAGACTGAGTGGAACTGAAAATAAACCCTTTATTGACTGGTTTCAAATTCTACAAGAGGCAAAACATAAAGTCCAACAAGGAAATACTGAAAACTACAAACATCTGAAATATAAAGCAAGAAACTACACAGGGGCAAGTCGGAGCAGCCACTCTCACAAAAGACAAGGGGAGGCAGTGACTATATATACACTGAAGGGCAATCAGAGAGACAGCTAGGGAGACTGAGACGGCTGAACTAAATCACAGAAGATGAGACCAGGGAAGAAAAACTTAAAACAAAGCACAAAGAACACTACGTTTCAAAATAAAGCAGGAAGTGTGATAAGTAAACTGGGAAAATACAGACACATGAATGAATTTGACACAAGAGGATGAAACAGTGAGGAAATAATTTAAGAGGAATAAACACCAAGAGTCAAGACTATGACAAGAGCAGTTCTGTGAGGCTGTACTTAAATAAAGTAGCACTATTAAGCCTACCCTTATCATGCTAACATGCTCACAGTGACAGTGCTAATATATCTTATGTTTAGCAGGTATAATATTTATCTTGTTCCATCAATTACTATGTTAGGATGCTAACATTTGAGCCACAAGATGTAATCTCTCCAGTGTGTCCTGGGTGCACCCTGGGACCTCGTCCCAGCAGAACATGCCCAGACACAGGAGGACACAGGATGTCTGAATGTTTCACCTCAGCTGGCTCCTTTTTATGCAGAGGAGTAGCGACTCCACTTTGAGGTGATTGACAGAATTCATCACCCGTCTCTAAGGAAGAGCTCACGGAAAGCTAATTTCTGCTGCTTATATTGGTGATCTTATTCTTTCAGTCATTACTCAGACTCGTGACCACCGGTGAGAATAAGGGCATAGATCAAACCGGCAAATTGACACCTTTGCTTTTATGCACAGCTCTCTCTTCAACCCATCGCCCTAAACTCCCACTCCCCTAATGCTCCCCTGTGACTCATCACCTCAGTGTGGTGGAAAGGTTTGTGTGTTTCTGTCATTCCATGGGCTTTTATGTTGGTCCCCGTGAAAGCTAAAATAACAAGGGACCAGTTTACCCTGCCAAGGAGAGGATGCCCCCACACTGGAACAAGACCTGGGTAGGAAGCTTGAGGGAGAGTGCTTGGTGGTCTTAGCCCATGGGGCCTGGCTAAGCACAGCCCAAATGTGTATCGGACAGCAGTCAAGACCGGAGGCCCTGATGGTCCAGTCCCCGGCTGCTGATGCTGGCTACTGAGGTTTACAGTTGGGATTTAATGATGTCTCCATGACATTGTGGTGCTGAATGACAGTGTTTCTGTTTGCAGTCACAGTTTCCTGCTTCAGTAACAAAACTGAACTTATTTCTGACACAATATGTACAAACCGCTGCTCTTTCTCTCCCTGAATTCGTCTTCTCTCTGGCACTAAAGAAGTCTAAGCAAGATTCACAGTCTCTGGATTTAACAACGAGATAATGATCCTTATGCAAACACAGAGATACACGCACGCACACTAATGATGAGGTTAGCAATTGCTCACCCGTCCTGGAAAGCCAGTTTCTGCAGAGAGATGGAGATTAATGCACGCGCACACATTGAATCCAAGCATGCTCAAATTCAATGCACATTGTCTCGTTCCCTTTCCTCAGTGACAGTTTTGTAGATTTCACCCAGGTACACACACAAACGTACACATCCACTTTGTCTCTTTCCAGGTGTGACATAATTAATGTGAAGGCTAACACAAGCAAAACAAACTGCTGTCTGCTGTCACGGTGAGTTTTCACACCCAGGAGATAAAAATTCAGACTGTGTGCATTATGTTTGCAAAAGCACCTGCATAACTGAGAATAACAATGTCTAACGGACAGTTGAATAAGTCTTCAGTTTGAACTGTCCTGTCCTCAATTACCAGAAGGAGGCAAGATTCCATAATACTTTGACCACACTTATCCCAGATGGAAAAGGATGTATTATTAACTGTATATTAAAGCTATAATGTGCCTGCAGTACGACTGGACACATGAATTTGAAGGTAGATTTCTATAATGTGGGTTTGGTAACTACAGCAGCAGCAGAGCAAGCATATGGACATACACCAGTCACCTTTCTGCAAATATAGGGGAAAAAGAGACATGTTTGCACACAGTTCATACCACTGTGATCAGAAATGCCCTTTGAAGCATCTCCATCTAAAGGTTTAATTCTCCAGTTAAAATGTTGTAATTCCCAGGAAACGTGTGCTGCTAGCAGTTCCTGATGCTTGGCTGCGACTCTGCATATCTGCACGTGTAAGGAGAAGGTCAGCTGTTTATGTTGTGCTGACGTTTCCACTCGGGGGATTTGGGCCTCGTAACGCAGCATGACTGGGGTCACAGCTGAGGAAGGGAGAGGCTAACAAACACATGGTTCATATTTTGGAAATGCCTGACTCAATGAAATAAGCAGCTACATGTTGTTGACGGCCGTGTTTGCTCCAGGAAAAAAAAAGTGGGCAAACAGGAGAAAGAGAGCCACGTGTGATGAGTCTAAACCGCACTCGTGATTCAGCTTGCTCTTCTACCCTTCTCACTGCAGGTTTTTTTTTGTTAATTGTTTGACACATCAAGGGCACTACAGCATCCTGAATCAAAGCCTCAGCAACAGAGTCGGTGCTTTACTGCGGCATCAGCTTCTGGCGTCACAGCCGGGATTCCCACCGGCACAGAGAGGCAAAGAGGGGGAGGCAGCGAGAGGTGATGAAGAATACAGAAGCAGAAGAAGATAACAGATGTGTAAAAGGGATTTTTCAGTCATAAATCTTGTGAGGGGGAGCTGAAGTGACAGAGGTTGGGAATACAGAGCGTTCTCTAAAATGACTCAATTCTGTTTCCCCCCATCTCGACAAAAAAAGTCTGTCTGAAAACTTTTTGCACAGGTAGTGCAGTAAAAAGAGTTTCTCTGAACAGCACTTGAGTTAAGTTATATCGCTAATAAAGTGCAATAACAGAAAAAGGGGTTTTTGGTATGAAGCAAAATGCTGATTTGTTTGAGGGAGTGAAAATAGAAGCATGTGGAGAATTCTGCACAATCCACATTTTTCGAGTTATAAGCAAAACATTTGCAATGTGACATTTTTTCTCGCTTTCCTGGAGTTGTCTTTAACTGCCTGAAAAATGTGAAAGCCCAATCCATCAGAGTCATTCAGAACATTAAAACTGTAATGAAACAACATAAGCCTTGTTTCTTCCTCGATTTTTCTCCAGTAAATGCTTCCAGGGGAGCTTTTTTATTTAAAGCCATTGTTTCTCTTACTGAAATATCTGTCAACACGCCACAGCAGCAGTTATGTGTCAGTGCTGCTCTTAAGTTCTTCAATCAACTTTACACACTTAACACTTGATGTGTTTTCACTGGTGCCGATCTAAACCTGCTCAGCAAACCAAAGACCTTTTTATAAACAGCCTCAGTGTTGACATATTAAACAGTAATGCACGTTGAAAGAGAAGAGAAAAAAAGGAATTCAAGGTCACATTCAGCGGCTTTGACTCATAATGCCAAGCCACACCATGTTTTCATCACTGGATTATTAAATTTTATTAAGGTTAATGTTTAAGCTACTCAGATCTTAATTATACCTGTTACAATAAATAAATACATTTAAGATTTAAAAAAGCGATGTAACGGAGTAGAAGTCTTAGGCTACATCCACACTAGCGCGGTTCTGTTATCCATTTGAAAATTTAAGATTGATTATTTTGTGTGATTATTTTCAAGATGCTTTTTAAGGCAAAGTCAATCAGACTTACATTTTTTCGTCAATTAATCAAGTGCATATGATTTCCTTCACTTTTAATTCCTATAGAAGCAGTAAGGCTATACTTAGTTTTTCACAGGACTGCGCAGAGTCCTGTGAGGACTATAGAGTGGAAAACATAAAATTATCAGGATCTAGAGTCTATCCCAGCTACCACTGGGTGAGGAGCAGGGCACACCCTGGACAGATCATCAGTCTGCTGCATTGCGAACACAGAGAGATAGACAACCATTCACACTCATAGGCAATTTATCATTACTAATTAACCTAACCCCACTAATAGCATGTCTTTGTACTGTGAGAGGACACACAACATGATGCTAACGCCACAAGGAAAAGCCAGATGATGAAGTCCACCTTACTGTGAGTCAGCATTGCTGACCACTGCACTGCTTCCTCGTTTGCTGTGGACAAGTGCTCTGCTGCTTGTGTTTAGACCCACAGACCCACAGCTAAAAGTTAGAAGCTGCTTATTTGTGTGGATTAGTTTATAAGTGTAGCTTATAATTATTAAATGTTTTCCCAATAGAAAACAGAAAAATACTACACTAACCTTTGTTGTGTTCTTATTGAAAATCAAGAAACTATTGCTGTGGTGATTTTGTGCTTTCAGATCAGTGATTCAGAATGAGACGATTTTATTCAAAATACATCAGCAGAATTTTCTCTGTAACCACCAGCGAGTGTTAACGAGTAAACAGGTGAACTGAGCTGAGAAATTCAAAGATTAGATTTATAAACTGAGAAAACACATCAGCGATGTTTTGACAGTTTGTGTCCTCAAAGGTGCTTTTTTTGTTTTGCTTCTCGCTCTTCTGCTGCCGGGGAGTTTCCATCAGTGACACAGAGATCCGACACTCAGAAGCTTCAAAGAAGAAACTGAACAAGTCATCAACAGAGATTATTGTCCAAACTTTGCCTGTAAATAATTCACTTTGCGAATGTTATAAGACAAAGGAAGTGCATTTGGTAGGCCTTGAGGATGTACACGGTACTTTGTGAAAAGAAAACTGAACGTGGAAAATATAAATACTTGTAGTTCCTCGACTCTTATTGTAAAGGTGTTTCTAACACAGTGTTCAAATTCAGGCTCTACAATACACACAGTGAATACTATCAGCTAAACTACACTTCATATTCTAGACAACTCTATCAAATAAACCACATTCATCATTGCAATTAGACCTCAAAAGGCTACTAGGCAGAGACAAGCCATGTTTCTCTACTTTTTTGTCTATTATGAATAACAGCCATATATATGGTCATATGCTTTATCAAAAATGAAAGTTTTAAGCCTAATCTTAAAAATAGAGAGAGTGTCTGTCTCTCAAATCCAAACTGGGAGCTGGTTTCACAGAAGAGGGCCATTTTTACCTTGCTCAGTTTTTATATTTGCTTTTATACTTTTATGACTGTTTATGTCTAAATTTTATCTTACTATGTTTGCTATATATACATTTTTCTTATGTTTTTATGGTATGTTTACGTGTTACTGTAAGGTGACCTTGAGGGTCTGAAAGGTGCCTATAAATAAAATGTAATTATTATTATTATTATTATTATTATTATTATTATTATTATTATTAAAAAAGCTGAAGGCTCTGCCTCCCATTCTACTTTTAAATGGTCTAGGAACCATAAGTAAGCTTGCATGGGGCCAGATTCTTCAAGACCTTTCATGTGAGGCGAAGGATTTTAAATTTGATCCTATATTTAAGAAACATACGATGAAGAGAAGCCAATATTGGAGAACTATGCTCCCAGTCTGCATCGTGGCTCAAGAGTTGGCAGTTCGCCTTGTAATCGGAAGGTTGCCGGTTCGAGCCCCAGCTGCAACAGTCTCGGTCGTTGTGTCCTTGGGCAAGACACTTCACTCGTTGCCTACTGGTGGTGGTCAGAGGGCCCGGTGGCGCCAGTGTCCGGCAGCCTCGTCTCTGTCAATGCGCCCCAGGGCAATGTAGCTTCCTATCCCCAGTGTGTGTGAATGGGTGGATGACTGAATGTGTAAAGTGCTTTGGGGTCCTTAGGAACTAAGTAAAGCGGCATACAAATACAGGCCATTTACCATAATATCTCCTATATGTGTATACAAAGCCCCTTTTATACATAATACCATGAATAGTAACTTTCCAGCTTTTTATTTAATATCACTGCAAATCATAACTGTACAAATATACTTATTCAAAACCGCAGACTGCATATAAAACATGGATGGGGCTTTGAGGTCAGGAATGGAAGTCCTTAAAAGTGCATTCATTCTAATGGCCAGTAGGGGGCGACTCCTCTAATCCGCCGCTTTCTTAATCTTTAATCTTGAATTTTTACCTTAGCTCAAATGGGAGGATAAAGCAAGTTGTGATTTAAAAGGTTTAAATTGAGTCTTCGCCAACTATCTTTTATACACAGTTTAAATTTAAACATATTCTTTAGTCCATTCCCTGAAAGCATCACATAGTAAATATGCACAAATGTCTGAAATTTAACAAACTTTACGTCTGTAGATATGGGATCTTTTAACACGGTCCAAACAGATGAGCTTATATTTGAAAACGTCTTATATGCTAAATACTTAATTCAGTCCACCTCGGGCAGGAAAATTGGTGCATGATGAAGGAAAAATGGTTCAAGGACAGAAAAGTCCCCGAGGAGAAACGTTTTAGGTGAAGTCAAATTACCCAGCATGCTTCTCTCTCACTGCTAACCAGGGTGGGGGTGGTTTTGGGGTTACTATGGAAACGGAAGAAGGATCAAGCGTGGAAGTGAAGAAGGAGGGTGAAGATGAATGAATAGCTGGAGTAAAGCGGAATCATTCCTCCACCGGCAGCCCGAGGTGCGGTGCCGGCGGTCGAGCTGTCGTTTGTCACAATGGCAGAACCAGCCGAGATGAGATCTGTATCTTTATGTCTATCACACACACACGCTCACATCTTCTTTTGGCTTCAAGGTCATTGCCTCTACTCTTTTGGTGACTGTGGAGTGGGGGTGGAATAATAAACCTTTGAACGACGAGTTCCTGGTGAGCTGACGTCTCACGAAGATGCAAATCTGTGAATAAAATGCGGGCACATGTGCCGTACGTGTGTGTGTGGATGAATAATAAACTTGTCAGAGAGATTCTCTCTCTGCAGATGAAAGCAATAAAAAGATCTTTTTCGACCATATTTTATTTATAGATGGCTCTATTTTCAGCTATTTGATCCACACTCAATATAAAACACTACGCGAGACAGATATTTCAAATTCAGCAGTCTTCAGAGCACAGTCAGTCTCTGAGCATTAAACATGCTGAACGTTATCCTCTGATTATTCACCGCTCCTTACTGCACGTTCATTAAACACAGAACTGCATATGTCAGCCCAGTCAGGCATGAACTGCAACAGTACTGCTGGTAAAAACAAACAGTTTGTTTTTTCATGATGAATTTTAACATTTTAATTTGAAATTTAATCCTCTTGAAAACTCTAATGTCAGCTAAACCCCGTTAGGACTTTGTGAAGTTTGAAAACTGAAAAGTTGTCTTCTCAGACTGTGGATATGACATCCCTTTACATCTAAGAGGCAGAATTACTAAACGGGGTGTGACTGCAATCCCCAAATGAAGCCTGTGTGCAAGTTCACTAAGGAAGATCTGCATTCACTCATCTGTCTTCTTGTCCAGGTGTTTGGCTGCTAGTATGTTAATTACATCACTTCCACTTTCCCACACTGTAAAACTCAACGACGACATCATTTCTGTATCTTCAATCAGTCTCCACGCTATAATCCTGCTCCTCATCTTTCATTCTCCCTTGCAGTGTGCTTTGTGCAACCCACCTGCTCACTCCATCTTATCTTCATCACCACTGGCATCTAGACTCCAGGGGGGTCTTGCAATTCCTATCACCGCTTGGATTTCATTCTGCTGCGATGGGCCATCCGAGTCTAATCGCCAAATAGTATAACTGAATTCTGTATATCAATAAATGACAGTCAGCTCCTTCTAATGATCTCTCCGTATTGAGACAGCACTCATAGGTGTGGTTAGTTTTACAGGATTTTACAAAAGTTGTTTAACTGTTGGATGAATCCCTCTGGGTAGCTCATCATGATGAAGATCAGGTAATCCTGATTCACATATACTGGGATCACTGGTTTTGGGGATAATTATTACCAGGGACAAGAGATTTTTTTAGATTAAAATGATGTGACTATAGTGCACAGATACAAAACAAGACAACATGGGTAGTATTGCAATTTATGCTGCAAAATCTTTTAAAACCTAAAACATTTTCGGGCTAACTGAGTAATAAAATTTAATTCTTAGTGGAAAACAAAACAAAACACATGATGATATTCAGCCTTGTGCTGTCTACACAGACCACCTTGATTCAGATGTCCAAGCAGTGTTGCATAGTAATCAGCGGCCACACAGCACAGGATAACAACACATAACCGAAGGGGAGGAAAAGCCTGTTCCTAAGAGCACAACCCATCAAAATGCTGCTCACAGCCAAAAGTTTTGAACGCCCAGGTCCAGCTCTCCGGAGAGCTTTCTATTTTTCTCAAGGAGCACTAAATCCCTCCAGCTTCTCTCCGATGAATACAATGAAATGGCCTGACTCATTCCAGATTCACCCGGAGTACCTCGGCCTTGTTGGCCCTCACAATTGACAAGCCAACAAAACAGAGCAAAGCCTGGAAAAATAAAATCCACCGCAGGAGGTTGTGAACTGCTTTAAAGCTGCCAGAGATTCACTTTTCACCTCCTCTTACTAAATGTTTTTGCTTTTAAGTAGCACAGAGCGTACACACCTCTGCTTTTAGGGGTGAAGGAGCCAAAAGCCTCTTATACACAGCACACAAAGATGGATTAATGTGGCCTGGAAAGTGAAGGTAAACAGAAAACGTATTGTGAGTGAACAGGAAGGAGGCTGAAATTAACATAAAAACCTATTATTAAACTAAAGGATGTGTTTGTGAAGGATTTTCATTCTTATTTCCTATTTCTTGCATTCTTGTATGTTCAAATTAACTGTGTAAAGAACAAATAATTAAAAATAAATGTTGGCAGAATAACAAAGAACAGAAATATACTGTAAATCACTGCATTGTAATCCTTATTTCATCCTTATTTTGGCATTTGTGATTATACTTTTGCATAGAAGGACCTGGTCCACTGTTTATCACTGATTAATGTTAAATTCAGCCTTATTTTTATGGTAATACAGGACAATTTAAACCTTTTTTTCAGACCAAAGTAATATCTGCACACAGCTCCAGCAATAAGTCTGTATAAGAGGACAAATTCAGGGGCAAAATAAACCGCACTGACTAGAGCTTGTAATAACTTAGATGCTCATTTTTAAATGATAAAAGTTGAGAAAAGTAGGTTTGTGGAAACTGAAGGGGAATTTTAAACTCTCATCCACCCTTCCTACCTGAGATTTAAAGGTCTTTATAATATGATCTTTTTAAAAATGATTTTTTTAAAGAGCAGGAATCGCTCAGGCAGAGCAGACTGAAACTTTAATGCTTCATACTTTAATGATATCAATATTGCAGTACAGCTAAAAATACAGTCATTTTAACATAGAAGTAAAAGGCTGGGAGCTGTAAGGATAAACCTCTGATAAATTGCTTTCTCATTAACTTACCTATTTATATATAAAATGGCAGAAAAAAAATCTCCAAAGCCCAAAAATAATTAATTAAGGTATAAAATAGAAGCGGGAAGAAGCATAAATATGTTTGCTGATGATTACTGATTACGCTTTTCAGCTCTACACATGAATCACAAGCTTTAATCGCAGATAAGTTTAGGTTACTTTTGTAACCCTGGTTCTCCGAGTTGCATAATTGAGACGTCTCATCAGACAGCTCTTCTTGCTGGAGCAAAGTGATCAAAGGAGTTTATTTTGATTAATAGTAACACAAGTAACACTATGTTACTATTGTGTTAGTAACATAGTTACTAACACTAGTCATGCTTTCCAGCTAAGTCCGTTTCAAAGAAAAGGAGCAGAAAATAAACTCGATGGCTCTGTGGATCTCTGCCAAGGACCAACAGTCCACTCTTCTATGAAAGTCAACAAACAAATCATTGGAAACATCAAAGCTTTTTTTTTCTTACTTAATATTATAGTAAATTCCCCCCAAAATGTGAATGATTGGGTGATCGCATTTCCTGTTTTTTGACTCTTTGCCACTGATCAACTTTTGAAAAGGAAAAATCCACATACTCTAATATTGCTCAGGAAGCTTTGTCTGACGATCATCCGAAGCCAAATTTGGTGACGTCTGGAAAAACTTTTGGTATGAAAAAAATACATATATGTCGTCCTAAAACACATTTGTGCCAGAACACTGTGATTGAACTTGTTTTGATGTGAGAAATGCAAAAATAACTTAGTTCAAACATTTTTAGCATAACCCCACCTAAATTAGTCCTACTTGCTCAAGGCAGATAAGCCAAAATTTTAATGAAAAATGAAAAATGTTATGTTGTGTTTACTTGATGTTAATTGGCAGCTCAGTGGTTCACAGCAAGAGAGTGTGAACCTGCCCAGAGCACGTCTGTGTGAAGTTTGTGAGCTTCAGGTTCCTCCTTGGTGGAGGTGACAACAGTAGTAGATAAAAGACAAATAAAATAATTAGTATATTATTAGAAAAAAGTGTTCTTTTTCACATTTCCAGCTGTTCTCAGTAAGATTTCAGCAATTCCTGACACAACAAATCAACCTACAGCCTTGACTGCAGTTGACACACCATCTCCTCACACACGCATGAATGTGATGTGCGAACCTTGCTGTCACTGCGGCCACCCTGCTTGAACTCTCCCACACTCTGCATCTCCTGAGCTGTGAAGAGCTGATGCACACACAGAGACAGCGAGCCCTCCGACCCCATGGTTTTATTTTCATGTCTTTACACAGCTGGTCTGAACAAGACCGGTGGTTCTTCCTGTCACCAGAGACCCTGAAATATGTTGAAATGAACAGGCTGAGGACACTGACTACAGACTGACTGACTGGACATCTGTGTAGTGACGTTCTCAAAGCTTTTTCTAAAACACAGAAATCCTGTCTATTGCTAAGAGTTCCCAATGTGTAGATTTCAGGATGTTTTTTTTTATTTTGGCTGAATGTGTAGCACTGTTTTATCTCTCTATCGCCTTTCTTTGCTAGTAACTTACAAGAAGTTTTTATTATGTATCTACTGACAGTGTTGCAGACTAACAAGAGTGTTTGGTGGCATGCAATGTTGGGTGTTTAGACACACGTGTGCGAGGTTTAAGCCAATATCATACATGTAGCCCAGGACTTATCTAGACACCAAGTGTATAATAATACTGGTTTATCAAATCTGCCAGGTCAAGGTTGAGTTTTTGAACTCAAACCCACAATCTTTTCATAAACCTCAATCAAGAGATTTTTAATGATTCAACCAAATAAAACCAAATGGGATGTGAACCACTGGCTCTTAGCATATAAACCTACTACAACGGGACCGCTCCAACCAAACGCAGGCCAGTATTGCTTCTGCCAATGCAGCTAATTATGCTTACTGTTATTATTATTAATACTATTAAACCCGTTTTTAAAACGGTAGAACCATTGAGGTCAACTATGTAACAGGCTTATGATCAGCTCAGTTCAAGAAAATTGGGAGATCCAACCAAAGACTTAAGTATCTTCAGCTTTATAACCATGTAGGGTTTGAATATAGACCATGAGTTGGATACTTTTAGGTGACCTTGTGAGAGATTTCTGAAATCTAGTGGAGACTTTACCTGAACTCTTTACACTCTACTGTCTAAGGCCTGCCAAGTAAATATGAAATCAATTAAACAACTGATGATCTGAACTGATTGCTAATGCCGAAAGACAAACTGATTATTTGACAGCCCGAATTGAGAACATGTTTTTCTGTAATTCAGGTGCAAAAAATACGTTTCATTAGAGGCCCTTTGATTCGTTGGCCCCTTGCTGAGAGGTGCTGCTTCAGAGAAGCAAAAGCTTCGTTGGCCCCTTGCTGAGAGGTGCTGCTTCAGAGAAGCAAAAGCAAACCTTTAAAATGTAAGACTAAAACACTTTGTATCTGATCAGGTGAAACCCCACTGAGCTATTAGTCTGCAGCTTAATTTGATGTTAACAGATCCTCCAGGGCCTTTCCTGGATAAAACTGAACATCTGGCGAAGTGGCTGTTCTTCAGAGAGCTACAGACATGTTTTGTTTATCCTGCCCCCCTCCAGCCACCAAGTCCAAAAGGAGTTGGGTCACAGCCAGCGATGGGTTCCACAAGAGCCTTGCATATTTTGGCAAGCAGGTCAACGCTCTGCTCTGTTCACTTGTCCTCTTTCGCTCTCATTTTTTAAAATTTTGTTTGTTTAGTTTTTTGTCAGCTCAGTCCCTCCCTCCATAAAATCAAGCCATTTCTCTCTGAGCCTCTCGTCCCTCGTTGTAGCTCAGGAAACACACAGCCGGGTCTGGCAGCCGGGCTGAGGACAGCCCATTGGACTGGTCTCTGCAGGAGTGCTGATTGAGCAGGGGAGGCCTCTCTCCTGCCAAGTTCTCATCATACTCAGCACTTACAGGGAATGACTAATAGCTGTGAGAAGAGGACTGAAGAGGGAGGAGAAAGACAAGACAAGCACCCAAAAAGTTAGAAAATGCACTAAGGGTGAGAAATTCCTTGCTTGCAAACACGCCTTTGTATTAATGCTGCCATTGCCAAAGCTGTGAAATAACTCAAGCAGGTGACAGGCGGGACGAGACAATATGCTGCAGGGGCCTGGAGCAGGAGCAGCATTGTCAAGCTGACGCGAGGTTTACAGTTTTAAATGGAGTGTTTTGTCGTTCATCCCACTGACGGCTAACAATAACGATGATCTGCGAGAGAGCAGGGATGAAAGGAGTCGGACGCTCCCTGAGCTTCCCTCCCTCCCCTCTCATATCTTCAGACTTTCTGTCTCTGTGAGGTTAGGCCGTCGCTGTGGATACCATTGACCTCGCTCATCCTCGGTCAGGCTCAGCCTTTTGCGATTTCACATTTCTCGCAGTGACATTTTATGATGAAAATCACTTCTGAGGACAGCAAGCTCTCGTGCAGGACCACAGTCCTAGTTTTCTGCATGCAAGCTGTGAGATCACTTCCTGTCACTGACAGCTCTGATACTTGTGAGCCAAGCATGAGCATACAAGGGTGTTGCATGGCTGGCAAATGTATCTGAAATGTTGCATCTGAAATGTTGCCAGCACTTGTAATCTGAGCGTGAGCTCACAAAAGGCTTTTGGCAAATTGGCATCTCACAGCATCCAGACTCATGAGTTCAGAAAAATAAGAAAGAGACTGGTGGAAATCTATAAACCTGTGCTGTGATAGGATTCCCCAGCGGCTCTCTCTGATTTTTAAACACATTAAAATCACCACAGAGGATAAATCACAGTCACTGCGGTCAGATACTCTCTGAGTAACAGCTTTTTCTATTTTCACAGTCAGCTTCTGGGACTTTATCATCACTCACACATTTTAGTTTTTAATGTTATCAAAATCGAGCAGTGCAATAAAAAATCTGTACCATGTTATTTGTAACATATTAAAATAAATCTCTCAATCTATTTGTGTCATTTCATCTTTTCATAGTAAAACAATAATTGCTGGCAATGGTTAAGCATCCTTTATCTGTAAGCCTACTAACTCAAGGAGTGGCAACGCTGTGGGGTCTAAAAGTGTGAGAGCACATCAAAAATATGAAATATTTTCATCTAAACTTAGAAATTATCTGAAACTTGTGAGAATTAAGAAACATAAGCTCTGACATGTGGAAAATGGAGGACTGTGGCTCACATCAACGAGGCTCTGGGTTCAAACCCAAGCAGGTTCACCTGTGTGAGGTTTGCATGTTTATCAATGGAAAATGCACTTACTTAAACCATTCCTTGCCCAGGTCCCATCATTGCTCAATTCCAGCTCAATATTTTTGTCCTTGGACTCAAATAGAGCAGATTTTATGATTCATAGCTTAAAATATGTATTTTTGTTTTGTTTTGTCTTTTCTTCGACCTTGGTGCAGCCCTGAGTTCATGCTTTTTCTGAAACATCAGCCCGATCTCATGTGGATGAACAACAAAACACTCCATTTTAAAAAACTCTGTTTCTTTGTGTTCATGAACACAAATCTCTGCAGTGTGTAAGTAACGTATTTAGAAATGAGGCATTTTTTATTATTTTGTCCAGACAAAGTGGGGACGTGTTACCACAGCAACCAATAAACCCATACAATAAACCAAAGAAGTGGCTACCATTGTATTATAACAAAAAACATGAGATTTTTCTAACCTTATCCAGTGATTTTAATGCTTAAACTTAACCGAGCAACAGTTTTTAAAAATAAAATAATGTATTTTAAAAGGTATTATACAAATGAAGTGTTAAAATCTTTGACGTGTATACATGAAATGTGGGTCTCTGGTGTGAGCTTTCAAATGATTTGGCCTGACACCATCCCCTCCAGCCTCCAACCGAACACCTTTGCACCTTTAAGAAGTGGAAAATATAGGGACACACAAGAAAGGTGTAACTTGAGTCCACAATCATGGATCAACAGACCAGAGATCGTGTCTAAACTATGAAGCAGCCAGGCAGGAAGAAAAGAGGAAGACCACAGCAAAGGTTCATGGATGAGGAAGAGATGCGGATGAGAAGCAGGATACAAGGGAGAGATGGAGGCTTTGGTAACCCCTAAAGGGAACAGCTGGAAGAGACGGAGGTGAAAGGTGAAAAAGAAGAAGGATGAAGAAGAACAGTGACAAAGAAGGAAGAAGAAGAATGAAGAAGATTTTTGCCACGAGAAAGAAGATATTTAAACTCCTTCCTCTCAAACAGAAGGGGTGGAAGCAGGTGGGTGGAGCTTCACAGCCAGACCTGTGTGCCTGAGATGCCACATTAGGGAATATTCACTCTCTGACATCACAAAGAGCCAAGAGCAGAAAAAACGATCCGAAAAAAGGAGTACAAAACGATGTGTTTTGTGGTCAAAGGTATGTGGACACTTGAACATCACAGTTAAAACTCTGCTGCTCTAACAGCCTCTGCTCTTCTGCCTGCAGACTTTCGAGCAGATGTTGAACCTGCTGCAGGGATTTCATCCACAGGAGCTTTAGCGAGGTCCAACACTGATGCTGGGTGATAAGCACCGACTGGCTCACAGTTGGCGTTCCACTTCATCCCAGAGCTGTTGGACAGAGTTCAGGTCAGGGCTCAAGTTCATCAGCACTCCAATATTATCAAACTGAAACAGGAAACTACTACACAAAACAGCATCATGAGCACTTGAGCCAAAAGCTCAATGAACTGATTAATCATCAGAGATAAAATCAATCTGCAACCATTTTAATTAATGTTGAAATATGTCAAACTCTTGCAGATTTCAGCTTATTGCACACCATAATTTTCTGTTTTCTTTGATATTTATGTAGGATGCATATGTCATAAAACATATATGTGGGAAAAAGCTGAAAATCTTTGGGATTTGGGGGAAACAAATGACTTAGAGATGTCAGATTGGACATTTACCACTGAGAAAATAGCTTACATGCATAGCTTACAGTGAAAGCAGCTCCTGGCTGTGACCCTAACTTTGTGCTGCAGCATGTAGATTTCCCTTAAATTCAATTTAGCCTCAGGCAGCCTCAGACTAACAAAAGCTTTTTGTACAATACAACTGTAGTAGGAAATCAGCTCTGGCATATTTTACTCTGGTCTATTTTGAGGACACAATATAAAACACACACACACACACACACACACACACACATATAAATTATGTTTAGTATGCAGTCTCTGAAATGTCCTTGTGTGCATCGGACTAATAGCCGCCTTGGGAAATCCTCCACTCTCACAAAACATGAATCTGTGCCAGCAGCTTTGTTAGCACTTAACCAGCCCCTCAGTAACAGCTATGCAGACATCTATACATATGCATGTATACACACAGGCTCAGAGTCACACACACTTCACACTCATGCACACCCAAGCAGCAGAAAGCTGCTGGGGATGAAACTTAATGGATTTACAAGGCTCTTCACAGGAATGAGCAGTTTGGCCAGTTTGTATAAATACAGATCAACGTATGTTAGCAACAAAATAATATTTGTAGAGCACAAAACAAGTCTGCTCTCTCAGCTTTTTCCAGCTGTTTTGGCAGCTTCTGAACACCTGAGACTGCAAGCTTGACTGTTTCTAATAGGACCCGCCCACACCTGGAGGCAGAATCTGTATAAAGGACAGCATGCGATTTACAGGTGACAGGATGTCTCTTAGTTTAGCTCCAGTTGTTATGGATCTGCACTGTCCACCAGCATACATATAAACAATCATCAATAACACTGGTTTCAATCAGCTGTGTAATCCGCTCTTCATCAAATTAAAAACACTCACATTTAAAGCCCACAGAGTCTTTGAATTTGTTTCAAGCGTCCACCGAGAGAAAACTATGTGTTTAATACCAAATCTATGAATATGAGGACAATTTGATTTGAATTTGGCTTTTCTGTTCTGCTGAGTTCTCACTCTGCTCATCTGGATATGACTATTGTCCATTATTATTGATGTGCGCAAATATTCTGTGTTTTTAAATTTATTATTATTGTATTTATTAATTTTGTATTTAATTTTATTTATCTAAATATCTAAAAGCAGTATTCAATTCAGATGTAACTGGGTAAACTGTTTTCACTTTATAAAGACAAAAACTTTGATTTTATTGGATGTCAGACATTCTCCACCATCTTGAAGCGGAGTACCGGCTGTAGTCCTCCTGTCACCAGCTGTAGTCAAACATATGGAGCTGTAGAGCATCCTCAGGCTGAGAGACTCACTGCTCAGTTATTCCTCACAAATTAATTGGTAAATAATGTCATTTGGAGGGGAGAGACTTGTAACTATAAGAAGAATTAACCCACCCCACTATCGTTGCACATGAAAAAAAACGACACTCAGTGCACACGTAATGATACATGAAGAAGAAGAAATGCCCGTGTATTTGCTGCTTTGGTGCCACATCCCTCCTTAAACTGTCATCTTCCTCAGTGCAATAAATTCCACCACGGTGAATCATGAAGCTGCTAATTTTGACTTTTTGAAGTGTTAAACACCTGCGTGTGTAAATAAAAACACCGATATCCAACTGCATTGTATCGATGATTGCTCAATCACAAGAGAAAGTAATAGGAAGTATTGCAATAAGCAGTACTTCAACCAGGATCTTTGAACATGTTTTTAATCTCATGCTATTCATTCCTCTCTTACTGCTCTGTCTAAATTATGTTATTAAGTATTAAAATGTTTCTGTTTGAATTTTGCCAGGTGTCATTATACCTTCCCCTCATCTTCATATTTCAAATAACACAAGTAAACATCCGACTAATTGAAATATTGAGTCCACAGGCTTCTTGAAAACAGCCATTAGTCCTCTCAAATCTTCTCTGCCACAGTAATTACTGTAGAGAGAATTTAATCTCTTTCCATTACTGCCACCCTGACCAATGGAGACACGATCTCACGGCATAACCAAACTGAATTGGTTTGTCCTGAGAAACGGGAGACTTATAACGGTGGTGTGTTTTGTTTGTTTGTGTTATGAAGATAAGGGGGAGGCTTTGCCAGGGCCTCGATTTACTATGTGCAAATCAGAAATGTGCCAGCAGGTGAGCGCGACACATTGTGTGAGATATGGCAACCACGCAGGTAATATTCCTGCAGGAAGCATGCGGTTATACATCCCGCTGATGGAGCCAGAGATGTGTGCGTGCGGGTGTCGCTCGTCCATCCAAAGATTTAAATCAGCCGTCACAACAAACACAAAACAGTGGGTGGAGCTTAACAGCAAGCTCTTTAATAATCGTTTCATCTGTGGCTGTAGTCCTTTAAAAATGTGGAAAATGGGCTTTTTGATTAGTCAGAAGTACAAACCAACGTGGCTATAATATCATTTTGACTGTTATAAATAATAATTACATGTGTCTATATATGTATATAGCCTCTGTAGAAACTATCCACACCCTCACTTACCTTAACTGCACTACTGTATAGCTCTGTGTAAATAATCATTCTGTACATACGATAATTTTTAATCCTACAACTGTTTACAACTTGCATAGTTCCCATTTCTGTATAGCTGTATATCTCAGATTTCTGTAAAGTTATTTATTTCATATTCTGTATAGTTTTTCATATTTATATCCTGTTCATAGCCTGTACATAGCTTGTACTCACTACAGCCTGTACATACCTATAGTTATAGAATATTCACAACATACTTCATACCGTGTACATTATAACATACCATAATAGACCCATTTCTGTAATATACTTACATATCTATATTATTGCTAATATATATTGTAATATATCTACCGGTATATCACTAAAGCACTTCTGGATGGATGCAAACTGCATTTCGTTGCCCTGTACCTGTGCATGTGCAATGACAATAAAGTTGAATTCTATTCTATTCTACGACTTCAGAAATCTAACTGTTGCAGATTTCCCTTCCTGATACAACCCCAAAGGTATTTGCGCCTGGGATCAAACCAGAGATTTTTTTCCTCTTTGAGCTTACATGTAAACCACTACACTATAGAGCCAATTACTCTAGTCTAGTTGAAAAACTGATCCCAAACCTTTAAGTGGGATTTAAAGTTGCACAATTGTGTGTAGAGGCATTTTCACCCAACCTAGACGCACTCCTGTGCAGTCCTTCAAAATCCTAACCGCGCATTGATGTCAGCAGATGATGTAAGCATCTTCCAAATGCTGATTGGTTGACTAGTGTGCCAGAATAGAGCAGTGAGCAACAACGGAGTTCACTGGGAACGAACAAACTGTGAAAAAAAACTTCAAAGATCAAAAAATATAGAATGAAAACAGAGACGTGACTGCAGTGGACGCTTTTCATTGGCTTTCACACTCAGTTTGTAACCCAGACCGCCTTCACCACGTCATTTGTACACTGCCTCCATCTGACATCAGCGCTCACTTCATCCCCGGAGCAGAGCGGACAGCAAACGTACCATCTCCGCTGGACCATAAGTCCCACTTTACTCACTCTGACGGACACAAAGAAGAAAATGAAGCTTTTATTTTTTTAAATTTCTTTCCATCTTCTGATGATTCACTCGTTCAATGTGATTCCCCATCAACAGCTTTGCTTTCTAAAATCAAGTTATTTCCAAATAATCATGAGATATAAGTTCAGGATCAAAAATAGCTCAGAAAAGGAAGAACAATAAAAAGAAAATAATTTCTAAAACAACACAGATTTGTTTCATTAGTTCAGTTTCTTAAAGGTGAATAATTGTAAACTTTAATCCAAAAGGATTTTCTCCTATAAAATCTGAAGAAAGCTGTGTCTAAAAAAAGAGACACAGACACACACAAACACACACACAAAAGGACATGAATTAAGATTTAGAGTTAAAAAATAGGCCTGTTAAATGTACATTTAAGAAGATGCAATTCTTTATAATTATAAGCAACACGTACCATCGTATGTGTCGTAGTGCACAAAGCACCAAAGACATTTTCTCGAGGTGCAGAAGTGGATTAATGAGCTCGCCACACACTGGCACAGCTGGGGTCTCCGACTGCGGGTGCGGAATAAATTCGACACATTTGCTTTAAAGTTGGCCTCAAACCTGATGAATGACCTCTTTTTACGTCCATGGAGACACGTGGGGAACTTCCCAAAGTCTGGCTTTCACAACCTTACACGCTCCCAAATCAGCGTTGCCCTGAGTTGTGCTGCAGGTGCACTAACCTGTTGTTACCTGAATAAGTAACGCAAGCTTGGTTGTTACTGCAGTTACTTATCAGCAATGTGGGTGTTCAGCTTTGTCATTACTCATGTATTTACTTATAGTTGTATGTCAATGTATGTCAAACTCAGCTGAGGCCAAACCTTTTTGGATTGGCCTGCATCCCCGGGGCACGCCAATAACACTGACGCCGATTAAACTAGAGGTCATCCATGATATCGATACCAAAGCTGGTATTGTTACTAGCGCAATAGGATTGATACTTTATTTCTATCTTCAAAGTTCAGTATGTAGCTTAGTTGAACTGTGTTTTTTTAAATGTCTGAACCTTTTTGTGTTAAAATAGCACGTCTATTTTATTTATAAATCACACTTAAACATCAGAACTTGATCCAAAGTGCTTCAGAGACAGAAACATTTACATTCCAGGTATCCAAAAAACAAAACAGCTTAAAAATACATGAAAAGCTGAAAGGTGTTTTTTTGTTGTATTAAAGTGAAAAATGTGATTTAGTGGTCATTAAAATGTGTTCAGAATTTGATAATTAATGATTATTCATCCCATGAATCATGGCAGAATGCTCTCAACATAAGCTGCCTTTGTAGCTGAAAATATCAGTGTTGTTATCGGCCCTGTATTCAAATTTACAGTATCGCACAGCACTAGATTAAAACCAGATTGATTAGGATTATAAGTACATCTTATCTGGTATGTTTAGCCTAAAGATTAACCCATATAAAACTTTAAAATATGATATATTTCTAAGTGAAATTAAGAATCGTTTTTTAATAAATTTTTGTAAATAACCTTTTGTAGCCCAAATTCTTGCTGTAACCGAGTTAAAACTAGTTACTACCAAAAATGAGTGACCACCAGAGGTCATTGTGTCTGTTCATGTTCATCTATTCATATTACGATTTATAAATACATATATATGTAAACATATATATAAACATAAAATAAACACATATAAAAATGGACGCAGCTTTCAGGTCTGAGAAATTAAGCTGAAAATGAAAATGTTCATGATGACTAGCAGAGGGCGACTCGTTGCAAATAGAAATTGTATTGAAGTTTGACCTACGACCTCAGTAAACACTTTCCTGATGGGTTTTTGGTCTCAGTTACTAGTTTCATGTTTTATTGAATGAAGCGTAGATTTATTTTTGTGAAATATTGTTACATTTAGACAGAAACAAACAAAAAAGCAGGGCTTGCTTTGAGGCATGGGGTTGCAAATCCCCTCTGTTTCTCTGTCACAGCCTCCCCTCACTTCAACAAACAACTTCACTAATAAATGACACCCATCTTTTCTATGCAGGCTATTGTTTCACCTGGACTCACCTTTATAAAAGAAAGAGGCATGACGAAACCACTTTCAGCTCTCCGCAGGCAGCACTATCAAAGGAGTCATGTGTGCCTTTTACACAAGAACAGCACAGCACGAGTCTTCCCCCTTTATATTTTCCTCCCTTTCTCTCTTTGTATTTTTTTGACACAAAGGTTTTTTTTGCTTCTTTCTCATTTTAAGGAACTCCACAATGCCTGGTGAAACAAAAACAAGAGATTCTCTGCAGATGAAGTAACTCCTCGCCTCGGGCTCCTCAGAGCTCCTCTGGGTTTCCTTGGACCTTTTTACTTGTGAGCTGCACAGCCCTAATAAAGCACAACCATTAAAAACCAGAGAGAGGGAGATATTTATGGCGCTCCCCGCAAGGCCTCGCTTCCTCGCTGCGACCCACATTCTGTAACGGTGAAATATTCATCGGCGTTATCGCTGCCGATCAGGATGGAAGCCTTGAACAGCAGCGTATGTTGTGTTTGGCGAAGCCGCATCAGGCAACACTGAATATTTTAACAGATAGCGACCAATGTGTTTGTTCCTCTGGATTACGCTCTCACGTCAACGTGATAAATTTTCAGCACGATCTGCGAGAGACGTGAACGTTGTTAGAAATCCATTTACGAGGCAGAAAAGGTCGCTGAAGAAGTGGAAACAACAGCGTGGAGGAAAGAAAGAGGCAACGATGGAAGGAAAGGGTGAGAAAATTCAGGGCAAACATAATCCTTCAGTTTACTTTATGCTTCCTTTGCAGGGCGTGGGGCTTTTTTTTTTTCTATATGTCAGCTGTGATTAGATCAGACGCCGCGAGGCAGCAGATGCCTTCTGAGGAGAGGCCCTCAGGCCGAACACACAGACTCCATCTTCATTCAACACTGCAACAACATGAGCCAAAAAGGTGAGGCTGCTGCTGTTCTGCAACCCAGTGCCAATGCAGAGCTTATTATGGGTGGAGGCATGAAAAAGAAAAAAAGACAGACTGCATTACAGTCTTGGGAGGAAGACTTTGAAGAGTAACACACCACAGAAAGCCTGCTTCTTTGCATGAACAGAGAAGATCACCTGCTGTGTCATTCGGGAACATATGCTGCCGTTCTCAGCTATAAGTCAGTCAGGGAGCGTCGCTGCAGGATGATTTGACAACAAGTGTTTCAAGCCAGAGGAAGCCTTCAATCACTATAAAAAAGAAAGTTGTATGTTCGAAAGTGCTGCGTGAATACAGACATTTAAGGTGTGCACAACCAAACCATCTGCCTGTTTTTGAAATGCTGAGCAGATTTATAAATTTGAGGACTGTTTGATTCAAAAAAAGAATTGGAGGTCAAATAAAAAGCAGCTTTAAAGAATCCTGTTTGTAGGTCTCACATCACCTTAAACTTGCCCTGTTTTCCTGCTTCCTCTTCTCATCCAATGGCAGTGCAGAGAAATAACCATGAGCCGCTTTTTAATGACTGAAGCGAGGCAACACTTAATATCTGATCAACTGATAAGGACCCAACAAACAAGCCTGCAAGTGTGTCGCTGCTGCAGAACAGCAAAGAGTGCCGGGAAATCCTTTACATCGGAGCTCAGAGTCATGATACTAGATAAGATTCTATGAAGAACCACTAGTACAACGCTTTCTGCTGAAGTTATGTTTGATTGCCTTAGATGCAAAGAATATCCCACAATTTGTTTAGGAGACATTTCTACAGCTCTAATATACATTTACATACATAAACTCAAAGGAAAATAGGTTTGGCCTAAGTGCAAAGGCTTAAATCACATACTGGGATCACAACATTTTAGGTTTCCTCTCTGTCTACACCGACTAATGAAGGCAAAAAGCTGTTAAAACATCAAAAGTAACAAACTTAGACACAGTGTTGAGTATGTGGACAACTTAGAATCACTAATTAACCTAACATGCATGTGTCTGGACTGTGGGAAGCCACAGAACCCACAGAGAACCCAAGCAGGCACAGGGAGAACCGGGACAAAAGGAAAGAGGACCAGTGAAGTTCCTAAGTATCATCCCGAGGAGAAAATGAATGTCTGCACCAAACATTATCCTAAGCTGGGAATCCATCAGCTCAGGGCAGGGATAGCTCAGTAGGTAAAGTGGTCGCCCCATGATCGGAAGGTCGGCGGTTCGACTCCACTTAACGGCTACCCTGAGGTACCCCTGAGCAAGGTACCGTCCCTACACACTGCTCCCTGGGCACCTGCTTGGTGGGCTGCCCACTGCTTCACTGAGTGAATGGGTCAAATGCAGAGAAAAACAAGTAATTTCCCCATGGGGATCAATAAAGTATCCATTATTATTATCTCATGGTTTAGCATCGAGGGCAGCAGCCAATATTTTGGGGTTTCAGGACCAGCAAAAACACATGGTTCACACTTCCTATTCTGGTCATTCCTCTGTTCCAGTCACTGGTTACCTCATCCTTTCTTTTTTTTAAAACACCAGTTCCCCACCTGAAATAGGGCGAAAGGCTGAGTAACGCCAAACAGGTCACCCTGCCACCATCACAGGGTGCATTTCAGCCAGACTGCATTTCCTTTTGCTATACATACACACTGTTTACCTGGTGCTCAAACATGATTAATCAATACTCCTCAGATTTCTGTGAGCTGAAAGCTGAAAGCTTTTGATACCTGCCTACAGATGCTGCATCTGTAGAGATTACAGCATATGGCATCATTGATGTTTTAGTGTGAAATATGAACAGAAAGGCGAGCTGGTTTAGCTCAGCCGTTAGCCCACACCGAAGCCCTTTTTTCACAGGATCAGTTTTACAAGGAGACCTCAGGTTATTTGAAAATGTCCCCATAACATTCATGTTTCATGCAGAGCATTCACACTGCTTCAGTGAAGTCTGTGTTTTACTGACTTCTGCAGTCAGCAGTTACAAATCAGATCTTATTACTAAGAGGCTGCAACATAAAAACTGTGGAGACAGCAGCATGCTGCTTACCAAATGCTGCCATGCGTGTCATCCATCTCATCTCAGCATCCTTTGAGATTTCACTGTGCTGATACATTTCACTTTATTCTTCCTCAATATAAATTCATGCCCTCCTAAATGTTAGTCAAACCTTCTTTTATGATTTCCAGTAAAAAAGCTGAAATCACCAAGATGCCTTTATCACAAGACCTGTGTTTCTGGCAAAATATGGTGGGTAATGTTTAACTATACATATATTATGATCACAGGTGACCTCTGCAGTTATCGCATGGGTGGATTTCTCTGAGTTTTAAAAGTAACACAGAGGAGAGGATGCAAATGCAGGACACTCAGAGATTAAATAAAACTCCAAAATGCAATTCTTTAATCAGAAATAAGCAGTGAGGCAAACAATCAGCAAGAAGTTAGGTCATTAAAAGGTCATGCACAAGAAGACAATACTGGAAAAACAGTAGTGAGGGTCAGATACACATGGAAGGAGACACAGGTGAAGCTAAAGAAGGTGTGTCAGACAACACAAACTTGTCCCTTGCACACTTAAAATGCAAGCAAGTTTCTCTTTTTGAAAACAGGAAAAAGCTAAATGAGGCAAATAATTGATCATCTAACACGGACATGCGGCGCTTCGAATAATAACTCAATTTCTTCTGCAAGAAATCTCACATTGTTTTAAAAGCCTAGATGCGCACGTAAGCGTGCGACAACAAAAACACACACAAGCCGAAGCCTTTTCTGTCCTTTTAATCAAAGGAATTCCTGATGATTATGAGGAGGCAGATAAAAGGGAAGTGCTCCTCTTATCTGCCAGATAATCAATTTACACTTTCCAAATGTTCGCCTCTGTCACTGGCCACCTCACAGAATGGATGTCATTTAAATCATTTTTAAAAACTGAACCGTGCCAGTATCTGAGAGCAAGCCTCCACCAAATCCCCAGCATTCAGCTCATTTATGTAACTTCGATGCAAACAGGATACTGTCATTTACCTGCATACTGTAAATACCAGCCGTGTGTGTAAGTGATGTGCTCCAACGTGAACTCTAATTTTAGCTTCGATGCAGGAGAGAAACCTGCGGCGAATGTGCAGGAACCTTTCTTCTCCGGAGCGATGGAACTAATTGCTATTTACTGTGTTACATAAATGACATTTTCCATTATGTGTGTACGCCACTGCTTGAGCCAGCTGCGTGGGACGATGCAGCTCGAAACACGCTGCAGAAATCCATCCTGAGATGTTAAACCGAGGCAAGATGTAACGGGAAAGGGGGGGGGGGGGAGCGGGGAAGCCTGGCCGGGTGAGTCATCACCTGCATCATTTACCTGCAGGCGGCACCGACACTGAGACAGTCTGAGACTTAAAGACACCGTCCAGGAATCCTTTCAGGTCTGATTACGTGCATAAATAAATGCTAAATGTAAGATATTAGGAGGTAAATGGACATTATATGAATTTAGGTGAAGGCAGTTTAATAATGTATCACTGAAACAACAATCATGGTGTTCAGTGAAAGTGAAATAACAAATGATGATACTCAAGATCATGTGTGATTCAGAGGTTACATTACAGTAAAGTACCAACATACAGCGCGCAAGACAGACGGGTGGAGACGGGTGGAGACGGGTGGAGACGAGTCTCAGGGGATTTGTGGCAGAAAGTGAAAGGGAAGGTTTACGAGACGACTGTGAGACCTGCGATGATGTACGATTTGGAGACGGTGGCTGTGACAAGCGAACGACAGGAAGCTGAGGTTTTCATTGAGAGTAGAGACGATTAGAAATGAGGACATCAGCGAGACAAAGTTGGAGAGGCAAGGTTGAGATGACTTGGACATGTGCAGAGGAGGGACAGAGGACTCCCTGGAAGACGGAGCTGTCAGGCAGGCAGAAAAGAGGAAGACCTCAGAGGTTTGTGGATGTAATGAATATTAATTGCACATAAGCGTGTGTGAGCAGCTCTGTAAAAGCAGGATTTTACCAGTGTGCTGGTCTGGAGCGTTCAGGTGTGTGTTAACACAATGCCACAATCTTCTCAGCAAATTCACCCAGAGGTCAGACCACGCTGTCAAAGCCTAAGTTAGAATGTTAAAGGTTAAAGTTCATCACACTACAGTGGAAAAAGAGTTGCTGGGAGAAAAAAAATCTCTTAAAAAGACAATCAAACACAGGATATCAGCGTGAACACCTCGCACTAACTGTCAGCACAGGGGTGATGATCTGAGCACTTTACAGTCACTGAGTTGACCATGAACTCCTCCTCCTCTACACCAAAGTACAAGTGAAAAGTGAGGCCGATAGATAAAGCTTTCCACAAACTGGATCCTACAACAGGACAATGATCCCAAGAACAGCAGCAAATGTACAACAGCGTTACTGAAAAAGAAGTGACTGATAGTGCCGCAATGAGTCCGCAACTCCAGAGAGCAGTATGTAAACAAATGCCTGCAAACTTCAATGAAATGAAGCAACATAATTCAAAAGAGTCATGAAACAATTGCTGCACAACAATGCGAGAGTCCGATAAAGTAAAACAGAAAGACATCACTTTAATGCTGCTAGAGGTGGTTCTGCAAGCTGCTAAATCATGGGGTGACGCCTGTGAGACGTTCTTATAGATTATTTTTAATATTTGCTGATCATTTTTTTTAATTTGCCAAGTTTTTTCAGATGCATACAGGATGTGATCTACATCAGTCACGCAGTAATGGCATAAGCATTTCCCCCCTAAAAAGTGCTTCCCATCTCTGTTGGTGCACTTTAAAGTACTTAATCTGGAGTTCTTCAGGGATCTGTTCGAGTGAAGAGCTGCGAAGGCTGAGTACATGTGTGAAAAGCTGGAAACCAAAAACAGAGAAACCCACTTAGCCGCTCATCAAAGTGGGTCAGAGTTTTGTTGATTGTGACAAAGAAGCTGCCTCGAACCCGCACAGGGACGCTTTACGTAGACAAGAACAAGGTGAAACAGAAAGTGAGCAAACTTGTGATTAACACCATTTCCAACTTGATGACTTATGCTTCAGAGATGAAGCCGTCACGTATACAGAAAGACCTTGAAGCCAACTTCTGACGACAGACAGAGACAGTAAATCAACAGCTGCTGTCACAGTTACAAAGGGTAGACAAAGAGCAGGATGGAGTGACATGAAACCTCTACGCATGATAAACAGACTAGCCCAGCAGCTACACTGGCATCAATGAACCAGAGATTTGTCACTCCTGAAAGGAAGAGGAGAGCCTTTTACTGCGAATAATGAGGGCTGAGACTCATTACACAGCGGGGTGTCTTTAACAGCCGAAATACACTCTTTGTTTTGTTATCTTCAACTCAAAGCAAAGCCGGCGCTGCAGCACAACCAAGGACAAAACTCACAGCGGCTGTCGGCTGAACGGGCAGGTTTGAAAGTTGGAAGTTTTAAGGTTTAAAAGCACATTAAGAGGCACATTTGGTGTGGACTTTCGTGGTTTATTATCAGGCTAATTATATGATGTTTTCATATTTGCACCATGTGACAAGTGGTGTGTGATTTAAGGTGGCGCGCATAAGCGTTACCATCTGATAAAGAGCAGGTGTGCTTGAGATGTTACGTTCTTTGTTGTGCCCGGTAAAGGTAAACCTGGTGGCTGCAGTGTGAGAGTCACTGGTCTGTTTCTTTTGTTGTGTTTTGTTTAAGTTTGCCTGGAAAAAACAAGGAAACGTGAACATTTGAGCTACAAGAAGAGGCCTAATGGAGAAGCTTAGGTGCTGGTTTGAGCTTGTTTGAGCAGAGTCCTGCACCACAGAGCAGGATTTAGGTTTATGGCTCACTTTGTCTGAGCATACATCACCATGGTAACCTACCTGCTCTAGAGCAGGTTATGTTCAACATCAGAGATCAGCAGGTATGAAATCAGCACCTGAGCACTGAAGTCTTTCACTGATGAGAAATATGTATTCATAGATTCAGTGTTTTTGTTCTATCAACCTCATTGTATGATCCTAAGACGAGTCAGTTATTCTGTTTTTATAGTCAGTCTGTGCTTGCTCTCACACTGGTTAACACCACCAGGCCTGCAGCTGAAAGAATAAAAACTAAAACTGCCTGACACACATTTAAATATTGAACTTAATTATGTTTAAATAGCTTCAAATAGGCTAAAATTTATCCTTCGGAGCTTTTTTACTGTCTCACTGACCAAAGCACTTAAAGCAAACACACATTCATGCAGCACTTTTAATACTTTAACTCTCACGCTGCTGATGTTTCTGCAGTAGCTGTTGCTTTCCGTTTTTATTATTTCACAACATTAAAGCTTCATCTTTATTTCCTGTAAAATCAGCTGCTCCGCTGCTAGTCAAATACTGCATGTCTGTGATTGGTCAGATAACACTCATAGCTAGAGGGAGAAATCCTGCTTTGACTATGAACTACAATGCTACAGCTCAGGTTTCCTACAAAAATGACCTGCACACACAAAATTGTTGGTCGACTGTCTATGCAAATCAGCTTTATCTCTCTGATTTCCACAGTAATATAACTGAACCAAGCGATGTAGAAGAGCCAAAGAAACACGTTCAGAAACTCTTAAAGTGATAATAGATTACTGTTAATTTGGTGTTTCCAGAGAGAAGTTTGAAGTTTTCCTTTTCCTCTCTTCAGCAGGGCTGGGGTGTTTCCCAGTGATGGCCAAGTATTATAGGAATTCCCTTTTATGACTCATCTACTGAGTCATAGAGTACCTGCCAAACCACCTGCTCGAGGTTTATTTTTATCCTTTCATGGATTTAAATCGCACAGAAGACTATGCATCCATGTAAATGCTCTGTTTATCAACATTCTCTGCATTAGTGATAATGCTAATATAATAGTGTTGAGCACTCTGGGCAAACTGTGGACTAGAGCAGCAGGTAAAGGCTTTTACTCATTTATAGGGAAGTCTTTCAGAGGGTTAAATGCAGTTTTAAGATTCAGGTTCAAGTAAAACTGAAATCATTACTTAAATTGTTTAATAATCTATATTTTTTATTACCAGAAATTCACCGCTGCGTTTTCTTAACATGTTACCTCACGTTCTCCACTCGTGTCTTTTTGCGCTGTATGAATAATCTTGCCTATAAATAATTTTGTAGATACATCAATAATCAATAAATATGACAAAAAAGCTCATTAGAGTCAGTCCCATGTTAAATTGTCTGACTGTACAAACCTACTACAAACAAACAGTGCTGGTCTCTGGACCAGTTTTGCCGATACTGTTAATACAAGTAAAGATTTTAAGATATTTCTGTTGTTTAAATGTGCTGTGGGCTTTAAAAAATAGATGTGACAGTAAACACAGAAAGGTTCAGAAACTGCGTGGGCCAAATACTGAACTGAAAGATAGAAATAAGTATTGGTCCTATTGTCCGAGTATGAGTCTGATACTGATACCAGCATTGGTATCGATACTATGGATATTTGGATTTATCCGCCCGCCTCTACTTTCAACCAGAATATGGTGACTTCTGGGAAAACCAAACTTCAAAATGCAGGATGGGGATTCATCTCGTACTGGCTCCGAACTTTAGGCCAGTATAATTAAAACGTGAAAATGTTAAAAACCCCAGCTCCCATATTAAATTAACTACAGCCCCCCCCCTCCAAACCATTCTTTGTAGCCCCTTATAACCATGTTTAATGTTGCTGTTGGAGATTTTACATGTCCTGTCTTTTGGAGCCAGCCTCAGTTCAGCTGTTAAAGAAACTGCAGCTTTTGGCTTATTTGTCATCTCAGGAGGTTAAACTTACCAGCAGACTAAAAAAAGCTTCTTTATTTTTCTCAAAAAATCATTATTATATTTAATCTACGCCTTAATATATCTGATAATCTTTAGCCTTATTATCTACCATGTATTATAATACAGACATGTTTTTTTTTCTCCATCTGATCTCAGCCGCTGCTAAGAAAAAGCTGGCCACCATGTGAAACTAAATGGCAGCAACATGGAGGCACATTAATTTCTGAGGCTCAAGAAGCGCTAACATGGGGGCTTACCGCACCCCTGTAGTGTGACAGCTTGTTTCAGAGGCATCGCGCTATCAGCAGTGACATCTTCATGCATCTTATCACGGAGCTTCTCTGCTGATTGCTCTCAGATAAAAATTGGTTTTTGAAGAGAGGGCACGCAGAGTGCATCGAGCTAAAATAAGAGGTTAGCTGTCAGCGAGGGGAACGCTCACGCAGAGGGGAGTCCATGATGGGTGTTGCACAGCCTCTAGTGCTATCTAAGGTTCCCCTGTGTGTAAAAACACCCTCCTGTGGGGAGCAGTGTCTCATCAGCTGTGTGATGATACACCTGAATCACTCTTGAAGTGCTCGCATGTTCTGGTTTGAAACTGTATTTGACTCCCTGCAGCAGTCTGGGTCTGGAACCTGCAAATGTGTGATTCACGTATTTCATAGTTCAGTCACATGGAAACAACCAAAGATGCAATGCATTTAACAGACGCAGCAAATTTCGGACAAAAAAAACACTCATTTTAGTTATTTATTTACAGCAACACAAGTCTGTGTAAACTAAAATAGGAAAAGTAGTTGGACAAAAGCTAGAAGGTCAAATAATTTTTAATTAAGGTGGTTTCAGCTAAGTCAGGAAAATTAATGTCTTAGTAGTAGAAAGGTGATTTTATTTGTAAGAGACACATTAGAAATTCATTTAATGGGGCTAAATATGGGCAAAGCTTCAAATAAGGGCAGTGTACATGTGTAAGTAAAGTATAAAGTATAAGGATGTCAGTGAGAGGGGAAGTCCTTATATGTTCAGAACAGAAGCCCCACCCACCAGTTGCTCAAACCTGTTGTGTCTGTGAGGGGCAGCCAATCAGAAGAAAGCTGGCTTAAAATAAAGCTAATATTTTAGGGTTAAGGAGCTTTGACAGCTTGTTTCAGATATTCAACATAATGATATAAATAAGGATCATTTTAAACTATGAGTAGATATGGAGCTGGAAATGAGAGTTTAAAGGGGAATGTCAGGAGCATCCTTCCAGGATACACAGATAGGCGACATAATAGTTTCACATTAACATGACAACATTTTTCATCTTTGTTCCTCAAAATCTTAAAATGTCTGGCAGTTTGTGGTTGAAATCAGTCGCAATGAGGTATACAGTATGATGCTGCAGAGGCAAACTTGTCTGCTAACACTCAAACTGCTTGCAGCATATCTGCACCCTAATCCTCATCTGTTCCTAAACAAAACCAGCAGTGTTTGGTGCCTAAACATAACCAACAAGTGAAAATAAAAGTAAAGAATAAAGTGGGTGAAAATAAAGCTAAACAAATCTGTCTCCTGACAGGCAAACCCGTGACTCATGAAGCTGTTTCGCATTGCTTTCATGTCATCAGTGTTCGTATAACAATACGAATAACAGCAAAAATGTGAAGCACATTGTCAACATTGCCATCCTTAAAAAGAAAATCTTAATTGTACTGTGGGTCCGTGCAAGGATGCCAAATCCAGTCCTGCATGAAAGCCTGTTGTGCTGCTTGTGTTTGTCCTCTGGATGTTTATCTGCACAGGTTTGTGCAGCTTGTCAGCTTTATATAAAAACAATGTTCAAGCTTACAACACGGGCCATTAAAGACACATCACTGGGTAAATAGCTTCAAAACAGTTAAGCTGTGATATGAAATTAAGTAATTATATCTTGCACTACAGTAATGGCTTACTCATTACACAGAAATCATTTAACAATGAAAAATGCACTTATTTTTAGACTGAGTGGGGCTAATTTAACAAAAGGGGAATGGCTCAATGATAACTGTGTCCCTCTTGTTTGCTTTAACAGTAATAAAGTTCCATAAAAGCTGCAGAATACATTTGCATTTTGTGTGAGGGAAATCAGCTCCATTCACCTGCCTCTGGCCCATAATCACGGTTACGGACAGCTGCTGTGGTTTGGCGTGAAAAGCTCGGCTAGCACATTAGCAGCTTTGGTGTTTAAGAGCTGAGCAGAGAGGACCCCTGCAGTGTGGAGGGAAAAAAATTGATTAACTGCAGCTGGTGCTCCTGAATAACTGCACAATGAAAGCCTCAGAGCCTTAATAAGCAATCAGCATCGGGTCCAATTGGCGTTATTATTTTATTTCAGGAGCGTGATAACACGAGGAAGGACAAAAGGCAGGAGCTCAGGTGTATGAAAAGCTGTGCCACAGATAAAGCCGAGGGCAGTTTACCCCAGACGCCTCAGCCTCCGTTATCACTACACTCACTGAAGTTGCCTACGCTCTCAGTGTGTTTACATCATCACCCCAGCAGCTCCTCGAGTAAATGACTCAACTGTTGCCATGGGATTCCTGCGTGGAAACGAGGTCGAGTGGGCGGCGGCCTGTTAGAGTGATCTATAGCTGATGAGGCTAATGTGAGGCAGAGGAACAGATGCTGGAAATGAAGGTGAGAAAATGAAGAAAAAGAGAGAGCAGATGCTTCTGTAGATCATCACTCCTCTGTTCCCCTCAGGCAGACACAAACCATGTCACCCTTCATCCACAGTGCTGTGGAGACCATCGTGTGCCATCAGCACAGCTCTAATCCATCATAAAAGTAGACAAAACATAACTTGAGCAAACACAAAACAGTTCATTATAACAGAACATGCAACTTTTTTAGCTCAAAAAAGCTTTAATCCAAAACGTGCCTCTTTAATGTGGAGTATTTCAAAATAAAACACTTCCTGGTGCTGCTGCTGTGCATAGGGAGGAATGTGCATGCTTCCCAGCTGACACACAACATCCTTGTTCCACCTGTAATGAACAAATAACAGGATTACGTCCTGCGACAGCATCCTGCTGCTGTATGTGGATATCAGCAATGTGATATATATGTGGATAAATAGCATCAAATTTGCATTTCAACAGGATTTTTTACATTATAATATTGTTTTATTGAAAAACCAATCAGCAACATCTGTCACAGTCAGCAAAAAACAGGTCACATGTGTATAATATTACATTTTTTGCAGTTTTTCTTTTAAGTTGGGACTATTTTCAGCTGTGGATTAATACAGCTGTGGTACTCTGCTGTGTACCTGGAGAGAAACTGTGCATCTCTCGGTGTTTTAAACAGTTTTTGCATAAAGCAGAGCCCTCCATCAGCCTTGTAATTGGATTTGCTGAAGGTGAGAAAAGAAACTAAATATAGCCAGACATGAAAACGCACGCAGGTGAAAATTTCCTGCTCTTTGTGTCCTCTTCACCCCTGCCCCTCGTCTCACACCACCGTCAGCGAGGCAGCGACAGTGACACCTGAGCTCCGAGGGTTTGACTTCCCATTAAAGTTTAACAGACATAGATAGGAGTGGTGGTAACAAGGCAACAGGTACAGTGGGAGGAGGCAGCACGGCTGCTTGTCTGACCACACCTTCAAACAGTGTTAATCTGTTGATTCCACGTGGATCAAATGGTCAGGCGGACTTTACTTATGAACGCCGAGGAGCCTTATGGAATCACACAGGAGCCAGTTATCCCACCAGACTGCATGGAGATGATCCTTGCTGACTGGCAGGTGACACAGCAATTTCTCCACCTTTCTACCCACTGATTCAGGGTATTTGTTTCATGTTCCACAAGCACATTTTATCCAGAATAAAGGAAAATCACCAGAACTGTAATTAAAAACAATTTTAACCACTTTAATTAGACTGAAATGGTTTCAGACAACAAGAAAATGTGGAGATTTGTTGGGAATGCAAACTCATTGCTTTCATTATACGATCATACAACTGGAGTCCCTCCTGTTCCTGTTCTTAAGTTCAAGATTAAAGAACTATTCCCAGTACACCAACTTGCAAGACAAACAGTGTGATATTTGTGTAAATATTGCAGGGATTACCGTCTCAGTTTGCATTAGGTCAAGCAAGACACAAAGTGCAGCTCAGCCATAAGCCCGACAGAGTTCAATGCCAGCCTACATCCACCGATGGCTGCAGATCTTCAAGCCATTCCAGATCCTTCTTTCCATTCTGCATTTCTCTCCACATCTGCAGTTTACATGAACGTGCAGGGAAGGGTGGGGAGGTCGCAGAACACGAGCTGCACGGCCTGAAGCTCAGCCACAGTCCGAGCGGCTCCACTGATCTCAGCGTCAGCACACATCAGCTGATGGCTCAGCTAATACTGTTTTACAAAATTTCATACAAGACGTGTTATTTAAGATACGTCATGTGGACACAAGCATTTAGCCACACTTTAATCTTTGAATTTAGGTGTTTTCATTCTGCCTCTCCAAAGTTCTAACCAGCATCTACTAATTGTCCCACACTGAGGTTAAAACCAGAAGCAATCGTGCTTTTGAGGTTGTGGTGCCCAAACTTCAGGTTGGCTGATTCTGCTTTCCCTTAATCTTTTCCCTTTATTTTGGGCCGCAGTCTTCACCTAAATTATTTGCACGCATGGAAGTGTGTATGTTGGGATTAATATCTGACCGTATGGTTGATTATGTGTTGGAACATTTATACTAATCTTTAATGTGTGGCTTTAATTCAAACTGTGAGACGATGTCAACAGCTGTTCATCTGCGGTGACCAGATTCGACCATGATGTCGCAGATAGCTGGGAACGCGCAGATACTCTTTAAATACTGTCGTTTTAACTGAAATCTATTTTGAATGAGTAAATAAAATCATGGCCGCTGTGTCTCTCATATGAGGCCAAAACCCTCTCCCTGCAGGGAGGGGAAAAATCTCTCTGACAGCAGGGCGAGGTGCAAAAACCTCTCCCCATTAGACACAGAAATGAATGAATGAGTCTGGCTCTTTCTGGGAGAGCCGGCTACACAAGATAATGTGTAAATAATGAGGAGGGTTTCTCTACTCCATCAGCCCGACTGGTCTTTTGAGATGGTCGGCTCTGAGGTCCATTGTTTGATGTGAGCACGGCTGAGAGGGAATGTGCTTGACAACAGAGGAGAGCTCAAACAGAGCCGAGGTTCCAGACAGATCCACACAGATTTGTTTACATTTCTGTGCCGAATAAAGCATGTCAAATTAGCTACTGGCAGTTTTTCGGTTTTCTTCTGCAATGCACCCAAATGTATACAGACAGCCTTTGCTGGATTAGGCTGATACTGATGAAATATAAAATAATTTGAATATTCTGAGGCAAATTCTGGGGTTAAACAGCGTGAATGAATACTGTCTGCGTGTTCAGCTCATGGATGTTTGTAGAGAGTTAGTTAGTCAGTTATGTTACCTTCAGCCTTTCTTGAAATGTCCCTGACCCTTCCAACTTCTGAAACATTTCGCCTTTATAAAAGAAACTTGTCATCCCAGAGGGTTTTATCAAAAGCTGCTGAGGGTCTCAAAAGGTGCTGTGATGCTTATAGTACAGCAAAATTGGAGAGCAATAATCTCTCCAGTAAGAAATGATAAGATTACAGAGAAATCGAGACAAAGGAAAAGTTATACAGGCCATATCACAGTCCATCAGGCTCTGATCCTCTTTTACATAGTTACAAACTTCTGAGGTTAACTGAATGTAACATTTTCATAATGTGTGTATGATGTATAGTGCAGGACGTGAGGATTTGTGAGATTATCCTCCCGCACCTACAACACAGGAAAGAAAAACTACTTTTCAGGTGAAAGAAACAAAATTAAAGCTAAAGTTTTAGAGTGACCTGTAGAGGTCCACGAACTTGGAATCAGCTTCAAAGCACTTAAAAATGTTAATCTCTTTTTCTGTCTTCAATCAGACTTAAAGTAACATTTGGAACTAAAATATGTTTGATTTTGAACATTGAATGGTGAGCATCTTGCAAAAGCTCTCTATATGAGATTCATACTATTAGTTTCTCTGCTACTGTCTTATTTATGTGTTAGGATCCTTGGGATAATTTTAACTAGTATGATGATGTGTGTTGGGAATTATATGTGTCTTTGGTGCACATCATCTGATGTTTGGGCAGCTATTCATATGCTTTGAGTATCTTTTCCACAAATAATTATTTTATATATTCACCAGTTGGGCCCAGGCCCTCATTTTAGGGTTGACAGTGTTTTAGTAGGTAAAGGTGAAAAGCTCGGACATGAATTGAGCTGTGGTTTGGGGAAGGCCTCGAAGGGGACTGGGCCTGGCAGATCCCCATGTACTAAACAGAAGTTAAGAAGGGGAGGAAGGGTGGGGCACGTAAACGAGAATAAACAGGTTGTAGAACTGGGGGAACCTATATAGATGAGAATATGAATTTGTATTTTAACTGATTTGTGAATGAACTAAAACCGAAGGAGGGTTTGGAGGCGTGGCACCGGTGTGAATCATTCTTAATGACCACATTATCTTCTGATAGCGGCTTCTAGCAGGATAAACCGCCACGTCACAAAGATGAAATCGTCTCAAACTGGTTTCTTGAACATGACAATGAATTCACTTTGCTCAAACTATAATAATGATGTTAATCATGCTGCAGTGTTTGAAGGCCTGTGAATAAAAACTCTAAAGCCTTTTAATCTGTGACTGTGGCCTATTTATAAAACGTTCCCACGGCCTAGAAAAGCGAATTTCATCATCATGATGTCACTTCCATGTAGATTAAATTGGCTCAGTGGGAACTCGTAGCTGGGGCCGGAGGGGAAAGTGCTATTCTGCACTTACAGTGGGCTCCAAAGGGCTGAGGCAAACCTCGAAGCTACAAAACTTTTTAGGCTCGTGCTCGAAGCAAAGTGCTTCTGTCCCGGTCGTTGACTTCGAGTGCAATTTTTGATCTAAATTGCAGAAATCGAGCACCGAGGGGAACCGCTGCAGATGCAACTGACTTCTTGTCCCATTCACCTCATGCTGAGTCAATGCATCACAGGTCGTGGCACAGAGAAAAAGACAACAACCTATCTTCATGCTGCACTCTATCACAGTTCAGAAATGTTTACTTGTGGGCCCCCTCAGACCGTCCCTGATCCACATGAGCCCTCCTGTTTGCATCAGCGGGTGACAGGATGTTGACGTGATGTATTTTCTCCAGGACGCTGCTTGGCAGCTCGGCTACGCTCAGCTGCAGAGCTGTGAAAGAGACATCAGCGTGCCTCCACCTCCTGCAGCCACTTCAGCGGATTTCATCTCACAATTAGGTTCAATTACAACTGTGAAAATATTTGAGGAGCTCTGGGAGTACCCGCTCCATGGTGACGTCGTTTCCTGTTGTGTTGAGGCTCCTCTTGGTGTGGATGCCCGTCTCTGGTTTCAGCTGAGAGTGTCTAATAGTCCGCAGAGGCTGCAGGCTGTTTTTAAGAGCGGTGGAAACCGGTGTCAGCTGAGCTAATGTTTCCAGGATGAGTCAGCTGTGCCGGGTGCTCGTCATCACACAGGATAGGTGGAGTATGGTCGGAGCTGGGTGGATAACATCGGTGTCGACAGAGCTGAGGCACCCCAGCTGTTTAGGCAACATGGGTGTGTCACAGAACGCCGTTTGGGCGCTTGCACCCAGGAGTTGTGGGGAATTGGTTTCTGTGCTGCCAACTGAAATTATGTGAAAACCCATCCTGTTGTTTCTGATGCTTTTAGGACCCTTCAGTTCTTTTGAAAACACTTTTCCAACATGACGAGAAAGACAGCCCGCACAGAGCCCCGACATCAACCTCATCAAACCTCTTTGGACTGACTGGAACACCAACTGTGAGCTTTATCAGCCGACATCAGGGTTAGACCTCGCTAATGCCCCGGCGGCTGATAAGGGAGGAAAAATCCCTGCAGCATCTGGTGGAAAGACTGAAACCAGAAGAGCGGAGCGGCAGATTAACACCCGCGGTTTTTCAATAAGATATTGAACACAAATCTCTCTATGGGTTCAGGTGTGTATGCACAGATAGTCCCAGAGCCTGAGATGACGGCTTAAGCTGTCAGGTTTTGTTCAACCAACAGTGCCACCCTGAATATATTCTATCCAGTCTGATAGAAAGCATGAGAAAATCATTTTTACCTTTGCTTTTTCCATGTTTACTGGACGAATTAGGGAAGTAAATATGAAATTAAATATCCACTGAGAACTACTGGACTATTCATCAAAGATCACCCTAACTCTTATAAAAGACTTCTGACTATCTGTCTTGGTGAGGTGGACACCTTTTTCTAAATTCTCACCATCTCCCGTATCCACAGAGCCAAAAGATGTTCAGATTAGTCAAGCATCAGCATTATGGAGGGCCTCAGGGGTCCAGCCCACCCAATAAAGACACCTCAGCTACAAGTTACAGCTATTAATGCAATCTGGTAATGAATCAGAATCAGAATCAGAATGGGTTTATTGCCAGATGTTGAGGTTTACAACATTAGGAAATTGCTGCGGTGCTTCAGTGCAGACAATAAGAATTAAAGTGCTATGTAGAAAGAAAGATATGTGCATGAGATATACATGAGATATATACATGAGAATAAGAATTATGAGTGCTACGTAGAAAGATATATACATGAGTGCAGGTGGTGATCAGTGCCAAACATGAAATGATGCAGTGACACAGCGTAGGGTCATGTGTTAGTGGCGGGGACAGTCATATGGTTATTGTTCATGTGTCCAACAGCAGAGGGGAAGAAACTGTTCTTGTGGCGAGAGGTTCTGGTGCGAATGGACCGGAGCCTCCTGCCTGAGGGGAGCAGGTCAAACAGACTGTGTCCAGGGTGAGAAGGGTCAGCTGAGATCCGAGCTGCACGCCGCAGTGTCCTGGAGGTGTACAGGTCCTGCAAAGATGGGAGTCTGCAGCCAATCACCTTCTCAGCAGAGCGCACAACACGCTGCAGTCTCTGTTTGTCCCTGATAGTGGCTCCAGCGTACCACACGGTGATGGAGGAGGTGAGGATGGACTCGATGATTGCAGTGTAGAATTGCATCATCGTCCGTGTTGGCAGGTTGAATTTCTTCAGCTGCCTCAGGAAGTACATCCTCTGCTGGGCTTTCTTGATGACGGAGGTGATGGTGGGCTCCCACTTCAGGTCCTGGGTGATGGTGGTACCCAGGAAGCGGAACGAGTCCACAGAGGTGATGGGGGTGTCAGTCAGGATGATGGGGGGGAGTGGGGCTGTGTGCTTCCTGAAGTCCACAATAATCTCCACTGTCTTCTGGGCATTCAGCACCAGGTTGTTGTGGCTGCACCAAGACACCAGACGTTCAACCTCCCTCCTGTAGGCAGACTCGTCCCCGTCCGAGATGAGCCCAATGACGGTGGTGTCATCTGCGAACTTGATTAGCTTGACAGACTGGTGGGTGGAGGTGCAGCAGTTGGTGTACAGGGAGAAGAGCAGAGGAGAAAGAACACAGCCCTGAGGGGAGCCGGTGCTGATGGTCCGGGAGTCCGAGACATTCTTTCCCAGCCTCACGTGCTGCTTCCTGTCCATCAGGAAGTCAGTGATCCACCGGCAGATGGGATCAGGCACATTCATCTGGGAAAGCTTGCCTCGGAGATGGTCTGGAAGGATGGTGTTGAAGGCAGAGCTGAAGTCCACAAACAGGATCCTGGCGTAGGTTCCTGGGGAGTCCAGATGCTGCACACACCCATATTACTGAATTCAGAGCAGCTAATGTTTCTCGCAACTGTTGTCAAAACAAACCGCTGCCATGGTGTGCTGTCATCCTAAGGTGTCAAGTACTGTCACTGTGCCAGAGTCTGACCAAAACACAGAAGGGCCCTTTGGTAGCGTTCACTGACCCACCGACCACGACAATTATTGGACACAAAGAGATACTGGAATATTTTTAAATGCTAAATACTCCACAATGCACCAGCGTTACGGTTTCCACACAAAGATGAATGTGGATGTCTTCATGGCTGTCCATTAGTTATCACCACTGCAGTATTCTCCTTAACGATAAGTATCACCACTCAAAGTCTCCACATCCGCACTGGTACAGGAGAAGAAGAAGTCAAACCCTGAAGCCAGGAAATCGCAGAGTTTTTTTCCAAAGTCAAAAATGTCTCATCTTTTCAAATATGTGAATCTCTGACCTCCTGTTCGTGTCATAAAAGAAACCAACACCATGATTGTACACTCTTGTCTTCAACTAGGGTGCGGCGCCAACGTCAAAACGTGCAGGTAAAGAAATTGAGGGCTGCATAACCCTTTTCCCACACACACATTCATACAAGCACTTTTTTCTAAATCTAAATGTGTGCTCACATTCCAATGACATTTGGTATCATTAACTTTAATTTTAACAAGCGAGGTCATTGTTGTAAAGCAGTGTAAACAGAAATCAGGATCCTCATTCAGTTTTGATGCCTGAACTTAAATTCAGTTTCATTTGTATTGCACGAAATCACAACAAAAGTCACCAAGAGGCACTTTATTTTGAAAGGTAAAGACCCTACAACGATACAGAGAACAGCCCGACAATCGGACCTCCTCCTATGATCAAGCATTTGGCAACAGTGGGAAGGAAAAACTCCCTTTTAAGAGGTAGATCCCTCCTCAAGGAGGTGCAGCCATCTGCTGTAACTGGTTGAGGGATTAATAATGACTAATAATTAAAAGAAATGTATGAACATTTAGAGGGTGAAAAGAAACAGCAAAGAGACAAGACATGTCATCACTGCCTCACCCTGCGTGTCCTTACGCCCTCGCCGCACTCTACTGCTGAAGGACAGCTTGTGCATTTCTGTGAGGCTCCGACAGATGTGACACAACAGCAGTATCCGACGTTCTGGGAATGAGAACTGCTATGAATAAAGAAAACACCACAGCAGCAGTGTCATCTGCAGTCTTCTCCTATCTGTCACCTCTCAGATATCTAATAAATATCCAAATGAAAACAGCAACTGTTCTCAGTCAAACCTCCCTGAAGGTAAAAAAGATGTAAAACCTCCTCCCTGCTAAGCTATTCGAATAACTAAGCTGGCATCTAAGCAGCATGCTGGTTGATTTCCAAACTTTGTAAATAAGAAAAACAATTTTCTAAATGCCAGCTTGTGTTCAGCAGCAGAAGGAGCAGAGCTGAGGAGGTTGGGCATCTGTTTGTCGGCTCCTCGGTGGCTCAGCAACAACCCAGAGCAGCGTCTCCATCAACACACTCCAGTGATTTCAATAACGCTCCACTGGCAATGACATCTCCCCAAGTAACTCCGTCAAATTCACCCAAGTACCTGGCGTCTCAGAGGAGCATTGACAGACAGGACCAGAGAACGTGTCTGTGGTTCTTTTTTTTAACTCATATTTGAACCTAAAATCTTCACTTTTTTTTAAAATCGCAAGTAATTAAAACTGATACACGATCCAGTTCTGTGAGCTGGAGGAGAATATCTAATCAGCCGTCGTGTCAGACGAGGCTATTTTTGTCAACAGTCCCACCATATCATCTTCTCTCTCTCTATGCTAATTACCTTCAGGGCAGAACTGTCAAAGCAACATTTCAGAAGGTGCTGCGCTTTCACAAACTAAAGTTTAGGCTAGAGGACTGAGGGGCTGCAAAGGATGTCAAACTAACAAGATGGTGAAGACAGAAAGAGACGGGGCAGGCATGGAAATGAGCATGAGAGGCAAGCAGAGGAAAAATACAGTCAAGGTAAGGAAAACCAGGAGGGCTGGGAATGCTTCTGTATCCTGACGTTAACCACCTCTTTATTAATAAAGGTTTAGTTGTGTTGAAGTCAAAGCAAATTTTTCTAAAACTTTAATAATAAAATAATCCTGAAATAGTAATGTTTCAGTTTGAAGCATTTTTGCATTTCATGTAGAGAAATAAAGCATACTACTTAGAATACTGTCTATAAATGACAGCTGTAGCTTCCAGGTTTGAATGTGAATGCAGTTACTCAGCCCCCCCCCCCCCCAATAATTCGAAGGGCTCGATTGGTAGTTTCAGGTCACTTTGAACATGCATGCCTTTTGTAAATTTAGTTCATACGCTGTTCGTACGCTTTTTAGCCAATGAGGATGCAGTCCTCGGTTTCACAGTCAGAACCACCACCTCGCTCGTAAGGTAGTGACGGCGAGGACTTTGGTACATAGACTGTATATAAAGGATAGACTGTCTCAAATAGTTTCACCACGAACGGAGGTGGAGTCATCATGTTAGCCCAGTTAAACAGAACAGATAAAAGAACCATGAGAAAACCGCTAGCCTGGCTCACCTGAGTTTAAAAAATACAGACTCCAGCACTATCACAGTGAGTTACGACCTTACTGACCTAGATAGGCAGCAATAGCGTTAGCTGATAGCTACCCATCTCTACCGTCTTATCTGAAAAAGGTCGCGTTTGGTTTCACAAAACTCAGATGGCCCAATGATGCCAAACTCTTTAAATTGGCAGGCAATTTCAAGGTGGCTACATCCATCTTTTATATAGAGCTGGTATATGGTAGCATCACAGTAAGATAACAGAATCACCCAAACACGCTCCCTGAGCCCCTGAGTTTAAAAATATATATATTAGATAACCACTTTTCCTTAACTAGGTTTTCATCCAAATGTAGATCAATTTTAACTGAATTTTCAGAAAGCTGAAAAAAATAAATGTACATTAGGTTAAAGGTGCTGACAAACCCAGCTGTAAGACAAACCTCACTCCCAAAACAAAACAAAACAAAAAAAATCTGTGCATTTCCCTTTAACTGTGTTCTGTTCCCTCTGCAGTGTCACAGCTGCTACTGTGTCTCACAAATTTGTAAGCACTGTGAAGGTAGCAAAACGGGTCAGTTTCCAACTATTTGTAGGAAGCCCTCATTAATAGACTTTCATCATGATCAGTGAGGAAGACTTGGACAGGTACATGAGCCCACACACACAGATTTTTACGTATATGCACACACACACACAAATGAGCCCACACATGAGTGTGCACTGGTAGACAGAAATACCTCTAATGATGCTCATAACAAACCTCTCCGAGTGCCAACACCTCAGAGGAGCCTGGAGAGATGCAGCGCTTCACGCTGTAAACATAATGCCACCCATGTCCGTTCCTCTTTACGCCTTCAGCTCGTAGCTACCATCAGCGCTAACCTTAATTATTTCATTTTGCTTTCAGGTCAGCATATTTCCACTGTACACACTCTGCAAAGCAGCCTGAAAACTTAATTCTGTTCAAATTAAGGGCGATCAATTATCAAATCCAGAGGATGATACAGCTCCGTGTTTGACAAATGGGCTCATTAACTTTCAACTGGATGATCTGGCATGTGAATGGGATGGGAGGGAGGCATTAGCATAATTTATGTTCAGCTCTATGGAGACATTTGTACAAACCCAACATACACATGCAAGATAGGAACGCTCTATTTGCACAAACAACAAAACACAAACTGTAAAACACGTTTTAGAAAGTGGCCAATAAAACACGGAAGTGTACACAGCTGGATTTAGCAGCCACGAGGAATCCTGCAGCCGCTTACAGACACATGGAAGTCCAAATAGACAAATAATCAATTGTTGGGGCTTCACTGAGCTCCTCGCAAGTTTCCCAGACATTGCAAAATAGATCTGACAAGATTCTGTATATTAAGAAATGCAAAACAAGAAGCAAGCCTTTCACTGGCTGATGGCAAAAACATGAACAGAGCACAAAAATTCCAAAACAACTCACAGAGCAAAGGTTTCAATTAAGAAAATTGCCTTAATGCAGCTGTTTTGCTGATTTCGGCGCTAGATAAAATTCTGGAGAACAGACCAACTGTTTGAGGAGAAATGAAACAAAGATGATGGCGGGATGAAGAAATGATACAAAAGCAACAAAAAATAATTATTGAAAATGAAAAAGGACAGCAACGTAAAGACACAGAAAAAACAAAGGTATTCAAGGACACGTGATCCACCGGTTTATTTGCAGGAACAATGTGCTGTATATCTATATATTTATATCTTATACCTGCATCTACCTGCAACAAGTGCACAGATATACATGAATGGATTTTGAATGGATTTATTTCATAAATGCATTTGTTGTGTGTTGCACTGAATTACTATGCAACTATGAAACAGCCTCGTGTGTGTTAACACCACAGGGTGACAGCAGTATTTGCTGAAGCACACTTCATTACAGTCACAGCATGCTGTCTTTAACAGACTCTGCTCATGTGTTGATCATAATTATTGATAGCTTGGTATAATAAGTTGCCTCGTTTGCAGTTGCAATGTTGTCTGCGTCACTGTTTAGATTTCTCAAGGTGTGACAACAACAAAAGTGGCCAGTAGGTGTCCCTGTGGAGAAAACACCTAGGTCACATGAGCATGGCTAACTGATGTTTAGCAAGTGAAACAATCATGTTAAAACCAGATCAGTTAAAATCAGTTTTGTTTATATAATGCTGAAACAGAACAACATTAAGGTTTGTTTTGCTTGTGCAATACTTGTCCGTAAAATAGCATTATCAAAGTATGATGACAGCAAGAGTGGCCAGTAGGTGTCACTGTGGAGACGACTGTCAGATTGTTTTAAAACCTCGATAAAATTCATTTCAGATTTTCACAAAGCTGCTGAGGCACTAACAAGTGATGTAACAGCATGAGGCGGGAACAGGGTGTGTTTCTATTTTATATTCTGTTTTATTTTATTGTAACTTCCCCTCATTCAGTTTATAATGGTTTGATCCACTCGTATATCGATTGCTCTGATTTGGTTTGGTCAGTTTTGAAGTATGGAGGCTTGTTTCTCCCACTTGGGAAGAATGTTTTTTTACCATCAACAGGTGGAAATTTCAGGTTAGAGATCTCAAAAAGTTGACCTGGCGATGATTCAATTATGGTTCAAGCTTTACAGTGTTAAATAGAAATTTTGAGATAATAGCCCAAAATTTTTGACTTATGGAAGGCAGAAGATTTTTTTTTGGTTTCGGCTTTTTAAGTAGTATTTTTTGATTTGCAGGCTTATTTGTTTCTTAGAAATATCCCGTTTTTGAATTGCTCTGTACCTGCAGTAACATTACACCTGAACCTGTGTTGCAACCTCATAAATATTTTGATTGTGGCTTTGTCTGCAATCGTTAATATAAAAGATCTAGTTTCACACTGATGACAGTGCAGAGATCTAAAACAGACGGGAGTATCAGAGGACAGCACATAGATGAAGGGAGAAGAAAATGACTCGCTTCTTTGATGAATCTCAGCGTCAGGCTGTTCAGCTTCTTGCTCCGACAGATCAAACCGTGTCACGGGCAGCAGCAGAGGTCTGCGAACCCGTCAGCATCACCACGGGGCGGCACATCGCGCCATCCTCCCTCCTGCCGTCGAATAAAACCTAACAAGCGTGGCCGGGTACTTTCTCAGGTTTCATCAAAGGGAGAACAACAAAGCACAGACATCAACAGCGTGCATGCAGTCCACAGAGAACAACAAGAATCACTGGTCACACAGGTTCACCCATCAATCACAAACTCACTATTGTGTCCTGCAGCTCAGAATATGTCAGGGAAAATAACAATGCATGAAATGAATAACCAAAACAATAAAGGCATTAAGGGCATGCCTGTTTTTTATTTTGGGGTTTTTTTGTGCTGTGAAAGAAACATATAATTTACCTGGGCTGACGGGAGGTGATGGTTTGGGGACAAAAAAATAAATAAAATGGAACAAATACAAACAGCAGTTTCTGAGGTTTGGTGACCTGAAGCCTGAACATTACACAGTGACCAAAGGAAACAATTTCCCTGCCTGTCGATGAAGATTACGAATCCATTTTTCCACAAGTCTTTAATAGATTTTTTGCAGTTTTTAGTCTTATCTCGCCGTGACATTCTTCAGCCTCCTCTGCAACGCCTCAACTGAATATATTTCTTTTTCTGAATACTATAGGGACAAATGTTTTTACAGAGTGACCCCACAAGGCAAATAACCAGTCGGATTCATTTATCACCGACACAAAAATGTGAATGAGTAGATGAGTTAAAAATACTCTGCAGAAGAAGTGACGGCGCCAAAAGAGGATTAAGCCCATCGCCTTCCTGCCATAACCTCGCTGTGCTCACAGAGAGTCACACATTTTCATTCAGGCACACAGTTTACGCAGCATTACGCAGGATTAATGGTGCAGACTGACTGTTTTAGAGATGATTTTAACTGTGTCTGAACCTCTCTTGACCTATATCCTTAACTGGAGCAATGCAGCAATGTCATCCTGGAGGGAGATGCTTCATTAGTTCGAAGATGCCAGTGTGCCTGTTTCCTGTGGTTTTTTTGGAAGCTGCAAATACCACTCTAATGCTGAAGACAAGCAGAAAGGAAAAAGATAAACTACATATTCCATACATAAGCTTAAATTGCACTACAAAGCAGATACATACTTAAATAAAATGCAAAGATATATGAATAATACATACAAAACACATTAGCCAAGCTTGTGAGAGGCTCACTGTATTGTGAAGTAAGTCTATAGACACAAAATTGACAAATAAACATGTTAGAAGTGAATTAATACTAATAAATAATACATGGTATGAGCTTAATCTTTCTCGTGGTTACTTATGTTGCACCTTACTGAACTGTAAAGGATGAAAAATTAAATTCAAATGCTTTACGGGGTAAAATATGCATTCATATCCAGACTGAGTACAAACACAAATGAGCGTGCTATGTGTAAACAAAGTCTGGGATCAGATTTCCAGTAAAATGTTAACATAGAGAGACAAAAAGGCACTTTCACTTCTGTTTACATGAGGCGGGAAAGACTGAGTTTAGGATTATAGACTCTGCATAAAAGATGGAAGCAGAGAAGTCATTGTGGCAGGGGCTTAAACCTGCATTTTTTTCTGATGGCCAGCAGGGGGAGAAAACAGCTCTCCACTCCCTACTGCCTGAATAAACCCAAAGCAGACACATTGGAGTTTAATCTGGGTTACTGATGGCTTTCTTAGGCAAAAGTTAAGGTCAAATTTGGCCCAAAGAAACCACAAACATGGGCCAAACAATTATTTTGTGGGAAAACCTTCCAGTTGACGTCTCAGTCGCTTCAAGTCCCACTGCGTACAAAATGTTTGCTTTATAAATGATGGTCACTACTGCAGCTAAACGAAGATTAAAGCAGAGAATGCAAGCCTACCGTGTAACTAACAGTACCCCCAGTTTCACAGTGACATCCAGCCCTGCTCATGACACCAAGAAAAGCTTGTAGCCTCAAAGTAGCAGTTTTCACTTACTCAGAACCAAACATCTTTTCTAATTGGAGGTAGCTTATCTGTCATTTGTTGTGTCTGCACTGCAGGAACTGGGGCCTGTTGTAGTTCTTACAAATCTGTATTCGGGGTGTTAAGCAGCTCCTGCTATTGAGTAGGTCATAATAGCGTCTTGGAGTGACGCGGGTAAACTGTGATTGTTCAAACACACTTGACGCAGCACAAGCAAAAAGCCACCTTCAAAAAATATTAGTGTAAGATTAAGCAAGAGCTCTTTACGTTACGTTATTGAGCCTCTATGCAGCAGAGTAAATACACAACACAATGCAAAAATCTTTGCTAGCTATTCTCCTCAACTTGCTAAACATTCACAACGAAGAGAGAATTATAGCGCTGACTGCATTTCTCCACCAAGGATGAAAAGTCCCTCCATGCATCCACAAAGACATCTGAATCCAAATCAGCCTGCGATATTTTCATGTCAAGAAAATGTCTCCCAATTTCTACATCATTTCAGTGTAATATTTGTCAAAATGGGATTAGAAATGTCCAGATTTTTTTAGCATTTAAACAAGAAAGCTAAACAAAAAACAAGCAGGAGCGACATGATAAATGTAGATAAATAAATAGATATGTGACAGTTGACCAGAACTGAGCAGCGTAATCTTCATCAACAGACAAAAAACAAACAAACAGATAAATACAACCAATGAAATGAATTACCAACCTCTCGCTGGCTATGATTGCGCTTCAGATTTCTTATGCAGCATTCCATTTGAAGTCGGAATTGGAATTTCCAAAGTTGGAGCTGCCCAACTAACCCTGATTTAACAAGCCCATGTGGCGGCAGATAAAACTGAGAAACTAAATAAGCCGTAAGCAGCGCACTGACCAGGCTCTATCCATGAACGTGCTGCAAAAAAACAAGCACTGCTCTGTATTTCTGGCGATGCATTGATGGCTCTACCTTACTAATTAGCAAAAAAAAAAAAAAAATGCAACTTTACTACTGGAGTGCACTGACCTTGGGAGTGACATCACTCCCAGCTCCATTGGAACGCAGTATTATCAGCAATGCCAATGCAAACAGAAAACAAAGCTTTGAATTATTTATTACCTCTGCAGTTTGTACTCACCCCCAGCTGGTCCCCAGAACTTCTAAAACCAGCGTAACTGCTGTTGTATATTGATTGTTGAATACTGAATTGTTTCAAATGGAGTTAAACTGAATATTAAAGGATCTGGAAAGCAGTATTGGTCATACTTTCCCTTCCTAACTGTCTTTTTACTTTCTCTTAGTTAGTTTCGGAAGCTCATACCTGGTTACGAATGCTAACAAGATGTTATTTAGACCCTCAAGCAGCATGTGAAAAAAGCTGGCCTCAAATCTGCAATTTCACAGCTGAAGAATGTAAAAAAATGACTTGTCAACATTAGTGCACGTTTAGGGGATTTTAGAAGCACTAATTGTGAAATGATAATTATGAAGCGGACAAATTGTCCGTGTAGTTTATGGTCACTGAGGTCAGCAGCAGCTGATGTCTGCAGCCGTCAACACAAACCGGGTGATGCAGGCTGCCAAGGTCAAGGAGAAGATCTCAGCAATTACCTGTGTGGCCAGCCGTCGGGCAGCGTGTTGAGTCTCTACCCTCTAAATATGACTAATTGCCCCTGCTGTTCTGCTTCTTATGATACAGGTTAGAACTCATTACCAGGATGTTCCGCCTCACTGGGCTCTAGAGAAGAAGAAGAAGGGGAAATAAACAAGCAACTAACCTACCACACAGGCCTTTTTGTGTCTGTAATACTTACCAATAATTGTTTGGTTTTATTTGGTGAAGTGCATTAAAGCTTTTGTCCCCTCAGGCCCAAGTAGGGCATAATTCCCGTAATTTTTTCGTAATGGGAAAATGTCCTCCGGGGATTTCTGATACCTCTACCAAGCTCACTTTGCTTGGCATTAGCTGCAGTAATACCTTTTTCATTGATTTGTATCAGCGCCTCTGCCTGCACTCTGCGTGTAGCCGAGTAAGATGCTGCATAAAAACGTTTTAGCCTCCAAAAGTAAATTGAGGATGCTCATAACAATTTGCCTTAAACTGGCTGCAGCTTAGTGCAGTTTTTCAAGGCACGTAGCACTTGGTCCCAGAATCTAGGGGAACTTTTTGTAAGTTTATAGGGATTTAAGTTTTTCTTCATGAAATCATTTATGATCAGGTGGTTTGGGGCAGATTTCAGATCTCTGGTGTCTTCTGTCACTTTAGGGAACCTCAGACTCACTGCATGATGCTAAGCTGGGGATTCTGGTTTTAGACAACTTTCAGGCTCTACTGGTTTTGGACTGAATAAGGAGCTGGGTTGAAGACTGATTTTGAGGTTAATCTCGGTCATCATTGGTGGCTGGTTTGGACCTGTTTTGGCTTTGGTTAATTTTGGACTTGGTTTTAGAAGGTCTCTTCACGTAACCCTGTAATATTCAGATCTGGTTTCTGTGGGGAAAAACTCATCTGCTGGGGGACTGTATATTTTGGTACTCTGCACTGCTAGAGAAGAAATTTAGGATGATGAGACAAATGTATTACTGTATAATCTGAAGTACTAATCTACAGTAAAAGTTTTGCATGCCATGAAACCTTGTCTGCATGCCATCACTGTCAGTTAGTGCTGTCAGCCAAGCAAAACAAACAGGTTTTACAGTACTTACATCACCTCAGCAGTGCATACCATAATGCTTTATAATAAACCTGGTGGAGCTGCAGTTAACAACAGGCTACAAATCACTCCATGTCCTTATTAGACAGGTCCTGTTTGCATATACGACAGTGTTTCTGTTGTAAGGTTATGTAATAATTTTAATGGGTTAAACAACACGTCAGAACACAAGACAAACTGCCAAGGGTGCAGTATTGACATATGACATTTATTTTCAGTTCAGCTATGGGTGTGGTGGGAAAACAGAAGCAGAGACAAAGTCTTCACAACACCTATTTACAGAAAAGCTTTAGCTACACCTATCTTAACTGGAATTTAAATATGATTCCTTCCTCTCTAGGCTTGGCCCAAAGGCTTAAAGAGGCTACGACACCCGTGTCCTCCTACATGGATCAAATAGCACTTTACACTTGATTGAGGAAGCATATTGAGCATGTTTTCAAACAATGAAAGGTAAAATGAGCTATATACTTTCAACAAGACTCAATCTTGACTGAGAGCTTAACAAACTCCAGAGTTATCTGCAGCATCAGGCCTGGCAGGAAGAAAACAGATGCACTGATAACAAATAAATCACATAAACCTAAACACATTAATCCTAAGTATTTTCACATTTGCGTACTATCTGATGCAAATTTGTGCAGTCAGGATTTACTATGGATTAATCACTTCTGCATTCTTCCACTGGGTTTGAATGGTGAGGCACTTCCAGGATTAAAAAAAAAAAAAAAAGCTCTTCCTGAAGCTTGACACCAAAACACTGAAAAGTAATTTAGACAATAGGGACCTACTCTGGGATTTCACCATGAATTGGATATATAGGTGAAAAAGGTGGAGTTACAAGTTATAAGCTTTTGCACAAAAAGGCCAACCTGCCCCACCTCAACAAGGACAAAAAATAGAAATGGAGCAAACACTTGAACTCTGAAAGACTCAAATGTTGTTTGAGATATTAATCAAAGACGAAACAGCAAGAAATTTTCCCAATTTCTAATGATTTCTCCCGTTCTTAACTGAAATATGCCATTTAAAAGCAATAATTAGCCAAAAAAAATTCCAATACAGTTAGTGAAAATACTGTATTTTACACACCTGTTACAGACACTTGTAAAGTAACATATACAAAAGGTTCTATAATCATGTATTAACTTAGTTACTGAGTTGTATTAGTATTGGAGTTCCTCAGGGCTCAATATTTGGTCCTCTTTTTTATTTTTATTTTTTTTTTAGCATCGATATGTTTCATTAGACCAAACTACGTAAAACAGTCCCACATTGACTACAAACCCTCGGGTTCTGTTTCCAATCTTTATGGTAAGCTAAATGACCTGTTTTTGTTTTATCAGCTGTTTTGGAACCATTATATTGTATTCAGGAACTTTTCAAGATGCCAAATCTTTCTTAACTCGTGAAAACACAGATGATGAACTCGATTTCAGGATACTGCAAGACAAAACAACATAATGCAAGACTGAAGAAAATGTAAGGTGAATTCTTGCCTTGTCTGACCAATAAAGACCAATCCAGGCACCAGAGATAAACATCAGATCAAATCATCTGTTGGTCCAGCTATCGCACCACTGGGGCAAATGGGCTGTGTGGGTAGGTAGAGCAACTTGGTGAGATTATGTGAGGCAGCACTGGTTGCCATTGTGATAATATTGTGTAGTCCGAATGACTCACTGGGAATTCCCATCTCGAATTCTTCCTACTCAGCCCATCTATCCTAGAACTTCTTTTGAAGCTCAATAGACACAGCTGCAGTTTTAAAAATATAACTGTAAAATGTTGGGATAAAATACTCAAACGATTAACATCACTGCAAACCCCACCCCAAAACTTCCTGCACTTTTATATAATATTACTACGCCCTAAGCAGGGACTTGGACCCGGTTACATCAGGGTTTTAAGATTGGTCTTTGAATGCCTCGTCAAACATAAAAAAAAACATATTTCACCAGTTTACATCCCACAGATCACCCGCTATGCCACACTAATTTGATTAAAAGGCGCCTTGAGCATCTTCATAGAGGCTGTATGTTGACTCCCCTCCAGCAGCAGGATGCCTTGAAGCTGCCCTCTGCTTTGATTTCATTGGTCAGTGGGCAGTAGCCCAGCTTCTTGGGTACCATGTCAGTTCCCCGCTCGTCTGCGTGCGGGTACGCTCCTTCCTGCTGAGCTCAATCAATCACACCCCGTTCAAGCTGCAACTGTGACCTACACTGACAGTTAATGCTTTGTGCAAATCAAACCAGCTGAGCAGCAAAAGCCCGACGCGTGAATGACTGAATACTGTACACACATACACACACACAACCGACGAATTCCTGCTTTGGCCGCTTGACCCAGAGCCAATTAAAGCGGGACGCATGCAGCTCGGTGTGGCCAATCTAACGCGCCGTTTCACGCTTACCTGCCCACTGTTTGGTTGGCGAGCTGTCTCATTCGGTTGAACTGCTTCTTCATCTTGTGTTTTTCTGCGTTACCACCGAGCGGTAGAGCCACTCTACATATCTCATTGATGGGATAAAGTCAGATGTCCGCGCTGGTCTACAGCAGGCGAGGAGGCTTTAAACATCCACGGCGTGCATCGCGGTGGGAAACACACGGGAGACAGTCGGCGCGTTAATTCCTCCTCATTTTGCTGATGAGGACTGCGCGTCTCTGTATCCGCTCCGCTCCGCCGCTCCGGAGATGCTGGACCAGTTTCTCTCTCCCCCTCTCTCTCGGCCGTGACAGCTCGACGTTTCCAACCAGTGCATCCTGGGAAATGTAGTTTACCTACATTCCTCCTACTGGAGAGCGCCATACTAGTGCTAAACCATCACATTTATAATCCTGATTCAGGAAATGTTCTTGCACTGTGAAAGGGGGACAACAGGGACTTAATTTTTGCCTATAAATAAAATCCTTCATATTAAATGAAAGTGTTCTACCTAAAACTTCTCCTCAACAGCCTTGATTGAAACAATGTTTCCCTTCATGTCATATATACACTGACCTGATACACGTGCTCCTTTTTACAAATATCCAATCAGCCAATCACATGGCAGTAAACTCAGTGCCTTGTTGAGAAGACTCGCTGAAGTTCAAACCGAGATGTTGGTGCCAGGTCTGAGTTTTCCAGAACTGGTGTTCTACTGGGATTTTCCCACGCAACCATCTCTAGGGTTTACAGAGAAACATTCAAAAGAAGGAAAATATCAGGCGAGCTAATACAACAACATGACCATCATAACCACTCATTACAATCGAATCATGTAGAAGAGCATCTCTGAACGCACAACACGTTGAACCTTGAAGCAGACAGGCTACAACAGCAGAAGACGACACCAGGTGCCACTCCTGCCAGCTAAAACCCAGAACATTTCAATTTCGTTTTAACTGTGAGTACTTTTTCATTTTTTTCAGCAGTGGTGGTTTGAGGGGAACATGTGTATAAGTAATCCTCATGAGGAAAAACTTCAGGCTTCAGTCTTTTAATGCTCATTTTTTTTCTAGCTTACGCTTTGTATCATGTTAGAGAGAGCAGTTATCACTAACATGACGATCCCAGGGATCCAGCACCAGCTCTGAACTCAGAAGCCCAACCCACCTGCTATTGAAACCTTCTGTTTGTGATGGACAGGTTAGGGGTTATAAACAATATTTAATAGAAGATCTGATAAATATTTACCTGTGTGGTTCTGATTTGGTTCTGATGGGAGGCTTAGGGAAAGGCATGACCTCAGAGATATGTGTGAGTGAAAGAAAGACGATAAGAGAGATAAAACTGTATCAGTTGTAGCAGCTCTGGGGAGCTCATTAATGTTTTAGTTTCAGCATTTGATGTGTTCAAATCAAGATAAGAGTCTTAAATAAGGATGTTGTTGAGAGTCCTGTAAGCATACATTTTCCCACTCTTTATGTGGAAATGATCTCATCTCTGCCTTTGCTGTGTGTCTGTGAACAATAATACAGCAAATGTTTTTATTTCTACAGTCACATTTTCGGTGCAAGTATCAGGAATGGACAACTTTACTAAAATTCAAGGGACAAAGATAATGTTAATGTTGGATAGTTCATTGACTGAGTGTTTTTCAAGCCTGACACACACTGATATGGGATGACAAAAATATGGCTAGGGGGACTTTACAGAGTGCAATGAGTTCCAGAGGACTGATGAATAAGTAATCCCAGAGCCAGATCCCAGGCTGCTCTAAGCACTAGACATATTTTTCTTTTTCTCTTGTGGTTCTCAAACTTTTGTCTGAGTCTGAGAAAAAATAATTTCTTGAAAATAAAAGTCATATTCATTCAGCTTAGCTTCATCTCATGGACCTGTGTCCATGTTCCACCTGTAAGTTTCTCCACACACCAAAATTAGAGATCCACTGGCTTAAAGGAAGGAGGCAAAAGGCTAGTTTTAACTTGCATCGTGCTCTAAAATAAGATCTGTTAATCAAGCAGAGTTACTTTAGCAGAGCAGTCAGAAATAAGCATAATAGGACACCCTTAAAGACATACAATGCTAAATTGGGTTCATTCTAAGGTGTAATATCAGAGCCACTTATTTCTTATCTGAACTGAATTGAACTGAATCTAATTTTTGCATCTAAAGCTGCAGTATATTGATTTCTTTTATATTTAAGGTAATAAGGATCTAGACAGCAGAGCTTTGCAGAGTGCAACTTTAGCCCTTTTACCAGGAAGGACTGAGTTGCAAGACATCGAGACTGAAACGTGCTGACAGAGGATGTCCAAAGAACCATGACAAGCATCTATAGGTTTCTTGGATTTGCCAAAGATACATATATTTCTAATGATTATTGATCATTGTGGCTACTGTTCTCGCCATTTTTAAGAAAGATAGACCTATCATTATATTTTTTTTAATTAATGAACGGTTCCTTGGGTAGCAGCTGATGTATGTCTGACTTAGATTCAAACGCTGACACTACTTTTCCAAAGTCGTTAATGTCGTCAATACACTATCCAGCACAAGCTTGACAACAATGTTGTACCAGGGGCTGAAGGAACATCTGGAGTAGAAGGAAGGTAAAGTACAAAGTGGTCCCAGCGGTAATCGGAGCATTAGGAGTTGTAACCCCAAAACTGGGAGGGCAGCTCCAGCAGATTTCAGGCACCATATCAGAGGTATTCAGAAGAGTGCAGTCTTACATATACCTCAGATGCTGTGCAGAACCTTCAAACTCCTAGAGGGTCCTACAGTACCTTAGCCCAGTTCTTCTCGATCACCAATGGTGGTGTCTCCTAACGGTACATATGCAGCACAGATGTTCTATCCCAGTCATTCGTTTGTGCCTGTCTGTGTACGCCAGAGGTGGACAACTTCAGGCCTCAAGGGTCAGTGTCCTGCAGGTTTTAGATCTCACCCTGCATCAACACACCTGAATCAAATGATTAGTTCATTACCAGGCCTCTGGAGAACTTCAAGACATGTTGAGGAGGTCATTTAGCCATTTAAATCAGCTGTGTTGGATCAAGGACACATCTAAAATCTGCAGGACACCGGCCCTTGAGACCTGGAGTTGCCCATCCCTGGTGTACGCAGTCCAATAGTCTAGAGGGCACCTTTGGACCTCCTGCAACTTTGGTCCTGTCAGCCACCTCTGGTCTCTTCCATCATTATGTCCATACTGCTCACCATTGTTCCCAGTGTGCTGTAACCTCTGGATCTCCAGCTTCAACAGTAACCATCTTCTGCTGATGTTATTGCACTGAGCTGCCAGGTCCTTCTAGCTCATTGTGGATGTTGGTTTTCTACTGATCCCACATGTGCTGCACATAACCTTTTTTTGTGTGTCAGCTGGCATAGTAGCATTCCACCAATTCCAATTTTTTCAGTCCTTCTCCATGTTTGCATTGTTCCAATAGGCAATGATATTTAAAGGTGGGCTTGAGGCGCTGTACTAAAGCTTTCCTGTATGAGTAACATTTGTGTTTAGGTTAGGAGATTGTGCCACCCTGTGGACAACCAGCAGTCATGCAGCTCAAAGAACCAGCTGCTGCAAGTTATTTTACTCATTCAGCTTATCAACCATATCTTAACAATGCATCTGCATGATAACAGTTGGTTTATTGATATAGCAATGTTTACTTTTATGAGTTGTTTTAAGATTTTATGATAAATTAATGTGAAAGCAGTGCTCTACAATTTGACTTAACATAAACAAGTTTCATTGTTGAGGCGGAGGTCAAGTTACGGCAATCATTTATGCCCTTTTAAAAATCCAGCAGAATTTTTTTCCTGATTATTTTTTTGATTACTGAGATTTCATTACTCTGTTCATCAAATCATGAGTCAGTCACTCACTTTCTGCTTCAAGGTTCCTACAAATGCCGCCCTCGTCCTGATCAGTGCACAGCTATGAGCCTGTCCTTCTCCCACAGGGATCTTTGTTCTTGAAGGTTTCTTTGGTGTTGGGTGTCGTAGAATTTTGTAACTAAAGTCTGCAACATGGAAAGAGCTGTGATCAAGCTATTTATTACTGTACGCAGGAGAGCCAACACACATCAAACTTCATAGTTCACAGTCATGCCAGCTCTACCCTTGGGATGTCTCTACCCCCCGCACACAACTCTGATTGTCTTTTAGTTACAACAGGTTTCTGTCCCATGGGCTGTGGCTGGACAGAGGACAACTCCCACTATCTTTTCATGGGAAGCTCCTGGCACTGGAGTTTCATCCTTCTGAGCAAAACAGTTAGCAGATAACATAGTGAAACATCGTTAAGCAAAGCTAAGCAGTTTTCACAAGGTCACGCTGACATATACACATACTTCATCTGAGCATGCAAAGGTTATACAAAATCATACAGTGAAGTTCTAACCACCTAACTCTACACATGAGGATAAACTAGAATTTTTCCATAAAATTGGGCCAGCTCTGCCTGGAGTTTGGTAGTTTCCTCTTAGCGCTAAGAAGTTCTCAGTATTATTTTTCTTTTCTCTTTAAATGCTGAGACCTGTTTTTAGTTCATCCAATTTTTGGGAAACATTTGTGTGCAACTTCCCCTTTCTTATAAATTTCTACTTGAAGAAATACCCTTGCTTTTTCTGCCTCATCTCTTTGAGTATTACGCAGTCCTTTTCCACTGCTCTATCTCCAAGATTAAGGCAGCATGCTTTTCCTCTAGGGCTGTTATCTGTTCTGCCTCATTGCCCAATGTCTGACTGAATTCAAAGTTCTCAGAAACATCCTGTAAAATTCACTGCTCGTGTTTAGTCTGTATAGCACCCTGTGGTTCTTTCACTGTGGTGTCACTCAGCTCAGGGTGAAGAGTTGGACCAGTTTGGAGAATGTGTGGTGTTTCTGCAGGCAGTGGGCTTCAGTGTTGGTGCCACAGGCTGTGTAGATATTTCCAGCAGTTAGTTTAAGAACTGCTGCAGACTCTTGGAGGATCACTGTATACTGTGGTCATGGAGCTGCAGCAGACTTCAGTTTTGATGCTCTTGCAGGCTGTTCCATAATTTCAGTTCTTGATTTTCAGCAGATATTAGAGCTGTGACCTAAACTGAAATGTTTGAACTCTTCACTTTCAGCAAGGATCAGGTGTTTCAAACTGTCTTTCGGGATTTGTAAAGCAAACCTTTCTTGTTCTAGTGCAGTTACCTCCACATAATTTGGATCTGAATGAAAGCACTCTTCAGATTCAGAGGCTGCACTTTTCACACCAACTCAGGAGACAGCTGATTTTACAGGGTTTTACTTTCAACTTGTTTGGACTGCACCAGTAAATTCATCACTTATAGCGAAATCTGATTTTTTTTTTAGGCATTAAAACAAGCAAACCATGGACTGAATTGTTTCTGCCTCTGTGTGTAGTTTCTTTTTTTATAGAAAAAGATTTTGATTCCTGAGGTAACAGCTGTTCTCCACTCGGTAGAAACTATTAAACAGCAGTTACAGGCCGACTGAAACAAATCAATGTTTTTAAAATTAATTTAGTCACACTGTTTATAATGCTGCCACAATATGACCCACATGTAACTTTTGGTGCCTAGGTGGCACAGAACAATAAAAATAACATTAGATCTTAAGTCGACATATCAACAGCATCTGCAAGTACGAGAGTAAGAGCAATATTACTGACCATATAAAACTGGCATAATTTTAAAATTTGTAATAAGTTCTGAGGTCTGAGGTCTACAATTGCATTTTATTACTTTACAACACCCATGACCAAAATATTGTTGTTAGTCTTTGTTTGCTTTTCCTGTTTATTTTTTTCCTCTTTTCCTTTACTTGTCCACTAAATTATCTATTCTCTTTTTCTGTGCCTCCTTAATCTTAATATCCTAAAGTCACGACCTTTATATCTCCACTGTATCTACACAATATGTGTTTATTTATCTATATAAATATTCGCACATATTTTTTATTTATCTTTATATGCCTAGATTATTCTACGTAGTGAGTATTTGGGAAGAAAGCCTACGATTAGAGCCTTTCAGCAGTTCCTCCTGCTATGACAGGGGCGCCAGTGAGTCGATGAGTTGAGTGGGCCGCAGAAGAAGACGCGCTGCCGCTGGAGTTTACTAGTTGAATGACAGCGGCGGCGTGAACTTTGCGGAGATTACGCTTTGGGAGCGGCTCGCTTTATTTCAGTGCAGCGTTTTTTACTTTTGATTTCTTCCCTTCGCTTTTGGAAAAATGAGGGACCGGACCAAAGAATTAGGAAATGTGAGTTTCAAAGTAAAGTGCTAACATTAGCTCTAGCTCCGCTAGCGTGGCTAAGTTAGCCCAGTTCACTACTTTACCCGAGTTAACCTAAGAGTCTCCAGGGACAACTTAGACGAGCAGAGGGAATCAAAAAGTGGTTAAGTGGGATTTTTTTGCAGATATTTCTCTTTATAAAAGTTGACTTTATTGATGTTTTACTTCCAACTTCCGTTTCAGTCCTTTCTCCTTAAAGGATAGGGCAGGCCGGGACAGGGCAGGGCTCATGATTCACATCCTCGGACAGCGAGAAAGCACTCACTGTTTTTCTTCTGTTTATGTTATTTAAAATCAATGTGACTTCAGACCGCAGAGGCTTCGGATGACGACGAGGAGGGCAAAGCGCTGATCAGATCTGGAGGCTCAGAGAAGGAAAATGAAACCTTTTTCAGAAAGGTGAGGCAGAAACATCACGCACTTCTCTCTGGAAAATCCCCCAAAATCAAATGATCTGCACTGTCCTCCTGTTACTCATTCACTTTGGTAGTTTGCACACACTTCTGAATTTTACATTTGTGCAAAAGAGAGACAAAAATGCACTACAGAGGCTTAAATATCACAGACTGCTGCTGATGCGTTCTTAACCTGTTTTGTCAACAAATCGTAGTCTGCTAACTCCCAGTCTCCTTGTACCCGAACTGTCACGAGTAAGGAACCAGAGTTATTCACCTAATATCACAAAATGTGACTATTCTCTGCGCTGATCTTAGGCCTCTATAGTAATGTGTTTGAATATCTTTTGGTTTTGATTTAAAATGGTTTGAAGAAACTTATCAATTTATGCATATCCACATTTTTGTCCTTGGAGTCTTATTCTTGGTATGGAAAACTCCCTCTAGAAAGTATTTTAAAGGTCCAAAAAGTGTGACTAATATTTCAGGAATGCCTTAGATATTCTCATATTTCAAGATTCAAGACGTTTACAAGCAAAACACAGTTTACAGGTTAATATAAATGCACAAAATTGCAAATGTACAATTATGAATAATTAAAGTTCGACAGTTCATCAGTGATCCAGCCTGATGGCCCGTGGATAGAAATTGGTTTGTTCTTTGTTTTTATTGGTCCAAAGCAAAAACATGGAAAATATGAGGCCTGATCCACTTGACCTTCTTGCCACTATAAATTTTTAGAAAGACGTTTATGTTTGTGACACCATTCACCAACAGGAGGAGAGAAGCTGGAGGATAAGGACCAAGGTTATCTGGGGAGAGGACACAAGGACGTAAGGGCAGGGAGCCATAGAGGCTGGACATCCAGTGTCAGGTTAAATAGATGAGGAGTCAGAGCAGTTTAAACTGTCCTGCATAAATAAGTGGGTTAACGGTGCTGTATGCAAGTGTTTTATTTTTAAAAAATCAGTAGTTGTTCAACCAGCGTGAATAGTCTAGTTATAAGGCAGATTAATTGGTTAGTGAGCCATACTGAGCCTGAAGTCAGTTTCAACTGTCATGAAGGTGGCTTTTTACTTGGCTGGATCACTATGGCAACTTAGACTGAACACATGACCTGGTCTGCAGAAGGTTATGTTCAGTGTTTTGGTTAAAAATCATCTGGAAATGTGCTTTCACTGATTGAGAATATGTTGTAAGTATGCTTATATTTTTCATGCTGAGGAAAGCTGAGCAGCAGTGTAAACAGGGTTTAATCATGGAAGCTCGCTCACTAAAGAACTTTTTTCTTTTTCCATCCATAAGTCAAAATTTGTAGCCGGCATCTTAAAATTTTGACTTTAATTTGGCCACAGACTGAAGTGGTTTCCACACCTTTGTCATCGAGCCATGGTCCATTGAATATTATGATGAATCAAGTTAAACATTTCACAGCTTTAACTTGCAGCTGTCTCATCAAAAACCTTTGTTGCTTCGGCAGGAAATAAGAGGGCAAGTAGCAGCCAGGTGTTCCTAATCAAATGCGTAGGAAAGCTGCGTCATAACTGACAAAACTGGAACCTCCTCTTAACCCTACGCCATAACCTTCCACATGTTGTGTGCTGCATCGACCCAGCATGTAGTTATATTTCTTAGGAGGTGCACGTCAGGTTACGGCGTAGGGTTAAGAGGGGATGTGGTTACGCTGCAGACTTACTACTTCTTACAGAACTGCAGAGAGTCCAGTGGAAACTTTCTTTTTTCATGTGATGGTATATTAATATATGAATTCACAAAACAAACACTTTTCTGCAGCACTGCTTCTCTAAATTATTTGCTGCACCAGTAGTGCCTTGTTTTTGTAAGTGCAGTCAGAGCCTGGAGCAGAAAGCCTGTGTGATACCCGTTATTGTCTCTGATGGGGGACTTTAGGTGTTGTTGAGCCAGCTAACACAAAGAAAGCTTACATATGTTGGCATTGCTTCATAGATATCAGAGGGAGCTGCACCCATTTTAGCTATAAGGACTGATAGAGGGAATAGGATGAGATTTGCTTGATATATGAGATAAATTGAGCTAACAAAATAGTTCTTTTGTTCCCTAAAATTCTTTCCTTGTTATCGTCAGACCCAAGAAATTCACCAGGGGCTCCAGCAGCTCAAAAGGATGGTGTCTGACCTCGAGAACAAACAGAAAACTGTGCTGGGCGAGGCGCTACCGAAGGAAGGTGCGTAATATATCGTCATATATAAGGTGTAGTGGTTCACCGAAAGTTGCAGACAGAAGCATGTTAGTAAACTGTCAGAGGAGAGGGGGCGATCAGGTTGTCCTATTCAAGGGTTTTGTTTGCTAAATTTACTGTTTTTGATCTTTTGCACAGATATGAAGAAAGAGCTCCAAACTCTTCGAGACGAGATCAAAACGCTGGCTGGTCAAATCCAGAGAAAGCTGAAGAGTGAGTATCTTTGAGCTGCAGGGGGAAAAGATTTATTATTTTGTTCAGCATGGCTTGACTTATGGCCATCTTTCCACAGGTATTGAGCCCAAGAAGGGAGAGGATGATGGGAAATACATACCCATAAATACTCGAATGCAGCGCACACAGGTAGCACCCGAGACTTTTTGTAATCAGCTAAAAACATAACGCCCCTCTCTTTCTATTTTCTCTGTAAACAGCATGCCATCGAGGTCATGTGACTGGCGTATGATCAGTTTTAATGCTCTTTATAGCCTTAAAGTGGAAATGAATGCTGTGCTGATAGTTTAGACTGCGGTTATTGATAACCATTTTAAAAGCAGCTAAATCGTAGGTGTTATCTGTAATGGCCACTCATTGTGAAAATGACAGCTGGTTTTGGGGAAATTTTGAGGGAAATTACGACTACATTTGTTTTTTCACTCTGCTTCCTTTTTCTTTCGCTCTCCTTTTGCCAGCACACTATCTTGTCCAAGGAGTTTGTGGAGCTCATGGGCCACTGTAACACCATCCAGGCTCAGTACAGGGATAGAAACGTTGAAAGAATACAGAGGCAGCTGAAAATCAGTGAGTAGCACGCAGCACCGAGGAGATATATCTGTCACCTTGTCAGATTTTTGTGGTCTGTGGTCTCACTTGGGGAAATCAGTTTTACCGATCACTTCCACACTACAGCAGGAGGTTTAAAGTCGGGTGACAACGCCATGCCGTTTTCTTCTTTCTGTCACTTTCTGTTTTAAAATGACACAACATATGTTTAAAGGGGGTGAGATGGATATTTCACACTAATGTGCAGTGTGCCTCTACTAGGGTAGCTTTGCATGATTCACATTTCAAAATAATCCTTTATTTTATTTTTTAATCTTGTACTGTACCAAAAGCAGTTTTAGCTCCTCCCCCTTTTTAAGACAACTTTCTCCTAATTGGCTGCCCCTCAAACACAGAAAGGTTGGGTGGCCAGTGGGTGGGGTTTGTGACCATATTAGAAATATCCCCTCTCTGTAACGTCATACTGAGCCAAGACTAGAAGAACACAGTCTGAAGCCTGAGCTTTTGGCTCACAGGGAGTACGTGTACATAAACTGATCACATTATTTTAAAATTTGATCATCGACCTTTAAAACTGGACATGAATTAAAGGAAAAGCACAAGTTCACTTTAAAAGAATTCCGACACCATGCTGGTGCTTGAAGCTGATTTGACCAAAGATGAGTCAAAGGTGCTCGGCTAGCAGCTCTGCACAGCTTCATGTGTGGTCACGAATGACTAGAAAGCACTGCTGTAATTTCCTGTCATATCCTGCAGTGGTGGTCGTTCCTGTTAAATGAAACCATACAGTCAAATAATGAAGTCAGTTTAGGTACAAACTAAAAAGCTCAGGCCTTGAACTGCTCTAAAATGTTGATGTATGGATTAGAGATGGACCGATCCGATATTACGTATCGGTATCGGTCCGATACGGACCTAAATTACTGGATCGGATATCGGAGAAAAATAAAAAATGTAATCCGATCCATTAAATATCACAAAAGCACCTCACAAAACTTGCAACACGCCGTAACTCACCTCAGAACGTTAGCACGTCGGAGCAGTATGCATCACGTGATAGAGCGGCTGTGGCATGCGGGACCTGTCGGTGGTCTGGATAGCATTTGGAGCTTCGCTAGCAACCCGGCATTTCATCTCCGACAAAGTTATCCCCGAGAGAAGTAAAGCAAGTGTGTAAGTCCATCTCTGAATGTTTGTAAAGCATTCCTGCGTTAAGCTTAACGAGCGACTGCCTCTCGCTCTCCGGCTGCTACTTCAATCGTGAAACTGCTTAACGATCAGCTGATCGGCTTTTCTGTCGCGAGTCCGTGTCTCTTGTTTGCTTTTGGCCCACTTTGCACCAGAAAGAGGAAACCAGCGGCTGAACAACAGCAGCACGTTTAAGCTTGATCAGCTGTTGTTAGAATGTATTTAATATTACTTTCTACACCAGGATCTTTTTCTACGTAGCTGACGCTGGTAACTGTGCAGGGGCGGATCTAGCAAAGTTTAGCCAGGGGGGCCGATAGGGCATTAACAGGGAAAAGGGGGCACAAAGACATACTTTTCTTTCTTATTCTCATTTAAAATGTCTCGCTTTTAATTATTTAATATTTATCTGAATCTTACACCCAAAGTTTTAATCTGATGTAAAATGAATAGAAGTCAATTACTGTACATAGTGACTATTAAGTCTAATATATATACCCTAGTAAGCTATAGTACTTTTTCCTTTGGGAAGGTACCATCTGTGCAGTCTGCAATTTTGTTGAAGAAAGATGTTGAATCTATTTAATATTTCTTGAAAAATAATTGATTTCTGTGCATTTTTTTTCACACTGCATCAAATTAAGGTTGATTACGTCGATTAAGCATCATGAGGTGGAGCGTGAGGGGTGGTTCCCTATTTTTTATTTATTTATTTTTGTTGTTGCTGGGAGTTGGAACCCTATTAGTTAGGTTGCTTAATATTTATGCTAAGTACTCTTTAAAATACCAGAATAGGGAGGATGGTGTAGGTTTAAGTTTATTAGATAGATCAGTATTGCTGAACTATGAAATATTTTTTTTTGCATACAGGTATAACAGAATAGCTTTAGTGTAGTTGTTGTTTTAAACTTGAGTATGAACTTATACAAAATGCAGCAAGATATTTAAAAAACAGTTTTGTTGATTAAAACACACTATATCGGATTCATATCGGTATCGGCAGATATCCAAATTTATGATATCGGTATCGGACATAAAAAAGTGGTATCGTGCCATCTCTAGTATGGATATTACAGTGACCTAAATGGGACCTCTTATCTCGAAGCTCACCCACCCTGCTCCACCCGTCAGTCAGAAGAGGGTTGGCTAAAAGGGGAATGGCTGAAACGCCTTCAAGTTTAAGATAAAGAGATTATTTTGAACTGCTAATCATGCAAAGCTACTCTAGTAGAGTGTGAATAATGCTAATGGGAGCGCTGTAATCAGCTGTAGACGAGGACAGAACAATATCTTCACCGTTCTGCGCGTTCCTCTAAACGCTCTGATTCGATTTTCTCCTGTCTTCAGCTGGCAGCAACGTGACAGATGAGCAGCTGGATGCGATGCTCGAGAGCGGGCAGACGGATGTTTTCACCCAAAATGTGAGTACGTGCGAAGTTAACAAAAAGCAAAGTGTGTTTCAACATGAGAAACCACAACACAGACTTCCCTGCAGCAGATGCAGGTGTTCTGTGGCTGCAGGTTTAGTAACTTTCACACACCTCTCTAACTGCTCAAACAGGACTACAGATATGGTAAGAATATCCTGTGCAGCCCTTAGCTGTGCTGTAGTCTAACTCAAGTAGCTCGTGCGAAGAATCCTGCAGGTTTTGTGCTGCTGTTCATAGATGACCCCCTGAAAAGTTGTGCCTGGTTCTGCTGTCCACGATTTCCCTAATAAATATGGTGTCCAGATCCTGAGTGATACTAAAGCTACGAGGCAGGCTCTGAATGAGATCGAGTCCCGGCACGATGAGATCCTGAAGCTGGAGAGCAGCATCAGAGAGCTGCACGACATGTTCCAGTACCTCGCCATGGAGGTGGAGGCTCAGGTAACGCAGCGCCAATGAAGTCGGTGGAGCTGGTTCGGGCTGCGGATGGCGTTTGATTGTGATGTTTTTGTTCACCGCAGGGCGAGATGGTGGACAGGATTGAGAACAATATCAACAAGTCTTCAGACTACGTGGAGAAAGCAAAGGGCGAACTGGAGAAAGCGGTCACGTATCAGCATAGATCACGCAAGGTACGCACAGAGAAACCCGAATGACATCATGAAAAGGACAGTTTTTTAATCAGTCGATCTAAGCGTCACTTTTACTTTCATTACACTCACAGCAACGACGAAGCCAAGTTTTCTCGCAGCTCGATTACACACACAATCTAAACAAGGATGCAAATCGATGCGAAGCCTCTTAGCTAAGAGACTGTTTTCCCACATTCACATTAAGGTGCTCGTTTCTGCAGGTTCTCACTTTTCTCTAAAATAACAACACAAAGAGTGAACTTCAGGAGGATTAGTCTGTCCAGTTAGGAAGCAGAAACGTTTATGATTTCAGCTGCTTTGGTGCAAATGAAAGCAACAGTGCGTGCTCTCTCCTTATCCCTCCTCTAGTTTTGTTTCGCTACTAGTAGCATGAGATCTCTTTCAGCTCCTCCAGGGTCTCCACAGTGTGGAGGAGAGAGCAGGAGCTGGTCAGAGCCCTACATGTACACATGTCAGAATCAGACTCAGTGAGGGTGGCATGATGACCTGAAGTCCTTTAGTGGGACCTGTGATCAGAGGCCATCATCGGCGTGAAGCTGTTGTCATCTGTGAACAGAACACAGCAGCTTCACACTGACAGAAATGAGAGTGTAGAGAGGCCTAACCAACTGTCATCAAGCATGATTGTTGGTTATTTCCATGCAGACATTACCTGATGTTAATACATTTGAAAAAAAAAGGATGAGAAATACTTATTTTCCAATTTAGAGGTCAGAGTTACACAGACTACACTCAGTGAAACTGTAAACTCTATGAAAATACGTCCTTAAGCTTGTTATTAAACAGTAATTAATTTAATGGTTATCATTAAATTTGGAAAACCAGAATGTGTTGATGAAGAGATGGAAACACGACTCACTGTTTTCCTAATATTCTCTTAGTGCCTTTTTCTATAAATATACCAGCTTTCCTAGTGTAAGCAGTTGTCCTAAAATCTCCTAAATTAAAAACTAAATCAGAAACAGCAGAGATGCATAACAATGAACGGACACTTTGTGCTGCAGAGAGTCCTATCCTCTTTTGGTTTCATGGGTACTTTACAGGGAAAACGAGGAGAGGGCTCCGATCCTCTTTGTTTTTCTTCCTCCTCCGTGCTGTTATGAGAGAATAGCTCTGCCCTGTATTCACATGAGTGACGCAAGGTGAAACTTCCTGAAACGAGTTTCCTCATTATTCTGCTTTGGAAAATGCTGCCTTGCAGAGAAATGCTGTTTGGATCGCCACTAAAACTCGATCACTGTGCTAAACGTGCAGAGGAGCGGCCTCTGTGTGCTTAACGGCAGCATGCTCCAAAGTCGGAGAGTTTGTAAATATTGACACTGGAAACTGCTCTAATGGAGGAGAACAGCAAATAAATTAAGCTTCTCAAATATTGTGGTAATCCCATCTGTCTGGTTCTATCAGACTCTCGTTAAAAAGATTAAAAATCCTAGACTGTGTGATAAGTGAAGTGCTACTTTCTTGGCCAGCAGGGGGCGACTCCTGTGAAGTGAGGATGTATGGGGAAAAAAAGCCTTTAATATATAACCTGAGCAAACACTTTCCTGATCAGTTTTTGCTCTCAGTTTGTAATTTTGCACATTAGGGTCTCATGTGTGCATTTTTAAGCCTTCATAGCTCTTAACTACACAATAAGAGATGAGAGCCAAGCACCAGGACCCTTTTTTTTCCCCTTATAATTCATTGGACAAAACTTAAAGTGCTTTTTCGGTAACTTTCTCCTTTTTGATACCAGGCACATCTTCTAGCTGTATTTCGAATGCTGGGATGCTTTAACACTCCTGAATGTTGCTTATGGTTATGAAATGGAGCGACTTTAGTGTTTACATGACACATCGCACTGATCAAACAGCTTCAGGTCAACTTTAAGCTCAGAAATGAGACCCTCTGGATAAACAAGATCCAGATTTGTCCCACCGGGGCAGATGGCCACCCCTCCCTGAGCCTGGTTCTGCTGCAGGGTTCTTCCTGTTAAAAAGGATTATTTTATTCCCACTGTCGGAAAGTGCTTGCTCAAAGGGGATGGTTTTATTATTAAATACTGATTTCTTTTTTTTTTTTAATTTTTAAAGTAAAAAGCACTTTAAGGAAACTGCCGATGTGATTTGGCGCTATGTAAATAAAATTAAATAGAAGTGACTAAATCTTGGCTTGAGGTTGAGCGCTTTGCAGGAAAACTGCTTTAATCTTGAACACATCATCCCATATAAAATCAGTGAGCATCTCCCACCTGATCCGATCACGATCAGCTGATTTTTATATACAGCAACTTTAGCTTGTTTATTGAAGCCATTCAAAAGTTGTGCAAGTTACAGGCCCTGAAAACACAATAGCTTGTCTTTGGGTGTTGACTCTTTGAATTAAATCCCCATCTGGTCAGACTTTATGGCACCAGCTAAGCTTCACAGGCTCATGATGATCAGTTGGGAAAGCTCTGGTTTTATGACGTGATTGGAAAAAGACGATGTGTGTTGCTCATGCACAAAAGAAAGAAAAGGAAACAAAAAACAAGGTTAACTTTACAAACCACGCCTTTGTTAGCTAGAAAACAAGCCTGGTATTACATGTTGGGTTAAAATGAGACCTCTCATATGCTGTAACTTATTATAACCAGCGATCTATCCCACAGAAAAAGGGGCCGCTGTACTTGTTTCTGTGTGTCGGAGACTATAAATTGGCCCCACTCTGAAACCATGATGGGGTGGGGGGGATTGATTTTTCTTTCCTGGAATGACTCTAACTTGTGTGCTTATCTCCCGCTGCAGAAAAAACTCTGGATTGGAATCTGTTTGGCCATCCTTCTCCTCATCATCATCATCGCCTTGGTCACCACCTTCTCATCCTAGCAACACCCTGTGGTGCAAGTTAGCAGAAGCACATTATGGATACCCCCAAATCCACACATTCATGCATATACATCAGCTCACAGGATGTACAGCTGAGCGGAGTCAGTGGATTTCAGTTTGATTTTTTTTTTTTTTTTTTTATTCCTCTAACCCTCCTGTCTGCCTAACGGTCCTACTCTCCACTTTTTCTGTTGTATGGAAGAGATGTGCTCTGTCGTTTAATCTCACAATCTGTGCTGCGCGCTCGATGCCGGCGCCGCACGTTTTCTGTCAGTTTCTGTTCTGCAAAAACAAACAGCGGGACTCACTGTGGACTGTTACACCAGTCGATCCTTCCCCTCCTGTGTTTAAAAAAACAACAAAAAAAAAAACAGAAAAAAAAGAGGAATTAAGTGACCTTGAGTGGGGCACAGAGCAGTATTGATCAAACACTGGCACTCGTCATACTGTACTCAGGAAAACTGTGTTGTAACGTTGATGGTTCTGGATGAATTGGAGACCTAAAGAACAATTTTATAATGTAGGCCTTTTATAGTCGGATACAGGAAATAGACTAATATAATTGTACATAACTGATGTTGCTGGTGATAAAAAATTTATGCAGATGATTTTTAAAACTTCAAAGTTTTTGTTTTCATACTGCGTACATGTAACAAGTGTAAATACAGTTTTGTTTTTTTGTGTGTGTATGTGTGTGTGAAATAACCCCTACCCTCCGCCCTTTCCTCCTCCTCTTCACATTTGCATAAGGTCTCTCAACAGTACAGGTCCAACGCTTCCCCTTTCCTGTGTCCTTCCAGTTTGCATTTTTGACTCAAAACGTTGTGCAAGCGCCTGCTTAAACAACACACACGTCTTCAGAAATGGTGCCTTCTCCTTTGCAAATGTGACGTCGTGCATTAACAAAAAGGGATGGATGTATTTTAGACTTCAACGTGTTTTTTTCTCACCCTTTTGTCCCATTATGCAGTTTTTTTGCTAAATTTTGGAGTCAGAATACACCAAGGGGACAAATGAAACCCATTTAAAAAAGAAAAAATTAACCAAAACTGAGAGGCGGCTTCTCACTGACGCCTCGTTCAGAAGCAGAAAAGTTGCTGTGAAAAAGGCTAGCAGAGGATGGAGGGGAGTGACACTGCTACTGTGTAAAGTTATGGCTGTTTCAATTTTGCATCGCTCATTTATTTTATTATACATTTGTTTTTAAAATAAAATACCGCCATGTTCCATTATCCTCAGTCTGCCTTGTATCTTTTTAAGATTAGCAAGTCTTGAACTATCAGCTGGCCCTCTAAAGGAGCCTGGAAGCACCTCGGGATCCCCAGGAAGAACTAGAAAACGTTGCTGGGGAGGACAAAGTCTGGAATACCTGCCTAACCTGCATTTTTGTGATCCGTTTAATGCACAGGGTGTACAGTGGTTTGAAATAATGAAGAACACTGTACCTCACAGGAAAATGGAAAACATCCCTGAAAGCTTTAAAGTTGGCGAGCTTGCTGAACACTCAGCTGTGGGGTGTTTCCATCCTGATTGGTGGGAGGAAAAAAAAGTCAGTGGGCAGTTTTCATTAAAATAAGTCAGGGTCTCCTCCCTTCCTGTTCTGTTAAGAGAGCAGCTGTTGCCTTTGTAGCCACGGACAAAAATGCAGGTTAACACAGACCAATTTTGGATTTTACCAAACATTTCATTTTTATGATTGAAAAAAGCTGATTTGAAACCAGACATGCGGTCAGTAATTGTGACACTGAAACTCTTTAGCTGATTTATATTTAAGAGCTGAAACTAGTGATTGAGCCAATAAACTCACCGCAAAAATGTTACCGATGAGGTCATGAATCAGGTGAGCCGAGGGCAGTTCTATTCTCTAGTTAATTTTTATTCTATTTCGACTTTGTTTTAATTCAGTTTAGTTTTCATTGGTCTTAGTGTTAAGTCTGTGAAAGTATGGAGGGCAAATATCAGAGGCAAGATTTAGGAAAACAAGTAAAAGTATTACAATAAAAACAGAAGCGCTTCATAAAAGCAGTTGATTCTCTGTTACAAATACAGAAGATGTTTCAGACCTGCCAGTTTTTCATGCTTCAGGATTTAACCTCAGCTAAGTTGGTCTGTTGGCTTCAACTGTTTTTTCTAGCTCCAACTGCATTTTTGGAGCTAGAAGTGATGATATTTGGAAGCGAAGGCATTAAGATTACATCTATAAACAAACTAATAACCTCTTGGATGACTTCTGCTACGCAGCAAACCATATTTGTCAGATACTCCATTAAGAGTTGGAGTTCGGTGAGTCGCACTAATAGAAGGTGAAGCTCAGCAGACGGTTGCAGAGCTCCAGCTCTTCTTTCTTGTGTTGGTCACAGAAATAAATCTTCATTTGGGGTAAAAAAAAAAAAAAAAAATTTCAACTAATTTTTGGTCTTTTTATTCAACTGTAATTGCCATAATTTTCAAGTAAAACAATGTGGAATTACAAGGATCAAAGGAATGCAACAAAAAGAGACAGAAATCAAAGTAAGACCATCACCATAAACTACCCCCCCGCCCCCCCACCAGATATCATCTTTGCTCAAAAGTAAATCGACAATTTACAGTCATCTCAAACTGTACCAGTAATTTTATTCACATATTTTTTTTTTTATTTTGTCCAAGTATACTTTTTTCTTTTTTTCCTTTTTTTTTTAAAACATGAACCAAAATCGATGATGTGAGAGAAAAACAAAGTTCAGGTGAAAAATGAAACATTAATTCAGTAGCACTGATGCTCGGGGTGTTTTTCCTTTCTTGTTTCATGTAAGGGGTGGATTTTTCCCCACATCATTTTTTGGATTAATTTGTTTTTTTAATAACCGAATAAGAGAAATTTAACACCCCTGCTTCAGGTGCTTCACAAGGCAATCTGAGGTTCAAAACCATTTGGCCACAGAGGCACTCTTAAATTCAGTTCTCAACATTTACTTGGCTTTTTGTGACAAGTAATTTTTTAAACTGCCTTTAGGACGTTTTGGGGGGATGAAAGCTGGATTTTGTGGTGTGACTAAAGATAATACATTTTCCAAACTGGAGACAAACATCGTCAGGTACCAGGAACCAATTCATCAACTTCAGTTGATGAACAAACGCATCACAACACCACGGTGTACTGAAAAAAAGCCGAGGGCCACGTTATTAAAGATGTGCAAAAGAGAAATGCAAGGCTGGATTTTCGAATCCGATGAACAGAAAGTGACATGGAGAAAATAAATTTTTTTAAAAATAAACAAAGAGGGGGAGAGGAGGGGCCAAACAAAAAGACGAGCTCCAGCATAGTGCAGCAAAGATCACATTGACAGATCTGTTCTCTTCCTAATAACCTGGAAGAAATAATAAAATATGCATAACTTATCAACTGACTACAGAGAAACAATAGTCAGGACAGAAAATCTCAAAACCAAACTTTCTAAAACCTTCAACTTACAATACAACCGCTCACTCGAGACTTTTAAATGTCACACAAATTACTTTTCATGGGTAACCCCAGCAGAGGGCGCCGTTAACCCTGTCTTAACAGAGCATCTGAGTGTTCCAGTCTTTTAATGATTACAGTACATTATGTGAACTAACAACTTGCACCTTTTGTCCCACCCACGCCCCACCCCCTCCGAGTCCAAGTGGTGAGTTTTATCCACGGCATGTCCACATATCTGGACGCTCGACAGCGGCGCCACCTGTTTACTGTCAGTCCAGCGTCCCTGAGCCTTCCCCCAGCGCTCAAAAGCAGAGCTGGCGTGCCCCGACTAGAAAGGGAGAGGGCCCGAGAGGCGGTGAGGTCCCTGGCTTGTGCAGCACTCAGTTTGCTCTTGTTTTTCCTCAGAGTGCAGACAAAGCAGCAACCTTGGAGATCACGTCATGCTCTCGTATCACGCTCCGCCACACCCTCGCTTCTGTTTTTTTTTTGTTTTTTTTAATTCTCCCCTTTGGCACTCCAATCATGTCTTATTGTGACGCTGTTGGCTTGAGGAGGAGCGGGTGCTTGCGGCCGGTGAGCGGGCCTGCACTGCAGCGAGTGCAGCAACACTCCGTAGCACCCTGTCTGGCGTTGACCCCTCGGTTCCCGAGCTGCTGGTCACATCCTGCGAGAGCTTCTGGGACCTCCTGCTCTCCTTGCGACTCTCTCGGTGTTGTTTCTCCTTTTTGTCACGGCTCTTTGCCCGCTCAGGGCTGCGGTCCCTCTCCCGCTCGCTGCCGGAGGAAGTGGCACGGGAGCGGGAACCTCGGTGCTCCGTGTTCTGGGAGCTGAGGGTGCGCTGGCTGCTGTTGCTGCTGCTGCGGCTTCTGCTGCTGCGTCCGCCGCAGTCGCCCTCGCCATCGCTGCTCATGCTGCTGCAGGCGCTGTGGCCCCTTGACGACGATCGCGTCTCTCCCTCGCCTTCCTTGCCCCTCGAGGACTTCCTGCTCCCTCTCTCTTTCTCCTCTGGTTTAGGCCTCTTGTACTCCACCTCTAAGGGTGGAACCAGAGAGCCAGGGCACTGTCTGGTGGAGCGTGATGTAGATCGGCTCGCCTGATTGGGTGTTGAAGGTTTGCTGCTTTTGTTATTGGTCACAGAGTTGCTCTGAGGAGAGGCTGGCACACTTTTACTTTTAGGCTTTTGGTTTTTGTCCAAAGGGGCAGTGGTGGAAGTCGCAGGAGCTTTAGGGGTGGAGTCTTTCCGAGGTGTGTGGCCTGGGGTGTCCACCCTGCCTTTCATAGCTAAAAGCTTGGCTGCTGCATTGAGTGCTGAGCACCTTTTCCCTAGAACCTCTGGCTCAGGAGGTAGCGAGGGCGTGCTGTTGGTCAGCGTTTTAGTGTCCTGTGGCGGCTGTGATCCCACAGACTTCCTGGTGATCCTAACAGAAGACGTATCGCTGCCCGACTCTCCTCCTGTGGACGCATTGGCGTTGTTTGACGCATTTCTGTCCGAGCTGCGTGCTGGTTTGGCTCCCTTCCTGTCCTTGGTGCACTTTTCCTTCTCCTGATCTTGGAGCCTGCGTTTTGCTGAGCGAGTGAGCCGGTGCTCCTTCCTGCTGTTGCTGCTGTCAGAGTCGGAGGAGGAAGAGGAAGGAGACCTGGAGCGCCTCCTTCGAGAGGCAGTGGGGGGAAGGTCCGTCTCACTACCCTCTTCTATCTTCTCCTCCTCCTCCTCGCCATGTTCCTCCTTGTCCTCCTTCCCTGCCTCTGATGTAGGATCCACTCGCCTCTTCTTGGTAGGATGTCTGTTCTCGTAGGTCCTCTTGTGGTGGGCATGGCGGGTGAGGGTGGAGGTAGAGCACCCAGACGATGGCGAAGAAGAGCAAGCAGACTCCTGGCTACTCTGGCGACTAAGTGACCTTTTCTGGATAGCAGGTTTCTGATCCTCAGTAGTTTTCTCTTCTTCCAGAGGGTTAGCTTCATCTTTCGGAATGGGGGTTGTGGTTTTTGTTTCTCGTCCCACTCCTTGGGGCCTTCCTGACTCTTTGGTCTCAGAGGAACTCTCCACCTTTCTTCTTTTAGGCTGAGACTGGCTAATGTCTGAGTTTTTGTCGTCGTCTTCCTTACTCATCGCAGCTTCAGCCTCCATTTCTGTCACCTCTTCTTGGTCGCTTTTAGAAGCTGACTCTTTCTCTGTTGATGGCTCTAAAGATGGTGCAACGAGGGGAGTGGATGAGGGAGCGGATATGGGAGCAGGTGTGGCTTCCTCGGTCTGAGATGGTGCAGGAACACTTGTGGATGAAGAAGTTTGTAGCTGAGAGGAAGTGACTGCAGAGGTTTGTGTAGTGGACACGGGTGGAGCTGTTTTGGTTGTGGATGCTGTGACTGTAGCTACTGAAGCAGGGGTGATGGTTGTGGTTGTTGACCCTAGGGAAGCAGACTTTTCTGGTGATGATGTAGCTATGGTGACAGACAGTGATGCTGATGTTGTAGCTGTTACCGGAGGTGTCTTGTCAGTCTTTTCTGCAGTTTTGGGAGGAGAAGAAGAAGTGAGGACTTTGGATGGCGCTGCAGTTGAAGGTGTTGTTACTCCTTCTGCTGGGGGTGATGAAGCTGCTGAAGCCTTCTTTGCCTCTGCAGGTGTAACAGCACTTGGGGAAGTTGTAGTTGGAGGAGGCGTGCAGACTGGACTTGATGCTGAAGGCTTTTCGGGCTCTACATGTTCCTGAACCTCTGCAGTTGGTGATGCTTGTTCGGCCGGGCTTTTGTTAGCAGTCTCAATTGTCTTTGCTTTGGCTGGAGGGGAAGGTGGAGCTGTATTACCAGAAGATGGTGCCACTGTTTTGACTGGTGGTGATGTAGAAGTCTTGTCAGACACTGTCTGGATTGAGTCTAACATACTGGTTTGTGCTGTTTTTACTGGAGCTGTCACAGTTGTAGCTGTAGCTGGAGGGGTCTGCTTGGGCGAAGGTGGAGCTGGGGAGGTCTGCTTGGGCGAAGGTGGAGCTGGGGAGGTCTGCTTGGGCGAAGGTGGAGCTGGGGAGGTTTGCTTGGGCGAAGGTGGAGCTGGGGAGGTCTGCTTGGGGGAAGGTGTAGCTACAGGGGCTTGTTTAGGCGAAGCTGTAGCTTGAAGGCTCTGCTTGGGTAAAGATGGAGCTGGGGAGGTCTGTTTGGGGGAAGGTGTAGTTGGAGGGGTCTGCTTGGGTGAAACTGTATCCAGACTCGATACAGGATGACTGGAGGGTGTGGAGGCTAGAGAGGCTTGTGGCAAGTCCTTCACAAGAGAAGTAGTTGGAGGTGATGTCATTGCAGTGGTGACTTGTGGTGTAATACTAACTGTTACAGACGCTGTGGTAGCAGCTGTTGTGAGTGTTGGGGTGGGGTCTTTAACAGCTTTGAAAGATGACGTAGTGGGTGGAGTGGAGTGTGTAATTGGTGTGGTTGTGGTGGTGGTTGCCTCCACAGCTGGTTGAACAGCAGCATCTGAAACTGTGGAAACCACAAGTGTTGGTTTAACACCTGGAGGAGGAGGTGAGACATCGCTGACAGGTGGAGACGGAGCTGTGTTGCTGACGGGGGTGGAGGTATATGTGGAAGAAGAGAGGACTGGTGCTGGTGCTGGACTTGGAGCTGGGGCTGAAGCAACCACTTGGGGAGAGGCAGTCTCAGAGATCAGTGAGGTCACCTGGGGTGCAGGTGAAGTGGGAAGTGAGACAGGTGTGGAAACTTCATCTGACTTTGTTGAGGAGGCTGGATTTGGAGGCGGGGCCAAAGCCTCAATTTTAGTGTCTGTCTGATCAGCTTTGGTCGACTGTGAAGACCGAGTCATTTCAAAAATAGCAGCAGGAGGCGGGGTCTCTGAGATCGTCAGTTCTGTCCTGGAATCACTTTTAGATAGATCAGTGTTCTGACTCTCATTAACGGTCTCTAGCGTGGTCGTTGAGTCCTTGCGGGGACGACCCCTCTTACGTTTAGGGGACAGTGGCGGGTTTCCTTCCTCAATTGCCGAGATGGGATGTGGGCATGTGGTTGATGCGTTGTCAAGTTCAGGTAGTCTTGTGGGAGTCTTAGGGGGCCGGCCCCTCTTTCTTTTCAAAGGTGGCATGAGAGAGTTCACGCTGGACTCCGCAGCAGAGGCGGAAGCAGCGTCTCTGCCTGGTGGGATGTCCGTTTTCTTGGACTGGTTCACTCCCCGTCCTCTCCCTAGATGCTGCTCTCCCATCTGGGCAGCCATACGAGATTCGGTTTCCAATCTGCGCCGCACGGGAAGATTCCTCAGCACTGGCATGTCAGGAGACAGATGAGGAGGGGAATATGGAGGATAGCCTCTGACAGGCTGAGGGTGCACAGGCGGACTTGGGGTAGCGTCTTGGTCCAGAGGGGATTTGGTAACAGTCTCTTTAGTTTTGCCGTCTTGACTCTGTGATGCGTCCTCTTTGTTCGGCTCGTCAACAAATCCAGCACCGCTGTCCTCCGCCGTTGCCTCTTCTGAAGAGCAACCACCTCCCGTCCCACTTCCTCGCCGCCGCCTCTTTCGTGGCTCTTTCTCTTCCACCACTGTGACTAGCCGGCCCGGGAGCTTCCGCAGAACTTTGGCTGATGGTGAATCTTCAACCAGTCCCCGCAGCACTTCACCGTCAGCTGACTGCCGCTTGCGAGGCGACCGTGAGCTGGTGGAGGGAGGAGACATGGCGCAGTCTTTACTGTCATCATCCTTAGTCTGATGATCCGCCGGACAGCTGGACTCCAGCGATGACTCAGACGCCCTCCTCTCCTTCTCCACCTCCTTCTCCTCCCTCCCCGTTTTGGAGATTTTACTGTCCGTCTCCCCAGCACACTGCTGTTTCCCACCAGGGGGCGAGGCTGTAGGAGGGGAAGGCACTGGGCTGGGATGGGAGCGGTTTGGTTGAGTCCTGGTTTTGGCGTTCTGGTGATCTCTGGCGGGAGATGACGCTTTCGAAGATTTGGAGGAATCTTGAACCCGGGTGGATGATGACGTTTTGTGGTGGTCTGTGCGGGATGGGATCGTAGACGCAGAACCTGTGTCTTTGGCAGCTCCTCGTCCTCTCAGACCTGAGCGGGATCTTTCAGGCACTTCTCTGGGAGTCGTGGGCTCAGGCTCAGTTTCAGGCGAGGCCCCACGGAGTCGGCCGCTAGTCCTTGTAGAGGTGGCAGTCTTGTCCTTGGGTTTACGACCACGACGGGCTGGAGCTGGATGGGCGGGTTCAGCAGAAGTTGGTGTTGACAAAAAGTCGTCCTCGTCATCATCAGATGATGTGTGGAGCTTCAGGCCCTCCTCCTTTGCCTGGTCCAGACCCTTCCTGGCAGCCTCCACCTGTTCCTAAACACACAAGAGGAGAAGATTTTCTTTAAAGTTTTATCAAGTTAAAAATGTTTGACTTAAACCGAAATCAAATATTTTCTAGTTCTCGTTCCTGCTTTTCCCTTTATTGTCTAAATTACTTTCAAGTATTAATCACTAATTATTAAGCTGAAGTTGAAAGTTGTGATTTTACCTCAGCCTGCTTCAACTCCTCTTTGCACACATCTTCTAACGAAGCTTCCAGGAAGTTCATGGCGTAGCGCTCAATGGGAGTGAGCTAAAGACAAGCAGAGGAAAAGGTGCGTTTAAACAAACTGTAATTCAAAGATTCAGCAGAGCATTAATATTTTATTATATTATACATTTTTATAGCCGATGTGTTTTTACTCACCTGCTCCACCAGTGCGGCTATTTCCTGCTCGGCTTTAGAGAGCTCCTCCACTTCCTCCTGCTCCCCGCCGTCATCAAGCGGTATGTTTTCGTTGAACTCCGCCAGTTCGGCCACCTGCTCTGCTTTGGCCTGAGAGGCCGCCACTATGTCCTCCTCATCCTCGGCACGACACAGCGCCTGAAGCAAACAGATGGAGATAATCAGGTAAATGTCCACAAGCATGATAAATGTGGCAGGAGTTAAACTTTTTCCTGACTCTTGGATTATGTCTGCGTACAAGGGGTGAAATAAAGTTCAGGTTTTAAAAATCAAATAACTTAGCCTAGTCAAATTGGTCGAATCTCCGAAGTTATTCTATTGTATTCTTTTCAAACAGTGGTCCAGGTTAGTGAATGGAATTGGAGGAGGGGAGAAATAGCAGCTACAACACCCTGACCAGATGGAGGAGTTATTATAAATTCCGTCTCCTGCAGAGTTGGAAAAGGATGAAACTATCCATAGAGTCCAGAAATGTTTTTGTACTGGTCTATAAATGGGTTTAGTCCTGCTGTAAATTTGGGCATTTTAACACCATCGCCATCCTCATATACATGTTTACATGAATATGGGGATGGCTTGCTTTCAAAGCCAGCCTCAGATGGCTTCATTTTTAAGCCCTGGGTGTCAGCAGAAATTATCTAAACTGTGGTGCGTCCCAGCACACGGCACAGTGCAAGAACATTTTTGAAAATGTGCATTATCAAGGATTTGACACGGTGGAGGAGATCAAGAGTTCAAGTACAGCCAGGGCACAAGTAGAGGAGGAACACGACAGGAGTTCTCGTGTTAGATCAAGCGACAAAACTGGGAGCCATTAGGGATGGGAATCGAGAACCAGTTATTGAAGAAAACCAGTTCAATTACGGTTCTTGCACAATCAGCTGATTTCAGTTTGTGTCAGAGGAGGAAAATAGCGAAGCAGTCTAGAGCATGGATTTGAACATTTACTTTTATTGTACAAAAGGACGAGATGAACGGTAAAGTGGAAACTTGCATACCCAGGACAGAAACAACTGCATTATGGTGCTAACACAAAAAAAACCAACAACGGTTCTTTAAAAGAATCTGCCCAGACAGCATGCTAACGCTAAGCTAGCCAAGAACGCAGAGTGAAAGTAATGTGACAAGTAGTATAACAAAGTACTTTTTCCCAGGAGTAATTAAGTCATGTACTGCATTACTTTTGAGAAAAGTGTTCTGTGTAATAATTACTTTTTTGAGCAAAGTTTGAACACTGATCACAACAAAGACGGGAAATACCTCAACAAACATTTGACCCACAGTATACAATTGATTTGCATGAATGTAATTTCTTTGTTCCTGCTTAGATGTCAAAACAGAGCCAATGAGAACCCAGTGTTGATCAAGCAAGAATTGAATCGATGAGTAATGTCAATAAAGGAATCGCTAAATTCTTGAAAAGTCCTTGAAACAGTCCAGAAGTTCATAAGAAGATCACCTTTAACAGGAGATCTTTTTTTTTTTTAAGCTTTTCATTTCAATAGGCTGAGAGCAAAAACCTGATTCAGTTTATATTGCATCTAAGACTTTCAGTAAACGTACATTTTGTTCCTGGTAATCACCAAAAGGTGGGTGGTAAATATCCAGTACACCAAGTTTCTAACCTGCTCCAGGATGGTGGTGCTCTGCTTGTTGACGGCTTCCTCCTCCTCAGCCTGGGGCACCGACAGCTCCACCGCCGCCTCCCTCTTCTCCCCCTCATTCACATCAAACAGCTCTCTGATGGTTTGCTGAGGAACAAAGTGACAGTCGGACACATTTAGCAAAGGCAGAACGGGTTATGTGTGCTTGATGAGACAGAGAAAACAAGAGGCACTTGAACTGCTTAATGTCATCAACACACTAAACTCAAAAAGACCAATTAGAAGAAACTCCATTATACTTCAAAAAAAAAAAAAAAAGAAGAAAAAAAAAAGCACAAGTAGTATTTATATAAAAGACAGTTTGAACAAATTTAATTAAAAGGGGGATGAGGTCTCGGCCTGTCATCCAGCACTGGAAAAACATCCCTTCACATGATACCAGTGACTGTATTCAATTATGCACCAAGCACCCACCCACATGTTTGAGCGCCTTTCAACTATTAATCATGCACAGATGAATCACTGAGCTTATCCAGACACAAAAGAAGAAAGAAGGAAAAAAAAAGGCTTGACTGAAGGGCATTTATTTTACAAAGAAGGCCCCGTGTAAACGTGATACCTGTTTAAAGAAGGCCGTGGTGAAGTTTCCTCCTTCGATAGCCATATCTCCCAGCATCCTCTTCTGGTTTGCCTTCTTCAAAATGTTCTCCTCCACCGTGCGCTCACTGATCAACCTGAGGAGGAACATAAAACGATTTAGTCTTTTAAAAATCACATTTCTATTTTTCACTGGGCCAATGATTATCGGGTGTATAAAACCTCCCCCTACACCCAGATGGGTTGGTGCTGACCAGGTGGTGTGAAGCGTTTAACCAGATTCTGCAGATCTTTTAAATTCAGAGACTACTGAGCTCCAATTTCCATTTTAAACTTTAGATTTTTATTCCTACTTTTTTTTTTTGTTGTTGCTTTTGCTTCTGAAATTATGCAAAGAAGGTAGGAGATGCTCATCAGTTTAAGTCAAACAAGATGAACGCTCGTATGTGTCAAACAGATGTTGACAACATTTCTTTTTTTATGTTCAATGCAGCGGCTCTGTGCTCTCAGCTTTTTGTTTCTCTTTGTGTCTTTTGTCTGTGAGTCCTCTATTGTGTATGCTTATTTATTGTATGTCTGTCTCTGTTTTATAGTATTGTGTCTGACTTTAAGCTGAGAACTACCACACGGAATTTCATTATGTGACTACATAATGACAACAAAGCATCTTAAATCTTAGCTAAGGGAGTGAGCTTTGATTTGGGAAAGTTTTTATGTGAGGATTATTTTTTTTTAGTAAAAGCAGGGAAAAAGAAAGTCACCTATAGATGTGGACGTCGCGGGTCTGGCCGATTCGGTGGCATCGGTCCTGAGCCTGAGCATCCATGGTGGGGTTCCAGTCACTGTCGTAGAACACCACAGTGTCGGCCCCGGTCAGATTGACCCCGACGCCGCCGCTGCGGGTTGACAAAATGAAGCAGAAGATGCGTCGATCTGCATTGAAGCGCTCCATGAGCGCCTGGTGGTGGCGTGCAGAAGACAAACAGAGGAAATGAGCATCACAGACAGACTACAGCTTTCTCGTTCTTGCCTGGAAGCGGAACAGGTGAAGATTACGCTATCAAAACACCATCACTGCTGACCTGTCTCTGCTCCACCCGGGTGCTGCCGTCCAGACGGAGGTAGATGTGTCCGTGGTAGTTGAGGAACTGCTCCAGCACATCCAGCATTCGAGTCATCTGAGTGAAAATCAGCACCCTGTGGCCTCCCGCCTTCAGCTTTCGCAGCAACGTGTGGAGAGTCTGAAGCTTACCTGAAAACAGGAGACAAGACACAAAATGAGCCACCAGCAAGCAAAACAAGCTGCAGGAGCATAAAATTATTTAATAATCGCACATGGAGTAAACTCTTTGAAGCAGCCTTTTATGCATAAAACACAGTGGTGGAAAGAAAAGACTAACCAAATACTATTTCAAGAAAATTTAGTGCCAATTTTGCAGTACAGTCGAGAGTTTTGCTAAAGTTGTTGCCAGTGTGCATCTGGGATCGAGTCAGTGATGAGGGATGAATGGGATCTAAGCTGTGGGTGACCCCCACCTTAGTAAATGACAGTCTTATCAAACATCCTGTCAAAGGCTTATAGGTGAGAATGGATACTTAGACAGTCCTGGATTTTCCTGCTTTGTGTCACCCCTGCAAGTCAACACCGTTTTTATTTAAACCTTAGATTTTGTGATTAGGAGTGTCTGATGTAGGTGTGGATTGCCACAAGGTGCTCCATGGTTTTCTGTAAAACAAAACAAAACAAAAAACCACACTGAGAACTCACCACAGTCGTACTGTATGAGCCTCAGGTCAGGGAACTGTGTCCTCATATAGGACTGGACGTGGTGGAGGCTGCGAGTGAGCGGCGTGACTTCAGCTGATAACATGGAGGAGAAGACTGCCTGCTTGTGGTTCAGAGATGGCGGAGGATGGCAGCAGTGCATGGAGATGGGTGGAGCTTCCACTGGAGGAATTGCAAATGTGTACCTAAACAAACAGCAAAGTTAGCTCCTTCTCCTTAGCTGAAGCTTTGTAATATCAAATAACCAAACGACTGTTAAGCTAAGTACCGGTCTATGATGTCACTCAGCAGCTCCAGCCGTCCTTCGATGCTGTGGATGGCCTCTCTTACAGCGTGACTGTGAAACCAGTAGTCGTGCTCGTTTTGCTGCTGTGCATACAGACAGCTGCTCTGGCCAGAGCGGCCCCACTCTCCCTGAGGGTTCAGGGCAGCAGGTGATGGACGACGACCGGGCAGGAAAGTCAGGAAGTCCAGAACCTCCTGACCGTACATGGGCTTTGCTCCACAGTGGAGTTCGTTGACTCGAAAGATGAAGTCCAGCCGGCTGTCGTGCTGCTGTTTCTCGGAGTCTGCAAGCCATGACTGTTGAGGTAAAGAGATACAAGTAAATGGAGGCTACAGAAATCAGGGCAGTGTTGACAGCATATTTAAGAAAAACATGCTCGTATATCAGGCTCAGTCTTGTTTAAATGTACAATGGAGAAAAAATGATTGTAATTGATTTCCTTTACCAGTTGGGGGCAGCGGAAATAAACTGGAAAAAAAAAATCTACTTTGAAGTTCACATGACAAACTTATTGTTCATTGATAAACTTGACCACCGTCTGCACCACAGGAGAGGAAAAACGCTGACACTTACACTTTATTTCAACCTGATAAACTGAGCTGATCTGTTTTCTGTTCTGGTGTTTTACTGCACTTTGTCAGCTTTTTTAATCCAGTTTTATTGAGCCTGACATTTTATTCTATAAAACCAGTTTATTGTCTACTAAACAAGGTAGGCTAAATCATTTATTGCTGTATGCCGATGGTGATGAATGAATTTCAATTATTAAAAAAAAAAAAAAAAAAAAAAATTGCCAAACTGGTAAACTGGCATCAGAGATGTATATAATTTATTGACATGCTTCAATTTAACCAATAAAATTTAAAGATCATAGATTATGGTTTTTAATGTTCCCATACCGCCTTAATCTAAACATTGTGATCCACATAAAGACTTCAAAAACACTTTTACAAGTCGGCTACTGAAGTGCAAAAACCTGTTGGAACAGTTTGGGTATGGCAGCTATGAGTATAACAAACTTATCCTGATGTAAAAGCAAAATAATGAACCTTTAATTTTCTTTGTGGAAGCTTTTCTAAAAGTCTCACGGAGCCAGTATCACAAGCCGGAACATGTCAAATCCATACCTGTGCGTAACAGTGAAACCTCTTTGATTATGTAGTTTTATTTTAGTGAGCTGAGCCCTGCTGACTGAATGCTATGATCAAACTTGTCTTTACAACTCCATCGCTCTGAGATTTGGCACATAAAGTTTGGTTTGTTTGTTGTTGTTTTTTTAAACTGATGTTTCATGCATCTTTTCAGTTTAGAAACGTCCCGGTTCATGTCTACATAGCGCTGATGCATGGTTCCAAAATAACAGGACATTAGATTGTCTCAGTACAGGGGGGCATTTATTTTAACTAGGTGAAGAAGTATTGGGTAACACCTCAAAAAAAATGATTGCAGATGCTTTAAATATCTAAAAGGTGAAGTCCAAGAGGGACAAACTGCTTACCATGTAGAAAGGCGAACGGGGAGCAGGACGAGGCACCTTCCTGGGTGGAGGGAAGGCTTTTGCACCCAGATTGGACTTTGACTTTGTGCTAACTGCTGTCTGACTGCTGCTGCTACTTTCCCGCGGTGTTGCTGAGGTCTTTGGAGCAGAAGAAGAGGCGCTCACCTGAGCTGGAGCTGCAGAAAGACAGAAGAGAAAACAGCCTCCTGTAAAAAACTCAATACGGATTTGCTTTAAAGTCAATTTCACTTTTATTTCTTCTTCTTTTGCATCTCTGTGTTATTCGATTTCAAATCCAATTATTTTCATTACTTAAAAATACCTTTTTGCATGCCTGTATGTTTCATTATACATTAAATTTTATTAACTTGCAGCAGGTTGTTAGGGAAAAGAAGAAATAAAGCTTAAAAACTGGACCCAGCTCGGTTTGTCATGCAATCTTCATTTCATCTGAATTCAATCTGAATTTCAGCTCAGTGAGAATAACAGCTCAAGCCCGTTCTCTCACCTGGCTGTTCTGTGCTCGATGGAGGAGGAGGCTGCACTACTTTGAGGACAGGGCGAGGGGGTTGGGGCTGGTTCGGGGCTGAGCTAGGGTTTCTGGGAGGAGCTATGGTGTAGTGGGCGGTAGCAGGACCAGGGGTGCGCTGGGCAATTTGCAGTGGAGCGGTGTTCCTGACGGGGGTCGTGTTGGCGTGTGGGTGCAGGGAAGGGGATGGCTGGGGAGCGACACGAGGGGAAGGGGCCACAGCCAGGGTGGGCACAGGCCCGCCCTCCTTGCCTGTTGACTGACGCACAACGATCTTCACGACCCCAGGGCTGCTCACCATGGTTGAGGACACTGGAAAACATTAAATATACAAACATGGGTTACATATATCCAGCAGGAAGTCTCATACTTAAAATAAAAGGAGGAGGGAGAAGGATTTAACACCTTGAGAGGTGGTGTTGTGTGGCAGGCGATTAGCAGGGGGGGCAGCAGAGGGATTGTTTGCAGGGTGTGTGCTGACTGTACTCTGGACAGCCACCTGTGCAGGTTGGCTGATGAGGTGATGCTGCACGCCACCGGGGACCAGGTTTATCACATTACCTGTAGAGTGACAGTGAACCAGACTGTTATAAGGACTTTAATTATTCCCTAATTATGGGACGGGATGGGATTTATGTAAATAAGAAATCAATCACAATTATGGGACAATAACAGTCATCAGTTAAATGAAGCAGACCAATGTGGATTATCTTCTGATTGAAGGATTAAAAGACTTTGGCATAACTGAATATAAAGCAGTCCAGCTGCAGTGGGATTCTGCAAAAATCCAAAAACATATAATATCTTTAATCTTTAGTCTGATTTCAAATCAGATAAAAATGAGGTCAAAGGATATCCTGGTCCCATTTAAACTATAACCACAATAGATAAATGCTATCAAACTTCCAGGGCCTGTATGGCTAAATTTAGTATATTTACATGATTGCACCCAAGTTTTCTTGTTAATTAACATGCATAGAATATTTTGACTCAGAAGTAATCCTGGCATCAAAATGTAGGTAAAAATGATAATACAACTTGTTTTGAGCAGCCCCCTATCCCAAACAGCAATATGACACTTTGAAGTTCAAACAAAACGAGGTATTACACCTTTTACTAACCATAAAATCTGATCGGTGAAAACTAGAAAACCCACAGTTAGTGGGAGACACCAACCTTGAACTGGGCGTGAGGAAGCTGCTGGAACTTGGTGGATCTGTGCTCCAGACAGAGTCAACTTGTTGCCCTGAAGCTGGAAGGTGACTGGTTTGCTTCCTTGACACGACGACACAGGCCGACCTGCCAGAGAAGCCAGCTGGGCTATACTTACTACCTCCCCAGCTTAGGAAGAAAAATAAGAGACACGTAGGTAAGAAATAATAATTCATTCACTTTACCACAAATTAATTTAATTATGAATGAATGACAGAGACCTGTACTGCATTTAGTTAATAAAAATCCCCCAAATACCTTTTGTTTTCTTACTGAATGGTCGAAAATAACAGAACACACAGACTCCTGTAACTAAAAGTAGACTAATCTCTTTCTTGTATGTTAATGGTTGATCCATTTTTAGAAGTTGCAAAGTGTGTTTGAGATTTTCTAAGCACTGCCATCTTTATTTTTCACCTGCACCTTAAGAAACAACCTGAGGCAGAGTACACACTGTGTTCCTGTGTGGTTTTTAACCAGCAATGAAAATGAGTAAACAATCATTAAATTGAAATCTAAACCGAGACGCTCAAAATATGCTTCATCTAAAGAGAGAAATGGACGAGACTTACATTTTGAACAGGAGCTCATGAAACTGTCCCCAGGCTCAGAGTTTTAATGAGATAATACTTCAACAACATCACAGCTTATCTGCTTTGAAATAAATGTACTTACAAGGCAACCTAGCTTGCATATCTGGACTAAGCAGGACCCTCTGGGGCATGACATTGCTGGGGTTTGGACTCGGCTGAGCTGGGATAGTGGCTGTGCAGGGAGCAGTGGGAGGCCGTACAGTCAGCATCGCTTTTGGAGCATTGGACCTCACTGCAGTTTGAGCGGTAGGATGAAGAGATGGGCGAGGAGGAGTGGATGCGACTGAACAGACCACTGAAATTTAACAAAAATGCATTAGAAAAAACGTGCAAAATTTATGTTTCACCTTTTTAAGGGTGTTTCATTCCTTGCTTACCCTGCTGAACTACAGGAGCGGGTGCAGGAGCTGAGGTGACTTCAGTGACTGGAGGTGGTTTGGGGGTCTGTGCTGCAGGGGGGACGGAGCAGGTAGGTTTGTTCATCAGGAGAACTGGGCGATTATCACCTTTAGGAGGCGGCTGAAACATTCTGAAAGAGGACACACATAAAATATGGGAACTACTGCACTTAGGACAATAATTATATCATGTAATAAATGTCACAGGTATGGTAACACAGGTAACGTAGAAAACCAAAATACATGTAAATTTGCAAGTATCCAAATCTGCATTTTTCTTTTCTTTCTTTTTTTCCCCCTTTACCTGTTGACTTTCATGCGGACTGGTTTGGGCCTTGGAGGAGGTTCGGGGGACTCCATGATCTCCTGGATTAGTTGGCGACTGGCCCTGTAGCGTGGCAGGAAGACATCTGCCTGGTAACGGGACACGCGGCTCTCCAAACCAACAAGGTCAAACATGGAAACGTCGCAGCGCTGAGAATGCAAAAGCAAGTTAGAATAGATTAAAAATCACGCCATCAGGCTCAACTTTCTGAACAAATGAAAGCTTTTTATTTTCAGGCTTACCTTCAAAGGAGATACCTCCAGGGCGTCATGCACCAGAGAGGCTGTGTGGAAAATAATGGGTTGCATGATGAAGGGAGACTGGATGGGTCGAGGGTCAAAAAGGTTGGGATGATTGCACACTTTGCGAAGCTGCATGAGGATGTTAATCACAGACATGAAGTGACCACTGGCCAGCGTTTCCCTGGTCCTGTAAATCAGATGGTTTAGGGTCAAATTCAATTACATTTTTTTTTTTTCCAGTTTCACCTTCTTTTGGTGACTACGTTTCAAAACACAAACTAAATTTACATTAACTTTGAATTCCTCCTGCTGAGTCAGTAACTTACGATGCCTGCGCCATGAAGTCATCGTAGAGGAATCGCTGTCTCTTGGACAGACGGCAGCGCACCACATGCTCATATTTCTTGGGCATCTGCTTCTCCACGTCAGCCTTGATCCTCCTGAGCAGGAACGGCCTCAGCACCTTGTGAAGCCTCTTAACCAGGCCTTCGTTGTACTCCTGACTGCCCTCGATCATTCCCGTCAGCGGGTTGGAGAACCACTCTTTGAACTCGCGGTGGGACTGGAAGACGTGGGGCATGAGGAAATGCATGAGGGACCAGAGCTCCATCAGGCTGTTCTGTAGAGGGGTTCCTGTCAGCAGCAGTCGCCGGTGGCTATGATCAGCACAGACACGAGGAGAGACGTAAATAAAAAAGTCGTATCATTCAAGCTTCAGGTGAGTACGAAGAGGAAAATACGAGTTTTCAGCTGCTAAAGATATCAAACATGCTTTAACTCATTTTAGCCACATGGGTGCAGCAAGCTGAGAACGCAATCTTCACCCCATAAAGAGTTTATAACATCCATCAAACAAATAACATAACCATTTATTTGGAGTCGTGTTTCTGTCTGCTGGAATAGTCTAAATCATAAAACTCTTTTTAAAACCCAAATATGCCACAGCATTAAAGCCACTGACAGGTGAAGTAAATAACACCACGTCCTGCTGGGAAATCCTGAGGTTCATGTAGAAATATTTTTGCGGTTACACCGTCGGCATGGCTACGCTCATCTCACTGGGGCTGAGTATCAATTTAGATTATAGATTATTTTTAAAAAAGCTTTTAGTGCACAATCCACGCTGAAGTGTGCATCTTGCAGCACATCTTTATTTGCTTTAAAGCTCACAAACCAACATTTTGATGCTGAACATGAGAGGCACTCTCAAACTTCTAACGGATCTTTTTTTTTTTAATATGCTGTGCAAGTATTTCTCTATTCAGCCGGTACTGTGAAACATCCTCATACTGATGATGTTGTAATCTTGATTTATCATCGGAGCGAATCGCTGCAGCCTGTATAAAGGTGTGCGTTCTCAGAGCGTGCATCTATTCATGTGCACAAGCGCCAGGCTCTTTGGAGCGCCACACAACAGTGAGAAATTACCACCAGCTGGCCCCGGCCACCAGCCAAATGATGACAATCATTTTGAAAAGAACAAACACTTTTAAATGTGAAGATATTTACACACAACTGTGGCCTGTAGATTAACAGTTCAGTGCATTTCAAATACATTCAAAGTCAAATGGTACTGAGTGACACCATGTCTTTGAAAGCATTATAGAGAAAGGAGGATGATTTTCTTCAATAAGAATCAGAAGTTGTACATACAAATATTCATGTTTGCTGTCCATGAGTCTAAATACCCCCAAAATATATCTATAAATCTTTTTTTTTTTCATTAAAATGCAAAAAAAAGATTTTTATTTATTTATTTATTTTTAAACAAAAAACTACTTTGGAATTTAGTGTAAAAAAAATCCAGAGGCCATGCCTCATCCACTGAGCCTCAGGTTTCACTCTCTGATGTGGGCCCATATACACAAACAGTCTCCACTGACCTGTTGAAGTTCAGCAGACTCTGCCAGCGCTGGGACTTGAAGTTCTTGATGTTCTGGGCCTCATCGAGGATCAGATAGCGCCAAGACTTTCGCCTGAAGGCCTGGTGATCCTGCAGCACCAGCTTGTAAGAAGTGATGCAAACGTGGAAAGCATTTGGCTTTGTCCAGCCCTAAGAAGAGAAAGTGTAACAGAGTGGCTTATTATTTTCCAGCACTCAGTTTTTCACTTTATACAGTATCTGTCAAACATGTCAACAGTTGCTGGAAATTAGGAATTCGTCAATGCAAGACAGGAATCATATCGGTGGGAAAAGTTAAACAAATCAATCCATAACTGTATAAAGTTATGGAACTGAAAATACCAGAAGACCCCAGTGTATGATGTCAGGTTTAACACTTGTTGGGAAGCTTTTAGTTCTTTATTTTAAGTTAGCATAACCAGTAGTCGCAAACTTGATTAATACAATCTTTATGTCGCTCTGGCAGGAGGTGCACAGACTCTAAATGACAACAATATGCAGTAACGTCGCTCGTGTTGCAGTTACGGGTGACGTATTGGCATTAACACAGTAACCAGTAAGCATTTTAACTTGTGCCTCGCTGTAGTCTACCCCTAAATATAGGCAAATATAAATAAATACCCCAGTCTTAGTGCTAAAAAGGAAAAGGAAGAAGTGTGAACAAGAAACTAATTGGCAAACTGCTGCAGTATCTGCACTCCTGAAATTTAAACAATCACTGAAACATTTGTGTTGTGGCTTGTATCAAAAATGAAGACAAACTGTTGAAGCTGAACTAAAGAATGTAAATAAATTAGGTGGATAAAATAAACAGTCTTAGTTTAGTTCCACGCATCATCTTAACCATTTATCAAACTTGGGGGCTTAAACCTGCTGCAGTAGAGAAAAACCTGAACAGGTCAGCAGTCTATGACAGGACATTTATGCTTACATCCTCATCTACGACCAATTTAGAATCAACAATTAGCATGTCTGTCTTTGGATTTTAGGAGGACCATGTTACTAATGGTCCCACCCTGGATTATTTTACTAATTAAAACCACTCCAGTAAATTTAGATTATTTGACATTTTAATTTATTACATTTTGGTTTTTAAAGTTAGGAATCCCTGAATCTTCTGTTGGATTTCCTCATTAAACTCCTTATTGGATTCTAGTTAGATTTTGGTTGATTTAGAGATTTACTTTATTGTGCTAGGTCAGGGGTAGGCAACTCCAGGCGTCGAGTGCTGGTGTCCTGCAGGTTTTAGATGTGTCCTTGATCCAACACAGCCTATTCAAATGGCTAAATGACCTCCCCAACATATCTTGAAGTTCTCCAGAGGCCTGGTAATGAACTAATCATTTGATTCAGGTCTGTTGACACAGGGTGAAATCTAAAACCTGCAGGACACCAGCACTCGAGGTTTGGAGTTGCCTACCCCTGTGCTAGGTTGTTTTTCATGTTTTGGCTGCTCTGAAACCTGACTGAGGCAAGCATAATGTTGTCCTTCACATAAAAGAGCGATTGCCGAATCTCTTTCTCACAAAGAGAAACCCAGCTTATTAATTTAAGACTGGTATCAGATCAGTGCTCGTATCAGCAGAAACCCCAAACCCCAGATATCCAAACTTAAAAAAAAAAAAAATATATATATATATATATATATATATATTTTTTTTTTTTTTTTTTTTTTTTTTTTGGGGGGGGGGGTGCAACGATACTCGTATCGATATTGAACCGTTCGAACAATACAAAATTTGTAATTTATTTTATCAACTTTCCTTCTGACGATGCTGTCTGTGTTGAGCGCTCAGTGAATCTGCGTTCGACTACTCCGCCTAGGCTGCACTGTCGAGCGCAGATCCACTGAGCGTTCAACACAGACAGCATCGTCAGAAGGAAGAGCGCAGGGCAAGCTAGCGAGACAGAAGTTAAGCTCTCCTTGCAACATGGCAAATTGAACCTCCCCCACCCTCATTCAGATCTGGCGTTTGGAATTATTTTGGTTTTCATGTGAGGTATGACCCTGAAGGTAAGCGCGTCATGGCCTAAAGTAAAACAGTATGCTGGATGTGCCACGCAATCCTCAATTACATGGGTGGGGACTAGTGTGTTAGCGCAGTTAGCTCGTTAACGTGTTGGCCGTCTAGCCCCATGCACGGGGCGATCAAGGGTAGCTCGTTAACGGAGATTTGCCGTGTTGTGGCGTTAACGACATTTCAACGAGATTAATGCTGACAGCACTAGTGGGAACACAACGAATATGACTGCACATTTACGCTGACATCATCCTAGTGCAAAGACAAGTGGAAGCAGACAAAAAAAAACAAGCATGCATGCTACAAACTTTACCCGAGTCATTTAGACAGCCGTTAGCACATGATTCTCCTTATGGGGACCTGATATGTTTAATATTGTGGCGAGCTCAGACAAGGAGGAGACGGAGGTGTCGTTTGGTCTTGCTTCCCGTGAGCTAGCCAGGGAGCACAGCCGTTTGACATCTGCAGAAGAACACTGCCGCTAGCTAACTGCTCATCGCGGCAACCGCACAGCAACAACAACAACACACAGGGCGCCCTCTGACCCCGGAAGGACACACCGTCGCAGCGAGAGGGCGTCATCCGTCACTATGGCAACATAAACAAAACATAACTGTACAAACAGAACCCCGAACAGCCCTGACCCAATACATAGCCCCCACCTAAGGGGTCAGTCGTCCCCGACGACCCCATTACCCCACACAAAGTCCTGCAAATGTCCAGGTGCCTTCTTTTGGCGCACCGGCCGGTCACGAAACAGAACCCCGAACAGCCCTGACCCGCTACAATATGCTGCTGAGAATATAGCCCAGAAGAAGCGTATAGTATAGCTTTTATTTTGGAAAGAGCCATTTCTCTGTAATAAACTCTCTTTTCCAAAGATGAGTGATTCCTCAATCAGATACAGGGCTTGCAAAATCGCCTGCCTGACATCCCGGGGCTAGCGACATTGTAGGAAGGAAAAATATATGTCAATGCTTTTGCATTCTTTCGGAAATGTAGCTGGGTAATTATGTCATTGGCTTCAGTGAGCCACTGTCAATATGTGACATATTGAAATCGCGTTTGAAATTGCGCTTGTTTTTTGCTTTCACTTTGCAATCGCGCGAACTGTGCATAGAGAGCGACAGCACTGATTGGTGAGTGATGATAATTTGCGCACCAATTCCTCTGACATGGTATTATCAATCGTTAGCTTACTATGCAAACATGACAAGTGAAATCTCCCGCAGCAAGCTTAAACATATGAGAGGTTGATCGCGCAGAGAATCGCTGACCGTTGTGTGTGTGTGTGTGTGTGTGTGTGTGTGTGTGTGTGTGTGTGTGTGTGTGTGTGTCAGGGTGAAGAAGTGACAGCCAAAGAAAAGTTTACCACAAAACGGAAAAGTTGTGACAAATCAAACTATAAGGCAAAAAGAAAGTGCAGCTTTATGGTTTCATGGACAAAAGAATTTCTGTGGCTTTAATATGACGAGCTATATAACCGGGGCTGCACATAAGTGGTCCGCAGGTGCGCATTCGCTGTCACAAAAAAAAAAAAAAAAAAAAAAAAAAACCGCGCACAAGATATGAAGTTGCAACGCGTGTTTGCATACATAAGATTTTCTGGAGGAGGACAGACATCTGTTTAGAACTCTTAAAGATGTCGAAGAAGCTCCTTTAAGCAATTACTTTGGTGTTCCTCCACCTCCAAACAAATGTCAGGAGTCCGAACCACAAAAGAAGCACGTATTCTCGGAAAAGTGGTTGCAGGAGGTGAGCTGGCTTCAAACAAATGATGAATGCACAGAGATGTGGTACAGAGATGTGGTGCGGAATGTGCCGTGAAAATCCCACTCTAGCGGACAAAAACAGTGCTTTTTATATGGACGCAAACGCGCGTTGCAACTTCTTATCTGGTGCGCGTCTTTTATTTTGTCAGCGAATGCGCACATGTTCTGCCGGGTGTGTTGTTGGTTTTCTCTCGATTTCTGAGTCGACAAGCGCCTTTGTTACTGGGACCAGTCATTTTAAGAAAGGCCCCCATTAGAACCCATGAGAAATGCATTATTGCTCAGTCTGCAATATCTTTCCCAGAACAAACACCAATTGCAAATAACATACTAAAAATAAACCTAAAAAAATCTGTTTAGAACAACGTACTATGTTGCAAAGAGTGAACTACCACTGGCAAAATTTAGCAGTCTTTGCAAACGTCAAAAAGCAAATGGCCTCAATCTTGGTTCCACTTGTCTCTTACCCGTGACTTCAGTGGAAATTTCAAATTCAGGATCTGACACAGACTGATTCATGTCCTACACAGTTCTTACAAGTTCATAGAAATTTCTGTTCAATTAGAACCAAGTATTTGAGTTGATGATTGTAATTTTTATACAATGTTGTAATTTGTTTTTCAACAATTTTTTGATTAATGTTTTGTTTCCTTTACAATATTATACTTTAATGTATAATATTGTAAAGGAAACAAAACAGGAAACAAAACATCAATCAAAAAATTGCTCTCTTTTTTATTCAGGCTACTTACATTTATTTTGGGCTACCAAAAACTGAAGAGTCCCAGCCCGAAGAGCTACCAGGGATTTTGAAATTTTGAGAGCCCTGAGATTTTTTATTTTTTTTTAAATTACTTTTGTTTCAGCAACATTAAATTTAAAAACTGTACTTTTGAGTTAAAAAAATATATATATATATAAATAAATAAAAGCTGGATCAGTGCCTCTGTTTTTCCTGGGATACACACTAATCTACATCACTGTAAATAAGCCACAGTCAAAATTAAGACAGCAGTATGTAAGGAGAAACAAAATTATTAAGAGTAAGTCAAGCAGCAGGCAAACTAAGAACAAACAATTGATAAACAAGACGACTCAGCAGATAAGTAACACGGGGAGTTAAAGACTGACAAGAACAATCTGCAGTATATCACAGATGACAGCAGTAAAGCCAGGAGGGAGAGACTAAAAGTAAATGAGAGCAGACAAAGCAGCACATCACACTCATCTAACAAAGGAAAATGAGCCGCCTGCAGAACCAGCAAACTGAGTACCTGTCTCTTTAACTTTCTCTCCTTTTGACTGCCAAAATACGTAAGGATTTTAAACCCTGGACACCAGCGCTTCAGCTCCATCTCCCAGTTTAACATTACGCTGGTGGGGACGATGATGAGGTGAGGGCCCCAGTTACCTAATAACACCAAATGAAACAGGACAGTGTATTAATCACAAATAACACTCCAACAACCAAAGTTTTGTAACTCTGTACATATAAGAAGCCGCAGTCTGTTACCTTTCTCACAGGCGAGGTGAGCCAGCAGAGCAATAGTCTGGATCGTCTTGCCGAGGCCCATCTCATCAGCCAAAATGCCGTTTAGCTTTTTCTCATACATGGTGACCAACCAGTCGAGACCGATGTGCTGATACTCTCGTAATGTGCCATGAAGCAGAAATGGAATGGGGGTCTTGACCTTAAGTTGTAGAGAAAGTTGAAACAACTGTGACTCAGATCTGCAGAAGAGTTTAATCTACACTTTTCCTCCATCTGATAAAATGACTGAAATATACATTTTTAATATTTAAAGACTGACCTTTGTGGTAGCTAAAGTGTAGCCTTTGGGCTGCAGGCTCTCTGCAGTAGCAGCAATGTGACTGATCTCCTTCTTTGGCCGCGAGCCAGAGGAAGACGGGCTGCTGTCTCCCTCCTTCAGCAAAACCTCCATCCCTTCATCTCCACACTCCTCTTCGTCTTCCTCCTCACTCTCTTCCTCATCCTTCTCGCTCTCCTCATCTTCAGCACTGTCGCCTGGTGAATCTGAGAGGAGAACATTTGAAATGATTAATGAATTAATAATAAATTAAAGCAGCAAAACAAACTTGAAACAGACGTAAGAAGGAAAACATTTTCTGAAAGCTTCTGCTCAGAGTGGAGGGAGATAAACAGTTTATTTTGGGTCTTTATGAGCAGTTTAATACCTGAGGAAGAAGTGTTACTTTCCACATCACTCTCATCTTCTTCAGTCTCCACCTCCTCATCCCCAGACACCTCCGAATCAGAGCTCGCTTTAGAGCCAGAAGCAGACGGGACCTCAAAGTCTGAGGCATACGCTCCTTTGTACTTCTCCAGCAACTCCTCCATGCTCATATCGCCTGGAAGGGAAGTAGAGACACGTCAAGGATCCGGTCTGCAGCCTCTTATTTTAGACCAGGGAGCAGCTAGTAATGAATGAAATTTCATTCATATGTACAGAATTTTAAAAAAGGCAGAAAGAGAGCAGCAATGCAGAGGTGTCATCAAGCTTGCTTTCCTCTTTAAAGAGACAGAAAGCTCTTCAAACACTTCATAAAACCTCAGGTCAATGCAATGAATTAGCACCACTTCCAGTAGAAAATAAAGCCCTCACCCTCTTTGGCTAAATCATCGAGTTCCTCTGCATGATCTACATTTCCTTCCACCTTCTCCTGAGCTGCTATCGTGTCCTCCTCATCCTCAGCTGTGAACACAGAAGAAGAAAAACAAATTCTTGACAATTAAAAATGAACTTGGATAAACAAAAAATGAGCAGAAAAAAAAAATCCAGTAAAAGGTCTCATTCTGTTTTTATGGAGGTTATATTGGGAGCAATCTCACCATCCTCTTCGTTGGCAGTGAATTCCCCGTCTTCTTCCTCCCCCGCCTCTGATGAAGACGTTTCATCAGAGCATTCTTCGTCCGAGCCCTGGTCCTGCGTAACACCGTGATTCAGTGATACATGAAATCTGTGGTCAGTATTAAAAACATGTGCTTTTCTTCAGCTTTTGCACATTATCAGCTAACCTCGTTTTAACAGAGGTGTCAGCGTGTTTACTCAGGTATAATCATCCCATAATTAGACTTGTATGAGTTATAAAAACAAATAATAAAGCTCAATAAGTCCTCAGTGAGATGACAGCATCTGGAATTAATTTGAAGTGAAAATGAAGATGAATAATTATACAACACATTACTGTTAAATCAAATGCACAGCTACAGCTCACCAGCTTGTTTATGTGGGTGATAATGTCAGTGTTTACCAACTGTTTCGAATCTTTCTTAAATGAATTCAATCATTTAATTCACGTTTCCTTTCTGAAAATACTGAACTGGCCAAGCAGTTTGTGACACGTAAGAGAGCAATATGATCAGCTGCTCTCCTACAAATATTCCAAGTCCAAAGTCTCAGACTGCAGCAGGTAACCGTAGTCCTTGAACCTCCTCTCCACCTACTGCGGGTACTCAGCGGAGCAGGAGGAAGACTATTGCTGGCAGCTGTAGTCCAAGAAAGTGGAGTTTAAGGATGTCTGGAAAAACGGGACAGGAACTTTCAAAATAAAACAGAAAAGGCTGTCCACCTGCATTAATCACCCACGTGAGAAACACTGAATCTCAACTGTTACCTTTTTTTTATTTTTATTTAATGACTCTTTAGATCCAACAATGGGATGCAGCTCAAAATAAAAGTGGCAGGTCTTTAAACAACAGCAGAAACTCAGGTGCTATACTTTGACTCAGCTCACTTTTTACGTGGTCCATAATTTCAGCTGTTTGTGGAGGAAAAGTTTCCAAACTGCCTGAATTTGTACCAACACTGAATCAAATTAACTTACAGTATGTTTAAGATTCAGTGTCATTTTTACATAAAGAGAAGATCATCATAGTAGATCATTATTCTCGGTCCATCATTAGCTACTCACAAGTTTGCTTGGAAACCATGGAAACTTCTTAAAACGTTTGTCTTTTTCAAATCAGTCTAGTTGTTTAGTAGTTGTCTGTATATCCACTAACAGATTAAAAACTGGAACTATTAATAGCTCATTTTTACTCAAATGTGAACAAAACATATACAAAGTAGAGATGGCACGATACCACTTTATGTCCGATATCATACATTTGGATATCTGCCGATACCGATATGAATCCGATATAGCGTATTTTGTAATCAATAAGACAGTTTTTTTTATAAATATCTTGCTACATTTTGTATAAGTTCATACTCAAGTTTTAAAAAACAAAACACTAAAGCTATTCTGTTATACTTGTATGCAAAAAATACACTGCACCCAAAATAATTTATAGTTCAGCAAAACTGATCAATCTAATAAACTTAAACCTCCACCATCATCCCTATTCTGGTATCTTAAAGAGCACTTAGCAGAAATATTAAACAACCTAACAAATAGGGTTGCCAACTCCCAGCAAAAATATTAGGGAACCACCCCCCACCTCACAATGCTTAATCAACTTTAATTTAATGCACGTGTAAAAACAAATGCACAGAAATCAATTATTTTTCTACAATAATTAAATAGATTGAACATCTTTCTTCAACAGAATTGCAGACTGCACAGATGGTACCTTCCCAAAGGAAAAAGTACTATAGCTTACTAGGGTGTACAGTGGGGCAAAAAAGTATTTAGTCAGCCACCGATTGTGCAAGTTCCCCCACCTAAAATGATGACAGAGGTCAGTAATTTGCACCAGAGGTACACTTCAACTGTGAGAGACAGAATGTGAAAAAAAAAAAAAAAATCCATGAATCCACATGGTAGGATTTGTAAAGAATTTATTCGTAAATCAGGGTGGAAAATAAGTATTTGGTCAATAACAAAAATACAACTCAATACTTTGTAACATAACCTTTGTTGGCAATAACAGAGGTCAAACGTTTACTATAGGTCTTTACCAGGTTTGCACACACAGTAGCTGGTATTTTGGCCCATTCCTCCATGCAGATCTTCTCGAGAGCAGTGATGTTTTGGGGCTGTCGCCGAGCAACACGGACCTTCAACTCCCGCCACAGATTTTCTATGGGGTTGAGGTCTGGAGACTGGCTAGGCCACTCCAGGACTTTCAAATGCTTCTTACGGAGCCACTCCTTTGTTGCCCGGGTGGTGTGTTTTGGATCATTGTCATGTTGGAAGACCCAGCCTCGTTTCATCTTCAAAGTTCTCACTGATGGAAGGAGGTTTTGGCTCAGAATCTCACGATACATGGCCCCATTCATTCTGTCCTTAACACGGATCAGTCGTCCTGTCCCCTTGGCAGAAAAACAGCCCCATAGCATGATGTTTCCACCCCCATGCTTCACAGTAGGTATGGTGTTCTTGGGATGCAACTCAGTATTCTTCTTCCTCCAAACACGACGAGTTGAGTTTATACCAAAAAGTTCTACTTTGGTTTCATCTGACCACATGACATTCTCCCAATCCTCTGCTGTATCATCCATGTGCTCTCTGGCAAACTTCAGACGGGCCTGGACATGCACTGGCTTCAGCAGCGGAACACGTCTGGCACTGCGGGATTTGATTCCCTGCCGTTGTAGTGTGTTACTGATGGTGACCTTTGTTACTTTGGTCCCAGCTCTCTGCAGGTCATTCACCGGGTCCCCCCGTGTGGTTCTGGGATCTTTGCTCACCGTTCTCATGATCATTTTGACCCCACGGGATGAGATCTTGCGTGGAGCCCCAGATCGTGGGAGATTATCAGTGGTCTTGTATGTCTTCCATTTTCTGATGATTGCTCCCACAGTTGATTTTTTCACACCAAGCTGCTTGCCTATTGTAGATTCACTCTTCCCAGTCTGGTGCAGGTCTACAATACTTTTCCTGGTGTCCTTCGAAAGCTCTTTGGTCTTGGCCATGGCGGAGTTTGGAGTTATACAGATACAGATGATACAGATGATGAGTTCGAACAGGTGCCATTCATACAGGTAACGAGTGGGGGACAGAAAAGCTTCTTACAGAAGACGTTACAGGTCTGTGAGAGCCAGAGATTTTCCTTGTTTGAGGTGACCAAATACTTATTTTCCACCCTAATTTACGAATAAATTCTTTACAAATCCTACCATGTGGATTCATGGATTTTTTTTTCACATTCTGTCTCTCACAGTTGAAGTGTACCTCTGGTGCAAATTACTGACCTCTGTCATCATTTTAAGTGGGGGAACTTGCACAATCGGTGGCTGACTAAATACTTTTTTGCCCCACTGTATATTAGACTTAACAGTTACTATATACAATAATGGATTTCTATACATTTAATCAGATGACCACTTTGGTTGTAAGATTCAGATAATTATTTATTAAAAGTTAGTCATTTTAAATGAAATAACAAACAAAAGTATTTTTGTGCCCACCCTTTCCCTGTTAATGCCCTACCTGGCCCCCTAGCAAAACTTTGCTAGATCCGCCCCTGCAAAGTTACCAGCTGTCAGCTACGTAGAAAAGGATCCTGGTGTTATTTGTCTCTCAGAAACAGTTCATAACTTCCCTTCAACTCATTCACATAAAAGGTAATCCTGTTTGTCCATCACTGTTCAGCTGATGATTCAGTAAGAACATCTCCTGGATTAATTTTTATGTTTCCCTCTCACCACATATCCAAACGGTGGGCGATAAACAAACAAGAGAGACGGGACTTGCGACAGAAAAGCCAACCAGCTGATCATTGATCAGTTTCATGATTGAAGTAGCAACAGGGGAGGGAGGGGGAGAGAATGAGAGAAGAGGCAGCTGTGCAGCAAAGACAGAATAACTCCAGCTTTGTGCCCTTTTTTTTTTTCCCCCCCCATTGTAGCTGAAGTAATGGACAAATTGCTTCCTTTTCGCCTCAATATGGAACTCCGATGGTCAGTCCAGCTATGGCTCAATATATCAGTTGTTAAGCTTAACATGGAAATACTATGCAAACATTCAGAGATGCACTTACACACTTGCTTTACTTCTCTGGGATAGTTTTCTCTGAGATGAAATGCCGCGGTTTGGAAGCATGTAGCGAGGCTCCACATGCTCCACCAGACCACCGACAGGTCTCGCAGACAACAGCCGCTCTATCACGTGACACATACTGATACGATGCACTGAGCTGGGTTATGCCAAGTAGCGCATTTTGTGAGGTGATTTTGTGATACTTCGGATTGGATCACATGTTTTATTTCTCTCCGATATCCGATCCAGTAATTTAGGTCAGTATCGGACCAATACCGATACGTAATATCGGATCGGTCCATCTCTAATACAAAGTAGCTCAAGTTGTAGGCTGTTCAACTTTTCAGATATAAATATTTAAACCACAAATTTAGATAACCAAGTTAAATTGAGGACATCTGTGAAGTTGGTCTGTTTCTGGATGGTTGCAGTACTTTTGTTCTTTTCAGAAAACAATCACTGCCCTCTGGTTTGTGGACCTACCTGAGGCAGATTGAGGCTGCTGAGCAGCTGGTCCAGTGGCAGCATGCCCTCTTCCTTCAGCAGTTCAATCTCCCTCCGGTGGCTCTCAGCATCATTGCCCTCCTGCTGCTCCTCCACCTCTATGGTCTCTTCATCATCCTCCTCTTCACAGGGAGGTTCAAAGTCTCTGTCTGCATGAAAACAAAGGGTTTGGTATTGGAAAAAGACTTTATTCTGAAGAACACAGTTAGACAAACTGCAAAGTCAAAAAGAGGAAAAAAAAACACCATCTCAAACATACACACTGAAAAAGACTGAATTTCCTCTCATATACGCTTAAATATACTTTTTAAAAGAAGTTTTTATGGATTATTTGCATTTTACAGATGGTCTGTGAGGATAGTTGATGAATGGGAACCACGCAGTCCAAGCATTTTGCAAACTGAAACAAGGATTTTACTTTTTTTTTTTTTTTTTTTAAACCCTCAAGCAAATATATTTCATACAGGAATACTTGTTTTCAGTGGCTTTATTTGTGTATCATACCCACTTATACAGTTTCCTCTGCTTTGAAGCTTCTGCAGCAGTAAATATTGCTACTCTCAGCCTGTTAGTCATGCAAAACATCACAACAGATGTTTAACTAATCTAAATACAAGTCTGCAGAAAATACTTTCAGTATTATAAATCCAAAAAACAGAAGTTTGATTTAGACTAAATTTGAACAGAGGCATAAATGTGTCAAATGGTTTTAAAAATAAAATAAAATAAAATAATATGCAGCCATTTGAACTTTTTTTTTTTTAAACATAAAAATGATTGACAGCATTTTATATACATTAGATATCTTTCAGATTATCTGTCACAGATAAAAGAAACAGCAAAAGTATGATAAGCACACACTGTTTGAAATATAACATGTTATTTTAGTTTCTAGAATAGGCTGATGTAAATCCATGTCTTGATTAAGAGCAGCAGTTTGTTGTGTCTGGTGGGGGGGTTTTGTTGTTGCTCTATTCCTACCTACCTACCTACCTACCTACCTATCTTTTTTTTCTCTTTCTTAACTAAAGACTTATTGGTTTGTGTCTCCTATTTTGATTTTAACACACAAAAGCCACAGCTGGAGCTACTGCAAGGCTTCAGCTACAGGCAGAAGGAAAATTTAAGTTTTGGTCTCAGTGCTGTGAGCTTCTTCACAGCTAAGCAGACTGTGTTCGCACTTTAGCACCAACAAACCCGTATTTGGTAATGAAATGAAGGTGGGATCAGAACCACTGCTACGTCTGTTCCTCCTCTGACTGAAACACAGCTTCAGATTAAGCTGCTCACCTCAGTGCTTCAGGAATAAGCTGCCAACGGTAATACTGGCGGCAGACAAGTCTGACAGGTTTGATGGGTCTCAAGTCTGACGGTTGCCAAAGAGCATTAGGTACAGCGCTCTGGATGTGGTCCACCCCCCCAAAAAAAATAAAAATGTGTAACTGCTGTGACAAATGTTTGACTTCTCATCATGTTAAACCAAGCCGAGGTGCATCAGCCAGAGAGGGCTCGCAGAAAATGCGGTTTAATCTTACAAAGATGTAGCGACCTTGACGGTGAAGAACGCCTTTTGTTCCTATGAAACAGTTTACCTCTGAACGCTTGAGAAGATTCGCTCACTGGTGTGTAGCTATGACAACGTCCCAGTCTGAACCAGTGAATCAGCTCTGAAAGCTGTCTGCGACATGGTGGCAGTGAGCACTAACGATAAGAAGAAGGTTTTCTTTAAAGGGAAAACTTCTCACCATCCTCCTCGACAGGATTAGGCAGGGATTTCTGTGGAGACACGACGGTCTCAGCAGGCCTGATGGGTGCCAAGGACTTGCTCAGGAGGTCTGAGTATTTCTCCGTCTGGCCAACAATGAAGTCCAGCTGAAGGTCCAACGCCTTCTTCCGCTTCTCCTCTAGCCTGGACTGCTGCTTGTACTGTACCACCTTCAGGTTCAACAAATAAGACAGCGTGTGAGAACAGCTGGGAATTTCACATGATTTTTAAAAAGTAAACAAGAAAACCCCACATAAGCAGAAAAGTTGCGATGCTGGGTAAAACGGCATAAAATCTCAAATGGGTCTCGTATTTTAATTGAGTTTACAATATAAAAAGTTCAATTCAAGGTTTCAAGCTGCATGTTTTAACATCAAGAAGAGCCGTGTAGTCGGATTACTCTGGGTGAAATTCAACCGAAATTCTTGATGACTTAGATTTACATACTGTATTTAGTTCAAAAATAACAAAAACTTTTTTTTTTTTTTTTTTTTTTTAAAGGGCAATTATGAGCTCTGTGGGGGTCTTTTTGTTTGTTTGTTGGTTTTTAAAAACCAACAAACAAACAAACAAACAATTAGACCATTAAAATAATGTCAGCAACACACATTAAAGTTTTTTGTGTGTGTGTGTGTGTGTTTTTAAATTAGAAAAACAACACTGAAAAAAAAATTTAATACTAAAGAAAACACGCACTAGATCAGTTCACAACTAACAAGGTTGAACATCCCAGAAAAAGATGGAAGATTCACAAGAGTTTATTCCAAGTGTTTGCAAACTACATCTTACTTTACAAAAAGATGCATCTACTATAAATTAAAGCTTTGCTTATTTTAGCAAAAAATACCAAAACACATTCTGCATTTTTACAACGACAATAGCTCAGCAGGAAAAAGGATCCAGGTGCTGAACTGACCCAAGCGCACCAGTGAAAATATTAAGCTTGTTCTGAACCAAAGAAAATATGACACGGGACGAGCAGAGCGGCTGAAATCATGAGATAGCGAGCATAGATTAGAAAACCCGTTGGTTTTCCCCTACTGAGGTAATTGATATCCTCCAAAGGTTCCCAGAGTGTTGTTAAAAGAAGAGCCCAATAAAAACTAATCACTTCGTGTGCCATTTTCTATCGTATATGTTTGTTCTGAAGTTTTATTTTCAGTTTCAGCCAGCTTTCAGAGCGAGTTTTGCTCATATGAAAGGGTTCACTTTCAGTTTAATTTAAATTATTTTGGGGTTGTTTTTTTTGGGGGGTTTTTTTTAAAATGTGTGTCCAAACTGTCCAGTGTTTTTTTTGTTTTGTTTATTATTTACACTTATTCTTCATTTTATTACTAAGTTAAGTTACTGTGTTGCGTCGTGTTGTATGTAGTGCCAACGTTTTATTGGAGACACAGATGAGCATTTTGCAATTTAGTATAATGTGTGAAAGTTTACATTTCTTCAGTACTGAAAAACCGAAATTAGGCTGTCTTGTCAGGGGCCATTTTTTTGGAGGGGGGCAGCCGACAGCACTGTACACAACGGTAGCTGGGTGTGTAGCAGGCAAACAAAAAAATACCGAAAATAGAGGTGTTTGATGGTAAATTGGCGTCAAAGCACGCTGAGAGATAGAGCTGTGCAAGAGGTGCAATTTTATCGTGGTGGAAGCAAAACAGCAAAACTAAGAGGGAATTTATTCATTACGATGTTTTTCAAAAGTGTAGTTTTGGTCTTTTGCTGCTGGTTCAGTGAATTTTGGTAGGAGAGTGACGAAACCTGCAGTTTCAGAATCTGTGCGCCAAAGCCTCCTGATCCCCACCTCGTTTTAGTTTTTATTCAGCTACAGCCTTGAACATTACACTGCCACGTTTTTGGAAGCAGGACTGCACTTCATGTGAAAAGTGGATGTTATTTCTGTCATAAACCCGAACAAACACGGGCGCTGAACAGAGAAGCAGAATGTTCTGTTTGCTTGGTTTCAGGGAATCATCTGTACCTTCTCTACACTGCTCCAAAAAGCCCGGACTTCCTTTGCGATAGAAGAGGCGACTCGTCTGATTTTAGCATGCTCGTCCCGCTTTGCTTTTTCTTCCTTTTGCCTCAGCTCCTCATGGTGCCGCATCACCATCCGCACCACCTAACAACAAATCAACAGAACACATTTAGAACATATACAACATCCACCATCAAAAATACAGGAGCGCACTTTTCACCCCTGTTCTTAGCATCATGAATGTGTGAAACTTCAAGCAAACCTCTGTGATGATTTGCACGTCCTACCTTTCTGGCCACGCCTCTCTTCCACCGCCTCTCTTGAGCAAAGTCAGCCGAGAGCCACTGCATCTCCTCACACAGGTAATCCCAGTGAACCTTTGGCCGCGGTGGCTCCGTCAGGCGGGTGAGTCGCTTCATTGACCAGAAGCCCTCTCGCTTCAGTGCCTGTGTTCGATGCTCGATGTCAGCTTCCTGCAGCACAAAGTGAAGAACAAAAAGTCAGTAAACTCCTGGCTCTGAAACAGTAAGGTGGGGGTTAGCTGATTCAGAAATGCCAAATACTGATCTCCTGCTACACTGCATCGTCAAAGGTGCTTTCAAACTGGAGGAACCTTTTCCTAGTTCTTCCGACTCTTAGAGGCGGTCCCCACTTTTGATGTAGGCTCACTTGATAGAAATGGGTCTATCAAAGCTTTGAGAACCCCATTTTCAGGTCTTTTTAGATACTAGTGCCATATATTGGCATTATAAGGAAAATAGAAAGATTATATGGAAAGAGAGCTGAACAAAAGGCAGTTTGTTTGTGGCTTTTATCTCATAGGATTTCACTTAATGGCATCAATTTGTGAAGATTATCTTCACAAATTGACCAAAACATTTTTTTAACAAAGTTTTATGCAATAACACCAAAACAACCTTGAAACAAAAACAGAAAAGAAATCCCACTTGGTGTGTGTAGAGGGAACCATGGTGGTGCCAGCCTCCGGGTTGGCATTTAAAAAAATAAAGGTTCTCCTTGCACCTCTCATTTAGGTACACTCTGGATTCATTACTTCATAATTATCTGTCTCAGTAACAAAAAAAACAAAAACAAAAAAAATAGTGGCACTCTGGTGAACGGCTCTCATCGGTCGGAGAAAATATTTGTTTAATTTCAAAAGAGCTGCACCTGTGCAACATTTTCGATAACAATATCCCTCCCTAGCACTCAAACTGCAGCAGAGAAGCTGTTCCACACACCTCACACTTTGTCTCACACAGTCACAAGGCTGCAAGATGTTCCATCTTTCTTCTCCTGCTTTCAAATCCACACACTTTGTTGCCTTGTCCTGTTTGTCATATAGTGACCTTCATCAGCAGAGCTTCACTTGCTTCACAAAAGAGGAGGAGCTGATTGAGACGTTTCTTCTTAAAAACCGTGATGTTCCCAAAAAGTAACGCAAGTAAACAGTACAAAGGACAGAGCTCTTTATATTTAACACTTGAACACAACAGTTTTTAAAGGTTGTTCAGCAGAGCGCTCCAGCATAATCATGTAAAGTATACCATCAAAGTCAAAAGGATGTCAGGGGAGTTTTTAAAAAGTGCTGAATTTCTCCTGAGCTTTTCTTAAATTACTCAAAGCAGACATAAAATAACAATTAACTACTTAACTGCCCGACAGCTAAATAGGGAAATGGATCAAAAGCTGCGTCTATTCACAAAACTGAAATGTCTTTTTAGTAAAAAAGGTCCAATTTTCTCTCCTTTAAGAATCCAGAAGGTTAAAAAAATGCATGCTGTGCCATTCAAAGTGATTTGTTTTGATTATTTACATTTCAGACTCCTGGAGCAGCCTGTTAAAAGGCATCAGACATGAGGCAAATAATCTTCGGATGTGCAACTGCTTTCGTCAATTTGAGGATTTAGTGAGAGGCTGAGAAGCAGCGATTCATACACAATTCATAAGATTTCTGCCTGGCACCACTTACTGAGGGACAAGAAACAACCTACAGCAAAATAAAAGTTAAGATTTTACTTGGATTACGTGGAAGAAATATAAAACTGTAAAGCATGATAAACAAAAAAAAAAAAACCTTTCATATGCAGGACGGTTACAAAGATGAAATATTTTATATAAAAATATCAGAACCCGGTTTGAAAAACAAAAAAACAAAAACTGAATTGGGAAATTTGAAGATAGATGAAAGAGGTAAACAGAAGGACAAGCAGTCAGAGAGATTGATAATAGATCGATAGATATAATTAGATAAAACTGTATCTAGACAAGCAGAAAGACTGCTAAAAAACACAGACGGAGAGACAGACTGGTTGACTGTCCCGCGGACGTGTGGACGAAATGCTGAACATCCTGAATGATGCTCACTCACATGTTTAGCCAGCTCTGCCATGTCGGTGTGACGCTCACTGCGGGACCGCTGAGAGGAGCCCTGGTCTGGCGGCGAAGACGACGAACTGTAGGCACCGAAAGAGGAAGGTGAAACAAACTTTCCGTGGGGACCCCGGAGAGGCGAGGACCTCTCCCGCCGTGGTGTGGACCAGTCAGGTGTGGTTGAGGATCCGGGGTAGGAGAAGGTTGAGGGTGATCCAGGAGAAGAATTCCCAGTGACCCTGTCTGCAATCCACTGGCGTACCTGAGAGTGAAGGGGACAAGGATGAAGAGGATTTTTTTTTTTTTTTAATTTTTAGAAAATGAAACAAACTAAGGTGAAAGCCTAAGCTTCACTAAGACAAAAGCATCATGCATGAAATGGATTAGAGCATTTAAGTGTTTAGGAAGCGTGTCAAACTGGCCACGAGCGAGTCTGTGGCAGCCGTCTTCTCATGCAATCATAAAAGAGCTGAAGTCAAAGAAATGCCTGCTTGAGTTAAAATTCTCCTGCCTGGGATATGCTCATGAATGCCCTGTTAAAATGAGCCTGTCTGGGTGTCTGACAACCAGCACTTACCTTAAGAAACAGTGCTTGTCTGTCTGTCCTGCTCTGTCCATGCTGGAAAACACACATGGCTTAGCATGCGGCCAACTTAAAAGAAATGAATCACTGTATACAAGAACACCGCGCACACACGTGTTGCATTAAAGATGGACTACATGCGGAGTGACGTCCTTTTAAAATAAAATAAAAAGCATGCCAGCGTATCTGATTACCATTTGATAACTAAAACTGCTTTTTGTTCTTAGCCAAGATAAAATATTAACGCATCTCTTCAGGACTGAATTACAGCTCAGAAAAATGATTTCAGCAACAGTAACAGTGTTGCACATCACTAAAATATATATATATATATATTCTGTCATACCCAGTTAGGAAGCAAACCTCTCTGAAACTCCTAAGCTCCTCACTCGGATAAAAAGAACAAAAAAGATCCAATAAACAGTTCATCTCATCTTATTCACAGCGACAAGATGTCCGGATGCAGATTTAGCATTTATCAGCTGTTTTGCTTCAGTTGTGCTCGTGTTTTGTGGACGCCTCTTATACCTTGGCATTCAAGCAATAACTCATGACTATGAGTCTTAATGCTATGTCTAAGCTATGGTTTCTTTGGTTTCCTTTTTTTTTTTTTTTTTAATGGATCAAATACCTTGTGTGGCGAGCTGGGGGTGGTCATCTCGCTTTTTTCGCCGTCGGCTTCGTCGTCACTGCCTTCTTCTGGGCTGCTAACCTGTCCCGAGTTGCTCTCCTGGACCTCAGTTTCTCCCGCAGGGTCGTCATGCTCAATGTCCTCGCCATCTTCCTCCCCGTAGATGGAATCGGGTTGGCTGGGGAAGTCGCCGGGGCTGGTGGATGCTGAGACTGAAGCTGTGAGCATGTTCGAACTGTGCAGCGTAGCGGCTGCTGTGGAAACATCTTGGGATAAAGTTCTGCTAACGGTTAAGGCCTCAGGTTTGCTTGTAGTAGTCGTTAAGGGGGTGGCAGGTGTAGCCGGGTCGGGTTCAAGAGAAATATTACCACTTTCTAGCTTGACAGAAGCTCCTGCTGCTGCTACCACTGACAATTCATTGACAGCCCGCTGCGTCTGATCGCTGCAGCTGCTAAGAGCGGAGACTGTTTGGGGAAGGCACTCCTCAGACACCGTGCCAGACCAGGAGCAGGAGCCGTGGGCATTGGCCAGCTTGCCGTCTGCATTCTGTTGCTTAGACAATGAAAAGGAGGGTGGGTGTTTCAGGAGAGGAGTTTCTCCCGGTTTGAGAAGGAGCAGCGTTGGATTTATAGCCCCAGGAGCGGCACGCAAAGCCACTGGCTTGCTTACTGAGGGCATAGCGACATTCTGAACAGTCACTGATGCCGTTGTGGTGACAGCGGGGGAATCTTTGGTCCCATCACAAGCAGAAACACAGACCTCAGGCTTTGCGACACTTACAACAGTGACTCCTGGGGTCTGATTTAGGGAGGGTTGGTTTCCTATATGAGAAAGTGTAACAGCAACAGGGGCCTGCATCCCCAAGTTTCCACTGGTAATAGTAACCACTGGGGATAAGAGAGATAACGAAGCAACTGTTACTTCTGCTTCCTGTTTTGGGCCAACAGTCTGAAGCACAGCAGTACCGCTCACCTCCGTCTGGTCAGCACCGACCTGTGTCCCGATTTGCGCGCTGGTGTCCGCCTGTTCAACAGTGAATGAGTCAGCAGTAACGGCCGCTACTTCAACTAAACAAACCGCACTTGAGTGTGCCACTTCAACAGCTTGGTTAGCATCTAACACCAAATGCTGTTCAACTCCGGCCATGCTTGTGTTTCGTATGGATAAATTACTGCTAGAGCAAGCCTGATTTATATCACTTGTTGAACGCAAGGGCTGCTGGGAGATTATGATGGTGTTGTTTTCACCAACTGTGTGGATAGATGCTTCGAGGTCCTCAGAGTTTTCTAGTAAAGCGTTGAATAAGTTCACCTCATATCCAGGAGAATGAGGCATCTGTGCAGCACTGCTGGCACAGACCGTCTCCTCTGCGACCTCCTCCACCAGACTGCAAAACTCGTACACTTCCACAGGTTGAGAGCCCAGCTCCATCTGCGTCTGAACGCTTCCTGTGTACAGCTTCGGCTCCCCAGCGGAGATCTCCGAAGTCAGCTCGTTGACGATGGCGGCTTCGCAGACGCTGCCATCCTCTCGCTGCAGAAGGTAACTCTGATTCAGGTGCACGGTGGGCCAGGCCCCGGTGATATGAGCCTCCTCCCCGACAACCACAATTTCCTGAGTGTCGGCAGAATGCACAATCTCCGCGATGAGCTCTGTTGAGGCGACTTGGTCAGAGGTGTGAGATGTTTCAGCTTTTATAACCTCCCCCGCCTGAAGTGAGACAACTAGGCCTGTGTCAAACAGAGCAGGTCCGGTGGAAGGTTTTGAGGAAATCTCTTGCAGCACTGTGGGGCCTGACGAGTCAGCTTGCTCTTTGCTCGTGCTACTCTCCACCTGCGCTCCTTCAAGGGGACCGCAGCTGGACGCCGAGCTTCCTTTTCCAGTCGAAGTGTATATTCCAGGGAGCAGCTCTCTTGCCTTTGCGGCTTCGAGTATTTCAGCTGAATGAGGCTGCGTTTCAATGTGTTCAACTGACTCCGAAAAAGCCGTTTTCTGCACGTCTCTAGCATTAGCTGAGATCCCCTTGATAGTTTTGGGTTGAGTTTTTGACAGGTTAGTTTGTTTAATCTCTCTATTTTCGGCTGAGGACAGAAGGAGTGCAGGCGATGCCGAGTCCTGGAGACTCCCTGCTTGCTCTGCAGCACCTGACGGAGGTATATGGCTGCTTTGATTTGTTTGGACAGATGGAGTCCTGTCGGACTGCTCCACAGCCCCACCCTCCGTAGCGTCTTGGACAGAGAGAGATGAGGCTGTGAAACAGATCTGAGATTTGGGTTGTTGTGGGAGAATATTCCCACCTGTGTGCTCTTTTCCACCAAGTTCCATATTTGTTCCAGTCTCTGGTTTATATTCCAAGGTGATGGACCGTTTTTCCTTTGTTCCCGTAATAACCACAAGTCCAGCACCTTCTCTAGGAAGCTGGTTTGTCTGACTGTTTGAGTGGCTTTTCTCTTTATCAGTTTGTGACCCGTATTGCAGCTCTTGCACTGTTTTGTCAATCTGTAAGGGGACAGGAGGACAAAGGGAAGCTGGAAGCCTTTGCATCTCAGCAGAGGAACTGCAGTCCTCAGTGAGGGACGCTGGCAAAGATCTTGCAACTCCGACGGCACTCTCTTCTGAGATGATATTACCACTGATTGGTAGAGTCTCAGGCAAGGTGGTCGGAGGGGCGTTCTCCGTGCTGGCGAATGTTGGGGTGTTGCTCTCCAGCAGGGGCACAGTGGACGGATCGGTGAGCGGAGGGACTGGGTGCGGGGCAGCTGCGACCGGCTGCGGGGCATGCCGAGGGGACTCCCCAGCCACATTTTGTGCAGCCTGGGGGTTGCCACCCAGCACATCCACAGCCGGAGAGGCGTGCTGCCGCGCCGCCTCCTCCCCAGAGCGTCCTTCCTCGGTGCTGCCCCGGCTACACACTGCACCTGCAAGGGAAGAGACACAGGCTGTTAACAGGGGTGTCAGGCATGAACTGGTCCAATCGGCTACTGGATATTTTGTAAAGAGTGAGAGTTGCAGTGAAGTCATAAATTACTCAAATTTTTCGATAAAACTCATTTTTTGTGGTATGATGGTACTAGCTTTACACAGAAGTATACATCTCTCTCTATAAGTGTACTTTAATCGTTTTATTTAAGTTTATACTCACTTAAATTTTGATTTTACTTCAGTTCTTGTATTTACTAATGTAGTTGTTTTACTGTGATGTATTTTATTGAACTATATAGCACTGTACTTATCTTATGTGCTTATAGCTTGTATTTGCAGCAATAAAGGGATTTCCCCACTTTTGAGATAAGTAAAGCAGAACTTTATCTTATATTGTCACTATGATTTATCAATTTTAACAAACACATGATGTAAGGAGACAAAAAAAAAAGAAAAAAGAAAAAATGAAAACAAGATCTGAACACTCCGTGTCTGGCTCATTTTGAATCCAGGGATGTCCAGGTGAATGTTCTTTAGTAGCACTGGTTTTACTAGTCAAACTGGGCTAATGGGCCAAACGTGGCTCATGAACACCTCTGGTATAACTCACTTAACAGGTAAAAATGAAAGTGCGACCACATGTCCCTCTTTAAACAGGACATTTTCATCCCCCATGTTTTTTCTTTTAAGTCTAAATATAATAACAACAACAATATAATTGCAATGCACAAATGTAAAAATCTCAGGAAAAAAATTTCCACAATTGTATGTATATCTTTAAAAAGGTCATTAACATACATACACAAGAAAGGGAAAATAAAACACCTGAAACCAAAAACCAAAATAAACAAATAAAAACGGGGATCTCTGGATGCTCCACAGACTAAATAGCATTTATACCAGCTAAATAACATAGTACCTTAGATTCCATCTAAAAGAAGCAAGGTAAATTTTAATGCAAAAACATTAGCTGCACAGCTCATCCGTGTTTACTTTTTAGACTAAATATATCAAAATAAAAACCAGTCTGTGCATATATATATATATATTTTGTTTGATGAGTTTCTTTTCATGGGGACTAAGTACAATAAGTTTTTGCTAACAAAATAATAACATAAAGAAGTCGATTTAAATGTCTAAACACTGCTGACTGCACTAGCAAGTCACAAATAATTACTACACATATTACAGCCACTTCTGAAGCGATGTGTGTGCAAAGCAGGAGCCTCTCACCTGTCTGTCGTGTAAGACACAGATCTTCAGTGCTTTCTACTTCCAGGATGCTGAAATTAGGGTCCCCTCCACATATTCTGAGGAAGTGAGGAACAGAAATCGGGTGGTAACTTTATTTTTAAAATCAAAAAAAGCAGTTTAAACTCACTATTAGGAACTCTACTGCTGAAACTGACTGGTCTTACAACTCCAACAGCTATAAAAAAAAATGAGCTGTGGCAGAAGCTTCAGTTGGTAAACAGAGATATATGAATGTGTGGGATGATGAGTAACATGTCACGTAAGGAGCGGACAGCTAGGCTAGCAAACTCCTGCTAGGACTGTGGTGTGTGTGCAGCGGTAATAAAAAAAAAAACACAAAAAAAAAAAAAAAAAAAACCAGCCAGCTCCTGGTTGCATTTGCTGCAGTCGCCCACAGGAAGATGCTAGGATTTCTGCAGCACGCGCTCTCTCGCGCTAAAAGCCGGCGACCAAGCGCGCGGGCCTCCGGTCAGTCATTCAATCCGTGCTCTCGTGACTATTTTTTCTTTTTTTTTCCTTTTAAATTGTGAGTACCTGTCGCCACATGGGGTTCAAGACGACCAAGAAATTATGTGTATTCACTAGTGATGTGGCAGCGGTGATACCTTGAAACATGAGCCGTACCCATATGAGAACTGCAGCTCAAGAAGCTTCATAAAACACAATTCAAAGGTTAACGCCTAACGTTGCCGGTTAGCTCTCTGGCAGGCTGGCTAACTAGCTAACGTTAGCTCCAGCAATAACAGTTAAATGGAGGAAGCCTGCTGCTAACTAGCCAGCTAGAAGAGTTAGTTAGTAGGGTGCGTTCATTTGACGCGCAGGCGCCCCTCATCCCACCCGCAGTTATGTAATGCTCAGGCTTCAAAGAAGCCAGTTTATGCCGATACATTTTAATGCGTTACTGTACGCTGAGGACCCAAAAATACCCCCAAAACATCCGAAAAGTCGCATTAAAAGCCGCTTCTGCATGCACTACAGAGGGAGGGGGGGGAGACAATCACTCGTGACGTCATTGCGTGGGGTCAAATCCTCTTTTGCGAAAATAAATGGGTTTAAATTATTCAGTTTTAAAAATAGATAGTGATTACTTTTTAGTTAAATATACGAAATGTCTAAAAAAAACAGTGTTAGAAAGTTCCATATAAATTTTGCAACGATTACACGGGGGACTCAAGGGGGCTAACTACGTCCCCACGGACCGCACTTTAGAAATGACCGCACGGAAGTGACGGTTTATCACTCCTTTTTTCTTTTAGAGTAGTTAACATCCGAAGATATCCCATGTCACTGTCTACTGTTTTGTCATCTTGGTTTAGGTCAGTGTTGTAGGTAGGTACATATTTCATCGCACGCCGCAGAAGCAGCGTGAACAAATGAAACGCAGTCTGATTGTGGCCTTCCAGTTGTCTAAACCCCCCCTTGAATCCCCCTTTACTTCCTCCTTCGCCCCCCTCCCTCTCAAGGCCGCCATCTTAAGTTCCCACCTACCTGAAATTTCCGACCAATTTTCTTTTACTAAATTCTCGTTGAAGGAGTCGTCATCCGCGAAAAATCGCACTCAATCCGTAATGCCAGTAATCCGAACTGTCTCCCGGTACCCAACGAGGTACCCCTAGGTCTGTGGGAAGAAGTTAAATTACGGACCGGGAGAGACTGGGTTTCGGCGCAGAATGTAGCGGTCGCGGGGAGGAGACTTTACGCAGCGAAATGGTGGAGGACCGCTGCTGACAAAGTACAGAACGCACGAAAATCTCGCGAGAAGTCGTCAAGCGCGCCACTTGAAATGCTGACATTTGTGATAGTTTATTTACCGGCGTTGGTGAGCGATTAATATAAAGACGAGTTAATTTAATTGATTTACTGCGGTGCGCTTGGAAGAAATAGTGCATGTTGAATCGTTATTTTTTTCGGGATTATTCATTATATTAAAGAAAATTATATCAACGTGACAGCAAAACTATTTTAATTTCCCTGTCGGGGTTTGTTTACACTAAGTAAACACTATTTCGCCATTTTCCTGGTGATTTAAATGTTGGATTATTTATAAAATATAATCGCAGCTATTTTTAATACACATATATTTTTAATGCACTCTAAGTTTAAATGATTATCTGTATGATTGTAAGTGATGTTATGCATAACATGTTATATTTGATGTACCTGAAACTTGTTGAATGGACTAAAATTATTCAATGTTACTATTAAAAGCTTTATGTAAATATTAGGTGGTTTTCTTTGGTTTAAAGAATGCTGCCCTATTATTTGCCAAATTTGAGTTGGAACAACAGTGAGCCATTTTTAAACAAAAGAAATCTGATGGAGCCACAAAACCAATGTAATCCTTATAATAACAATAGCACAGCCTTTTAAGGACAGATTATCCTTTGAATATTATCAACAGGTGTAAATAAATACTATTGTTACATCCACGTGTTTCAGAGAGGAGCATTTATGACTATTTGCATTTTAATTACAATAACACTATATTTTTTGTTACATATGTAAAATTATAGAACAAAAATACAAAAAACTATCATTGCAAATGTACAACAGAATTGTGAAGCAAAGGAGAAAAAAAAGTCTATTAAGCCTGATTTGAAGTGTAATGCTACACTGGTCACTGATGGGTACCAGTGTTTCTGCAAATAACCTAAATTAAAAAGAGCCTGTTTTGATTATAAATATCAAAACCTTTTAATTTAATTTTTTCCTAAGGTCCAGCTACACTTTTAAGTAGTGAAAATAAACAAATCTGTCCTCTGTCTGAAATTCTTAATTTTCCTCCATGACTTCATTTCTGGGCCTTTAAATTCATAGCTCAAGGGATTCAGGACTAAACGTTTTTGCACATATGTCCATGCTCGCCACTCCAACTGAGGTTCAGAGAGATTAAGATAATATGCTGATTGTTTCCACGATTGCTCCATTAATAATGAATTGTTTAGTTCGGGGGGTGTGAACCTGGACCATCTCCAGTGGCTCCCTGTGGTTTTGACAAAAAGTATATAAAGATGAACAGTGGTTATTTTTTTATATAGTCATATTTTAAATGTGATTACTGTAAGTCACTAATTATATTTTCCTATTGAAAAAAGTATGTAGCCTGTATCCTTTTAAATAACAATCACTGGCTATTTTTTTTTTCTTTTTTTTGTTACATACACCTGTCCCGACTGCTCGATAATGCAAATATCTAATCAACCAATCACATGGCAGCAGCTCGATGCATTTGGGCATGTAGATATTGTGGAGACAGCCTGCTGAAGTTCAAACCAACCATCAGAATGAAGGATTATTTGACTGTGATGATGGACTGGTCTGAGCATTTCAGAAACCGGTGATCTCCTTGAAGTTTTCCCCCCACACAACCATCCCTTTAGACCATTCACTGTAAACCATAAAGAGCTGCACTGAGCAGCAGTTCTCTGGGTCAAAATGCCTTATTGACAGCAGACTGCTTCAAACTGATAGAAAGGCAACGGTAACATCAACAGGAAACAGGTTACAGTACATTTAGGCTCACCAAAATCTGACAACAGAAAAATATCTCAACTCCTGCTGCAACATTCAGGTGGTAGGATCAGGATTTGGCATAAAAACAAAAGCACGGAGCCGTGCTGTCTCGCTGTTCACCTGCTGGTGGGGGTGTAATGGTGAGGGGGATAGTTATCTTGATTAACCTCTGCCACAAAGAAGCAGTTCTGAAGGTAAAAGGGGGCGAGGTGGTTCCTACCTAACGAAGTGTAGAGCAGGTGTATTTAAAGATTCAGGACAAAAGACGCACACAACAGTGTAAACAACAATTCATTTAATAATTATTCTTTGTGGTCTCTAGGGGAGGGGTTCGAAAGGTATAAAACGGTCATATTAAAATAATCGACCCAGTCTTTTCCCTCTCAGGATACCCACTGCTAGTTGTCTTTTGACAGTCCTTATATGTTTTTTTTCCTTTTCAGTTCTTCAGCACACGTCCCACTTATCCGTGTATATAACTTACTTTTGTTGAAGAAACAACTCGACAGTTCAATGTACAAGGCTCCCATACTCCCAAATGGATATAACACACACAACCAGTGAGACGCACAGGCAAACCTCTCTCTCTCTTAGCATTATAGTCACAGATGAGATTCTTGAAGAGGCCAGAGGTTGCGATGGATGCGGCTTTAATGTTCACAAGCACTGAAGAATTTTTTGTGAAGCAGGCCTTTCTGGATGATTTGAAACATTACTACCCGGGGACAGAGTACTGGTTGATACCCAAAACAATGACAAATAACATAACAGTGAATATATTTATTATTATAGAAGATAATTAATGTTAAGAATAATAATTACAAAGGCAATTTCTCTAGACTACTATAATCTGGTCCTGCTCGTATATTCAAGAGGAGACTGGGAAACACTTACAGGAAGCTCTAAAGACACTGTGTTCACAGTGTAGCACAGTTCATTTCGCCATTCATCCTTTGAAAACCAACAAAGAAAAACAAAAAGTTTTTTCAAAACAATGTCAAAATTGAAGCTGAGGGGTCTGAAGTTGGATTTTGGGGGGTAAAGCAGGAAACTGAGGTACGATGCTGAATGATCTTCGTGAAATGGTCTCATCGGTAATCTGTCTTTGCGCAGTGACACACCAACAAAAACAGAAGAGAGGACCACTTTACCACTGTATTTCCAAAATAAACCCTCACCCACAACACCTAAAAGCAGGGTTGATACATGTAGCGGAGGGCTTTGAAGTATCCCATAAATTAACCAAGCCGTGGACAAACCCCTGGGCATTTATCCCCTCTGGAAGTCGTTTCCAAATCCACATGGAAAAGGCTTGCTTAAGAAAAAAAAAAAAAGTATGGAAAATAATTCACCTGACAAATGAAAAAGCTGTCCTCTGCCTCTTCTGAAAACTTTCAGTATAAAATAAAAATACACCAAGGATGCACAGAAACCATGTACCTTTAAATTGCAATGATAGAACCATTGGGCTTATTCCATGCCTTGCTTTTTCCCCTTCCTGCCATCACCTCCTTCCTTTTTTGTTTTTAAACATTGTTTGGAGGGGTGCGGGGGTGGTTTGGTTGTGTAATTGGAAGGTCGGGGTTTAGTAGTCTGCAAGAGGAAAAGGGGCAGGTTGAGAGCAGCACAGTGATCCTGACATTTCCCTTAATCTCCTCCAGTGTTGTCCCTGTACTATCTGGATTCTGCGTCTTTGTGGGCGCTGTACAGTGCCAGCTCACCTGGACCTGCGAGTCTAGAGCTGCGGGGGGGTGTGGCCGACCGATTGGTGACGGACGGAATGAGCGGAGGCGGCGCCCCCACCTGAAGAGGTCCCACCAAGCCCGCCGTGGTCTTTGCCAGGATACCGTTGGCCATGTGGGGTGGGATGAGCGGGGTGAGGCGGGAGTAGAAGCCCGGGTGGTGCTGGTGAGCACCAGAAGCTCCCGGAGGGAGAGAGTGGGCGAGAGGGTGAAGCTGATCCAGGTGAGGGGCAGTAGCAGCGTGAGAGGGGCTGGACAGGTGAGAGCCAGGAGGGAGGTGCAGGTGCATTAAATTACGATAGTCTTCCCTAAAGATCTGGATCCGCTGCTCCTCATCCATCAGCCCACCTCCTGGGGGTCCGAGCTGAGGATGGCGATCAAAGGGATGCGCCATGAGGCTGAAGTCGGGGCGAACAGCAGAGGAGGAGGCATTAGAGGTAGAAGGCTGTGGGTGGGGCACCACTGCTGCGGCTACAGCGGCCCTTTCTGCCTCAAAAAGGCGCTGATGCCGGAACAGCTGAGCCAGGTGATGTTCAGGTCGCAGGGCTAGGTGATGGTCTGACCGAAATGCTAAAGCCTCCCTACGATGCTGATGTTGCTGCTCCCTCCACGGGTCCCAAGGGAAGCTATGTGCGCCCTGTGATGGTCCTTGAGGTGGACCGTGGGGAAAACGTTCACCACCAGGACCGACTACCAACCCTCCAGGACCCACTGCGCCCCCCAGATATGCTTCAATGGTTCTTGTGCGTTCCAGCAGGGACATCTGCTGGTGCGAAGGTGGGTTTGGAGTAGGTGGTGGGAGAGGGACACCTGGAGTAGGAGTCAGAGATAAAGAGGAAGAAGGGGTGCCAGAACTGGGGTGGTGAGGATGGCTGTTGGGGCGGTCAAAGCTGTGGCTGGGTGCTAGGGGATGGTGGGAGATGGGGATGTGCTCCGGCTCCTCCTTCCGCTCCTGTTTCACTTGAATTTGCATGGAAGGTTTGGACTGGGGCGTCGAGGTCCGATCAGGCTTCTTGGTCTGAGACAATGAAGAAACAGAAGAGGAAGCAGTGGAGGAAGAGGGAAGGCTACCGTCTCTTTGGGAGTGCGAGGACTCGTTGTGGGAGTTGTGCGGTGTGGAAGCCATTGAGCGGGGGTACAGGTCCAAGGGAGATTGGGCAGAGCGGTTAGAAGGTGGGGGAGGAGTGAGCACAGAAGATGAGGAAGACCGCGGCCTGTCCCTGTCTGCTACTAAAGAAGAAGATCCAAGAGGAGGCCCCCTTGAAGACGTAGACAGCACTGGCCTCTTCTCCACATCTCTGTCTCTATCGCGGTCTCTGTCTCTGTTTAAGCTGCGTGTCAGGTCCTCAATAGGTCCAATGGTCCCCCCCAGGGTGCTGCTGTGGCCATTGATGTGTGAGACTGGGGTGCTGCTGCGGGGCTTATAGGAAGGACCGACTGGAGATATCCTCACAGGTGGGCCGTACAGCATGTCTCTGCGAAACAAAAAGCATACAAAGTTCAGGGGATGCTAGATTTTTAAGCAGCTGGAAGATATTTAAACAACATTCAAGCTCCTGATATTTGTATTTTTAATATTAAAACTGGAGGCCTGAAGCAGTAGAGCTTAATACCTGCCACACCAGTTTTCCACATAGATTACAATTTAATTCAGTTTCCAGTTCTGTGAACGTTACACTGCAGCAAGTTTGCTCACTTTAAAAGAAATGAACTGTCTCTAATATTTTGATTCTTTTATTCTAGTGGAGGGAGACACAAGATTGGAAAAAAAGTCCAGAAAATACGCATTCAACAAAAAGTATAGATTGTTTAATAAGTATTTAATCCTCAAGCAAAATATGACTTAGTACTTGGTGAAGAAACCCTTGTTGACAAGCACAGTGGTGTTTCTTGTAGTTTGTCACCAGGTCTGCACACATCTCAAGAGGAATTCTGGACCACTGCTCTTTACAGAAACTGAATCCAATAGGTGTCTTGGCTGCTGCCTGAAGCTTCTACTCCCTCCACAGGTTTTCTATAAGACTGAGGTCTGGAGACTGGCTAGGCCACTCCATGACCTTAATGTGCTTCTTCTTTGGCTGCCTTGGTGGTACGTTTTGGGCCATTGTCATTCTGGAAAACCCATTTTCAGTCTTCTAGCTGAGGGAAGGAGGTTCTCGTCCAAGAATTTACAGTACATGGGTCCAATCATTGGCCACTAAGTGAGGTGAAATCGTCGCATACCCTTAGCACAAAAAACAGCCCCAAAGCATAATGTTTCCACCTCCGTGCTCAACTGTGGGGATGGTGCTTTTTGGGTCATGGTGTACTGTGTTACCAATGGTGTTCTTGCTAACTGGTCCCAACTGCTTTCAGATCATTAACAAGCTCCTCCCGTGCAGTTTTGGGCTGCAAACGTATTTTATGTTTCTGCCATTTCTGAATAATCGCACCAACAGTTCCCACCTTCCCACCAAGCTTCTTGCAGGACTACAAGCTTTCCCTGACATCTCTTGACAGCACTATTTTCTCACCAAAATAGCGTAATGGAAGAAAATCAACGTGTGGACACGTGTGCTTTATACATAACAAGATGAGGGCAGGAGTATCTGTAATTGATTGACTGGGATTACAATCTATGTGAGCCAGTATTCTGCTTGGGTAGTTGGAGATCAAATACTTTTTTCACTCAATGACATGCAAGTCAATTTGTAATTTTTATGTAGTGTGTTTTTTCTGGAGTTTTGGTCAAGTTTCTGTCTCTCTCCGCTAAAATGAAACGACCATAAAAATTAGAAGCTGCTTATTTCTTTATGAGTGAGCAAACTTACAAATTCAGCAGGTGATCTATAATTATTTCCCTCCCCTGCACCTGCTGGTAACGGTTTACACTTTTCTCGAGGTAAATAACTTGTCTAACACAATAAGAGAGACTCCCTTCCCACAACCTCAGCTGTTAAAGGGCGCTGTGTTCACCACTGTTAGAATAAACAGCTGTCTGTCTGTGGTTTTAATGCAAGCTCAAACGTGTTCATTAATTTAGTAAATTCACACACTCAAAAGTTTTTCCTCTCTGTTCCCTTCTCTGCCTGCTGCTGGCTGGTCTGCAACAACTCACGGTCAAGCATACAGATATTTTTTTTAATAAGTAGTTTAAATAAAGGCAGCATTGAAATGTATTAAAACTCTGTGGATCTCCTGGTAAGTCAATATATGCAACTGTAACTTGACTCAAGGTATCGGCTGTACTGTTTCTTGTTTGGTTGGTTGTTAGAAGCGAATATTTGTGGGTTTCCAACATGACTGTATTCATGCATGTAAAATAAAACGACTGAATGAATCTTTCAGCCATCGTCAAAGACTTAATTGTGCATTTGTATCTCATGTCATAGGCATGTGTTTGGGTTTGTGAGTGAAAGCCAAGCAAAACAAGCAGGACACCATGGAACAGGGAAGTCCAACATATGACCCACCATCCAATCGTGCCCAGTGGATAGCTTTGAAAACGAAGGGGACATAACTTTTTGTACTTGCACTGCATTGATCCCCCTGAGGCATCTTACTGCAAGTCTTACAGCCTCCTTACCATCAAAGGCATTACCTACAGACTACTATACCCAACAGGGGTAACACAGTTAAGCCCAGCAGCTGTCCTATCTTTGTAATGCTTCACTGTGGAATAAAATGCTTTTAGTCTGGCCCAGAGTGATTACTTTTGCATTCTATTTGCAGAGACGAGATTAACACTAAATAATGCCACACAATACAGAAAAAATGTATTGTTTTATTTATAAATTAGCCTTAAAGGCTTAAGTTAAAGACAAATGAACTTTTAGTTTCATGAAGTCGACGAGCCAACCTTGCCATCAAGTAAATGATGTAAGAATAGATCTCAAGACTTGTAGATGGCTGGTAGTTCAAAGTCCAGCTGCCTTAACTCAAGCAGTTAAGATTCCCATGACCTGGATGACTTAGAACCTACACTGACTTAAAACCAGTTTAATTTCATACCTGTCCTTTTCATCCTTGATGTGAGGGATGTCTCTTCTCTCGCCTTCCTTCACTCGTTCCCTCTCGTCCCTCCTATCTGCTCCTTTAGCCCAGCTGGGTCCGGCGGAGAATCCAGGCGGGCCACCATGGAGACGGTTCCACGGATCATGATGGTTTGGGGTAGACAAGCCCCCGACTACACTGGCTGGTGAGTCTTTAGGACCAAAGACGGAGCCGGCTGCAAATGAAACACATTTTTTTTTATGTTAGAAAACACTACAGGCAAATCTTCACCTTTGACTTTCACATTAAATATTTGATAATCTACTGGTTGTAAAAACACATGCTTTACACCAAGTATTATTGTTAGCATCTAATATTATTTTAGAAAGTAGCAGTTCAAACTGAAAGCAGTAAAAACACCTCTCAGTAACAAGTCCAGTTATTTAACGCTTAACTTCCTTCAACACCCTCTTCTGCAGCACATACAAAGGAAATCTTCAAAAGAAATTGACCCCTGCTAAACAATCAAACCTCTTGTAACCCTTTAATTGATATAGTTTAGTACTGGGTACTTTTATTAACTCGCCCAGCTTTGTCTAGTTGATCAAACACAACTAAACAATGGGACAACCTCCCAACAAACCCTGATTGTTTTCCAATTGGACAGAAATCCATACGTTCATGGTGGACTTGACTTTCTCGTTACTCAAATTAATGCATCCAACCTTTTACTTGTATATCAGTGACAAAGCCCAGCACAGCATGTCTCTGTGACAGTGACTGCTGAGCTGTAGCTGTGCTATGAGACAGGAAAGAAAAGCATTAAGAGGGGAGAAAAGCATGATGACAAACACCTCGGCCCGAGCTCGAAGACTAGTTTACCCTACTCACAAGCAAAAGGACGGCTCAGGGTTTAAACTCTAAACTTTTGGCTAACATCCCAAAACCTGTACCAGTAATGAAAGTAAAAACATAGGGCTGGGGATGTAATCTCTAAACCAACCAAATAATATCCAAATAGTCTGGTATCTAAAGCTGATAAGATGGATTTTCAGTTAAATTCTTACTTAAAGCCAGGGTAGGTTTTGTTTCATTGGATAAAATGTCCAGAAATATTTTTTTTAATTACTTTAATTCACATTGTCTGAGAGGGAACAAGGCTCCTGCACCTCCTCTGGACCGTGACAGTACACTTTGGCCAAGCAGGACAGGAAGAATATAAACTAGAGGAAGTTGTGTGAACTTTCCCTCTCCAACCTTGTATGAAGCCAGAAGTCAGCAGTGACTCAGCTGTAGCACATGTAAAGCTTAGTCTTATGCCTAGTCTCAGCAAGCTTGTTTTTCCTTTTACATTTTCTACAGCTTCAATAATAGATGTGGTAATATCTAATAGATATGAGAGTGTTCAGTAATATTATTTGGCCTTCCTGCAGCCAAATCCACACAATATATGGGTTGAGTCAGTCAGCCAGTCACCGTGCGTCTCTCTACAGTCTGTTTGGACGCTTACAATAAAGTTTAATCAAAAACAGATGCTGAAAAACGTTTGTGCATCTCTGAAGCTATAGTCAACTTAATTTAGGGCATTTCTAAATGGATCTTTCTTCAAAGTTTACCTTAATTTATCTGACTTTACAACCCCTCGGGTATACTAACAATCTTTACATTTTGCACAAATAATGAGCCTAAATTTAAGTTAAATACCAAACTGTGACCTTTGAGTGTTAAAAATTCAAACCTGGTCAACACTCAAAGCTGTACAGACAGACAGTAGTAATGAGAGGCTGGGTTACAGGAGCTCAGTTCCCCAAATTATACCGACTGGCTTCAGGGAAGGTAACCAGGTACCATCATAAATCTCTCTTATGAGTGTGTCAGGCTATGCTGAATGTTTATCAGCCACCTCCTCAGTTTCTGTTTTTACTGAAGCTAACGGCTAGCCCAACACCCACACCACAGGAGCAGATAAGACTGTTAAATGTAAATCTAAAAGAAGTAGCAGCTGCAGATCAAATCAATCAGTAAAACTTTAGGCAGGGGAGGCCACCTCAGGTTAGAAAACACAAGCTTATATGCATGAAAACACAATTATGACATAAAGAGAAGCTCCCAATCAGAGTGAACCAGCAGTCGTGCAAATCAACAAGTCAAAACCATCTCCTCCTCCTTTCTTCATCATCATCATCGTCGTCTCACTAGCACAGTAAATGCCCCAACACACCCAGACAGATGTTTTTACAATTTAAAGATTAATTTAATCTTACGTGTTGCAGTAAGGGGTGGCACGATAACGTCACATTTCAAAATCAAAACTCAAAATGTGACTGAAGTGTCAACACTGCACAGCTGATCTACTGTCAGTTATTGTAGGCTCTACTTTACAATATAAAGCGCCTTGAGGCGACTGGTGTTGTGATTTGGCGCTGTATTAAATAAAACTGAATTGAATTAAAACTGGCCACACATACCAAGCAACCACGACTGTGCCACATGTAGTTAAAGCAAAGAGGTCTTTGTTAAGTTGTCTGGGCATTAACCTGATATTTTTAGATTTTTGATAGACCAAAAGTATTTATGCTTGAGCAAATTAAAGCCCATTACACCAAAAAAAAAAAAAAAAAAAAAAAAAAAAAAAGTATAAATAAATAATACTTCTGGTTATTTTCCTCAGAGGAAAGATGCCAAGCATCTTGGGTAGTTCTCAGTTTTTTGGAGGGTTTTTTGTTTGTTTTGTTTTTTAAATATACACAGATACAGGAAAAAAAATCCAGTATAATTAAGTTGAATTTGTTGGGATAAAAAAAAAAAAAAAAAAAAAAAAAAAAAAAAAAAGGTTTTTTGTTTTTAATTGGAGTTTCACTTATATCAGAATAAAATACATTTGTTTATTAAACAGTCAGAAATAAGGAAATACAGAGACATCTGGTAAGTAAGGTTAAAAAAACCCACTCAGTTCTTTAAAGTAAAAGTAATTTTAATATCTTATTTTATACAATAATATTAGTTCATATTTTTGTTTAAATCTGTGCTTGTTTTACTTCATTGTATTTATTTTGATTCCAGATTTGTTTATTATTACCATAATATATAATACAGGTGTTTTATTGTATTCCATTTTATTGATCTTTATATAATTTTAATCCTTATTTAAGCCATTTTGTGCTATTAGCTTGTTAGAATTTCAGTAGAATTTTTTCCCCAAATTCTGATAGCACAAGGTTAGAATAAAAACTTAGACCTAACAGCATTAACAGCATTCAGGCCAGTCGTGCTTTCATTTACAGTCGTCCCTCATCAGGCCAGTTTTCAGCCTGAAAGGCTCTAAGCAACATTACAGATCAGTGTGACTGATAGAATTGCAATGATTTGACTTTTTTTTAAACTACAATTGTCCTATAGTGCTTCACATCCTTCAATGGGAGACCTCCAGACTCCTCGATCCTGTAACTTTACCTCTAGCTGACATCAAGTATCGTGACAGCCCCTCGCTGCACTACATGAGTGAAGACTAGTTTGGTCTGTCCTTAAACTAAACAATTAAGATGTTTCTTTGGCAATTAAATTAAATCATTACAGACTCCAAAAACTCAGTCACCCAGGTGGAAACACTCCACACACCATTAAGAAAGCTCACGCACTGAAGCAGGACTTAAAGGATCAGTTTGGATATTTAAATACCTGTTTTAACACACATGTCACACATATGCTGAATTGCTGCTGACTATAATTATCCCACCTGTCTACATGAGCCATTAAATGTGAGACTACACTAAAACACGAGGGGGCAAAATCCACATGAATTTCCAAGTTTATCTTCAGTAGTTTGAGATAGCCAAACAGATATTTGGCAGTTTCCCCTCCACATGCTTCCCCAAGCAGCATTTCCCTGTCGAGGCACAGAGCTGAGATACTTCCTGATAATTTCATCAGGTTATTAGCACACAGTACCTGTTGTACAACAGCCAGGGAGAAGACATCCAATTCATTATATTCATCTGACTGCTGAAGTGTTGTTTGATGTTTGCACAAACTGTGGATTTTGAACCTTTAGGAAAAGATCACCTACTGGCCTGTGTGGTGAAATGGAACGATTACGGTGACCCAAACGCAGCTCAGAACAGTTTAGCTCAAGAACTTATTTAAGAGGCCAACATGTTGTCAAAGGAATCCAAGAAAAGCAACACCAACATCATCGAGTTAGTGTTTTTGTTTGTTAGGTTTTAGACCATTACTGAGCATCGGTTAAGCCAACACTACCATTAGTGAGGTTGAGCCCAGCTGTATATGTCAATGTTATAAAGGTTCAAGTGGTGTCAACAGTAAGCCACGAGAGGTCAAAGAAATCCAGCAAAACTATTACTAGTGACGGGAGGAGGGCAGGTCCCAACGAGCAACTTTGAGGTGAGTGACTAACGGGACAATGACTAGGAGTGAAGAATATTCCTGATTGACGTGAGGGGTGGTGAACACATTCCAGGTTACCTATGTAGTTAGAGACTAAAATGTCTGCTAGTAGCCAAGCTACAAAGCGGTGTGCGATGAGCTTTGTGTTCGGGGGTTTTAGTTTGCCAAGAGAATTATAAATAAACGCTCCTTTGGTCTAGTTGGGGTTTTAAGGTTGATCTGACTGGATAGACTTCCTTTTTTATTCAATACGATCTGTAACATGACCTGAAAGGACCGTTTTCCCTCATAGACAATGGCAAGGCTTCTATTGGCCCGTGAGAAAATGTTAACTGTTGTTGTAATGTTGTTAGACCAAGCGTGAACCATCCAAAAAACACTTTCTCCACACTACAAGGACACCGAGCTGTGGTTCAGTTTTATCTGGACTGAGCCAAACTGTGGAGCAGAGGCACTTTTACACCTTTAATTTTGATTTGGAAGTAAGAACTAAGAAGCCCGCAGAAACTCTTTCAACATCCGTGTGACATGTGAGGGCTACATTCAGGTAGATTTGAAAGACTCTGAACTGATCCTTTAAGCTTTGCACATCAGGCGTAGAGATGCTGAGAAACTGACCCAGTGTTGGACTCCCAAGTCCTCCAAAGGCACCAGAACCCAGAGCTCCCAGCGGGGTGAAGGACGGCGATCGGCCATACAGATCTAAAACACAACCATTAAAAACAGTTTTACAACAACAAGCTAAAATCCTGGTTTCATCAACTAAACATTTATAAAAAAACGTTACTGTCATGAGTTAAAAATAAAAATCTTTCAAGTTTGAACTGATTTTACCCAAGTGTGGAGTCGGTGCGAGGAAAGAGGAGTGTGGCGCTGATGGAGAGATGAAAGGAGCCGAGGGTGGATTGACTGGACCTGAGGGAAAGAGATAATAAAACAAAACAAAAAAATGTGTCAAGAATATTCAAATCAAGCTCAACATGCTACTCACACACCAAACAGCAAAGCTACAGAAGGACACAAAGTCCAAGAGTGATCAGAGACATCAGAAGAAACCGATCACATCTTTGGCCCTGATTCGCTGATAAGTTCGAAAAAGTATTCTTAAACTGACCACAGAATCACCACCATCAGCCTAAAGCTCACTCTTTTGGTCCCAGTTATAACATTTAAAGCAACAACTACTAATAACGCAACTACAAAAAACAAAACCTTAAAAATAATAATAAAAACTAAACTGAAATGAGGAAACTCATCTCAAACTGAATAAAAAAAAAATAAAAAAAAAAAAACAACTTTTGGTTGCTGCTCTGGTTGCAAACAGTGACGTCATTCATTTAACATTTCATATGGTATACTTTTAATATAATTGTATTATCAATAAGGAATATTGATATTATCTAGGAAAACTAGTAAATTTTTCTTTATTCATTTTAAATAATTAAATGCACCAAGCTTTGATTGTTGTTTTCACTTTTAAATCTTTTGAGGGGTTTTTCTTGATTTGTTTTATTCCTCTCCAGTGTTCGTTGTCTTGGACTTATCACCGCTGTTTGTGTTTTTTGCCATCTTGTGCAATTCTAGAGCAGTACTTGCAGATGTTGCACATACTTTGTTGACTAGCTTCAAATCCATTAAACACCAATACAGCTGCAATAGCAAACAAGTTGTAGTATTAGCAGTATTTACTTAGGGATGTGACGGCTGGGATTTATAATTTTTGTTTATGTAGTTTTAAATTTCTTGGCAGAATACGAGAAATTCAGTTGTGAGGATACTGAAGAAGCCTGGATTTGTAAATGCAATGTTCACACGCTAGTCTAAAGCACAGATTTGTACTTGTTAACCATTAAATCCACAAAGAATTATGATTTTAAAGACACTGACAGCCTGAATCCTGTTTGTCTTGTTGCACATTATTTACAGCAACAATCTGTGCACAGACATAAATAAATAAATTACATTTTACCAGCTGGGACACCGAAACATTAAAAGGCAACCACCTGCAGCTGAGAACAGACTGGGAGGTCTGGTCAGGTCATGAGCAGGAGGTAAGGGCATTGGACCCAGTCCGCCAGCTCCAGAAAAACGGGCCAACGGGTCACTGCGGAAGTCCAGTTTGTGAGGATCAGCCTGCATGAGCTGAATGAAGGGCAGAAGAGTTAAACCTCATACTGTCATCTTTGCATAGTGGCAATTAAATCTCTCCCCACATGATGTCAGTAAGAGACACTCACCTTTACTTTTCTCTGATGGTTGTGGATCATGTAGGCCACCTGAACATGCATAGCACACCATTTTCCTGGTTTCTGCGCAGCACAAAAAAGACACTGTGTTATTCTACAAATCTTGAATCTACAACTTTAAAGCCTTTGTACACAGAGGCAGATCCTGCAGTTCAAGAATATCTTTTCTAACCTCCATACAAGCTTGAGGTTTTGCAGCAGGAGAAAAAGTTAAAATCTGGGGCCCGGCTCAAGTTTGGTTATGTATATATTTTTAAAAAAGGAAAGGCGGTGAAAAGAATAACCGCATACATCATAGCATAATTTCTAGGTCTGAAAAATCTAACCGAGTGTGCAAGAGCAGAAAATAGACCAGTAGTAGTCAAGATTACAAGTGAGATTAGTGCAAAGAGTGCGTGAAGTTGTGAGACAGTGATGCAGACTAAAGAACTGAAAGGAGCAGAGGGATTCAAAAACATCTGTTTCTGCTTACATTTGTGATTTTCAATGTTGATGTCCCAAAGTGTTCAGTAAGCTACAAGAGAAGAGAAGTGTAAAACCACTTTTAATCTGCACATCTTGCTCTTTCTCAGGAGTAGTTTCTGCTGTAGTGACTGTGCTGCAGCACATCCTAGCCTATACTGCAAATTTGCCATCGCGAGAGTAAAGCGCAGTGTCCTTACCCTGGGGTCTTTGGGCTGCAGGTGGGAAGGCACAACCCCAAATCGTTGTATATCAGGACCCGTTCCCTGAGGGACAAAGAGGCTATCACTGACACAGCACAAACACATGAGCCACAGCCTACACCTGGCGTTATTCTTTGCTCTCTTAGCGCTAACATTAATGTATTTTTACTCTAACTAATGCAGCCAGGTCAAACCCAAGAGACACTGCAAGAGCCTTAGGAAGTCAGTTAACTAAAGCACCCATGCTGTTAGATGAGTGCCGCTCATTCGACTAGCCTCTAGTCATACCTGTCAACATTTAGATTTGAAAATCCAGGATTTGATGTGACAGATAAAAACGCACTGATGCAGAATAGGAACGTGCCACTTTAAAGAAATATTTTTTGCACTCTGGTCTGGTCTGCCTTTTCAGCTGCTTAATTTGGTAGAAAAATTGGCTGCAAATGTTATTTTTTTTTCTACATCTAGTTTTATTTGAAATATAGTTCAAAACCAAAATTGTTTGAGTGGCTGAGACACAAATTCACAGTGCACTGGATTTACTTCATTAACACCACCTGGACGTCCTTGGTAAGGTTCAAATTAAGTTCAAGTTGTTTCCTTCTCATAAAAGGAAGATTTAGATTTGTCAAGTACCCGATCAACATTTGGCAATGGTTGCAAAAAGCCCGTTAAGCTCAACAGGCAACAAATATAACATAATTTACATGTAAACAGAAGAAAATGACCAGAAAACAGGCTTCAGGCATTCCTGATTAAATTAGCAAAATGTCAATCAACATTATTAAAAACAAAGGCACTTAAATTTTATTACTTCATAACAAAAATTTGACATTTCTTGCTTTACAGGAAATCATCTGCCTGCACCTCTACGCTATGACAAAACATCCTTTTGCAATTCATTTTAGCGGTTGTACCACCACCAGCTTCAAATGGGGAGATGAAGTTGCCGTTTCCCTACTGGGACGTGGCACACATCAAACACATTGCACATATGGGTCAACAGTGAACTAGTTTATTCAGCATCTAACTCTTCTGCCTGCGCAGAGGTTAGCTGCACACGTGCCATTTTAATCAGGTTATGGGTTCCCAGGTTACACTGAAAGTGTTGAATTCTATCAAACAAATTCTGTCAAATAAAACACTTAAGGACTCAGTCACACACTAGGGACCTATCTGTGACGCTCTGGCTGCAAAAATGTGCATCTGGCCAGTGGTTGCTGGAGAGGGCGAATCACCAAAAACCTGGCACCTGTAAATTGTACAGCTGACGCCAAATTATTTGCACTTGCTTTCAAGCAACTCTCCAAACAGTAGGGATCACTCACACAGACCTCTAGAACCGGTGTGACTGAGCCCTAAGGCAAACGGATGCATTTATTATAGTTATTCCAACTTGAGTGTGATAGGTTACTGGTCGAAATTACTGGAGTTTCTGGGAGAAACAACAAAACGAGGAACTTAAAATATAAGCTTCCTCGTTTAAACCTGCGAAAAACTGGATTGTTGGCAAATTTGCCTCTAGTGCTTGTGACACTGTGACATTGTCATCGCAGGGAGCTCAAATAAACCGTGACGTGGAAGTTATCGCCTGAAAAAAAACAACAAAAAAAAAAAACAACATCATGCTAACACACAGACACAAGGAGAGTTTTCCTCACCTTTGGCTGAAATGCCCCTTGCAATGAGCTGAAATGCCCAGGAGGAGGAGGAGGAGGAGGGGGAATCTGAATACCCTGCACTGAGGGCGGCGTGTACGTTGGGTAGATCTGGCACAAACACAAACACACCTTAGTGGCCGGTACACGACTTTCAAAATACGCCTACAGTTTTAGTTCCCGTTTCCATGCACTATTCTCAGATACTCACAGTGTGTCGGTACAGCCCGTCCATTTTGCCTGGGTACTTATCGAACTAAAAAGACAAAAACAGTTGAGATGGGTCAACACATTCCAGCTGCAGTGGAGTTTAAAACAGGAGTAAAACAGCAGAGTCTCTCTCACCATCGGAGACGCCGTAGCTGGGGTCAGGAAGGGCGTGAAGTGTTGATGCGTGTGCGTGTGTTGGTGCTGGTGGTTGTGCTGATGGAACTGGAACGCCATCGCCGGGATGCTCGTCTGGTTCTGAGACGTCCGGCTCGATGAGCCCTGCGTGGAGCTCGGCGCTGCTGGGCCTCCTGGAGTGGAGCGGCCTGCCGGGTTATTTTCAGCCCCGGGGACGCTGCGTCTGCCCTCACGCTCTGCTGGAATAACGAGGCAGTAATTAGTGGAAGGCAACGGGAAAATAAATTAAAGAACATAAAATTCTGTTTACACTGGCGGTCAAGTTCAGAAATTCAAACAATGCTTAAAAGGGATGTGTGGAGGTAAATCTTCTGATCTGTGAATATTTTGTTTATCAAGCACCAAATTATTCATTACCTGCTTCTTCAGGGAGTCTTATCTAGCAGAAGAACTAACTACACCACCACAACTGCATCTGGCACAGGTAGCCCTTATTCTGCTCTGTAGCTGCTTGCAAGTTCAGCATAGACGCACACCAACCAGTCATCCACAAGTTCAAGCTCCAATCAAGCTTATTTAGACTTCTGCCTTGAATCTATGCGGAGCCTACGACGTAGCTGACTCTTAAGGGTCTTTTGCGTGAGCTTGTGCATCAAGATATAAATTAATCAGAATTTAAGACACTAAATTTCTTCAGTTTGAGTGGACTAAAGGTCATAAGCTTATAGTAGACTAAATATAAAGTTTATTCAGTTAATATAAAGTGTAAAAGTTTGCTGTGTTTTTAACAATGAGAATTCCTCCATAGAGTTTCTAAAGTCTTATTTTCCTCAGCATCAAATACAAAATGTGTCCATGTGTCATTTTGTTGCATTTTCGTGAGAAACAGGGAGCATGGGCGCTAGTTGAAAAGATTTCCTGAGGGCAACTCAAATGTACACGTCTAATCTTACCACACAAGCAGATTACTTCTGATTGGATCTCATCTCTCTGCCGCATTTCGTGTTGCATTTCGTGTTTTCGTGCCATCATAGTTTTTGTTCTCCTGCCTCAGTTTTTATTTAGATATTTGTCTTGTTGATGTCAGGAAAAAAAAGGTTGTTGATAAAAACTATAGGTGGAAATAAACACTTGTTACAGCCCAGGTTTTCTCAAGGGTTTGCACTTATATCACAGAGTGGACAAGATCCTCTTTGTGGAAGCAGCTAATAGATATTGATGAAAGCTGCAACAGCAGTTGCCCTTACGAATGGTCGAGCACACAAAGAGTGACAAAAAAAAATTTAAAAATATGCAGGCGTGCACCAGGCTTTGGTGTTATATTACTGCTAATTTTTACCAGGCTGAGACAAGTGTGCAAGTGGGTCAGTCTCTACTGTCATTTGAATTCTATATCAAGGCAGGAGTTCGGAGAGATTATAAGAGGGGCAGATACTGAAACAACAGCTTTGGGAAAAGAAAAGAAAACAAAAAAAAAACCCTCTAATCATTCTGCTTCCTGTTTTGACTTCTTCTATTCCTGTGTCAGTACTGAAGTTGAGGTTTTCTCTGAGTTGTGACACCCATCGTTTAGGAAAAGACTGCCAGGTCTGTATAAATGGTTACAGATCTGTGAGAACAATGATAATTGGTGTGCACCACAACCAACACAGTGGCCATAAACAAAGCTGAAAACATGAGAACCAAAGGATGGCTCAACTTTCAAAATAGGAGCTGGTTGCTCATGATTTCCTTTTGCCAGATGAAAAGAAAAACAAATCCTAAAATTGTTGCCAAATACTCATAAAGGTTAATAAACCAGGTATGTGTGTGGGAAACATAAACTAAAGTTAATCTCACAGATACATGAACAAAAGAGTTACAACTACTGAAGTGATACTTACATGCAACTTCTACTTTATGCAACACATGCTGTGCTTATGAGACCCGATCTCAGTTCATCAATACACAACTTCCTCAACACCCCAGACAAACCCAGACAACCGCCTGGGGAAGTCTGGGTTTGGTTTATTTTTGCAACACATTAGTCATCACATTCCCATAAACAACTGAAACGGTGAAATGAAGCATTTCTGTTTTGCTGTACCGGCTTCTGTCGGGTGAGCTGTACCTTGCAGCAGAGGTGGAGGCGGAGGAAGGCCAGGTGAGGATGTGAACAATGCTCCAGAGCTGGTTCGGGATGGGGGTCGGAGAGGCCCTGAGGATCCTGAGCCCCTTGAGAAGGGCAGAGAAACACTGGCGGAAGGAGGTGGGGGAAGAATGGAAGATGAGGAAGTCCCGACAGATGAAGCAGACGGTTGAGGCTTGACTGGGGTGCTGCTGCCGCCGAGAAAACACAAACACAAAACACAACAGTTGAGCCAAAGAGATGTAGAAGACAACATCAGAGGGATGAAAGAAGAAATTGAGCTTCAGTTTTCAGTATGTTTCATACCTGTTGTAGATGGATTGAGTTCGAGGGGGCAAAGAGGGCTTGGGTTTGGAGAGCGGGGGGCTGCTGTTGTGGCGGCTGCCGCCGTTGACTGGGCTGGACCGGGGCACCGTGACCGGGGAGTGGGAAGGCAGGCCGGGGAAGAAGGGGGAAGAGGTAGAAGAAGAAACCGGCTCAGGGAAGTGTGGCTCCAGGTTTTTCTCCTGACTTCGCTCCAGCCCAGACACCCGTGGAGTCACCATTAACCGTGAGACGCCACCAAAGCGCACCGGCAGAGACGGGCAGCTTTTGCCCACAGATGAGCCCATGTTTGAAGGGGCGGGATCGACAACTGAGAGAAGAGAAAACCAGTCAGCAATTTCTCAACTCCTGCAGGAAGGACAAAGGTCTTCCAAAGCAAAACACCCTCAGAACAGCCAAAACTGGCTTGACCACTTGAGTGTGATTAAACCCAAAGTTAAAAAATTTGGACGCAACAATCCGATGTTCCAACCTGATTAAATACTTTTTTGCCCCCACCTCCACTGTCAGCATGAATTCCTGCAAACTAACTGCCATCTCAGTGTTTTAGCCTCATGTTCCTTAGAAGTCAAAGACAGAGTGGTACACAGTTTTTAATAACCTAATCAATTAACCATAAAAACATGGACCTGGATCTGAGTATGCAGCAGAAAAAAAGATGATCAGCCGTCTGCCACAGGCGGGTAAATGTTTGAAACTAAACAGTCATATATTAAAAATCTTTGCTGCGTCTCTAACAACATTTCAGTGCCATTTATGGGAACATCTTTAGGAGATGGCGTTTGTCCTGCTTGCTGTTATGTCCATGTTTAGTCAAGTTAATTTAACAAAACTGGTTAAAAACATAACCGTTTTCTTGGCTTTTCTTTAATTCCTGTCCAGAACAAGAATTAGCATGGTGTCTCTGCCGAAATAAGTCATGTCATGAAACTAAACACCAAGTATAAGTTATGACAAAATGATTTTTTAAAATCATATTTTACTAGTGGTTGCAGAAATGCAGTTTATTATATCCGAATGACCATTTAAATTAAGGTTAATTTAAATAAGGCATCTAAATAAATGTACAGAAGGGCTGTCAGGGTGGCTGAACTTGTTTCTAGAAGGACTTTGGATGCACCCCTTTCTACCTGTGACTGTGATACTGGGAGTGAAGGAGTCTGATCTGGACCACTAAGCTTCTGAAAGGTTTACAAAGCATACACATTTATGTTTATAATTGTTTTCATAATTGTTCCTTTGATGAATACATCCAACAAAACTGAATAACCACTGATGGGTTTATCCATCCATCCATTTTATATCACTTTTCCAGGTCCGGATCAGAGTCTCAGTCTAACAGTCTAAGACAGGCCCAGACCTCCTCACCCAGCCAGCTCCCCCACTTCTTCTGGTGGGGGATAAGAAGGCGTTTTCTGGGTCTCCTCCACAGCAGGCATGCGTAAAACGCCTCATTTAGGAGGTGTTGTCTGAGTCAGATACCCAAACCACCTTAAGCAGCTCCTTTTAATGCAGAGTAGCAGTGGCTCTTTGTCTTCTTTAGTTTGTATTTAAGATGGTATTTTCTTATCTTAATAAAATAAACTGAGGTAAATGAAACAAAAAGGAAGTGGGTTCTATTTTAAATCTAACAATACTTTTGCTGGAGATTAAAAGAAGTCTCAGACAGTGACGATACCATCTTCTGTACCCTCTCCAGGTCTCCAAAATATTTTTCTAACGTTTCCTTCCACCTCATGTTTCCGTATGCAGCACATGTCTGTATTCTCTCATTTCATTATCTGCAGATTTTAATCAGCTCCACTTTGTGTAATAACTAAAAGAACGAAAACAATTGAGCCTGTTTAACTCGTTTTCTGTTAAGATCTAAGTTTAGCCCTGTAGGAGCCCACTGACTGACACATCAGTTCAGCGTTTCCTGAATGTAAAGCAGCAGGAAAGAAATGCCAATAGTAAATTTCTCAAACCTTTCCTAGTGCTGACTGTGAACACTGGATCCATGTCATTGTCGGAGGCCTACACGGGAAAACAAGAGGAGGATTTTATTAGAACGAGTCTCCATTTTAATCAACACATTTTTTAAGATTACAACTGAAGAGAACATGACTGTGGTAGGATCCCTCTAATAATAATAATTTTATCTACACAAACATAACCAAACATGGAAACTCTTGATAAGAATATTGGTAAACAACACACACCTTGTCTCCTGTGTCACTCTCTGTGTCACACTGAAAGAGGAAAATAAGGCAGAAGAAAACATTTATGTTTATTACAATATGTCAGCCAACGAATGTAAACCAACTTCATCACAACAGTGTTTCCCCACAGAATTATATTTTAAAATATTAACCTAGTGGGGTTTATTCTATTCTTTTTCTTATTAATATTTTGCCTTGATTCCTCATATTTTAGATTCATTTGTTTTATTTCCCACCATGTTCCCGGTTTTACATTTTCCAATTCATTTACCATGTTTTCAGATTAACTTTTTAAATCACAGTGACATGACTCGCAAAGTAAACTATCTGTGGGGCACACATTTTCTTAAATAAATTAGATTATGTACACGTTATGATAATAAATAGCAGAGTGATAATAAACTGCCTCTCGTCCCAGCTTCACTTTCAAGCCAAACTCCAAAGTCTTGTTATCTCAGGATAAAGACATTAATCATTCTAAATGACAATTCTTCTTATTTTGGCTGCTGCTTTTAAGGGTTGCCACAGCAGATTATCTGCCTCCATCCACCCCTTGAATCCTCCTGTCACACCAACCCTGTGTGTGTGTGTGTGTGTCCCCTCCTTTACATGAACTTCCTCTGAGCTCTTCCTCTTTTCCTCCTGCCTAGTATATCCACTATCCCTCCTCTGCACATGTCCAAACCACCTCAGCTTCACCTCTCTAACTTTGGTTTCCAAACTGCTCAACCTGAGCTGTCCCTCGGAAATACTCGTTTCTAATCCTGTCCATCCTGGTCACTCTTAGCATCTTCAGCTCTGCCTGTTGTATTTCTGTTATAGTGTCACATCATAACAGGTGTCCAAAGAAAACAAACATGTAAAGTCGTGTCTGCCTTTCTTGTAATACAGGGACAGGAGCTAGAGTTGGGGCTGTCACAGATGATGATTTAGACATCAGAGGGATTAAAATGAGAGCAAGCAGGATTGTCCTCATGTAAATCAATCATCCCATTCTCTCAGCGCAAGTTTATTTTTGGCTGCTCCCCTATTCACAAGGGACCCCCCCCGAGCAGGTAGCTCTGCATGTTTTTAACACTGTGGCCTTCCCAATGCAACCCAGAAGGGATTTATATCTACTTTAGTAGATCAATAAATCTAAACCCTTTTTTTTTCCAGGGGAAATGCCTCCAGTTATATCTCAAGTTTGAGACAAGCTCAACTATTTAGACTGATCTTAACAGGAAGAGATTAGATCAATCTAATGGAAACTAAAACCTGCTGGGCATGCTTTGCAACACATCAGCGGACACAGTCTGCACATCCACGTATGCCTGTGTGCATGCAAGCAGAAATACATGGATTCCAACTTTTCTTTGCTTTTTCCATTTATATTTTTTACTTCACTATTTGTTCCATCAAGTATTATTGTAATAGTTTCAGAAATTTTAAATTATTTTGTCTCCTTGTTACCATGTGGACCACATGATTTTTAAGTCTATGACATACAGATAATGTTTGTCACGAATGATAAAATTGGATATTTTCATAACATTTAATATGTTCTGTGTTCTAAACAAAGCGCAGCCTTTTCCTTTACAGCAGTGCACTCATGGACAGAGTAGAGAAAGATTGTTATGTCGGATTAGTTAAACAAATGTTATAATTATGACACTGTTAATACGCTAAGAAATAAAAGTGTGCAATTTAAGTAATGGCAGGCTATACTGTGTAGAGCTTCATGTCTAGTAAATGAGGCATGCCCAAATAAAGTCTGTGTGGGAAACACTGGACATTAGCAGAAAAGAAACTTACAATATAGCCAGTCTCCAGAGGTTGCCCCTAAGGGGGGAAAAAAGGAATAAAATAAGCTTCAGTGAGTTTCAGTTAGCTCTAAACCTTTCATGGATGTGATTAATCACTCTGGACTGCCTGGACGATGGGTGTTGTCAAAATTCGTGCAAGAGCGTGAATGTGAACCTGTTTTACAAGGTCATTTTCTCAATAGCAGGATATACAGGTGATTACCGCTACAGAAGTATAAACATTGTGTGTTTGATTAGGAATTATCTCAGTGACATCTAACATGGTAGTAAAGTCAGTTTCACCTCTATCTTTCTTCTCTTATTTCTACTATTATTCCAATAGCTGCTGGGCGGGGCTCCTTCCTCCGGCTCTGACAGCGGTCCTCCGCCGTTCTCCTCCGGCCCTCTCTTCCCCTTGTTCCTCCTTCCCAGCATATCAGTTCGCTGACTGGGCTTCAAAGAACAGTCCATCTGATAAGGAGGAGAAAAAATATGTGGATTTAAATGTGGATAAATAAGCATTAATGTGTAAGCCTGAGGCCAAAGACCCAAAGGCAAGCTACAGGCTTATTAGTCCTAATTTTTGCTGTTCATAAAAATAGAAAAAAAAAAAAAAGATGAGCCAGCATGAGGATATTACTGGAGCTGTTTGTGTGTGGACTCAATTATATTGCTTGTTTTGACAATATATTTAACTGAAGCATTGTACATGACCTCCCTTTCAAAGGGCGTCTTTTACCTGTGGTGTCCAGAGTTTTTACCAAAGAATATAAGGTAATACTTTTTCCCTCTTTATTACATGCGACCCAATCATATTTAGGTATGCAGTCACCCCCCAACAGCACATTTTAAGCAAATAAAAACTTTGATATGCAATAAATAAATATGTATGAGATTTTTCTTGGCTCACAATAAGTCTTTGAGGAATAACTTCAGGTAACAACCTTATTTGACTGAAATATTTGGACCATTTAATGAAGAAAAATGTCCAAATTGCTTGAGAAAAAGAAACTGATTGTTAAACTGGTTAAAAGAACTTAACATGTGTCTTTAAGAGCAACCAAAATTTCTCTATAGAGGATAAATAAAATTGATATAACAACTTACAGTCTAAACAATTACTCAAGAGTTTAATCAATACCTTTCTGAGAAAAATCTACAGTAAGGAGTGTACATGGTTTCTCATTTTTCTGGCCATTTATCTTCCCTACTTATATACCCCCAGCAGTGAGAAGAAAAATCAGCGGAGCGGTGAGACGAGTAACGCATCTCCGCTACAAACAATCATTATTCAGCCTTGTCGCCTTTCTTTGACGAACTGCTGGAAAGTATCAGCCCTCAAGGCAACGACAAATTACAACAACAAAATTATTTAAACAGGGGGGAAAAAAAAAAAAAAAAAAAAAAAAAAAAAAATCACTCTTTCAGAAAACTGCTGATAAATTTAACCAGTTGCTGGAATGTCACAAACAATATAAAGGTCAAAGAGAGTAATGGTGAAAAGGTTCAATGGAGCAAATCAATCAAATTACATTGAAAGTTGATGTTGATTTTGCTTTAAGTTGACAATTTTTTTTAATCTTATTTGACAGAAATAACCATTTACAGTGAGTCCTAAAATACAGGAAAATCTGCAGACTTCTGTTAAGTATGGTCCCACAGACTCTTTGCCTTAACTACATCCGGACTGATCACTGTTAGTCACCACCAAAGGCACGTTTTTCAGACGGCACAACTCTGATATGACACGCATATGCAGGATATTTCTCGTCTTTCAGGAGTGACTGCAAAAAAAAAATAAGCATGACTGGTTCACCTACGCTTACCGCAAAAGCTATGCAGTATGTGATTTTCAGCTATTTGAAAAATAAAAATGCATTTTAAACTGGAGTAAATTGAACCCACTTATAAAAGTTTAGTTTATGCTGATTTTCCTTCACCAAAAAGAGCCACATTAAATATACATTTCCTTATACCTGAGATCTAAAAATTGCTAGTTTTTTGTTGGTTTTTTTTAAACATTTGACTGGCATACAGCACTGTATGTCCCACATTTAAAACATTAACGAGTTTTATTTTATATTAGGCCCAACTTTTATTCAAGTTTAAATATATTTGTGTTTTCAATGGCCAAAATTAAAAAGAAAACTAACATATTAGTTAGTTGATTAGTAAAGTTACACAAACTGTGTGCCTTAACTACAGACCAATCGTTATTAGTCACTTCCATGGGGTCATTTTGAGCAAAACTACTTAAATTACACTTAAAAAGGCAAATAAACTCAGCATGACTTGCAGGTAAATTCATGCAAACTAACACAGTCTGTTTGTCTAATTTGGAAAAGTCCCTTTTTAAAAATGTTTTACAGAAAAACTACAGACAGGATATGGTTTCTTTTTTTTTTTTTTTTTTTTAACAAAAAGGGACTTACGACGTTTCATTGGTATAGAGCAGTAAATTTTTTGGCAGGTCTCTTTCCTTTTTCTCTGTTAGCAGTTTCTAATACTTCATGGGTCCATTTGACTGTAAAATGAAGTTACCTAGAAGAACAGCGCAGCTGTATGTGTGTGAATGGGCAGTTTTACTGTGGGACCTATTGGCAAATAATTTGCTTCCTCAAACTGATGCAGATGTAAGACGCACGCAAATGACATCAGCACAAAGGCAGATTAAACTACTATCAAAGATTATCCACAAATTACCACATGCCAACATCTTGTAAATAATTAAACGTAAAATGTACTTTTTTTGCTACGTACATACAAAAAATTGGTCTTCCACCAAAGGGCCAAAGCAGTACAGTTTTTTTTGAAGTTGGGTTTAACTTGATCTACCTTTGGCACATGCTTTTTATCACATAGGGAAAAATCAGGAAACACATACACTTTTTATGACTATATGGGAATCAGTCATGCTTATGCGTGTAGTCACCCATCAAAGGCCTAATTTTGAGCCAGAAAACCCATCAAATACATATCAGGGACTGTTCTTCTCCAAATGGGCATTTTGGGGTGACTTGGGGGCATAGAGTCAGTATTATCTGCATTTACTGGTTTATTTAACACCTTTAGAATCAAAACTGGATTCAATATGAGGTACTGACATCGATATGCGTCCTGACTTTAAAGCTTGAGAGTCTGAAGAAAAGCTTTGTGACAGCGCAAACTCAGAAAATAGTTAAACGATCTTTTCTTAATGTTTTTCTTGTTCTTGCTTTATCTACAAAGGCCACTTCACAGCTCATCAACACCTCTAAAAATTAGATCATGAATAATTGAGGCCTCTCCAGGAGCCATCAGAGGATTGGGGAGTGGATTGTTGTCACGCTTTAGGGGCTCAATCTGCATCCCTTCACACCCTTGGATGATTTAATTTACAAAGATGAGTATTAAAGCAACCACCTACGAGGATGGTGATTATTTAATAAATTAGAGGAAAGGAGGGTGCCAAATCCCCACCGAACACTAACGCTGAAAGTACACATGAATAACAGCTGATTAGTGGGGTGTAAAAAACACCAAATTATGACAATCACCTCCAGAGCCTCCAAGCTGATGAAGCTCGCAATAGCGAAGCCATCAATGATTTCTTCCTCGCAGGACACAGACTCCCTCTTCCTCCGGCGTGGAGGCCTGTGTCTGCCAAACCCTGGTCGGCACTCTCTCCCACCGGGACCCAGCACGCTGTTGGTCCCACATGCCTCCCGATCGGAGCCCGAGGACAGGGATGTGGCCCGCTCCTCGGCCAGATCCACTCGCCTCCTCCGCCGCTCCCTGTCGCGCTGGGAACGGGATCGCCGGCTCTGCCTGAATCCGGTGTTTCGGCTCGGGCCCTCCATGTTCAAATGCCACCTCCTTTTCGCAACTTAGGTGAGATTCCCAAAGGCACTTTTTTACGCAAGTCCCGGCCCGGTTGAAGGTACCGAACCGCGAATAAAAACACCACCACACAGGCCCTCTCCGAGAACCTCTGTTAAAATGGCGTTAATGGAAACCAGTGGCTATTATTTACCGTCCTCTGACAGCAGTATGCTGCTGGCATCAGTGCCGTTCTCTCGGCGAAATGTTAGTGTCATTTCTGAAATCTGAAAACAAACTTACATCCACATGGGAATTCAAAACATCGGCGACATTAACGCGAATGTCAGGACATCGCTGATTGTGTGTCGTTGACGGCTAACGTTAGCTAGCGTGCTAGCTAGCAGGAAATCCAAGCGATAACCACACAAGTTGTAAACATGTAAACAATAAAACACAAGTCTGGCTGTGTTACACCCAAAGCAGGGCGAGATTGCCTCCGCAGGAGTAACAGATTGAAAATAATGCGGTTTTCGGCACAGATTAAATCAACAAACTGTTTGTGATTTCCTTAATTTCTGCACACGCTGACAAAATTAGTAGCAAATTGATTAGCTAGTTAGCCAGGCCTGATAACGACTATTACGAGACGTTGCATATTACTGTGAAACTGACCGTTTAATACTGACAGTTACTCTAATTTACGCCTTACGAGGAATAAAAAGAGCTGTCTGCTTTACTTTAAATAGTAAATGGCTGCTGTTAGCGAACGTCAGTTAGCCTATACGCGGCTAATTCAATTTATAATAATATAAGCCCGACAAACTAAGAATACAACTTTATTCTTAAAACGTTTCTGTAAACACTGATAAGCCGGGCTGTGGAGTGTGAATATAACTAATAATCAGCAGCCAAGAGGGCAAAATCTTCTCCTGTCGGGTTGTTGATGGCCGATAGTGGTAGCTGAGTCGCATCAAAAGAAAGACGTAACATTAGCATGGATGCTAGTCAGCGTTAGCCAATCCAGCTGTTAGCAACAACCAACTATCTCTAATTTTTTAAGAGGAAGCAGGAAGAATACGGAAGCGGGTTTTTATTCTACGAATTATCCACGAAATAATATCCCTCTCCTTCACATAAAACTGTTGAGTCGTTCCACCTCCATCATAAAGGAAAAAAACCGAGGCCCAAGCATCAAAGCCTCGGGGTCGATTTCCATAAACGAGGGTGTCGGCCGAGCCCCGTTGGGCTGGGCAGCTCCTTCATGCAGCCTCTGTAATCCAATGTTTAGGAGAAGCTTGACCAATCGCCGTCGTTTCCGGTCACCGAATTCTTTTTTTCCCTCGATAAATCCAGTGTGTAGGTTATAAAGAAAGAAACAGGTCGGTTCCACTGCTGCCTCTTCGAGAGTTTGTACTGAACTGGAGATTTATCGCGAAAACCAGGGAGACACAACCCTTGTCAACCGTGCAGTGCATTGTGTGCTCCGCTCTTCTTCCTCAGTCATCAGGCAGGCTGATTGGTACCTCCGCTGCTACTGCTACTCCGCTACTGCCACCCTATGGAGACCGAGATGTCCTGTCAGGTTTTTAGTTTTCATAAAGAAGCTCCACACCCAGAAGATTTTTAAAGAGCCAAATTATAATATATAATATTTCTTTCAATGTCTACAACATAACATTTTTGCACATAAAGAGAAAAAAAGCGTCTTCTAAGGACAGCGCGAAAACAGTAAATAAGGAAAAATAGCCACCTCTTTCCTATTGGTGGAAACGGCAACACGTGGGTTTCGTATGATTAGGAAGAAGGGGAGGTTTTGGGTGTGATGGTGTCGCCTATGAATTTGGACACCCTCATAGTGATTTTTTTTTTTTTTTGGTGGGGGGGGGGTGGGGGGGGGTTAAGATTTTTTTTTTTAGATCTTAGAGTTAGGGTATACTTAGTGTGCAATGTAAACTGTCTCCAGGTGGAAAACCAGAGAAGTGAAAGACCTATTTAGAGGCCTGCAGGGTTTATCCCTGTGGTTTTCTCCTCTGTTTTTGTACTGGCAAAAATAATTTCTGGGACATTTTATCGTAACACCAAATTTTTTTTTCGTTTTAGTTATAGTAGTATTTTTAAATGGCTGTACAATTTTTTTTTTTTAAAAAACAAACACCAGATGTGTTGGCTGCATTTTTAGATAAATAGTTGTATATAACTTTATTGTTTACAAAATGTATGCATAAGTTTTCAAAATGTACAATTTATATTTGCATTTGAAGTTGTGAAAATAATTTACTAAACATGTTTGTGGTTTTTACAGTTAAAAAAAAAAACTACTACTAGGATTTTATGTTTTTTGTGTGATTTCAGATCAGTTGTGTTAATACAGTATGTCAATGAAAAAATAACTGTAAATTCAGACACGTGAGGTTGTGCTGAAAAGAATGATGCCAAGCAAGGCAAGGTAAAAAATAAAATAAAACAATTTGAAGGTGAAATACAAATTTAAAATCTTGTTCCTGACAGTGTAATTTTTTTCCAAAAGCGAAACTTAAGTTAGACCTTTCCTTGTAAATGAACCGCCCCATGTTGTGTTGCTTTCTGGATTTTATACGTATTGGGCTACATATTTATTTATTATACAGGCTGTACAGTGCATAAAGTCAAAATTCACATGTTTTATGTAACTGAATGTTTAACTATGTGGTCTACATAACATGTGTATACTTACTGCATTTGAATCATTTTAACCATATGTAAAACCTGCGTTTTGGTTTTTTTTTTAAAAAAAGCTTTGATTTTGCCACCCAATCTGATTTCCATGCCACCCTCATGCCACCCTGAGACAATTTCTCTAGATCCGCCCCTGACGCTTATTTAAAAGGAGCTACAACAGCAGGTCATTCCATGTGGCGGTTATGACAGATTTTTTACACTAGACACACTTCCTGACACAACCCGAAAGGGACTTGTGCCAACTCCTGTGATGAAACTGGGAATCTTTCGCTTATTTGCAAATGTGTTAAACCACTATTTTATTATGCGACAGTTTTAAACATTTCATCTGTCCCTGACAAATGCCACCCATTACATAATAAAGACAAGCTAAAACTACCACTGAAATAACAAAAAACACAATTAAAAAATTTTGAAGCACTTAAACTAAAATGAGGAAACCCACACTGGTGACTAACCTGTGTTTAAGTGAATTGGAAGACAAAAATTCTAATAATAGAAATTAAAACTGATAAACTGTGATCATATTCTGAAATTTGACGTTGAAGAAAAGCAGAAAGTATAAGGGTGAATGTTAAAATCCTAAATAAGATTTACCAAACTAAGTTTGACCTCTTAAGAGTGAGGATTGGTTTGGATGTAAATAGCTGTTATAGTGAAAGCTTGGAAAGCTTTTAGCTTTCTGGAAAAAATGTGGATCTTGGTGCAGTCCAAAAGGACTTAATTACCACCTGATGAAAAGTATCATTTAGGCACAGGTCGAACCTCCTGAGTAAATCACTGATGTGTGTAACTGATATGAAAGCCATTATATGAAAATAATAATAAAAAAATACTTTATTTATATAAAAATCTAGGAAATGACTGTGTCAGAGATGTCTGACAGCAGTCAGAATATGAAAAATTAACTTTTATGTATCTGTTTTGTTCTAGCTTTCATTATATTCTCTTCAAATGCTATTTTCTTTGCTAGATAATGAAAGTTGGTTTGTATTTGCAGTTTTAGTTGTAAAGGTTTAAACAAAAAAAATTAGTATATTTCCACAAACTTTTTATTTTTTCATTAATTTGTAAATGTCACTTTAAGTTTTCAGTTTCTACAAAAAAACGAAGTGTTTTTTAAATGGAGATCTTATCTCAGTAACATGACCAAAAGTATGTAGACATCTCCTACTGTCTTTCCTTTATTCTTAGGATTCTTGTTAATAGAAGTGTAAGAACTGCTTGTTTTTCCTGATAGTAAAGAAGAAGACAACACTCATGGGAACACACCTGTCACAGGAGATGAGCAAAACTATGAGCTTACAATCTGACAACCAATAAAAATTGTGCATTTGCCCTGGGCTTCAGTAAATAGTTTTACAGTTTGGTGAGGAAGAACCTGACAAGCTTGCATGGAGCCCTGACGTCACCCTTATTCATGCCTCCAAGATAAACTAAAGCAGCAGATGTGATCGACACCTTATCAGCCAGTATCAGTGCTGCACGTCACTGATGGTCTTGTGACTGATAAATTCCCCGCTGCTGTGATCATATGTTCACAAACCTTTGGACACGTAGTGTTTGATGTGAAGCGTAACCGCAGTCTTCTTTCCTCAGCGGACAGTCGGCATGTCTCAGCAGGAAAAGCACTGGTTTATTAATCAGGGCTGCATTCCACTTAGGGGAGGTCCTCCTACTGTGCTGTGCATGTCTACTCATTGTCATGGTGTACTGGGGCAGTAAATGCATATGAGTCATTATGGTGTCACTTATTCCACAGGTGTTTCTTTTCTTTGGTCAAGGGTCAACATGTGTACAATAAATAACGTGTAAGGCGAAGACAAAAGACAGCAGATAAAGAGAAAATTGAAATCAGTTGACTTAAAATGTAAGTTATATGCTGAAACATATATATATACATACATATATACATATGCACATTTTTGGAGGAATAGTCCGAAAAGTTATCTGCCATTCCCTACCCGCCACTTATCCAACCTAAAGTAGCGGGTAGGGGTTGGAACCTATCTGTTGTGATGGGAGACACCTCTGAGGTGGATGAGAATCTTGTGGGATACACAAGCAGCTGCTGGCCAACCAATCAGAGATAGCGGTGATTGCAAAAGAGCAGAAGACAGCAGCTGTGATAGATTGGGCAATAGCAGCTGACAGTAGCATTAGATAGAAGGGATATGAGATAATCAAGAATTCCCAGTGGCTCAAGGAACAACTGGAAGGTAAAATCAAAGCGTCCCACTGGTAACAGGAGCTGGAATCATGGCTCCAACAGTCTCTGGGAACAACATCAGAGGTCTCTGTTCAGGAAGGTGCAGCCGAACCATCAAATCCTCAAACATCCAGGCCTCTGGAGGAGGACCAAAACTTAAACAAGAAACACTGTGTTACCAAATATTTTTTTGCAAATGCAGAAAAATCATAATTAGATTTACTGTATCATCACACAACCAAGGGTCTGTGAGGAGGACAGCAACATTTGTGAGGGGGATAAAAGAAACCTTGTGTGGAGCAAAACACAGTAAAAGTGTAGCTGTCACGCTTGGTCCTCATGCTTCAATTGTGCAATCAAAAGTTCCTCAAACTGACATGTGGAGGACATTTTGCACCTTGAAACTTTGGCGTACCCAAATCCATGTTTGATTATACAGAAACCTACCTTAAAATGTGAGCAAAAGACATAAAAATAATAGACACTACACAGTCCTGATGCTGGGCAACCAGGACGTACTCCGGTACTGAATCAAAACACACATGGATAAGGTTTGAAAATGTGGACGTTTACCTATGTTTAGTTTATTTATATAGCACATTTAATTGCAACAGTAGCGTTGACTAAAGTGCTGTACAAAGATACAAATTACACAGTAAGATGACTTAAAACATTGATATCAAGTAACAAGTATCAAATAACATCAATGCCAAATAACAGATAGCAGAGAAAATATAGTCAACAAATCCCAGGAAACAATCACGCAGAGACTTGTTGGTTTCCACTGACAACATCAATCTTGAAAATAGGCAATAAATAAATAATGTGTATTTATTTTAAAGGCTACGTAACTTCTTGAAACAGGTGGGTTGTGTTTTTTGTTTCCAGCAAATGCTACTCAGTCCTGTTTTCAGGAATAGTCGTTTTTAGACACAACAGCAGAGAAGAGTATGAGGGCTCTGGTTTGGTCTTCTATGAATTTGTACTCAAGATTACACTGAACTATTTATTCCTGTGGTTGGTTGTGTTGTCAGTGACCTTGCATCTTCATTTGAGAGGCTATTTGAGGTGGCTGTCATGTGGTCGAGCTCCTGGAGGACAGCAAAGAGTGCAGCAGGATGCCTGTGGCTACAGAAACGTTGAGAGACTCGATGCCAGGCACCAGCTCCCTGCCCGCTGGGATGGTGAGAAGTGTCTGACACGTGGAGAGCAGCTCCTTGGAGAGTCCTTCTCCTTCTCCTCCCATCAGCAGCAACGTGGGTTTGGTCATTTTAAAGTCTGAACACTTGGTGATGGGCATCTGCGACACTTCTGCTTCCTGTCCCACTGTGCCAACCACCTGCCAGCCCTGCTCCATCTTCAGCTTCAACATCTCTGCAAGGTTTTCATATCCATACACCCCCATCACCTCCATAATGCCCGAGCTCGCCTTGCTGACCACTGGAGACAGCGGGCAGGTGTAGCGAAGACTGCTGGCGACTCTGTCCACCCCGAGGAAATAAGCAGAGCGCAGGATGGCGCCGAGGTTCATGGGGTCGTGGATTCTCTCCAGAACGAGCCACAGTGGAGCATCTTTCCTGCTGGGTGCAGAGTCCTCGGTGAGGTAGCTCAGGGGACTGGCAAGCAGGCACACTCCCTGATGGACTCCCCCATTGGACATCTTGTCCAGCTCCTTCCTGCTGACCCGATGGACTCGAACTCCTCGCAGATGAGCCTCCTCGCACACCTTCAACACAGACGCCCTGTGAGAGGCCTCGCCATCTTTTACAAACAGCTTACGGACCCTCCTCCTTCCCTGAGTGAGAGCCAAGAAGCAGGGAGCAACGCCAAAAACAACCTCGCAGTCCTTAGATTTGGCTTCAGGTGCAGGTTTCTGCTTCACCTGCCTCTCCCTCTCTGCAGGGAAATCTTCCAAGCACAGTTTCCTGAGTTCAGGTGACACTCTGAAGTCATCTCCCCTCATCTGCTTCTGCAGCAGTGAGATCTCACTTTTAAACACTTTTCTTTGAGTTGACCCCTCATGCTCCTGCCCTTCTGCAGGCTTGTGCTGGACCCTGGAGCGCCCCCTCGCTACAGGGCTGACCTTGCTGTCCTTTGGGTTCAGGTGTGAAGCTGTTACGTAGTAAAAGGCAACCTGGGAGGCTGATAAAGGTGCGTGAAATCTTCTGTTCAATACAAGCAGCAACCTGTGCTGATTTGCAATAAATCCAGCCATATTTATACAAGGGGCAGCCTCTGCACTGGAGAAACTCGAATCAGCTTCCCGAGAAGTCCATCAATCCACAGATGTGTCAGAGACCTTCACTGATAATCTGTCACGATGAGTTAAAGAACCAACTTCCTATCTCAGCAGACATGCTTGTAGCCTTTACGCACATGTGCAATCCAGTCTCAGCAAGCAGCGGATATTATGACCTGACGTGGAGTCATTTACCCTACAAAATAAAAGCCTGAGACTGCTAGTCTGATGACAGGCGTCACCCAAAGCTGGAAATGTATGGAATTAAAATAATACATTTCGCATAAATAACATTTTTCTTACGGGGTCAAGTCTGACATGTACTTTTGTTGCTGTTGTAATATTTAGTTTCATTTTCGTACTGGTCATTAAACGTCTATTTCTATGGATAAACTGTTATTTAATTACTTTTCTGTTGTATTATCTATTTGGTTTTATTTGTATAATTTTATCGTTATTGCATGTTTTGCTTTGCTTTAATTTTAATCAGTATATTTTTCTATATGTTTTATTTCCCAACTTCCCAACTGTGACAAATATTTTTAAAAAGACAAAAATCAAAAAGAAAGAATTAGGGTGGGGCCAATAGCTTTATCACAGCACTGTATGGCTGTAAGATTCCTTTGTTACAGCTTGTTACAGCTTCCTTTGTTAAGAATTAAGTTAAACGCAAAAAATAAATAAATTAAATAAATAACAATAGCTTGTAGCTATCTTTTTAGCTAGCTTTACTGTATAAGAGTTCTCTAGCTTTTATTTTGAAATGTATGTCTGTCTTTCTCGGTGTCGACTGTAGGCACGTGACAAATGTGACGCCATGGTAAAACTGACGTCTGCCTGGGTGTGCGCGATGGCGTAATTTCCGGGAAGTAAAAGTCTAGCAACACGGAAGCGTAGGAAAGAAAACAAATAACCGTTTAAATTTGTTTCGAGCAGAAGTCTTAGCTGACGCCTCTTCGCGCCGTGTTCGCCGTCTGGACCCCCGTCTCCACCGCACACGGTGAGATTTAACCGCCGGCCTCACGCTGTGGTGGGGTTACCTGTTGGTTTTTGTTGCCCTGCCAGAGGGGGAGAACAACCGAGCTAAACAAGGCTGGATTTAGACTTCAGGCCTTTGGTCACATAACTGACTGCTGAGTAACCGTCCAGTAAACAGGGGCTCGTGACAGCCTGAGACGGCCTTAGTTTATATGTGTAGAAAATGTCGCTGTAAATTTGTTTAGAGTGGGGGTTTTATTTGTACGGAAGGCAGAGAAGTTCAAATACAAACCCCCCTCCTCGTATTCTCACATCCACCAAATGACCAAATGTCAGGCATTTATTTATCAATTTATTGACACAGTAATGATGAAAAGCGATTTTAATAATTAATAATGTGTTTGTAAGCCAATGGAGTGAGCTCAGGTTTGAGTTAGGATTATGATGTCTGATATTTCAGGCTTAAAATAACCATTAATGTCCACTGTTATCGGTGTAAGTTTTAGTATTTTTAATTTTAATTATTTATATATTTACTTGGGGGTGGGGTGGGGGGGACTGGTGATCAGAATACACACCACAATATAAACACAGGAGTTTTTGAAGGGAGCTGATTCATAGTCATGTGGTCATCTCAGGTCTCAGGAAATGTGGAACAAAGCCTCACCAGGCTCACCGAGACTAAAACTGCAGACTGCATTGTCCATATTTTCATGTAATTTCAGTCTGCGTTTATCAAAATTTCAGTTACTTTTATTTTTCTCCATTCTAATTTTAAATTTTTATTAATCTTTTGTTTTTGTTACCTGTTTTTGTTATCTTGACCCACATGGATTTATTTTAACTCCATGTGTGACAGAGAAGCTCATCAGAGAAGAAGGGAAATCCTTGACATTTTTTGTTTTGTGGAAGACTGTTACCTGTTGACCAACTGATTGATTAATCGAATAATGAACCAGATAAAAACGATTTAAAGGCACTGGCGTATTCGATAACCTATAGATAGATAGATAGATAGATAGATAGATAGATTAATCTCACTTTATAACTGAAGGTAGAGGGTACTTTCAATGGTTCCTGTTGTTTCTTACTCAATCACCACATCATATGGCTACTGATCCCAGAGGACTGCAGGAATATAAAAAAGGAGCCATAACTGATATTTGTTTGATCAAATTTGATCCTCTGCTTATATCCACATCCAGATGGATTTCCTGTTTGGAAGGAGGAAGACTCCGGAGGAGATGCTGAGGCAGAATCAGCGGGCACTCAACCGAGCCATGCGAGAACTGGACCGGGAGCGAATGAAGCTGGAGCAGCAGGAGAAGAAGATTATCGCTGACATCAAGAAAATGGCCAAACAGGGGCAAATGGTGAGGCCGTGGGGCTTGTGAGCAGAGTTTCGTTTGTACCGGAAGAATGTTCACAGTGATTTTATCGTTTCGGTCTTTGCAGGACGCCGTCAAGATCATGGCCAAAGATTTAGTGCGCACTAGGCGCTACGTTAAGAAGTTCATCATGATGAAAGCCAACATTCAGGCGGTCAGCCTGAAGATACAGACACTGAAGTCCAACAACAGTATGGCGCAGGCGATGAAAGGCGTCACCAAAGCCATGGCCACCATGAACAGACAGGTCCGATAACCAGCAAACATTCTGTGATCCAGCTTTTAAAAAATAGTAATGCACCGTGCTCAACGTGCTGACAGACTCTCATTTATTCATCCCATCCCCACAGCTGAAACTGCCTCAGATCCAAAAGATCATGATGGAGTTTGAGCGACAGAGTGAAATCATGGACATGAAGGAAGAGATGATGAACGACGCCATCGACGACGCCATGGGAGACGAGGATGATGAGGAGGAGAGGTGAGGGATTCTCAGAGGATCGGAACATGACCAGACCAAAGTACTGAGCTGTTCAGTCTCTTAATCTTGGATCTCAGGTGTTTTCAGTCTCAATGCTACAGGTGTATAAATCAATCACCCAGGCCTGTGATTTATTTTTTACAAATATTTGTGAAACAAAGAGCTCAATGATTTCCAGCGTGGTACTGTAATAGGATGCCAGCATGGCACCAAGTCATGTGTTTAGGAACCAGAGAAACTCAACTAAAAAATGAAGCTACAGAGCGGGTCTAGAAGTTGCCAACGTTCTGCTGAGTTCATAACTATAGAGCTCCAAACTTCCTCTAGCATTAACATCAGCACATAAACTGTGGACGTGGAGCTTCCTGACAATGGATTTTCAAGGCCAGGAAGCTCCTGTATTTGAGATCTTTTATTAAATTTTTAAAACATTAGAAACAAAACTAATAAAATATGAGAAAGGTGTAATATTGGACAACTATCGTTTGGAATAAACAGTTTAAAAGAAGGGTGCTAGTATATCAACAGCACTATAGTACAGCATTTAAATCAAAGTATAAGATAAATTATGTGGAAGTAGAACCTTTGCATCTTTTAATTTCATCATATTTCCCATCATCTTTCGCAGCTGTGTAAAAATGAAGCTACAATGAGCAATTTAGCTGCTAATTTACATCCGTAGTGCCCGCCCCGACAGGTAGCATGAAACGAAGCTGACAGATATACAACAGAACACACTTACGGACAAAAGACAAATATGAGCTAAAAGTGATCACAGATCTGGTGTGTTTGAGATCTAGAACACTCTTTTATTCTATTACTTTTTTTTTTAAGTTTTTTTTTTTTTTTTTTTTTTATTGACAGTAGTGAGATACCCTCTCTGGTGGCCCTGCTGTCCTTTGATTTGATTAGATGATTTATTAAACAGTCTTCTTTAAAATCATTTAAAGAAGAAGTTTATCTGGCACCCAATATCAATACGACTGGCAGACTTCTGATTTACTCTCCATGTCTGTGCTTCCTACACAGCGACGCCATTGTGTCCCAAGTGCTGGATGAGCTGGGTCTGAACCTGTCCGATGAACTGTCAAGTAAGAAAAAAAAAAAAACCCTTTTACGTTTTTTTCTTTGACTCTCTGGATATTTTCTTTTAACGCCCCGTGTTTATTTCAGGCTTGCCGAGCACTGGCGGAAGCCTGTCGGTGGCAGGAGGGAAGAAGGCGGAGCCTCAGGCGACCCTGGCCGACGCAGACGCAGACCTGGAGGAGCGTCTGAATAACCTTCGGAGAGATTGAGCGCTGTGGCGAAGCCTTTAATACAAACATACTCGAATCTCTGTGTCTAGATTCTATTGGAAGTAGAGCCAGCGGTACGCTGGTTTGTTGCAGCAGAACTGGGGTGTATGACAAAGGTGTATGGCTTTCTGTTTGAGGTGTTTTCTCATTATGTGTAATATGTATTTTATCCAAAAAAAAAAAAGCAAAAGGGTCATTATCCTTCATAGGTTTGGCAAATTGTTGCCTCATTTACGACTTTGCCAAATGACACAAGCTGACTTTATGTCACAGTCTGTAAATACTAACTCCTCCAGGCATGACGTTTTCACACATTAAATTAACACTAATTATAAAACTGTTTAAGGAAATCCAAACGAAAGCTGGTAATATCACAAAAAATGACATTTTATATGGGTGACGTGAAGTTTTTCTTCTTTTTTTTTGTACATGAGGCTGTTTTGGTGTTTGTATCACCATAATCATAATAATAATAATACACTTGTAGCCTTTTTTGTTTAGTAGATGGAATCTGCGGTTTGTCAGGGTTTACCTGAAGATGCTGTGCAGGAAGTTGAAATATCTGCATCTTTTGCAGCTGCATTCACAGATTTTACAGATTATATTTGGAAAGAAAGGTGAGGTCAGCTGACTTGGCACTCTTAAGATTTATTTCACCAAAATGTTAATAAAGAGTCAGTGGTGTTTATTTTTGACAAACTGTCCTGTTTTTTTTTTTCTCTATTCAATAAACATTTTTTCCAGATTTAAATAACTGGCTGTGTGATCAGTGTTATTTTTAGCAGATTCTACCTGAACATCTCAGACAAAATTCCAGGGGAAAGATAAACTTCTTAATGTGAATTAAATCACAGCTGTTATTCGTTTATTTCAATTATTCAGTTTTCTGAAAAACTGCTTGAGATAGGTTTTCAATATCTGCTACTAAGGTTCTATGAACATGTGTAGTTAGTTTAGAGAACTGAGAAGAAGTCTGAAGTCTTGAGTCACGCATCATTTCTTTATATTTTCCTCAGCCATAAAAGGCTGATGGGGTATGTGCGTCACCCCACTGGGACACATTAATTTGTGAAGGCGATAACTCGAGAAGGAAGTCACTTAGGATTTTCAAATTGATACCACAGGTGCATCTACTACAAATCTTGGACAAGCTCGAATCTCACTGAGCTTGATGGCAAGGACAGAAAAGGCTTTCTGAAAATTACGTGAATGTGATAACTTGAGAACAAGGCAATGTAGGATTTTGAAACTGATACTATAAGTGTGTCTGCTGTGACATTGAGAGGCAGCACTGGTGGTTGCCAGTATTTTTTAAGGTGTTCTTCAGCACCAGTTCTCCAGGCCTTTCTCGATGTCTTTTAAAGTTTTTCTTTGGACATTGGCTGCTTTTTCACTCATTTCCCATCCAGTCCTTGTACCTGATCAATTGCAGAGGAATGTTTCTTCCTATGTTCACCCACTTAACACTGACCTATGAACCATGCAAGCATAAAAAAAGTCTCCTGATTCAGTGTTTACACAAAACACACAACAAAGAACCAGTTTTAAGTTGTATATTTAGGTACTTTGTTACTAGCAGTCATAAGATCAAAGACTTTGGTCCCATTTCTTTAGCTGAATCTACAAAGTACCAGAAACAACAGTTTGAGTGATATAAAATTTTATACCAACAAGGTGATTCCCAAAGAGCTACCAGCTGAAAACCTGGCATATCTGGGCATGGTGTGCAGCGTGTCTGTAAGAACAATGAGGAAAGTGGACAAGCGGTGCACAAAAGATGAAGTGGAAGGCCTAAAAATATCTGGCAGATAAAGGGAAAAGTCCACCTGATGCCAGACCTGAGAAATGACTCTGACCCTTCAGTTGATCCATCTACTCCAAGGGAGAAAAGGCAGATTACACAAGAACTGGGCTCAAAATCAGCAGGTCGTCTTACAGAGCGATTTTAAATATCTGAAGTTTTAGTCCAGACTGAGGTACAACTGTGAGTCTACAGTCATCTCTGAAACATGGTGGAGGCTCTGTGGTGGTTTGGGGATGAATTTCAGACAGTGGCGTTATAGATCTTGTGAAAATTGATGGAATTAAAAAAAGTACGGTCATTTTTTGATCCATGCAATATCATCTAGAACAGCTTCATTTGTAAGCATGACAATCATCCCAAACACACTGCTGGTGCAGTAAAAGGACCAGCCAGGGGTGGGATGATCATGAGAACGAACAGCCCAAAACTACATGGGAGGAGCTTGTTAATGACCTGTTAACACCTGGAAATTTTCAGTTATACTTCCTCTCTACTCCAGTCGTCAGGATCACAGGCACAGATAAAGGAGATGAGGCTGAAGTTGTACACAGTTAAATCTAAACAGTTTTTGTGCTATGTATGGAAAAAATAGCTTTATGTATTTTTCATAAACAACCTCCTAGTGTACATTTGTACCCACTTCATCCCTATCAAATAACCACATCCACATATGATAGACATATTCATTTTATTCCAAAAAAAGTTTTACTTTCAAAACTGTCAATTTGTCAACTTACAATCATAGAACGATATTGATGTACTCAACACTTCCAACATTAAATAATAAAAAAATAACAGCAATGTTTTATGTACATTTGTTTCTGAAAGCTATGTACAGAAAAACAACAGGAAAAAACAAAAAACAAAAACTGACTTTGTATTTCCAGAATGTGCCGCATATGCAGGTGCACACTGAGCAGCTGAAAAAAATTGAAGCTGCAGAAAGCTGTTGCATCAAATGTAGAAGAGGCTGAGAGAACACAGCGAAGAGGAAAACCTGCAGAAACCAAACACTGCGACTGTGACTGAGATGAACTCGCAGAGGGAGAGATTAACTGGCAGCGTGTTAAAGAGCGTGCACAGACTACAGCTAGAAAGCTTCATTTTCTAAAACGGCTCCCGTGAATGTCAGGAGTCTGATGCGTACACCTAAATTGTATATTTACTGGACACAAGCTTTTTTTTTTTTTTTTATTGGAAACAAAAGAGAAAAATCAAGATCAAAAATCAAACCTTGTTATTATCAGATCGGCCGAACTGAGCGGCCAAAGGTCATGCTTTCAAGACAGTATTTTTGTAGCCCAATGAGCAGAGATTATTCTCCATTTTGGGGCAAAGCCATGCTAATACCTTTTTATTTTTTATCATTTGGAAACAGCTAAAGAGAGTCCATGCATCTCACATAAAAAAAGGAACTAACAGAAACAAAACCAAAAAAAAAAAAAAAAAACCAAAACAACAACAACAAAAAAAGGGGACAGGTTACTGAATTCGACGCCAAGTTTACCACCCGAATAATTTCCTGTACCTTTGTTCTCAAACCCAATCATCTGATTGTTTACATTTTTCACCTTACACTGGATTGGCTCGATTATTTTATATATATATATGCATATATATGAAATCATGCTGGCTCAAAACTCCCAATAATCACACCTAACATCGATAAAATCTTAATGCAGTCGTGTGCAATCGATATAGGCAATACACAGCACGACATTGATGCGGGGAGAACAGGCGCGGTGACACGACCCAAGCGAAAAGGATGCAGCTGCATTGCTCGCGAAGCTCTATTTTCAGTCAAAGTGGCTTTAAATCGTTCCCTCTACACGTATGCACAAAGATTAGAGCTCCTCAGCTTGTCCCTTAATACTACCGACCCCATATAACACGACAGAAACACCACATCTGTTTGATTAAGTCTACGGGTCTTTTTTACGTCTGTGGTGCAGATCCACCAAAAAAGTATCAGGACATGCATGTAACTCTTGGTAAATGTGTAATTATGAACAGCTGCTGACTTGAGGGCTGTAATCTTCTGGCATGGAGGGCTCAGCCTCTCTTTTAAGAGACCGAAAACATCAAGGACACCCTGCCCTGCAGATATCGTCCATCCTTTACCAAAACTCAGGAGAGCAAAAGCAACAGTGACAGTTAAACAAAGCGACTAGTGATGCGACTCCCTGCCACACCAGCAAATTTTTTTGTTTTGTTTTTTTTAATCTGGGTGTGGAGCATCATCATAATCATCTTCTTCTCCCACCACTGCTGCTGTTTTTTTAAGGGCTTCACTTCCTGCAGGTCCGGTGAGGCGTGTGTTTTTTGGGAACCTCAATGCGGCACCGGCTGCGGTCATCCAGCCAAGGCAGCTCAAAGTTCCTGGAGAGAAAACAACGGACAGTCGACCCTCAGTTCAAGAGTAAAGACGAGTGAAAATAACTGGAATGCTCCTGCTGCTTTTTCTCATTTTATATCATATATATGCTACACACACAGAGTTACAATGACAGATGCTGATATTAAAAACAGCTTCAGGTTCTTATAAAAGCATCGGCGTATACCAAAACTTCAAACCTTTTGTTTACGAAGGCCAGACAATATAGTGGTAAAACTACAATATTTATTAGAGACTAAATGTTGAAAAGATGAGATATGTGAGTGAATTGCACATAAAACAGATGCTTAATGGCCTTATCAACATACCATCACTGAATAATAATATTAAACCCTCTGGTGTCTGTTCATTTTTCACTGGAGTGGGGTGAGTGGTGTCCTTTAGCAGCTTTATTAAAATATAATTTATTTATTTAAAGTTTGTTTGTTTTGTTTATAATAATTATTTAACTCCTGGCTCAAAGGGAGCTTGTTTCAAACTGATGGGCTGCACCAAAGCACCGTATAAGATAAGGATATGTAACTGTTAATCATCAAAGCTACTGTGATAGTCCAAGGACAAAAAAAAAAAATGGACTGCATTAGGTTCCATTTAAATCATTTTATCCCAGCTTTAAATGAATACAGGCCTGCAATAAATTACAGAAGAAATACAGCAGGGGAAGAGGTGGACTGTGAAAATGGCCTTCACTTCATTTGATGTTTTGTCTTAAATGAAACTCAGACTACACAAAGATTTTAGCTATGATGTTTGTTCAGTTAGAGGCAAATTTCTGTTACCATGTGAGCCAAACAGGCAGGTTGAACAGCAGGTGAGTGGGGCTGCTGTGCTCACTCAACCATATTAAGGATATATGGCCCTACTGACACAGAAGCAAAGTAGTGCCTGAGCTTTAACCTCACAGAGAGCACTTGTACATATGCTGAGCTTATTATTGGAAGCTTTGGCCATATATAAAGATAATCCACCAATATTATTAACAGTTTGTATATTAATAAAGGAAAAGCCCAAAACAAAAAACTTTTAACTTACTGTTGTGAGAGTTTAGGCAGAGGCCGACCAAATGCAACCACAGGCAAGAAGGGAGTGATCACTATACTTTCAACTGGAAGAGAATTAAGAATTAAAATTAAGAATGAAAATCTCCTGGTTTGATTTAAGAATTACACTGCTCTAATACTGAAGATGTACCATCTTCGGTGTCGGGATAGAAGGACGACAACTCCGGCTCGGTCTCCTGGACAACTTTCTTCCTGTTCATGCGCTGCTGCAGACGCTGGAACATGCGCTGCTCTCTGATTCGCTGGATATCCCATCTAGAAACACGCAGGATTCGTTTACATGACAGGAAAAGTAAAGAGTGAGAGACAGGTGGTAGTGGGGCTGCTCAATTATGGCAAAAAATAAATAAATACATAAAAAAAAAAAAATCACTATTTTGGTATGCAGATTGACATTATTTAATTTGATTTATATAAGCATTAAAAGCTCAACATCGCTGATAATATCACACCTTCAGCTTTCATTCATTAAAATGGGGTGGGGGATACTTTGGCATTCTTCAACAATGAGAGCAGAACAGACCTTGATGTTTATTCATACTCTGGTCTTTAATATTTAAATCCAGGGCTCAGTTTAGACCAAGTCTCCGAAAATGCTCATCAAAACTATTTAATAATCAAAATTTAGATAAAATTTATCCAATACAGGTTGTTGCAGTTTACTCCAGCACCCATACCGCTCAACACTCAAGAAATGCATTTGTTAAAATGTTAAACCAAGTTTAAGTCAGCGACCGGTACCTTTTCCTCCTCTTCTCATCCAACTCGAGCTTTGAGTGACGTTTCAAAAACACGCCGTCGTCTAGCGGCTTGAGGGGAAACAGAAGTGAATTGTGAGTTAAAAATTCATTTGGATCTGATGTGAGTTCATTTTAGGAGGTACAAGTTTCTTTTCAGATGCGTCTCTCACCTCAGGGGGATTAAAGGAGGAGTCTTCATTCAGCGGCTCTATTATATTTTCCCTCCAAGATGGGACTAGGAGGTGAACAGAAGCAGGGAGAAGAGTTTATTCATAGATATTTTGTTCAGGACACTTTGAAGGATAAAGTGATTGAAGGTGGGATATAGGTTAGGCTTACAAACAATCAGCATATCATGTACTACATGAGGAGTCCACTCACTGGCCACCTCTTCCTCCTTTTTCGGGGAAGTCTCACGCAGGGGGGACAGAGGAGGTTGGTTCCAGCAACACAGATACATCTCTGTCGTTGACATGAAGGGGAGATCCTCCATCTGGCAGCTCAGTTCAGCCTCCTCTTTGCAAAGGAGCAAACCGTCCCTTTCTGCCCTCGTGGGAACAGTCTTCTCTGGGGTTTCCTTGCTGCGTAGCTCTCTCTGATTAGGAGAGCCAGGCTCAATTTCGGGCTTCTGCGGGCTCAACTTGGCACTTTTACCTCGAGATTTTTGCACTTTTGTATCACCAAAGCAAGATTTCCTAAAAATGAAAGACATAAAATGGAAATTGGCCTTTGGAAATGCAAGTGGTCTACATACAGTGCAGGCAACAAGTCTGCGGCATCTTATCTAACAGTATCAATTCCCCATTATTTCTGGATATTTAGGAAATAAATAATGGCAGTTTCCCTTTGGAGGACGGTTAAAATCTTTTTGGTCTTTCGTATGCAGAAAAATGTCACCTCATTTTCCTTTAATAACGTGGACAAAGTCTGAATAGACCAAATTATACAGAACATTTTTTCACTTTATTATGTGGAACAGGAACAAACACTTGTGCTGCCTCTGCTGGCGTTTATTGTACCTTTTATGACCTTTGCCACCCCGACTGAAGATGAGTGGCGTGGCTGGGTCAGGCTGTGGACTCTCGAGCTCCAGATCCCACATGTCCTCTTTGTCAGGGGTCCATGGCTCCAAGGGCTGGAAAAGGCGCTTATCACGGGGTGGGTCCTTCCTTGTGAGCTGAAGGCGGCGCTCCATTCGCTCAATACGTGCAAGCAGCTGCAAAAGAAGGAAGACATGAGTGTGGAAAAAAGCAACATTTCTGGGATAAAGAAGGAAAAAGTGACAGAAAACACATTAAGACGGGCCAAGACTTTAACGTACCGTCTCTTTGTCTGCTTTGAGCTCATCTATCTCCTTGTCCTTGGACTGGAGCTGTTGTTGCTGTTGTTCAATGAGGTCCAGCTGGAGGAGGAGAATCTGACGGAGGCAGTTGGCCTGTGTGTGAGGGTTGGCAGGGGTCTTCCTGATGTTCCTCCACTTACCCTCAGATGAGAGTTCGATGGATGCGGTGCCAAGCACTCCAGGTACAACCCCTTTCGCACTTTCATCAGCACCGGCATCCTTTGAGTTATTGTTCACAGCCATCTGAGGGTTTTCCATATTGTCAACAGAGAGGGGTTTACCTTTCACCGGGGTTCCCTCACCCCCCATTGGTCTGACAGGGGACAGTACCCCCACAGGTTTAGTGTCTCCTTGAACTACCTCTGCAACAGTGGCAGCGAGGGCAACCTTGCTTGTCATGTAATTCTGGTCTAAGTCCTTTGATTTGATTGGGATCTCGCCCCTCTGCACGTCTTGAACATCTATAACAAAGTCGCAGGACTCCCTCTTGAGGCTCACGGGGCTAACGGTGACGACCCCGGCATCAGCGTGCTGCCTGAATCGCGTGTTTGGATACAGCGTGGACCTCAGAGTCATGGCGAACACAACGACGACTTTTCATCCTGAGATTCAACCAGCAGCAACTTCACATGTGAACTCGAAGCTACTGTCCTGCAAAAACAAAGGACAAATTCATCCGTCTGGCTCCTCCTGTGTGTTTATTTCATAGAGTACACAGTCTTTGCGCTTGGGGTAAAAAACATACACGGGCTTGTAACGGTTGGACAAATCAAAGAGGACTACACGGTTAAACTGTATGATTTGGGGGCACATTTTACAAAAAAAAATGCTCGCCGGGTTTGAAAACTGAAGCTAAGCTATACTAGCACAGCAGTGCAAACACAGACACGCTGATTTGGTAACAAACTCGGGCGTTTGATGGGAATTTGACCCATTAATAATGCACCTGGGTCGACATTTCAGTGTGGAGGCTTCAAACAAGGACTCGGGAGTGGCTGTGTAGGACACTGGCATCAGCCATCTCCTCCATTTTGGTTCTCGCGGAATCACGAAAAAACAATAACAGCTAGCTAGGTGGCTAACGCTAACCGGTTAGTTAAACGGACAAACCGCGCGCCCGCAGAGGGCCGGCTGTAACGTACGCATTGTGATATTCATAATTCACACGTACCTGCTTTTTACCAACACGCTTTTATACGTTTTCAGCTTACATCGACTATTATTCAAGTCCACCTGCAACTGTCTTCACGTTCCCTCCTCAAGACTTGTTTTAAAGCGCTGACTACTGCGCATGCGTAATTTGTTGGATGGCCATTTCTTATGTTTTGGAGGTTTCCATCGGAAGGGCACCAGTAGGGGGCGCGAGAAAGCACAACGACGCTTTATACATGCATTAAACCAACATTAGATAATGAAATGGCGACATTTCGAGACCATTGTTAAACATTTTTCAAGTAAGTCGTTATAGACGCCGAGTATGTATTATTTGGAAGTGCATTTAGTCAAAGAGTAACTACTCCCTTTAGAGCTGCCTGAAAAGTCCCCCTGGATATTTAAAAAATGCAACCGGAAACAACGACTGAAGGGGCGTGTTCTAGTGTTACGTTGTTGTCACGTAAGAGGTCAACGTGTTACCTCCGTGGTTGGACGTCAATTTTTCAACTTTGAGCTGATAGAAACACTATGGACTTACATGAGAACTGTCTTTTGTTAAAAACTATAAATAAATAATTCATTTTAAATGTAAATTACAAAATAAATATAGATTACAGTTGAACACCATTTTAACCATTGTTTCTAACAGACAAAGGCTATTACTTCGAGGTTCAAATATGTAAAATACATAAGAAATTCCTGTCAGCAGATAGGCTGCTTTTTGCAAACGGACATCATACAGAGCAAAGAGTAGAAAAAATGTCTAAAACAGAGCTTTCAGAGTACTCTGAAGCCGGAGTTTTTGACCCACATGATTACCTACACAATTCAGCTTTTACACCACTCTGCATTAGTTATTATTAATCTCTGGCTCTCTTCCACAGCATTTCTTTGTCCTGTCTTCCTCCTCTCACCCCTAACTGGTCGCACTAGTTGGCTGCCCCTTTCCTGAGCCTTGTTCTGCTGGAGGTTTCTTCCTGTTAAAGAGGAGTTTTTCCTTCCCACTGCTGCCAAAGCGCTTGCTCACAGGAAATTGTCTGATTTTTGTGTTTTTTTTTTCTGTTTTCTCTGTATTATTGTAGCATCTGTACCTTACAATATAAAGTGCCTCGAGGCAACTGTTCTTGTGATTTGGCATTATAGAAACAAAATTTAAATGAAACTGAATTAACTATCTTAATATTTGAAAGCATCCACCCTATATATGATAGTAATGGGTCTTCTTTAAGCTATAATTTCAGTGTCACTGTGTGAGGGTTGCAATAGCTGAGGCTAAGGTGTTTTGTGAGAGGAGCAGTAGGTGTCATTACTTTGGAGAAAGTGCACTCAAAAAACAGATTCAGGTCCTCCTTTCAAAGAACACATGCAAATTATGTTAGTTGTTCACAAATGCAATTAAAAAATACCAAATTAATTTGATTTTCTTTGTGTAAACCTAAAATTATTCAAAACCAGCAGAGGCTGATTCTGAACACAAAATGAATGAGTTTGTTGGGGCACTGGGGGTAGGAGGAGTACATTTTTGCACTTAAGTATTTGTAAAGTCAAAGAAATAAATTCAAGCCCCTCTTTAAGCTTAAACATTATTTTTAATCTCATTCAACGCAAATGTAGCACTCCAGCGTTACTGCAATTATTATTCGTGTGGTGAACCTAAATTATTTTCTCTCAAAGCAGTCTTTGTCACAAGAACGATTAGTTATGTCTATAACTTCTGTTCCCTGAAGGAGAGGAACGAGGTACAACACATAAGTATGGGATATCACGCCCTCGCGTGTCCTGGCTGAAGAAACCTTTATTCACGCCTTTACGGCAGATGACGTGTGATGACACGCGCAAGGCCCCGCCCGCACATATAGCCGCTGCCATCACCGTCATCCCTCAGTTCGATAGCCGCTCTTCACCGAGCCAACTGCTCAGTGGGGCCACCCTGTGTTGTACCTCGTTCCTCTCCTTCAGGGAACAGAAGTTATAGACATAACTAATCGTTCCCTTTCAGTCGATTCACTCGGTACAACACATAAGTATGGGACCTATATACACGCCCCGCAGAGCAGCCACCGAACCGGAACGGGACCACCACATCCTTAGTGAGTGGTAGACCCAGCAGAAAGGACAGCATGAGCCACCGAAGGGGCTGTAACGTCCAACCGATAAAACCGCACAAAAGTGTGCGGCGACGCCCAATTAGCCGCTGCACAAATATCAGCCACAGGCACCCCTCTAAAAAGAGCCCATGAGGTCGCCATCCCCCTGGTGGAATGAGCTCCCACCCCGTGGGGCAACGCAAAACCTCCGGTGCTGTATGCCAGCGAGATAGCTTCTACAATCCAGTGGGACAGCCTCTGTCTGGACAGAGCCCTACCTCTATTCGGATTAGCGAAGCAGACAAACAACTGGTCACACAAACGCACATCCCGAGTGCGCTCAATGTAGGTGCGTAGTGCACGCACCGGACAAAGAGAATGCACCCTCCTCTGCTCCTCAGATTCAAAAGGAGGGGAGCAAAAGCTCAGCAACTCAAACTCCATTGAACTATAAGATGCAGGCATGACCTTGGGAAGATAGGCGGCATTCGGACGCAATACGACCTTGCGGCCATCAGGAGAAAACTGTGTGCAGGCAGGATGCACAGACAGCGCATGAAGGTCCCCCACTCGCTTCGCCGAGGCCAAAGCGAGAAGTAATGCGGTCTTATACGAAAGAAGTTTCATATCTACCGACTCAACGGGTTCAAACGGAGGGCCACAAAGGGCCTCCAGCACCAAAGACAAGTCCCAAGCCGGGACACTGGACTTAAGCACGGGCCTCAGCCGGCGAACCCCTTTCAGAAAACGCACGGCGAGGGGATGCGCACCTGGTGTCACCCCGTCAAAACCGATATGACAAGCAGATATAGCCGCTAAATAAACCTTGATCGTCGAAAACGAAAGGCCTTTATCCAACAGCTCCTGCAGGAATGTCAAAACATCCACAATAGAGCACTGAAATGGGAGAGTGTGGCGGACCTGGCACCATCGCTCGAAGGCTCGCCATTTGTAAGCGTACAAGCCTCTAGTAGACGAGGCCCTGGCGCTCTGAATCGTCGCTACCACACTAGGTGGCAGACCCTTAGCAACCAAGTTTAACCTCTCAGCAGGTAAGCATGAAGGTGCCACAGATCCGGGCGCGGATGAAACACTTCCCCCCCCCGCCTGAGAGAGGAGATCCCTGCGGAGAGGAAGCTGCCAAGGACTTGCTGCAAGCAGGCTGATTATTTCTGCATACCACGACTTCGCGGGCCACCAAGGGGCCACCAGGATCAGAGAGAGGGAATGCCGACGCACCCTCTCCAGAATTGGAGATATCATTTCCACTGGGGGAAATGCATACAGGAGCACGTCTGGCCATTGGTGCGCTAGCGCGTCCAAGCCCAAGGGTGCATCGTGGTCGATTATGGAGAAGTACAGGGGGCAGTGAGCATTCACCCTGGAAGCAAAAAGATCTATTTGCGCCTCGCCAAATAGATCCCAAATCTGAGCCACTATTGAAGGGTGTAACCTCCATTCTCTCACCAGAGGACCCCCCCTGGAGAGAAGGTCCGGCCCCAGGTTCAGGTGGCCCGGGACATGGGTGGCTCTCAGAGTCAGAAAATGAACACTGCACCATAACAGCAGAGAGCGAGACAGCTGCAACAGGGGAAGAGAGCGTGTTCCTCCCTGCCTGTTTATATAAGACACCACTGTTGAATTGTCCGTCCTGACTAAGACATGCTGGCCCTGCAGGACTGGACGGAAACGCTTTAGAGCTAAGAACACTGCTAACAGCTCTAAGTGGTTGATGTGCAGCTGGCGCTGAGCCGCGGACCAGATCCCTCTCACTGACGCACCCTCGCACAGCGCTCCCCACCCACTTAGGGAAGCATCTGTGGACACCACCTTGCGAAACAACACCCTCCCAATCCGAGAGCCCTGGTGCAGTAGCCCGGGCTCCCTCCAAGGACGGAGAGCTAGCATGCAAGACGCAGTTACCGGCAGCCTCCTCCGGAGGTGACGCGAAGCACACAAACGGTGAGAGAGAGTCCAGCGTTGAAACGCTCTCATTTTCAACAGCCCAAGCGGCACTACGGCGATCATAGATGCCATCATGCCCAACAAGCGCAATATCGTCTGGAAACGCAGTCTGCGTCCCAGCTGAAATTGAGCGAGGCAGCGATGAAACGCGGCCACTCTGTGCTCTGACAACCGTGCGCGGCTGGAAAGAGAGCATATTTCCAGACCGAGAAAAGCGATCTGTTGACCTGGGATTAGCGAGCTCTTCTGAAAGTTCACAGAGAACCCCAGTGTCTGAATGTGTGACAGAACCCGCGACAGCTGCGTCTCCGCCTGTTCTCTGGAGCAAGCCACGAGAGCCCAGTCGTCCAGGTAGGCCAAGATGCGGATGCCCCTCTTCCTGAGGGGCGCTAGCGCTGCCTCGGCACATTTCGTAAAGGTGCGGGGAGCGAGCGACAGCCCGAACGGCAGCACTAGGTATTCGTAGGCTACGCCCTCGAATGCAAACCTCAGAAACTGCCTGTGTTTCGGGTGTATAGCGACATGAAAATAAGCATCTGTTAGATCGATTGTCGCAAACCAATCTCCCGGGCCGACTGCACTCAGGAGCTGTCTGAGTGTTAACATCTTGAACCTGTACGTTCGCAGGTACGTGTTCAAGACTCGCAGGTCGAGGATGGGACGAAGCCCTCCCCCTTTCTTCGGAATGACAAAATAACGGCTGTACCAACCTTTGTCCGTCTCCGAAGCGGGGACCACCCGTATTGCTCTCTTCTGTAATAGCGCCTGTATTTCCTCTCTGAGTACCAAGGCTGCCTCGGGGTTGACAATCGTGTTCACGACTCTTTGGAAACGAGGCGGCTTGACCCGGAACTGCAACCGGTAACCCATGGCAACGGTTTGCAGCACCCACGGAGAGGGGGCGCAAGCGCGCCACTGAGGGAAGTGAGCAGCCAGCCGGCTGGCCTGCAGCACTGACGGCGGGGCGCCGTCGCCCCCCAGTGTGTCTGCAGGGGACTGCATCCCCTGCCTGACCTGGCTCATTTCGCCTGCAGGTTGAGCATTTGAGATTGTTTGAGAGTAAACAACACTCTTTATTGATTGCAACATGGGAACATGTACATTTATACATTTTGTTGGGTGCACCTTTTCCGGGGCATAACAATGAAAAACAGCGGGAACACTCGATGTGGTCGCTTGAACATTCAACACATCTGAACCGTGTGCAGGGGTTATGTGCTTGGGAGACCGCGATAGGGAAGTGCAGCGCCTTCTGGGGCTGACAACCTGAACAGAACTTAAGCGGCACCTCTTGTGCGGCAACAGAGGGGTAAGAGCAGCGTCTCCCTGCTGCCGGATCCCTTCCCCACTCGCAATCACAGCTAGGAGGGCTGAGGCTTCTTCCTCCCGGGCGTCGGGTCCCGTCGGGGGCCCGGGGGAGGGCCTTTGCCCCAGGCCGACTGGCGTGGAGCTCGGGCCGGAGTACGTGCTCTCGCCGGCGGCCCTCCCACTCCAGCAGTGGGCGCCGGTCTCTTGCCAGCTGTCAGAGGAGCGGCGGGCCTGTGAGAGCTAGCAGTGGGCTTGGGCTGGGGCTGGCGTCTGGGGATGATGTCGCGCAGAGCTTCCGTCTGCTTCTTCCTCAGATCGAATCTAGCCTGAATGGCTTCAAGTGAATGTCCGAATAACCCAGCCGCAGACACTGGTGCGTCCAGATACACAGCTCTGTCTCTATCAGGGACGTCGGAGAGGGTCAGCCACAGGTGCCTCTGCGCCACCACTGTCGAAGCCATCCCTCTGCCCAGGGAGAGCGCTGCACAGCGAGACGCACGGAGGATGTAATCCGTGGTGACTCTAACCTCGTTAAGAAGAGGTGACAGCGGGCTGTCCTCCGGAACCAGCGATCCAAGCTCCGCCAGGCACATTGCTTGGTACGTCTGGAGCATGGTGACGGAGCTCATGGCTCGAGCGGTGCCGGCCTGAGCCCGATAAATCTTCTCCAGCTGCGAGGCCGAGAATCTGCAGTGCTTGGACGGCAGAGTTGCGGGGCCACCGACACCATGGTTATGGGACGGGGCCAGATAAGCAGCCAGAGACGGCTCCATAGGGGGTGGGTTAGCTAAACCAGCTCCCTCGGCGCCGTCCAATTCCATGTACTGTCCATAGCCGGGCACAGTGACGCGGGTAGACAGAGGTTTGTCCCATGACGCTGTTAGCTCGCAGAGAAAGTCTGGGAACATGGGGAGGCAGTTTTTGGCCGTTGCGGGCTCCGGTGGAAGGAAAAAACCCGCAAACCGCGACGGCTTCCGAGCTGGTGGAGGAGAGGGCCAGTCCACCTGCAGCTTCTCAGCGGCACGGCGAAACAGGGGGAAAAGAGAGGTGTCATCGTGGCCGACCGGCGCAGCAGCGGCGGCATATTGGGTCGACAATGAGCTCTCCTGCTCATCCTCCGACAAACCATGGATGTCCAGGCCGATGTCCAGCACGTCATCGTCTTCCTGGGGAGCGCTGGCGGGCTTCAACCCAGGCTGAAGCCCGTCAGCGCTCCTGCATGGTTCCGGTCCGTCATCGGCTAACCCGTCAACGTATTCCATGTGGTCAGCCCAGCTAATCGCGGGGACATCGACCTGAAAATTTTCGTCTTCGGACTCGGACGAAGCCGGGGCTCCAGACTCGGAAAGAAGAGGGTCATGCCGTGCGACAGCCGAGCGTCCCAGCACTCTTTCCACAAACGTCACCCGTCTTTCCAGGGTCGAGCGTCGGAGCTGGCGACAAAACGCACAAGCTTCGGGCTCCGTCAACGCTCTCCTAGCGTGGACGATCCCCAGGCAGACAGGGCAGGCATCGTGCTGGTCGCTGTCGTGCAAAGAGAAACCACATCCCTGAGGACAGGGGCGAACAGAAGATTTCTGCTTTGCTCGCTTCGGTTTGGAGTCCATTCCCAAAACGCAAAGCGAAACGCTGCACAAGAAAAACTTGAAAATAGCGCTCCGCGGGCAGCCTACGCACCAGCTGGGCGGTGGAGGCTAACACCAACAGGGGCAGTTAAGCTAGGTTCAAGTTGGCAGACAACGGAGCTAACTAGCAGTAGCTAGCTAGCCCAACTCAGCAGAGGTGTTCTCAGCGAGGTGAAGAGCGTAAGAACTGAGGGATGACGGTGATGGCAGCGGCTATATGTGCGGGCGGGGCCTTGCGCGTGTCATCACACGTCATCTGCCGTAAAGGCGTGAATAAAGGTTTCTTCAGCCAGGACACGCGAGGGCGTGATATCCCATACTTATGTGTTGTACCGAGTGAATCGACTGAAAGGGAACACAAAGTTATTGAGTTACACAACGGTCCGCCTTCTTTGAAAATTTTGCGCTCTTTCAGGATCACCTAAATGAATGCAGCTGCTCTTCGCCTCTCTGTACTTTTTGGATAAAACTACACCTTCAGGTAAGGTAACATATTATTTTTTCATATATCCAATTGTGTATTTCTTTATCAGCTAAATCTATGGCAATGCTATTTATCATAGAAGCTTGTAACAGTTGTTTTTTGAACTTTTGGTGGTGCTACC